>NC_090443.1:216061852-216744852 GCF_031143425.1 Pleurodeles waltl
TAACTCCTCAGGTGTCAGACCCTTGGATGAGACACTGCTACCTGCCCTGGAGACCTTCTCCCTGGACATAACAGGCCCACCCACAATACCATTGTGTACTGAACACTCTTCCTCATCCTCCTCATCTCCCTCATCCTCTGTGTGCTCTTCAGTGCTCTTGGCTGTCACCCAGGCCCTCAGCGCCTTTTGCAGCTCCTCCTTCCTGGATGAGCTCTTAATGGGACAGTCAAAACTTTTACAGAACTGCTTCAACTGAGCTTTGGTATAACTCTCCAATTTCTCAAGGACAAAGTCAGCTCCAACTGATGCATCTCCAGCATGGGACATGATGAAGATTCAAAAACAAGTGTACAGTTCCAAAGGCAGAAAAACAAGTTCCCAAATTAAGTTCCAAAGAAAGTCAATCAAGGAATCAGCGAGAGAAAAAAATGAATGCAGAGCAAAAACAGTCCAAATAGAAAAAAAACAAAAATCACAAGACTAGTAGTATGTGGTCACGTAGTGTTCTGAACTCAAACAGTAGTGTACACTTAATTACTGTATGTCAAGTACAAATACAAGTCCAAATCCCAACCGCTGATCACCAATGTTAGAAGTGGGGTCTTTGGTTGACAGTCAGGTTACGCCCTGTTCAAGCAAGGACCCTCATTCTAGTCAGGGTAAAAGAGAATCACCCTCAGATAACCCCTGCTTACCCCCTTGGCAGCTTGGCAGAGCAATAGGCTTAACTCCAGAGTGCTTGGTGTAAGGTATTTGTACCAACACACACAGTAACTTAATGAAAACACCACAAAATGACACAACACCAGTTTAGAATAATAGGAAATATTTATCTAAACAAAACAAGACCAAAACGACAAAAATCCGACATACACAAATCAAGGTATGAATTTTTTAGAGATTAAACTCAAAAATAGCGCTTAGAAACAAAAATGCTTCGATGAGATGTTAACACAGCATCGTGACGTAGTCGTTCCCAACAAGCCGACACCAGCGGCGCCGGACACGGAGTCGTGTAGACCCCCAAGTACAGTACCTTTGGTGAAGAGTGAAAACAAGCCGATGCGCGAAGTCGGGGATCGCGGCGTCTGTGCGAAACGTTGAATCCGTGCACTTCGAGCGGTGTTGGTCACGACGTGGTGCGGCGACTTCCACGGAGTCGCGGACTTCAGCGGGGCAGCAGCGGCGTTGGGCCTGCGAAGAGCGTCACGTTCCAGCGAGGGTCACGGCGTCGGGTGCAGGCGGCGTTACCGGATTCAGCAGCGGCGCCGGTCCGGAGTCATCCGAAGTCGATTTCCTTGGATTTCCACCAGCTTTCCTTTCAAGGGCCCAGGGACTGGATAGGGCACCACTTGTCAGAGCAGGAGTCTCTCCAGAGACCCCAGGTGCTGGCAGAGAGAAGTCTTTGCTGTCCCTGAGACTTCAAACAACAGGAGGCAAGCTTTAACTCAAGCCCTTGGAGATTTCTTCACAAAATGGAAGGCACACAAAGTCCAGTCTTTGCCCTCTTACTCTGTCAGAAGCAGCACTGCAGGAAAGCTCCACAAAGCACAGTCACAGGCAGGGCAGCACTTCTTCCTCAGCTATCAGCTCTTCTCCAGGCAGAGGTTCCTCTTGGTTCCAGAAGTGTTTCTAAAGTCTGTAGATTTGGGTGCCCTTCTTATACCCATTTTAGTCTTTGAAGTCACCTTTCTTCAAAGGGACTCACACCTACTTGTGAAATCCTGCCTTGCCCAGGCAAGGCCTCAGACACACACCAGGGGGTTGGAGTCTGCATTGTCAGAGGCAGACACAGTCCTTTCAGATGAGCGTGATCACTCCACCCCTCCCTCCCAGCAGTGATGGCTAATCAGGAAATGCAGGTTACACCCCAGCTCCCTTTGTGTCACTGTCTAGTGTGAGGTGAAAAACAACCCAACTGTCAAACTGACCCAGACAGGGAATCCACAAACACGGCAGAGTCACAGAATGGTTCAAGCAAGAAAATGCTCACTTTCTAAAAGTGGCATATTCAAACACACAATCTCAAAATCAACTTTACTAAAAGATGTATTTTTAAATTGTGAGTTCAGGGATCCCAAACTCCACATGTCCATCTACTCTTTAGGGGAATCTACACTTTAATCATATTTAAAGGTAGCCCCCATATTATCCTAGTGAGAGACAGGCCTTGCAACAGTGAAAAACGAAGTTGGCAGTATTTCACTGTCAGGAGATGTAAACCACTTTACTATATGTCCTACCTTATCCATACACTGCACCCTGCCCTTGGGGCTACCTAGGGCCTACCTTAGGGGTTCCTTACATGTAAGAAAAGGGAAGGTTTAGGCCTGGCAAGTGGGTACACTTGCCAAGTCGAATTCACAGTGTAAAAAATACACACACAGACACTGCAGTGGCAGGTCTGGGACATTCTGTGGGTGGCACAACCAGTGCTTCAGGCCCACTAGTAACATTTGATTTACAAGCCCTGGGCACCTCTAGTGCACTTTACTAGGGACTTAACAGTAAAACAAATATGGCAATCATGGAGAACCAATTACGTACACATTTTAAACAGGAGCACTTGCACTTTAGCACTGGTTAGCAGTGGTAAAGTGCCCAGAGTAACAAAAACAGTAAAATCAGAGTCCAGCACACATCAACAACCTGGGGAACAAAGGCAAAAAGTTAAGGGAGACCACGCCAAGGATGAAAACTCTAACAGTGAGTAATTGGTGAATACTATGGGGGTCATTCTGACCCCGGCGGGCGGCGGGAGCCGCCCGCCTGGAGGGAACACCAGAATACCGCTGCGCGGTCAAAAGACCGCCGCGGGTATTCTGGGTTTCCCACTGGGCTGGCGGGCGACCACCAACAGGCCGCCCGCCAGCCCAGTGGGAAACACCCCTCCATGAGGATGCCGGCTCCGAATGGAGCCGGCGGAGTGGAGGATGTGCGACGGGTGCAGTGGCACCCGTCGCGAATTTCAGTGTCTGCTAACCAGACACTGAAATTCAGGGTGGGGCCCTCTTACGGGGGCCCCTGCAGTGCCCATGCCATTGGCATGGGCACTGCAGGGGCCCCCAGGGGCCCCACGACACCCCATACCGCCATCCTGTTCCTGGCGGCCGAAGCCGCCAGGAACAGGATGGCGGTATGGGGGTCAGAATCCCCATGGCGGCGCAGCAAACTGCGCCGCCATGGAGGATTCTACAGGGCAGCGGAAAACCGGCGGGAGACCGCCGGTTTTCCCTTTCTGGCCGCGGCTGAACTGCAGCGGTCAGAATACCCTGTGGAGCACCGCCAGCCTGTTGGCGGTGCTCCCGCCGACCCCGGCCCCGGCGGTCCTTGACCGCCGGGGTCGGAATCAGGCCCTATGTGTGTTGCCATTACAAATGGTGTAGGTCTTAGTTATACTGCTGTATCTGCAGGCCGAGCACTCACTGCAAGGGCAAAAACCATTGATGTTGTGTTGACTGATCTCTTTGGCTAGAGTGATGTCACTCTTCACCAGTGCGTCTCTAAATGATTTGGTTTGTGGAAAGTGACACTAGGGTGCTGTCCTACATCCCTACTAATCACAGGGTTAATTTTCAGGATGGGCCAATTTTTGTTTAGAATCTGTTTTACCTTCTTACAGCTATTGTATGTGAGAATGAGTTATGGATCATCAGTCTCAGTAATGTAATATCACAGAGTGGCGGTAGCCTCACTGTAGTTAAAGTTAGGGTGACCAGTGATTTTTGCCCCTTTAAAACATTGCACCTGTTTGATGAATGTGCACGAAACTTTCAGACATGCTGTTCCTGTTTCATTTTGGGAGGACTCAAATGTTTGCAGCATTTGTTCAAGGGGTGCAAAATAAAAAGGGCCTTCAAATCGAATGCATGTTCCATAGACTTTTGTATTTTGAGTAGCGCAAAAACCGTGAGCTGCATGTTCATAATATTTTGCAGTATTACATATTAGGGGAACCGATGATTCTGAAGGATACTGCAGGTAAGTAGAGTAAGTAAATGTTAAGTTATAAGGTTTTTTAACTTAGTGATATCTTGTAGCTCAATAGTACTAAATGTAACAAGGAACCCCCAAGAATAAACTAGACTGCTTATGTAAAGTTTCAGATTTACCACATGAACAACTGAAGGAACCATTTATGGTCACTTGCTAGGGGACACCAAATGGAAAGGGACTCAAGGTCCCACAGGTACCCTGTATCACCATGAATAGAGGAAGGGGAGAAACCTTGACCCCCTCATGCTACAAAGTAAGGTAACCTCTACAGCAATGCGGGACACGAGCGGGCCGAGGGTGGGCTCATCCTGCACCCATCAGCACCAGAAAGAGGCAGGGCAGGACAACCCCCCTTGGTTTGGTGGTGGGGTGCCCTTTTGGACTATTCAGTTTCTCTTCCTGGGGCTCTACTGTATCCAAGGTATGTGAACACTCTTTGACCTGGATAATCCTGTACCTGTTTCTGTTCATGGATCATAGGGCTTTGTGTAGTGAGGCACCAGGAGGAACTCTTATTTATTGACTGAGGGCAGATAGCCTGTTTTCCAGATATTTTCGCCAGACTCCTAAAACCTGCATTGTCATTTGGAGTTAATTAGGGAAGGGGATCATTTTGATTTTCATCTTTGCCACATTTGGGGCTAGAGCTTCTGCTTGTTGTCTAAACCCCTTCATTCAAGTATTATTGGCCTAAATGATGGGGAAAGGTGTCTACTACTAATCCAAAGGCTCCCTAGGCTGTCTCTGGCATCACCAACATTGAGAGGTTTTTGTCTCGGGCAGTGGTGGTTACATCAAAGGAGATTTAGTCGACTGAAAACAAGGCTATCCCTGAAAAGGGAAGGCCCTCCCCTTGCTTTGCTTGTGCTCCTGACCTCTCTGTGGTTCCCAGCACATAATTGGAGCCCTGTGATTGAGCTGCTATATGTTCACAGGCGGGTGACCAAGAGGTTTTTCTCTGTGCCACTGAGTAGTGGTGCATTAATGGAAGACACCTAGGGGGAAAACAGACAGTTAAGTCCCATTGTAAGTTCTAGGTGTACATGCAGGAGATGCATGGCTGCTCAAAGCAAAGCATCTCAGTTAGCGTGGGCATACAGACAGAGCCAATGTCACATTGCTTCCAGCAATCTGCCAGATTGATCACCCTCCTGGCAGTTCACCTCTGGGATCTCAAGGGCACTATGAATACCGAATGAGACCCAATTATTTCAAGGCTAGGGATAATTGAATCTTGAGTCTCATAGGTTATGGATAAGTTGAAAATGTAAGCATGGGTAGTAGTTCTTTCTCTTGGGGGAGGCATCAACACTGGCCAGGTTTGGCCACAGGGTGAGTCAGCACAGTTGAGTGAGCTAGCATCCTTACCATCTCAGTTGACTAGAATCTGTTCCAGTGTTTCACATGCAACTTTAGACCCCACACTTCCTCAGGCTAGACCTTGCGTCCCTGTATTAATTCATCACCTATCTCCTATGACAGGGGTGCTGATTAATTGGTCCTCGGAAGCAACTCACTGTGGGAATAATCCCACTCCAGAATCTTTTTGAGAGCTTAAGAGCAAGCTAGATAACAAATTGGGACATTGGTTCAGCTCTCATTCCAACCTAGGGATAGAGATTTGTGACACGATTGATTTGGTCAGGAGGGCAGGTTTGGTGGGCCCTGATGGTAGCAGACAGACGGGGGACTGTGTGGTGGTTAACTTTGATAAACCAACCATTGCGGTGTGTGTTTTGACCACCCTAGACTCTTTTAGACCATGTAGACTGACCACATTTTACAAACCTGAAATTGTGTGTCAACCCCAATGGATCATGATACAGGGTCAGTTGGCCTATTGGAGTCACTCTATATTGGCCCCACCGGTGTCTCCGACTCTCCCACTATGGAACAGCTTTACGCCTTTGAGCAACCTTGAGTCCTTCAACTAACATGCTGCCCCTGAGGCACTTTTCCCACCTATTCTGCCAATAACCCTTCCTTTGGATATTCCATCTGGTAACTGGGATGATCTGAGTTTGATATCCTGGAACTTTGCGGGTTTGTCTGCTAAATTTTATGACAATAACTGGGTGCAGTTTGTGAGGTCACATCATGTCATCCGCTTGCAGCAAATCTGGGAAGTAAACCATCTTTTTTCCTAGAAGGTTACAAAACTTATTTTTCTCCTGCAGTAGCCTCAGTGTCAGGGAGGGCTAAAGGGCGATTAATTATCTTCATGTCACTGGAGCTAGGCAGATATATTAAAGATCTTAAGTGGGATTCACATCTGTTTCTGACATTCAAGCTACATGTCCCCAACTCTATACCCTTAGCATAAATCAGCTTTTGCAATGCGAAATCAGAGTCTCATGGGGCCTCTCATCTATCTAAAGTTCTGCTATTGACTCTGTGGTGGGGGCTGATGTTGGTCGGGACAAGATTATACTAGCAGATGATTTCAACTACCATCCTTGTGCTTGCGCCATAACTTTAAACAACATCAAGCCCAAATGTATGGTAACAGATGGGCTCCATATAGTTCAGCAAAGCACAGAGTTAAATCTAATTTTAGGCACCTCTAATCTTGTCTTCACCCTGGAAAAGCTAGTAAATTCAGTAAAGCCATATATCTTCCCCACATTCAAAGGCAGGGGTGTGCATCTATAATAGATTTTATTTTTGTTTGTCACCTTATGTTTTTGTTTATTGTGCACTTTGATATTGTTCATAGCCCTGTCAGTGACCCTTTATGATCAGGGCAGATGACTGAGATGGTTGCAAGGAGAGCCAAATGATTTTAATGTGGCTCTCTTTCCTAAGTGCCAGCTGGAGATATCCACTTGTTTTGATCTGAAGTCCCCTGGGGATGCAATCTTGCCTGGATTTGCACGCATTGCCTAGAAGGCTACAGCATTACTAATGGCCCCAGCGATAAATTCTAATTCGCAGGAGCCAAAGTGGTTCAGTTGAGAGTGCCCCAAGTCCCTTCATCTCCTGAAGGTCTCTTTAAAGCAGATTCACAGAGATAGGGAGTGTTAGACCTGACAGTCTTAGGGTGGTCACCCCTAACTTTTTGCCTGCCTCCCTCCACTTTTTGAACACTGTTTTTGCTGGTTTTAGGACTCTGCACACTTTACCACTGCTAACCAGTGCTAAAGTGCATATGCTCTCTCATTTAAACATGATGACATTGGATCATACCCAAATGGCTTATTTAATTTACTTATAGGTCCCTAGTAAAGTGCACTACAGGTGCTCAGGGCCTGTGGATGAAATGCTGCTAGTGAGCCTGCAGCACTGCTTGTACCACCCACTTAAGTAGCCCCTTAACCATGTCTCAGGCCTGTCATTGCAAGGCCTGTGTGTGCGGTTTCACTGCTAATTCAACTTGGCATTTAAAAGTACTTGCCAAGCCTAAAACTCCCCTTTTTCTACATATAGGTCACCCCTAAGGTAGGCCCTAGGTAATCCATAGGGCAGGGTGCTATGTAGACAAAGGGCAGGACATGTATCTGTGTAGTTTACATGTTGTGGTAGTTTAAAACTCCTTACTTTGCTTTGCACGACTGTGAGGCCTGCTCCTTTCATAGGCTAACATTAGGGCTACCCTCATATACTGTTTGAGTGGTAGCTGCTGATCTCAAAGGAGTAGGAAGGTCATATTTAGTATGGCCAGAATGGTAATACAAAATCCTGTTGACTGGTGAAATTGGATTTAACATTACTATTTTAGAAATGCCACTTTTAGAAAGTGAGCATTTCTCTTCACTTAAAACCTTCTGTGGCTTACAATCCACATCTGGCTAGGTTCAGTTGTCACCTCCCTTGTGCATTCACTCAGACAAAGCCCAAACACAGGATGCTCAGCCATACTTGCATACATCTGCATATTGAATAGGTCTTCCTGGGCTAGGAGGGTGGAGGGCCTAACACTTACATGTCAAAGGACAGTAGCCTGCCCTCACACAAAGAACTGCCACACCCCCTACTGGGACCCTGGCAGAAAGGACTGAACTGAAAGGGGACCTTGTGCACTTCTAAGCCTCTCTTTGAAGTCTCCCCTACTTCAGAGGGACAGTTGGGTATTTAAACAGGGCCTCTGCCCCTACCAACTCAGACACTTCCTGGAGAAGAACCTGAACCAGAACCTGCAACCTGCCAAGAAGAACTGCCTGGCTGCCAAAAGGACTCACCTGACTGCTTTCTGAAAAGGACTGCTGCCTTGCTGTTGCTCTGCTGCCTTGCTGCTCTCTGGCTGTGCTGAAGAAGTGCTTTCCAAAAACTTGGATAGAGCTTGCCTCCTCTTCCCTGAAGTCTCAGGACCAAAAAGACTTCATCCCTACAAGAAGAACTCAATGTGTGGTGAAAATTGATGCACAGCCTGCAGAAAACAACGCACAGCCTGTATCGTGGTGAAAAATTCACCACACGGCAAACTGGAATGACACAGCCCGACTTCGCAAGGAGAAGATTGACTCAGTGCCAGCGTAGCGACCAGAAATTCGACGCTCGGCCCACTGGGTCAAGGGCAAAGCCGAGCAGGAAAGACGCAGCCCGACTTCCTGAGAAGAAGCGACGAAACGCCTGACGTGCAGTAGAAATTTCCAGGCAACGCTCACCAGATCGCTGCAGCGCCTGTGACTTTGCCCTGCAAGCGTTGGATTTCAATGCATCGTCCCAGGGGCATCTGAAAACCCCGCAATCCAAAGAGGACTCAAGACTGCACGCCGGATATCGACACAAAACCTTCCCTGTGTGGAAAAGAAATGACACACCGCCGTGTGCAGCCCAAGAAATCAATGCACACCTTCCAGTTTTCCACGCATCTCCTTTTCTGCAGTTCCTTGTGGAGAATTTGAACGCAAACCAGGTACTTTGTGCTTGCAAGAGACATTTTTTGCTTTTAAGAGACTGAAGACACTTGATATCATTTCTACAGTGACATTTTCAACATATACTTATTGCATCCTAATCGTTTTGACCTGCATCTTATCAGATAATATCATATACTTTTCTAAACACTGTGTAGTGTATTTCTGTGGTGTGCTACTGTGTTATTGCATGATTAATTGCACAAATACTTTACACTTTGCCTTCTAAGTTAAGCTTGACATCTCAGTGCCAAGCTACCAGAGGATGGGCACATGATAATTTGGATTATGTGTGACTTACCCTGACTAGAGTTAGGGTCCTTGCTTGGATAAGGAGTAACCTGACTGCCAACCAAAGATGGCATTTCTAACATTGGTGATCAGCGGTGAGGATAGGACTTGTGTTTGTGCAGTGACATACAATAGTGCTGCTTTGTTGGGAACTCTGTGTCCCAGAATAGCCCACTGGAGGAAGGGGCAGAGCCAGGCACCACAAGCGCTACAAAGAGCTGAATGACTTACCACTGCGTGGGACGCGTGCTACTTTGCCAGGGACTCTGTGTCCCAGAATAGCCCACTGGAGGAAGGGGCAGAGCCAGGCACCACAAGCGCTACAAAGAGCTGAATGACTTACCACTGCGTGGGACGCGTGCTACTTTGCCAGGGACTCTGTGTCCCAGAATAGCCCACTGGAGGAAGGGGTGGAGCCAGGCACCACAAGCGCTACAAAGTGCTGAAGGACTCACCGCTGCACGGGATGCACGCAGACAGTGCCAGTCTAAGCCAGGGCCAAGGGTGGGCCCGTTCTTTGCCCATCAGAGACCGGAAGAGGCCAGGCTGGGCCACCCCTCTGAGAGCTGGCACAGTGGGGTGAGTGATAAACATTATTGACCCCCATATATGATTTCCATTTAATTCCCACTTCTGTGGTGGAGAGGGGTTATCTCCCTTCTGTGAAAAATTCTAAACAGCGGCTGAGGTTTCTTCTGAGGTACTTTTTTAGAGCTTCCTTTTTGCAAATTGATAGGATGGGCGGGAGAAGGGCCTTGCAAAATGGGGGTCCGTGTGGAGGAGGGAAGGGGAAAACAAACTCAATGCTATACTCTTTTTTTGCTCGAGCAGTTGGGATAGTTACAAAGGAGATTGATTGGGCAGAGAGGAGACTCTCGCTGGAGATGAGCGATTGGTAGCAAGCTTCAATAGAAGATGAGGCCTTGTATTTTTCTGACAATGGGGATTGGCTTCCACGGATAGGACAGGGTGATCTGCCCAAAGCCCCACCGCTAGCCGAAATAGGGGTATAGGGTCTGGTTGGCACAACAAGGATGGTTTCCCCTCCTGGTAGCAATAGTCCTCCTTTAAAAAAGAAAAAGCAAAATTGCATCTGCCTGTAAATTTGAGCCCCTTGGATATTTCGGATGGCACTGACCTTAGTCATTACTCAGGACTTGGTGTAGAGAATTTACTGATGAAGTTCAAGGAAATGATTGAGACAAATCTGGTCCCGGTCAGGGAAAAATTGCAGGTGCTGGAAACTGCAGTCTCCCTGTTGAGTGGAAAGGGGAGGCCCAGTACAGTCCCAGTCAATGGTGGCTCCTTGGATTCAGGGCGTCAAAGTCAATCGTTTGAGGGGGTGTATCCACAGGAGAGAGTCCAGAAAATAGATAAGCAGCAATCCTCATGATTTATTAATTCAGGGGTTCCTTCAATCTGTGCAGAGACTGCTGCTGCTGATTCTTTTGTAGGTGCTAGGGACGATTGTAGGCTAAGAGATGGAAAGTCGTTTGGAAGCAGGCATAAGGACCCAAATTTGTATTTGGAGAAAGGCTCTCCACTCGTCTGTTTAGAGCTCCCTCCAACCTCTGCCCCTTATGTGGTGGTGCTAATAGATGTTCCTCCCATAGTGCCGGGAACAAGCGAATCTACGGATCAACTAATAAAATAAGACTTGTCTCTGGTTGAGTAAAAACTGTGATTTTGTTTGTAGGGATTTTAGGGATATTTTATTTTTCAGAAGGATTCCTCGGCTTAAGGAAGGAAATGGGGATTGCATTATTGTAAATTGTAGATAACCAGGTCTGGCTCAACAGCTCCTCTTGACACAACAATTGGTATTTCAGGTGAAGGGAAAGACTGGCATGGTTCCTTTTTTTAATTTTTTATAATCATACTCGGCTGATGGATGGTTTCCCAACCAGGAATCTTGGTAAAGTGCAGGGTGATTTACACCAAACTAGCCTGGGAAATGGACCTACTACATACCCAGATTTGGAGAAGGTCGATTGACGCTATGTTATGGAAATCCCTAGGGGGAATGGTAGAACCCCCAAATGTTACCATGGGCTTGGAAGGTCAGGGTGAAAAGACTTTGAAGTGTTGTTTAATTTCATGGAATGTGGCATGGTATGATACCAAGCTATTAGATGGAAAGTGGATAAAGTATATGGCCCATTTTGATTTTATTTTACTCCAAGAAACCTGGTTGGATGGGCTTGCAGTATGGGATGGTTACCAAAGGTTTGCAGTGTCGGCTGAGCGGAATCAAGGAGGACACCCTAAAGGAGGTTTAATTACCCTGATTTGGTTGTCTGAAATAGCGAGAGCATATCAAATTACCTGCAATCATCAGGGTTTCATAATTATTTGGGTAGTGTTTCCAAATAAATGTAATATCTTGCTGGTAAACTTCTATAATGCTCTATGGGACTCTGGATGCCAAATTGGGGTCCTCTTCTCAGTCTTGCAGATACTGAATTGTAGACTGGAGGGGTTTGGTTTGGAGTTCTGTGCTGTTGTGTCAGGGTATTTTAATGCCAAAATAGGGTGGCACAGTACTGTCATGAATCCCTTTGAGCATGACCATGGGTCTCAAACAGCTGAGGGATTACAGGATTTGAGAGGTAGGGCCCTGATCAAGGGCCTACGGAGTTAGGGACTTCTGAATATATGTGATTTGGAAGTGGTAGGTAAACATCAGGCCCCAACTTTCGTAGGTAGAGGGGCTGGAACGACAATCAGTTACATCTTTGTATCCCATCTCTGAAAAACCTGTCTATGTATGGTGAAGTGGTAGAGCAGCATTTTAGTGATCATAATCCCCTCACAATTTTCTTTAATTTCCCTGTGATTTTACATAATCCAGTATTGGAAGGGCCTGTCTCTGTGAGAATTAAAGATCAGGGAAGGACACTTGGATGGAGACAAGTAAATATCCAGCAAGTAGTAGAGAGGGTGGTGGGTCAACATTTGAATTTGATAGTAGGGATTCTCTTTGCTGAATCTCCCAGATCAGGGGAAGTTAAGGATGCCATGCTTAAAGTAAATTAAGCTATTAAAGAATATATGACTGTAGGAGGCTGGCCTGGCTTGTAGTGGGTACCAAGGGGTACTTACACTCTGTACCAGGTCCAGTTATCCCTTATTAGTGTAGAAGAGGTGTTTCTAGCAGCTTAGGCTGGTAGAAGGTAGTTATAGCAGAGCAGCTTAGGCTGAACTAGGAGACATGCAAAGCTCCTACTATACCACTGGTGTCATATGCACAATATCATAAGAAAACACAGTACACAGATATACTAAAAATAAAGGTACTTTATTTTTATGACAATATGCCAAAAGTATCTCAGTGAGTACCCTCGGTATGAGGATAAGAAATATACACAAGATATATGTACCCATTACCAAAAATATGCAGTAATAGCAAAAGGAAGTAATGAAAGCAATGTAAAGTTACAGTAGATTGCAATAGGAGCACATAGGTATAGGGGCAACACAAACCATATACTCCAAAAGTGGAATGCGAACCACGAATGGACCCCAAACCTATGTGAGCTTGTAGAGGGTTGCTGGGACTGTAAGGAAACAGTTAGGGTTAGAAAAAAAGCCCACCCCAAGACCCTGAAAAGTAGGTGTAAAGTGCACCTATATTCCCCAGAGAGCACAGAAGTCGTGATAGGGGAATTCAGCAAGGAAGACCAACACCAGCAATGCAACCAAACTGGATTTCCGGACGAGAGTACTTGTGGAACAAGGGGACCAAGTCCAAGAGTCGCGACAAAGTCGAGATTCGGCAGATGCCCAGGAAATGACAGCTGAGGGTGCAAAGAAGCTGCCACCGGATGGTAGAAGCTGTGGATTCTGCAAGAACGAAGAGGACTAGGAACTTCTCCTTTGGAGGATGGATGTCCCACGTCGTGAAGAAGCTTGCAGAGGTGTTCCCATGCATAAACACCGCAACAAGCCTTGCTAGCTGCAAGGGTCGCGGTTAGGGTTTTTGGATGCTGCTGTGGCCCAGGAGGGACCAGGATGTCGCCACTTGGATGAGGAGACAGAGGGGGCACCCAGCAAGTCAGGGAGCCCTCACAGAAGCAGGCAGCACCCACAGAAGTGCCAGAAAAAACACTACAAAGAGGAGTGAACCGGAGCTCACCCGAAGACACAAAAGGGAGTCCCACGACGCCGGAGGACAACTCAGGAGGTTGTGCACTGCAGGTTAGAGTGTCGGGGACCCAGGCTTGGCTGTGCACAAAGGAAATCCTGGAAGAGTGCACAGGAGCCGGAGCAGCTGCAAATCACACGGTACCCAGCAATGCAGTCTAGCGTGGGGAGGCAAGGACTTACCTCCACCAAACTTGGACTGAAGAGTCACTGGACTGTGGGAGTCACTTGGACAGAGTTGCTGAGTTCCAGGGACCACGCTCGTCATGCTGAGAGGGGACCCAGAGGACCGGTGATGCAGTCTGTTGTTGCCTGCGGTTGCAGGGGGAAGATTCTGTCAACCCACGGGAGCTCCTAGAGCAGAGAGGAGGCAGGCTACCCCCAGAGCATGCACCAACAGGAAACAGTCGAGAAGGCGGCAGGATCAGCGATACAAGGTTGCAGTAGTCGTCTTTGCTACTTTGTTGCGGTTTTGCAGGCGTCCTGAGCAGTCAGCGGTTGATCCTTTGGCAGAAGGTGAAGAGAGAGATTCAGAGGAACTCTGATGAGCTCTTGCATTTGTTATCTAGAGAATTCCCCAAAGCAGAGACCCTAAATAGCCAGGAAAGGAGGTTTGACTTCCTAGGAAGGAGGATAGGCTAGCAACACAGGTAAGAGGCTATCAGGAGGAGTCTCTGACGTCACCTCTGTTTCCAAGATGGCAGAGGTCTGGAGCACACTGGAGGAGCTCTGGGCACCTCCCCTGGGAGGTGCAGGTCAGGGGAGTGGTCACTCCCCTTTCCTTTGTCCAGTTTCGCGCCAGAGTAGGGTTGGGGGATCCCTGAACCGGTGTAGACTGGCTTATGCAGAGATGGGCACCATCTGTGCCCATCAAAGCATTTCCAGAGGCTGGGGGAGGCTACTCCTCCCCAGCCCTGACACCTTTTTCCAAAGGGAGAGGGTGTAACACCCTCTCTCTGAGGAAGTCCTTTGTTCTGCCTTCCTGGGCCAGGCCTGGCTGGACCCCAGGAGGACAGAAACCTGTCTGAGGGGTTGGCAGCAGCAGCAGATGCAGTGAAACCCCGGGAAAGGTAGTTTGGCAGTACCCGGGTCTGTGCTAGAGACTCGGGGGATAATGGAATTGTCTCCCCAATGCCAGAATGGGATTGGGGTGACAATTCCATGATCTTAGACATGTTACATGGCCATGTTCTGAGTTACCATAGTGACCTATGTACAGTGCATGCGTGTAATGGTGTCCCCGCACTCACAAAGTCTATGGAATTTGCCCTGAACAATGTGGGGGCACCTTGGCTAGTGCCAGGGTGCCCACACACTAAATAACTTAGCACTCAACCTTTACCAGGTAAAGGTTAGACATATGGGTGACTTATAAGTTACTTAAGTGCAGTGGTAATTGGCTGTGAAATAACGTGGACGTTATTTCACTCAGGCTGCAGTGGCAGGCCTGTGTAAGAATTGTCAGAGCTCCCTAAGGGTGGCAAAAGAAATGCTGCAGCCCATAGGGATCTTCTGGAACCCCAATACCCTGGGTACCTCAGTACCATATACTAGGGAATTATAAGGGTATTCCAGGATGCCAATGTGAATTGGTGAAATTGGTCACTAGCCTGTTAGTGACAATTTATAAAGCAGAGAGAGCATAACCACTGAGGTTCTGGTTAGCAGAGCCTCAGTGAGACAGTTAGTCATCACACAGTGAACACATACATATAGGTCACAACTTATGAGCACTGGGGTCCTGTCTAGCAGGGTCCCAGTGACACATAACAAACATACTGAAAACATAGGGTTTTCACTATGAGCACTGGGCTCTGGCTAGCAGGATCCCAGTGAGACAGTGAAAACACCCTGACATATACTCACAAACAGGCCAAAAGTGGGGGTAACAAGGCTAGAAAGAGGCTACTTTCTCACAATGACTGCAGCTGTTAAGCCCCTTTGTAGGTACCAGGGAGGGTGGTTCAGCAAGCCTTGTTATGAGGCAAAGAAATCTCTGAAGAAGGCACTAAAGGGACAGCCAAGAGATAAGGTCTATGTAAGAGATGCAAGGGCTCACTACAAAATCGTCTTGAGGGCTAGGAAGCAGCAGCTCAAGGAGCAGGCCTTGGAGGACTTTTAAACGTGCATCACACAACAAGAATCTGTTCTGGAAGGTTGTAAATAGGGGTTCCTTCGAGACAGATACATCGGTGGGCTGTAATATCGTCCCCAAGGTTTGGGTGAGCCATTTTTGTAGGATCTTTTTGGGGGGCCCTCTTGGGGAGGAAATTGGTAAACAGTATGGCCATCCCCCAAATGTAGCTATTTGGTTTACACTCAAAGAGGTGAGGGAGGCACAGCACGGCAGTGCCAGCCATAAAGCCCCAGGCCCTGATACCATCCCAATGGATTTATATAAATACTGTCGTCAGTTGTGGGCACCTGTACTGCTCAATGTTCTCAATGCAGCATTTAGTGCAGGATTTTCCCCTACTTGGAAATCGGCATACATTGTACTCATATTCAAAATGACCCAAAGTCGTTTCGACCAATCTCACTCCTCGATTCCTTAGCAAAAATTTGGGGACAAATTATCTGAAGGTGAATTGAGGATTGGATATCTGAAAATGAGAACCTGAGCAGGGTGCAATCTGGTTTTAGGGAAGGGCTTAGTACCTAAGACCAATGTATAAATCCGCTCAATCTGATTGGAAAATATATGCAAACAAAAAGGGGTACATTGTATCTTGCTTTTATGGATCTCAGCTGTGCCTTTGATAAGGTAAATTAAAGCTAGTTGTGGGAAAGGCTAAACAGGTTGGATATTGATCCCCAAATTGTGGAGCTGCTTTGTTATCTTTACCTAGGAATAAATGCAACTGTGAGGTGTGGGTCGAATGGGGAGTGCACAGACTCACTTGAGCTTAACAGGGGTGTACGACAGGGGTATGTTTTGGCTCCGACTCTTTTTCTTCTACATACAAATGGGTTTTATGATTTTTTTGTAGAAAGATATAAGGATGCTCCTAAAATCAATGGAAAGGGTGTCCCGGTACTGATCTACGCAGATGATGCAGTTCTTATGGCGCGTACTAGGAATGGACGCCATGAGGCGGTCAAAGCGTATGAATCCTTCATGTCTGCCTTAGATCTTGAGATCAATTGTAGCAAATCACATTTTATGGTGTATGGCAAACCTCTGAATAGGGTGAAAGGGCTGAAGGTAAATAATCAAGTTATTAGCAAGGTACGGGAATTCCCCTATTTAGGGGTAAGTTTTGATGAAAAAGGTACTTGGAAATCCTGTATCTCCAGGAGAGGAGTGCGTTTCAATGCTACAGTAGGTGCCACCTTTGAGTTTGCCGCAAGGGTGGGAAATAAACCTATTAAGCCCCTGCTTGAAGTATACAGGCGTAAATGTCTTCCAGTCTTATTGTATGGGGCGCCACTTTGGGGCTATATGGAAAATGGAGCCCCTGCAATAGAGGAAAATCGTTTTTGTAGAAGGTTGTTCAGAGTAGGCCAAAACACCTCGGCCCATATTTATACTTTTTGACGCAAAACTGCGCTAACGCAGTTTTGTGTCCAAAAAATTAGCGCCGGCTAACGCCATTCTGAAGCGCCATGCGGGGCGCCGTATTTATTGAATGACGTTAGCCGGCGTTAGCCGCCGGCGCCGTCTGGTGTGCGTTAAAAAAAACGACGTACACCAGGCAGCGCCGGCGTAGGGGGATATGGGGCTTGGGCGTCAAGAAATGGGGCAAGTCAGGTTGAGGCAATTTTTTAGCCTCAACCCGATTTGCGCCATTTTTTTTCACTACCAACCCCCATAGAAATGACTCCTGTCTTTGCAAAGACAGGAGTCATGCCCCCTTGCCCAATGGCCATGCCCAGGGGACTTCTGACCCCTGGGCATGGTCATTGGGCATAGTGGCATGTAGGGGGGCACAAATCAGGCCCCCCATGCCACAAATTTTTTTTTAAAAAAACACTTACCTGAACTTACCTTAATGTCCCTGGGATGGGTCCCTCCAGCCTTGGGTGACCTCCTGGGGTGGGCAAGGGTGACAGGGGGGGTCCCTGGGGGAATGGGAGGGCACCTCTGGGCTCCTTCAGAGCCCACAGGTCCCTTAACGCCTGCCGGCGCTAAAAAACGGCGCAAAAGCGGCCGTACATCATTTTTTTTGACCAGCCCACTCCCGGGCGTGAATTTTGCCCGGGAGTATAAATCCAACGCACATGCCTCGGAGTCGATTTTTTAGACGGGAACGCCTACCTTGCATATAATTAACGCAAAGTAGGTGTCCACGCTAAAAAATTACGCTAACTCCATGGACTTTGGCGCTAGACGCATCTAACGCCAAAGTATAAATATGGAGTTAGTTTTGCGTCGGAATTGCGTAAAAAAAAACGACGCAATTCCGGCGCAAACGGAGTATAAATATGCCCCCTCTTGTTTTTGTTTGCATGCTGAACTGGATTTGGATTTCATAGAGGATGCCATTAAGAATGCTCCCTTTTTGCTGTGTATCTCCATTCGGACAAATGAGTTTGCTTCCCTAAATAGGGATATCAGGCGGGATTGTATGATATGTGATCATGTGAGAGACATTCCCTAGCTGGCATACATAAGAAAGGTAGCCACTGCACTTGGGCAGCCAGATATGTTTGATGCACCAGAGGGCTTAACAAGTTCTGATAAACATTGGGCAAAGGAGAATTTCTTCAAAATTTCAAGGCGAAGAGGGAAGCTGAAAAATTAAGGAAAAAATGAGTGAGAGATTCTATAATGTTAAAAATGGGGCTGGGTCCAGAGGAGTACTTTATGGATTAATGTATGGGAAAGGACCCTCATTTCGCGATTACGAGTAATTAGAAATGATTTGTGCTTTCCGTTAGGTCAGTTTGATAAAAATTCTATACAATTGTGCCCATGTAACGGTGTGTCCTTACAGACCTTAATTAATTTTACTCTGTTTTGTGATTTTTATGCACCCTTTAAGCATTGTATTTTACTCCCCCTTCTGAGGGAAAGGGGTTTTGTGCAGTATCGCCCAGCCTTCCTGTGGTTGCGCATGGTCTCCGATGTGCTGGTGTGTCGAGGGGATAGGTTCTTTTCTAAAGGGAGCCATAACCTGGCAAAATAGTGTTATTCTTTTTTAAGTGTGTTTATGAATTTTTATCACTATTGAAATTTTAACTAAGATATGAAATCTTGAATGTAATTTTTAAAAGTTCCAAAATCAGTTTTGCATGGTTTTTGATGTGAGAAATCTGGTGGAGTATTGTAATTTTCTTTTAATTTTACTTAAAAGTTTTTACTGGGAAGAGAAGTTGATTTACTGTAATTTTGTATGGGAAATGAAATATTTTAAATGCATGTTTCTAAAAAAATACAAACATGAGTGTTTTTTTCTAAAATGTATTGTGTTTGCTCTGTAACGTGATATATTTATTTTTTCTGATGGTTGAAATTTTTAAACCGAATAAGGTGTGTGACTGATAGCTAAGTGTTCACTACCTACCCACAGTTGAAGGTCAACTTGATTTTTTTATAATTTTCTTCAATTTCGTTGTCTACTTGACATTTTTTAACAAAAACATGTCTCTGGCTGGGTCTTAAGCTGGAGATGAAGATTTGGACCTAGCCATGCTGAAGACATAAAGGCCCTCATTATGACATTGGAGGTAAGTGCTGCTTACCGCCATGCTGACTGCCTCCAACATACCGTGACCGTGGCGGTATACATCTACGCGCATTATGACCCACACATAGAAATCTGCTACTATACAGACACACACACAAGTCCGCCACACCAAAGGTCAATGATAAAATGGCAGTACCAAAACCCACACCGTTATGCCAACAGAAATACGCCCACAGCATTTTGACCCACGAATCACAGCGGCGGACATTCAACCGCGGTCAACCATTGGCGGTACATAGTGCTGCACTCAAAATACACACACACTAACAAAACTACACCACATTGGTCAATACAAAGTACACACACATACACACACCACACACACACACACCCACACCACTATAAAACACACACACACATTACCCACAACCCTTTACCACTACAAACAATTTACAACAGAGAGAGAGACACGCCAGGAGCACCCATAGAACCAGAGCCACAGAACACTATCACCCATACACCATCCACGCACCTCACAGCACACACCCCAACACATTACCCAACACACCCTCACACACACCACTCACACTACACCCATGGCACCACAACGACACCCCAGGTTCTCAGAGGAGGAGCTAAGGGTCATGGTGGAGGAAATCATCTGGGTAGAACCACAGCTATTCAGATCACAGGTGCAGCAAATGTCCATTGCTAGGAAGATGGAGCTATAGCGGAGAGTCGTCGCCAGGGTCAACGCCGTGGGACAGCACCCAAGAACAAGGGACGACATCAGGAAGAGGTGGAACGACCTACGGGGGAAGGTGCGTTCTATGGTTGCAAGACACCAGATAGCAGTACAGAGGACTGGCGGTGGACTCCCACCTCCTCCCCCACAACATGGGAGGAGCAAGTCTTGGCAATAATGCATCCTCACACAAGCCAAAGCTGCCTTGGTAATAACAACCATAGAGGGAAACACACCTTTGCACAAGATTTCACACACAGTAACAATAACACTGCATTTACATACCCACAGGACCCCCACACAGCATCACCCGACAGGAGGTGCCAGCAACATCCAGTCCCCTGAGAAGAGGTCAACAGTGATGACAGCAGCTCTGCATGCCTGGATATGGATGACCAATCTGGCCCATCAGGGACCTCTGGACAGTCGGTTACCCAGGCACAGTCATAGTCCCATCCCACCACAGAGCCTCCCCCCTCAGGAAACACCAGCACAGCACCCACCCAGCAGGCCCATACCACTGTCCCCAGCACATGTCAATAAGCAGTGTGTCCACCACTACAGGGACCCCAGGCAACCCGACAAATACAGGTCAATCAGGGACCTGGGGTCAGTGGCAGTGGGCACACGATCCAGGGGACAGAGGCACAGGACAACAGGGAAGCTGGGAGGACTGCTGTGCGACAGGGGGAGAACAGGCCCAGGGAACCCACTCTCCGCGAGGCACTCACCAACATCCTGGAAGCTTACCACCATTCCCAGGAGACCATGGGCCAGATACTGGCCAAGTTGCATGAGACCCAGTGGCTGCAAGAGGGACAGTACCTAGGGATCAGGGAGGACCTGAGGGACATCCACACCACCCTGGTCACCATTGCAGGGGTGCTGGCAGACATGGCCAACACCATGAGGGAGGCAGTGGCACACCAATGGGCCCCTGACACTGGCCACACCGATGACCAGCCTTCCACCTCCACTGATGCTAGTGGACAGGAGGCCCTGCCACAGGAACAACAGGCCACCAGCACCCCACCCCCTGCAGAAGGAGAACCACCCCCCAAACGGTCCCTGTAATCCAGGCAGAAGCCAGAGAACATTGCCAAGACCCCGCCAGGAAATAATACTCCCCTGATTGTCACCCTTGTGTCCTACTCTGTCACCCTGTCCGCCTTGAACTGACATTGCTCCCCTTCCTATGCCACCTTGGACAATGCACCTGTGATACCAATAGACTGGACTCTATCCTGGACTTTCCTCCACCATCACCCAAGCCTATTGAACATCCCCATTTACTTCTCAGCACTTAAATAAACACCCTTGGAAAAAACAAGTATGGAGTATGTCAAATGATTTAATGATGTAGTTTAACAATCAGTAAACATTGCAAATACATTGTGCAGTGATGTACACATAGTTATGACCTGTAATGTTCTGCAGTCAGTACACCAGGAGCCACAGGAGGGCACAAATATCTGCAAATAGACATGTTAAAGGGTTCATTAAGTTGCTTTTGTAGTGGGAACAGCAGCCAGCCAGGGAAAATTCACTTCATAAAACAGCAACAGAAGGTGAGATAACAGTGTCTTACCTGTGTGTCACTGGAAGTACTGTTCTATCATAGTTGTTCTGTTGTCCACACCATCTTCCTCTACCTCCTCTTCATCAATGTCCACAGGCTCCACGGCTGCCGCATGACCATCTCCAGCCTCATCCTCCTGCAGAAAAGGCACCTGGCGTCTCAAGGCCAGGATGTGCAACATACAATGTGCAACATGCAATGTGCAACAATGATCTGGCAGACCTTCTTGGGTGAGTAGCACAGTGAGCCACCTGTTAGATAGAGGCACCTGTACCTTGCCTCCAGGAGGCCAAAAGTGCGATCAATGATCCTCCTTGTTCGCCCATGTGTCTCATGTAACGTTCCTCTACCCTTATCCTGGCATTCCTCACGGGGTCAGTAGCCATGAGAGGTTGGGGTAACCAGAGTCACCTGTAAATTTCGAGGGATACCTGTTAGCCAGACACTCACCCTAAGGGCCAACCCCACACCCATATACAAACAGAAACTGGGTGGGGACCATGGGCTCACCTATTAGCCACACCCTGTGCCTCTGGAGTTGAGCCATCACATATGCGATGCTGCTATTCCTCAGGATAAAGGCATCATGCACAGACCCAGGATACTTTGCATTCACATGGGAGATGTACTGGTCCGCCAGGGACACTATCTGCACATTCATAGAGTGAAAGATCTTTCGATTTCTGAACAGCTGTTCATTTCTCCGGGAGTGGGGGGGCAAAGGCAATATGTGTACCATCAATAGCACCAATGATGTTGGGGATATGTCCCACTGCATAGAAGTCAGCCTTCACTGTGGGCAAATCCTCCACCTGGGGGAATACGACGTAGCTTTGCATGTGTTTCATCAGAGCAGACAACACTCTGGTCAGCGCATTTGAGAACATAGGCTGTGACATCCCTGCTGCCATGGCCACTGTCGCTTGGAAGGAGCCTCTTGCCAAGAAATGGAGCACTGATAGGACTTGCACAAGAGGGGAGATCCCAGTGGGGTGACGGATAGCTGAAATCAGGTCTGGTTCCAATTGGGCACACAGCTCTTGGATTGTGACCCTATCAAGTCTGTAGGTGAGGATAATGTGCCTGTCCTCCATTGTTGCCAGGTCCACAGGGTTATGTCTCCATCTCCTATTCATCCTCAGCGGTTGAACTCTAGGGTGAAAAATGGTGAGCAGATGGTCATATTCATATACATCCTCAGAGTAAAATGCCCTGCATGTTGTGACAGAAAGAGTATGTGAACGTGTAGTTCTGTAAATGTGCCTATGTCTGCTGTGATGCAGTTAGGTGCCATGGCCTGTTACCCCCTGAAATGGCGTCCGCCTGATCCGTGTGGAGGGACAAGTGGAAATAAGGTAATTCTGCTGACGTTGTGCGCCGTTGCCTGAGGCGTTCGTCGACTGCCATGCAACAGCTCATTGATTATCATTGGGCCCTATGGGTTCCAGTAGCCAATGGTGATGTATGCCGGCGGTGACGGTATGCACTGCCGCGGACGTGACCTCCATTTTCTATCTGTTCACTTACTTGCTACCTGACCTTCAACAGGAGAGGATCTAAACTGCAAGTGCTGCTGTGACCTGTGTCTGGAAACTACCATTGCTTGAGTGTCTGGGGAAAGGGCCCCTGCCTTCACTTCGGAGGAGTTGGAGGGACTGGTGGATGGGGTCCTACCCCAGTACTGTTTACTTTATGGTCCTCCAGACCATCAGGTGAGTACACTGTGAGCACAATGCATGGGGCATGAATGCATGGAGAGCTGTGTGTGTGTAAGCCTCGTGTAAGGGGGAGTGGCTGAGGGGCCCTGGGCAGAGTGCTGCATGTGTGGTGGTCAATGTCTGTGCGTAAGGGGATGGGAGGGATATGGTGGGCCATGAGTGTAACAGGCCGGACAGTATGACTAATACCTTTTTTTTTCTATGTATCTTTTTCTGCAGGTCAGCGACCATCAGAAAAAAGGTATTTTGCGTGCCATCTCCAAGGATGTGCGGACCCTGGGGGTCCTTGACAAGCGGAGCACCCACTGTCGCAAACGGTGGGAGGACCTGCACCGCTGGGCAAGGAAGACGGCGGAGGCCCAGCTGGGGATGGCCTCCAAATGAGGAAGGGGTGCCCGTTGTACCCTGACCCTCCTAATGTTCTGCCTCCTGGTGGTGGCCTATCCGGAGTTGGATAGGCGCTTGAAGGCATCACAGCAGCCACAAGGGGGTGAATAAAGTTTCCGAATCAGAAAGTTGCGCGTGTTGTGGTGTCATCTGTGTGTGGGATGTGGGTCTGTGGGTGCCCCTAGGCCAGGACGAACATGGCAGGGTAGGTTCCATGATGGGCACGGTCTGATGCACTCCAACCCCAAATATGCTAGTGGGCATCTACTACTGGGCAGGGTCCTATGGTTTTAAGCTGTGCTGCTATTGGCGTTAAGCCAATGTACTACATGGCCTGGTGACCAGCATTGTAACTGGTAGTGCATGGCATAATGCATAGGGCTGTTCCATGTGTGTTGTGTACGCCAATGTTGATGTTGTTGCTGGCATTGACCAAGTGCATCCTCTGTCTCTTCCACCCCCCTTTTTGGCACCCTGTCCTTGTGTGCATTAGTATCATCTGGTGGAGGAGCAAAGGCACCGGCGACGGAGGGAGCTGCATCCCACAAGGCCCAGGAGGCTGAATCCACAGATGGTGAGGGCACCAGTGGGACGGAGGGTGAGGGGTCACCACAGCAGACACTGGAGGGGGCAGTTCAGACAGCGACACCTCCTCCGACGGAAGATCCCTGGTGGTGGTGGTGGACACCTCTGTGGCCACCCCAACTACAGGTAAAGCCACCACCCCTGTACCAGCACTGCCATCCCAGCAGCCCCTCAGAGTGTTTCCCGTGCCTGCTCAGCCAGAAGGGTGGGCATCTCCTTTGCCCCAGTCACCTCAGGCCCTGCCTTAGTCAGCCCTGCTGCCCTCTGTGGAGAGTCAATTGACCTCCTGCCATCCATCTCTATTGGGCAGTCAACCATAGTGAATGCCATCCAGGGGCTGGCAGGGCATATGCAACAAACAAAAGCATTCCTGGAGGGCATTCACTCTGGCGTGATGGCCCAACAGAGATCATTACAGGCTCTGGCCTCCTCCCTGATGGCAGCCATTGGCCCTGTCTCTAGCCTCCCCCCTCCAACTTCCTCTACCCAGTCCCATTCACCTCAACCCCAGCCTATCCCAAGCACACATTCAGACCAGCATGCACCCAAATCAACACACAGAAGTGGCTCAAGCAAACACAAGCACCACACTTCATCCCACAGGCACTCACACAAGCACCATCCAGATGCAGACACACCAACATCCACTGCCTCCACTGTGTTCCCCTCCTCCTCGTTGTCCACCTCCCTCCCAGTAGCGTCCCCACTCACACCTGCATGCACTACATCCTCATCAACAACCTCCATCACCATCACGCCAATCACTACACGCCCCTCACTGGCAGTCACCACCCCCACATCCATGCACACGTCCCCTGTGTCCTCTCCCACTGTGTCTGTGCCCCCTCATCCCAAAGCACTCCTACACCCAGCAGCCATCCACCTCACGACAGCATCCAGCCCATGCACGTACACCCAAACACAGCAGACAGACACCTCCCACCACCACTCCCTCTTCCTCCACTCCCAAACACTCACCCTCTTCCAGCCCCAGTGTCCCTAAAAGGTTTTTCCTCTCCACCCTTGACCTATTCCCTGCCCCCCATCCTTCACTTCAGACCAGGGTGGTCTTCAGACCATCCACCCAGTCCATGGGGACTGTTGTTTCCGCAGCCACTGCAGTTGTGAGAGGCACCGTGAAGACACCAGTCCACACAGCCAGTGTGCCTGCACCAGCTGCCAAGGGCAAAAAGGGAGCATCAGCTGGCAAACACAAGGAGGTACCACCAGCTGGCAAATGCAAGGAGGCACCACCAGCTGGCAAACGCAGGGAGGCACCACCAGCTGGCAGAATCAAGGTGGCACCTCCAGCTGGCAAACACAAGGAGGCACCATCAGCTAGCAAACACAAGGAGGCAACACCAGCTGGCAGAATCAAGGAGGCACCACTAACTGGCAGAAGCAAGGAGGCACCACCAGCTGCCAAGGGTAGGAAGGGAACACCAGCTGCCAAGGGCAATGACAAAGGCACAGATGCCGTAGGCAGGATGGATATGGAGCCTGGTGCTGGAGCATCATCTGGGCAAACAACACCAGCGGTGGCACTTCAGCCATCTCCCCACCACAGGCACCACCGCCGTCAGCACGCCACCTGCACCGCCACCAGCACCACTGCCACCACCACTGCCAGCATCAGCCGCCCCAGTGGGCAGCCGTCCGAGGCTGCAGGAGAAGGGCTGGAGCCTCCCCCCACCACTGGAAGCACCGCTGCCTGCCCCACCACTGCGACCACTGAGCAGCTGTCACCACCGGCGGGCAGTGTGTAGTCATGCCTCCGTGGACTGTAGTGCGTCCTAGCCCCTGCAAAACCTGTAGGTGCGACACCCAGGTGAGAGACAGTGACCTTCCACCCTCCAAGATCTGCATCACAGGGCACAAGGCCCCCTCCAGAACCAGTGAAAGAAGGCATCAACTCACCCCCTCCTTGACAGGATGAAGTACACTGGGCAAAAGGCCCCCTCCAGAACCAGTGGAAGAAGGCATCCACTTACCCCCTCCTTGCCAGGATAAAGCACACTGGGTACAAGGCCCCCTCCAGAACCAGTGGAAGAAGTCATCCACTCACCCCCTCCGTTGCCAGGATGAAGCACACTGGGCACAAGGCCCCCTTCAGAACCAGTGGAACAAGGCATCCACTAGAGAGACTGTGGCCTTGCATTCCGCAGGACCAAGCAGTGGGCAAACAGCCCACTTGAGAGACTGTGGCCTTGTACTCCCCAGGACCAAGCAGTGGGCAAACCACCCATTTTAGGGATTGTGGCTTTGCACTCCGCAGGAGCAAGCAGTGGGCAAACCACCCACTTGAGAGACTTTGGCTTTGCACTCCCCAGGAGCAAGCAGTGGGCAAACCACCTACATGAGAAACTTTGGCTTTGCACTCCCCAGGACAACACAGAGGGCATGTAGCCCCCTCCAGGAGCAGTGGCGGTGTACCATCTTCCTGCTGAGGTGACCCCCTTTCCCTTTCCCCCTGAGGTGCCTGTGTATTTTCGACCTGCTGCCCCTGCAGTGTTCTCTCCATAATGAGGCAGGAGTGAAGTGGGGCCTTGGCCAATGTGATATGGCCCTGTGGGCCACTGACATTTTGGACTGGTCAGTGTACCTCCATTTCTATATATTGTAGATACTGTTTTGTGCTTTGAGGGCATATTTCTCGAAATTTAAATTATTACACTGACTTTTCTCACTTCCTTTTGTCCTTGCATTTTTCCTGAGGGTTACAGGGTGGATATGTAATGGTGTTGCATCTGTTTGTGTGTATGGTGTTGGGGGTGAGGGTGGTGGTGTTGCGTGTTGCGTGTGTGTGTCACTCTCTTTTTTCTTCCACATTACCTTGTGTGCCAAATTCGGTACTCACCGTTTTCATCTTCGCTGCCGTTCATGTTCCTGGTGTAGGAGGAGGTATACCAGCATGGGTAACACCTGTAGTTAGGGCTCCATGGCGTTGTGGTTCTTCCTTGAGGGTCCAGAGGTGAGTTGTTTCCCTTTTGTGTACTGTTTCCGCTGTGCTTTTTAATGGCGTTGGTACCGCCCCGGAAAAGCTGGTGGATTGGTTTGTTGTACTAGGGTGGGTGGTACATTGTCTTCCGCTTGGCTGTTGGTGGTTACCGCCGCAGTGCTTGTTGCTACCGCCGTGGCGGTCGGTGTGTTAAAGTGACTGTCTGTGTGGGCAGTTTCCACCGTGGTCAGAATTCAATGTTTTTTACCTCCGGCCTGTTGGTGGTATTACCGCCGCTTTATCACTGACTGCCAGGGTTGTAATGAGGGCCAAACTGTCAAACAGCTGAAGGGGTTCTGCAGGGATATGGAAGTACATACCCAAAAGGCCTCCAGAAAAGAGAAATTCCAAATGGCGCTGAGGGCCTGGCCAGACGCCCATTCTGATGAGAATGTTGAAGAGGAGGGTCCAGAGGATGTCCTCTCAGAGGATTTTTTGCCATAAGTGGAGGATGTTACCCCTGTGATTGTGCCCCTTGCCAAACCAGGAAGCAGTGTCTCTGATCATGGCCTGACCGCAGAGGAAAGGAGAGAGGAGAGAGATTTCCAATTACAATGGCAAGGTTAAAAATTGAAGCTCAACACTAGGAGAGGAGGGCAGAGAGAGAAGCCAAAGAGGCTGAAAGAGCTGAAGCTGCAGCTGAGAAAGCCTTGGCTGAAAAGAAACTTTTGTTGGCTCATGAACTGAGTCTCAAGGAGCTGGATATCAAGGAAAGACAGTGTGAGTACAACAGTGATGGTGGCAGCATACATGCAGGACCTGTTGGGGACTAAGGGGCATATTGATACTTTGTTTGCGCTGAATGTGCGTCAAAAAGTTTGATGCACAATCGGCGCAAACCGTGCACCATATTTAAACTTTGACGCCCGAGCCCACGAACGCCAAACTCCAGCTGTGTGCATCATTTTCTGGATGCAGGAAACCTCCTTGCGTTAATGACATGCAATGTTGGCGTTCCCGTCCCAAAAATGACCTAAACACCCGTGCGCCTTATTTATGCTACCGTGCAAAAATGACGCACGCCCGGGAGGCGGTGTCGGAAAATGACACACAAACCAATTTGCGTCAAAAAATAACGCCTGGGTCAGGGCAGGCATTAAAATGGGGCAAACACACCTGTATTTAATGAAAACACACAGAAGCAACAGCAGAGCTCCAAACGGAAGACATGGTGCTTTTCATCCAGCATGCACGCAGACGCAGAGTACAGGACCAACAACAGCAGCTTCCACAACACCAGCAGGGACCCCAAAGGTAACGCAGAAGGCAGGACAGGATATTCCGCACCAGGACAACCCTCATGGGACTCCGCCAACAAGACATCATTCAGAGGTACAGGCTTAACTGGCAAGCCATTCAGCAGCTGCTGCGCAACATCAAGCCACAGTTGGCACAAAGCTTGCAGACACCCCTGCACCATTCCACCAGAAACCAAGCTGCTAGCTGTACTACACATGTTGGCAAGTGGCTCCTTTCAAACCACTGGTACCCTGGTTGCTGGGATCTCACAGCCATCATTCTCCACCTTCCTACCCAAGGAACTGGATGCCCCACACCGCACCACATCAGCTTCCCCAACACACAGCAGAAGCAGCAGGAGACCAAACAGGGGTTTTACCAAATTAATGGCTTCCAACACGTCCTTAGTGCCATTGACTGCACACATGTACGCATTGTGCAACCTGCTGCAACCGAACATCTATACTGGAGCAGGAAGCACACACACTCCATTAATGTGCAGGCCATTGTCGATCACTGGGGTTTGATCACCAACATTGTGGCAAAGTATCCTGGGAGTGTACATGATTAATTCATCTTCCGTCACTGCACCATTATTCAACACTTACAGGGTGGACGATATGGAAATGGCCTACTTGTTGGTAAGTACAGAAACCTACTTATATACACACTGCAGAGCAACCCTCTAGGACACACAACACATACACCACAACATCGACATGTGGACAGGAACACACTGAGGCTTTGACACACCTAGGCATGTTTGATATCCTCACCCAATTGGAGACACACCTAAGGACAAATAACCGTTCCAAATAACAACTGATGCCACTCCACAGACACAAGGGAACAATTTAAAACAACACAATGACAAACACATGGCCCCAACTGGCAGTACATCTGGGAAGATTAAACTTTCAATATCACATCAATAACACTCAATCCAACACTCTTCAAAACAAATACGTACTGTGTAAGGGGTGTGTAATATTTTTTGCTGCAGGTGACACACCTAGCATGATGATGACTACAATGAAGGTCACGTGCAATCATTGAGGCTGTACCAATATCTCACATCACTCCTGCTCTCACATTGTCCACTACCAAGATGCAAGTGGACTGTGCGAAGAACACATCTTGATGGGACAATATTGAAAGAGCACATTCCTACACATACGCAGTGCGACAAATTGACACACACACAACAGATGTACTGCCACACGGACCTTCTAAAAACTCTAAATGACAACCTCACAACCAAGTTAGCCATCGAAACCTGAATATGTTCAATAGTATAGGAACACGTTACAACCTGAGTCGACTTGGCAAGGGCAGAGAAATAGATCTGCAGTGAACTTGTCACACATGTGAAATTAGGGTCTCACTGATGCTTAAATTAATCCATTGCATATGTCAAATTGTATGGAATGTCCAGGGTACATAGATGCAACCGTGTTACCACCACTGCCGAATTGATTCTGTGTATGGAAGTATCATCTCACCCCCAGTTAAGACACAAGGACACCTGTTTCACAAGTCACAATGCAAGGGAATACACACTGTACTGCAACTCTACAAAAATACTGCTGACATCCGGTCAACAGCCAAATACCCGTTCAGATAAGGAAATAACCCAATGCTGATGGTACATCCTAGAAGCCTAGGAATCCACACAGTAACACAAACACCAATGAGTCAAAGACAACACAAGAGAACTACTGCCATGCAAAGTGATATTTATGGGGCAAGCTACATCAACATGTTCTCTCTCATTTTCTCTTTCAGCTGGTCCGGGTATGGGATCCAGCCATGGATTATGACCCCATTTGCAAACCCAAGCACTGCATCAGAGCGTGCCTATAATGAAGCACATAGGAGGACACACACCATAGTCGAGAGGACCTTTGGCATCCTGAAGTCAAGATTCAGGTGCCTCGACATCACCGGAGGCAGCCTCCTATACTCACCTGAAATGGTGTGCAAAATAATTTTGACCTGTGCCATCCTGCACAACATATGTGTAAGAAGGAACATTCCGCTATATGAACCCGAGCCACAAATGCATGAAGAGGAGGAAGAGGAGGATGCTGGCTATCAACATGAGGGGGACCATCCAAACACAGCTGCAGGATTGCGTCAGAGACAACATATTGCCCATCTTTTAACTCTACTCACCCATCACCACTGTCTTACCATATGTAAATAAACACCTATACTAATCACCATATCATGGTCTGGATAATCATTTTTGCATAACATTATCTCTAACTATTAGAATCAGAGTGTAGCCTCATGGAGCATTGCTGAAATACCGGTTAGGACACAGAACATTCCTAAACTAGTTAGATGCGTATGAATGTACAGCAACATTCACTCAAACTGTAAATGACATATATCCTGTACATGTTACATTTGAAGGGCAATAGCAGAGGACCACACCTATTTCACACATACATGTTGGCAACATGGTTCATCGCAGTATATGGCACACAACTAAGACACCATCAGTCAATAATGGAAAAAATGCCTCATTCATGAGGCAGTGGATGTGCTATTGCATTAGTAACATGAATGTATGACCGGACCCTTGGCAGCAGTAAGTGTTACATCACCTATCTTTGCAAGGACTATGTGTGACTAGATCTCCATATAAGCAGCATAGTCATAGAACAAGTGCCCCAGGTATGACTAGCATTGTTCACATGACATCCCCTACACTTGGCAGCCCATATCATAAGTCCTGACACACACATGTTCCCGGTCTCACCACACCCTTTGTAAGAGGTTCCTGGAATGGTAATATGTGTCCCCAGATAATCCCTCCTCTACACACTCCCAGACTCAAAATGTAAATCCAGTGTGCTACCCTCTTTAGTATGGTATGCCATAGTCATTGTACTTCTGTCTGCATGGATGTCAGTTTAAGTAATGCACTGGCTTTGAAGTCTCTAAGCCCTGTTATCACCTGTACATTTCTTCCCATGTGAAAGGTACTGTTGGCCATTTGAACTAGAATCTCACCTACAGGACTTGTTAGAGACTGATGTTGCACACAACTGTGAGCACCTCCATAGACACCAGCCATTTAAACATGCACTGCCCTTGCAGCTGCTCGGAACAGCATAGAAGCTGCCTGTGAGAAAACAGGGCTGATTGCAGAGGCCCCATAACTTTTTGCCCCCATTTTCCTCTTTTTGCTGGTGTTTTCCTGACTTTGATGGTGCCCTGGGTACTGCTAACCAGTCCCAGGGCCTGTGCTCTGTGTAAAATGGATATGCAAATTAGGCTAATTATAATTGGCTAAGTTAACCTACCTATAAGTCCCTAGTATATGGTAGGGCATGTAGGTATAGGGACCACAGCATAGGTGGTGCACACCTAGGTGCATTGCTGAGGTGCCCAGTGTCATTTTAAAAGCAAGCCTGCCTTGCTGGCTGCTTTTAAATTAAAGTTATATGCAAATTCGACTTTGGAATTAAAGGTACTTCCAAAGTCTTAAACTACCTTATTTTTACATATAAGTCACCCCTAAGGTGTGCCCTATGTGCCCCTAGGGCTGGGTGCCATGTAACTATAAGCAGGGACTTTATAAAAATAGATTTATAAGCCCTGGTGAGGTAAAAACAGCCAAATTCGTTTTTCCCTCATTGAAGTAAATGGCCTTCATAGGCTAGAATGGGCAGACTTTATTTTAAATTTTAAAGTCTCCTTAAATGTTACATACCAAGAATTTGGTATCAAATTGATTGTTGTAATAAATCCCACAACTTCCAGTTGTGGGATTTAATATAACTTGTCCAGGTAAAAAGTTTAGACTTTACCTAAAAAGTTGCAAATTTCAGCTCTGCATTGTTTTTGCTGCTGTGCTCTGATTGGCCAGCCTGCAGCAGCTTCTGCCAGGCTGCCTTGATGAGGTGTGAAGTGGCCAGACTTCACACAAAGGAATGTGCTTGGGGGAGAGAATCTCCCCTCAGCAGATGGTGAGGCAGGAAGGGGGAGGGCTGCCAAACTGGTCTTCAAAGGCAGAGAAGGACATTTGCAGCACCCAGCAACACCCCCACATCCTGCAACCCCAGACAATTAGGTGCCCCCTTAATTAGATTAGGAGAGGGCAGGAGAGGGGTGTGTTTATGATTTTTAGCCACACCAGTGGGTGGGCTCAGCCAGATCTATCCTCCAAAAATCTGATTCATCCATTTTGGATTTTTAGAGACTGTTGCCTTCTGGGATGGATTTTTGCCACACTTCCCAGGAAGTGGTCATCACAGGGGGACGACCCTGTCCCTTATTGGAGAACCAGGACCCCCCTGCTTTTCACCCAGGAGCAAGGATAAAAGTGGCAGACCTGCACCCACACCTCAGATCCCCACCAAATTTCAAGAAGAAAGAACTTAAGGAGAAGAAGGACTGCCCTGCTGGACCCCTGGCCTGCACCTGGAACCTGCACTCAGAAGGACTGCACCAGCTGCACACTTGGGCGTCACCACAAGAAGGACTTTGCCTGGCTTCAACTGGTTCAAGGAGGGACTCCCTGTTTGCTACAGGTGAAAAATTGCTAACCAGAGTCCCCTGCACCAACTCCTGAAGAAAGCGACCAGCTGACCACTGTCCAGTGGCCAAAAAGGAGTTTGCGCCAGGTGCATTCTGGGAGTTGAAGTCCGCACCCCCCAAGGACCATCACAGAACTTCTGGACCCTTGGGGTGAGCTGTGGACCCCAAAAGAACCTTAAAAGAACATCTGGGTGAAGCCCCAGAAGTTTGGAAAAGATTTGAGAATTTTTGGAAAAAAGCTCCAGAGAGGGACCGACCCGCCGCGGAAATTCTAGCCGGCTTGCCTCAACCGCGACCCGGCCTGACTTCGTGGTTCGTCCCGGTAAAGAAAAACATCCAAAAAAGAGACTGAACGTAAAAAGTTGACCGGGACCTCCCAGCCATCGTATCCGAGAAGGGCTCCATGGACGTCGGATCAAGATCCAGGTTTACCCCGGTCGAAGGATTTTCATCTCGAAAAACGACTAAGTCCGAAGGTAAAAGTCTCCACCGAGGAAACCCACATCGCGTATCCGGACAAGGGCTCCAGGAGGTCGGATTCAACTGGCAGGTTCGTCCCGGTGAAGAAAAACTTCAAAATAAAGACTAAGTCAGAAGGTAACTTTTTAACCGAGGCCTCCCGCGACCTGTAGCCGAGCAGGGCTCTATCGCGGTCGGCCTGAAAGTTTGACTTTGCCCCAGTCGAGGTGCAACCAGATGACCCGATTGGCGCTTTCTGTTTCTAAGCGCTAGAAAAGTAATTATTCTTTAAAAATTCATATCTCCGGTTCCCCTGAACCGATTTTAATCGTTTTTGTGTCATTTTAAAGATAAAAATATAAACTATTTTTATAAATTGGTTTTGGATTTTTAAACTGTTTCCTGTGTTTTATTTAATTACTGTTTTGTGATATTTGAATGCTTTACACTTTGGTGGTCATTCTGACCCTGGCGGTCTTTGACCGCCAGGGCGGAGGACCGCGGGAGCACCGCCGACAGGCCGGCGGTGCTCCAATGGGGATTCCGACCGCGGCGGTAAAGCCGCGGTCGGACCGGCACCACTGGCGGGGTCCCGCCAGTGTACCGCCGCCCCATTGAATCCTCCGCGGCGGCGCAGCTTGCTGCACCGCCGCGGGGATTCCGACCCCCCCTACCGCCATCCAGATCCCGGCGGTCGGACCGCCGGGATCCGGATGGCGGTAGGGGGGGTCGCGGGGCCCCTACATGTATTTCACTGTCTGCTGCGCAGACAGTGAAATACGCGACGGGTGCAACTGCACCCGTCGCACAGCTTCCACTCCGCCGGCTCGATTCCGAGCCGGCTTCATCGTGGAAGCCTCTTTCCCGCTGGGCTGGCGGGCGGTCTGAAGGCGACCGCCCGCCAGCCCAGCGGGAAAGTCAGAATTACCGCCGCGGTCTTTCGACCGCGGAACGGTAATCTGACGGCGGGACTTTGGCGGGCGGCCTCCGCCGCCCGCCAAGGTCACAATGAGGGCCTTTGTCTCCTAAGTTAAGCCTTGACGCTCGTTGCCAAGCTACCAAGGGTTGAGCTGGGATTAATTTACTGAGACCTAACTGTACCTATGTGGAGGTTAGTGGCTTGTTGCTAGGTGTAGGTACCTACCTGCCCTACCAATAACCCATTTTCCAACATAATTGGAAGCAGCGACGGGATCCTGTACTTGTGTTCAATATCACTTTACAGTTTTAGGTAAAACAAATTTAAAATCCTTTAAATTGTCCTAGTGCAAAAATTGTTTTTAATTTTTAATTTGGATTAATTTCAATTATTGAATTTTTGTAATTTTTCTAAATTCTTGTTTCCAATTTTTGCAAAAAGTTTTTGTTGACACAAAACTAGGGAACCATGGAGCTTGATCTGGCTAGCCTACCCACACTGACAGTAGTCCAGCTTAGGGGGTTGTGTATTGAAAGAGGGTTGCCTGCAACCACTAATCTCAGGAAGGAAATCCTGATTAAATCCCTGACAGCATGGGCTGAGGCCCAAGAGGTAGAGACAGAGGAAGCTCCAGAGGAGGAAGAAAAAGGGGAAGATGCTAGCTCTAACCTTTCAGGGGAGGGAAGGCATCTGAGCCCAAGTGAGGATGAGGAAGAACGGTCCTCAGTAAACACAGTCACTAGGGGCAGATCCAAAGCTAGTGGTGGGAAGGGGGTCCTTTCAGGAGGAGAGAACCCATCCATCAGAGAAAGAGAGCTGGAGGCCCAGCTAGCATACATAGCTTTGGAAGCAGAGAAGCTGGCCCTAGAAAAGAAAAAGTGGGCATACAAAGAGAAAAGAGATGGAAGCAGCGATAAAGAAGCTGAGGTGTCCATGGGTGGGGGAGTTTGCCCCAGATTACCCAAGGGGGTAGTTCCTGCCTATGTAGAGGGGGATGACATAGATAAGTGGCTGGGGGCCTTTGAGAGGGCACTCCAAATGAGAAGGGTTAGGCCTCAATACTGGGGTTCCCTTTTGTGGGAGTTGGTCCCCAACTCAGGGAGGGATAGGCTTCTGACCTTAAGGGGGGAGGAGGCAGATTCATACCCTAGTATGAAGAGGTGCTTAGCCAAGAAGTTTGGTCTGACCCCAGGGCAATATAGAATGAAGTTCAGGGACACCCAGAAGGTCAGTACCCAGTCTTGGGTTGACTTTGTGGACATTTCACTAAAGGCACTAGAGGGCTGGATTATTGGTAACAAAGTAGATACTTATGAGGGGTTATACAATCTGATCATGAGAGAGCACATCTTGACCAATTGTACCCAAGAAAGGTTACACCAGCATCTAGTGGACTCTAAGCAGACCAACCCTAGAGAGCTAGGGGAGGCAGCTGATGAGTGGTTGAGAACCAGGGTGGTTGTCAAGTCCCAGGGGGGAGACTCCAAGAAGGGGGGGGACAGGTCCCCAAAAACCTAAGGAGGGACGTGGTAAGCCCACCACAGAGACTCCCTCTGTACCCCAGAACCCTAAGAAGGAGGAGAGTAAATCCCACTCCCACTCTGACAAGCAGAGACAGGGAGACCCAGGGTTAAAAAAACTCTTGGACAGTAGGGCTTGCTTTGACTGTCAGCAGACAGGTCACTTCAGAGGAGATGCAGCCAGTCCAAGGAAGGTGGTTAGCACTGGGCTGTCCAGTGTAGCCATAGAGGAGGATTCCTCAGATGATGAAGTCCTCCTAGCATTGTGCTGGGAGACAGGACCAGATGGTAAGCTGGTGATCCCTGAGGGTGGGAGTAGGCACTTCCACCACATTCAAGTGAATGGGATCCCTACCACTGGCCTGAGGGATACCTGTGCCAGTCACACTATAGTGAGTGACCGGTTAGTGACCCCAGACATGTATGTCCCAGGAAAGACAAAGAAAGTCAGGATAGCCACAGGGGAGGTCACCTCCAAACCTGTAGCCATAGTGCCCCTAGAGAGGGAGGGTATCCTTGACTGGATTAGGGTGGTAGTCAGTGCTGACCTTCCCCTAGATTGGATCCTGGGCAATGACCTCCCAGAGGTGAGTCTGGTCACAGATGGGGTGGTCGCCCAGGGCGCCCCCCCAACTCAAAGTCCTGGGGAGTCAGTCCCTACAGTTAGGAGACAGGGGTCCCCAAGAAAAGGAAAGAAGAAAAGGAAGGGTAGGCCACTCTTAAAGAGAGTTCCAGGGAGCCAAGGGCCTTCTGCCCCAGTAGGGGGGGAGGCCAGAGTTGGCACTGGTGAGGCCTCACCTGACCCCAAGGAAGTCCTGAGTAGTCAGGCAGCTGTCCAGATGCAAGGTGTTGCCCCTGCACTGACAGAAGGGAGAGTGGAAGGAGGGTGTCTGCCACAGGAGGTGGTAGCCCCCCACTCTAGACAGCAAGAGGGGTGCCAGGACCCCAAAGATGCCCCTAAAGCAGCTCAGCCACCTGTCAGTGGAGAGCTTAGGGTGTGGTTCTGGGTACTGACAGCTGTCAGTAGCCTCTGCTGGGTGCTAGCCTTCCTGGCAGCAATGTACTTGGCCTGGGAGGCAGACCCCAAGGCCAATAGCAAAGTAGGCCCCCTGACCCTGTTGGTCATGGTGGGGTTGCTCAAGTGTTGGGTGACCTCTTTGGGTAAGCTAGGTGTTGCCCTAGCAAAGTTTGGAGTAGGGGAGGTGGGCACCTCACTACCCAAGTTGGCAGAGAGAAAGGAGGAAGACCCCCCTAGAGGAAAGTTTCAGTTTGAGTTGGGTCCTTTTACTGTTGGGATGGCTTCACTACCCATAGGGAGTGACCCTGACAGGAGGATATAAGGCAGAGTAGGCCCTGCAAAGGGACAGCCAGTTTTCTTCACTGTCTTCCTCGCCTAACAAGCCAGGAAGACTCTCCCAGGGTTGGGCTGAGTCTCCTGGGCGTGTGGGCTGGGGGGGGGGTTGTGTGAGAAAACAGGGCTGATTGCAGAGGCCCCATAACTTTTTGCCCCCATTTTCCTCTTTTTGCTGGTGTTTTCCTGACTTTGATGGTGCCCTGGGTACTGCTAACCAGTCCCAGGGCCTGTGCTCTGTGTAAAATGGATATGCAAATTAGGCTAATTATAATTGGCTAAGTTAACCTACCTATAAGTCCCTAGTATATGGTAGGGCATGTAGGTTTAGGGACCACAGCATAGGTGGTGCACACCTAGGTGCATTGCTGAGGTGCCCAGTATCATTTTAAAAGCAAGCCTGCCTTGCTGGCTGCTTTTAAATTAAAGTTATATGCAAATTCGACTTTGGAATTAAAGGTACTTCCAAAGTCTTAAACTACCTTATTTTTACATATAAGTCACCCCTAAGGTGTGCCCTATGTGCCCCTAGGGCTGGGTGCCATGTAACTATAAGCAGGGACTTTATAAAAATAGATTTATAAGCCCTGGTGAGGTAAAAACAGCCAAATTCGTTTTTCCCTCATTGAAGTAAATGGCCTTCATAGGCTAGAATGGGCAGACTTTATTTTAAATTTTAAAGTCTCCTTAAATGTTACATACCAAGAATTTGGTATCAAATTGATTGTTGTAATAAATCCCACAACTTCCAGTTGTGGGATTTAATATAACTTGTCCAGGTAAAAAGTTTAGACTTTACCTAAAAAGTTGCCAATTTCAGCTCTGCATTGTTTTTGCTGCTGTGCTCTGATTGGCCAGCCTGCAGCAGCTTCTGCCAGGCTGCCTTGATGAGGTGTGAAGTGGCCAGACTTCACACAAAGGAATGTGCTTGGGGGAGAGAATCTCCCCTCAGCAGATGGTGAGGCAGGAAGGGGGAGGGCTGCCAAACTGGTCTTCAAAGGCAGAGAAGGACATTTGCAGCACCCAGCAACACCCCCACATCCTGCAACCCCAGACAATTAGGTGCCCCCTTAATTAGATTAGGAGAGGGCAGGAGAGGGGTGTGTTTATGATTTTTAGCCACACCAGTGGGTGGGCTCAGCCAGATCTATCCTCCAAAAATCAGATTCATCCATTTTGGATTTTTAGAGACTGTTGCCTTCTGGGATGGATTTTTGCCACACTTCCCAGGAAGTGGTCATCACAGGGGGACGACCCTGTCCCTTATTGGAGAACCAGGACCCCCCTGCTTTTCACCCAGGAGCAAGGATAAAAGTGGCAGACCTGCACCCACACCTCAGATCCCCACCAAATTTCAAGAAGAAAGAACTTAAGGAGAAGAAGGACTTCCCTGCTGGACCCCTGGCCTGCACCTGGAACCTGCACTCAGAAGGACTGCACCAGCTGCACACTTGGGCTTCACCACAAGAAGGACTTTGCCTGGCTTCAACTGGTTCAAGGAGGGACTCCCTGTTTGCTACAGGTGAAAAATTGCTAACCAGAGTCCCCTGCACCAACTCCTGAAGAAAGCGACCAGCTGACCACTGTCCAGTGGCCAAAAAGGAGTTTGCGCCAGGTGCATTCTGGGAGTTGAAGTCCGCACCCCCCAAGGACCATCACAGAACTTCTGGACCCTTGGGGTGAGCTGTGGACCCCAAAAGAACCTTAAAAGAACATCTGGGTGAAGCCCCAGAAGTTTGGAAAAGATTTGAGAATTTTTGGAAAAAAGCTCCAGAGAGGGACCGACCCGCCGCGGAAATTCTAGCCGGCTTGCCTCAACCGCGACCCGGCCTGACTTCGTGGTTCGTCCCGGTAAAGAAAAACATCCAAAAAAGAGACTAAGGTGGTCATTCTGACCCTGGCGGTCTTTGACCGCCAGGGCGGAGGACCGCGGGAGCACCGCCGACAGGCCGGCGGTGCTCCAATGGGGATTCCGACCGCGGCGGTAAAGCCGCGGTCGGACCGGCACCACTGGCGGGGTCCCGCCAGTGTACCGCCGCCCCATTGAATCCTCCGCGGCGGCGCAGCTTGCTGCACCGCCGCGGGGATTCCGACCCCCCCTACCGCCATCCAGATCCCGGCGGTCGGACCGCCGGGATCCGGATGGCGGTAGGGGGGGTCGCGGGTCCCCTGGGGGCCCCTGCAGTGCCCATGCCACTGGCATGGGCATTGCAGGGGCCCCCGTAAGAGGGCCCCTACATGTATTTCACTGTCTGCTGCGCAGACAGTGAAATACGCGACGGGTGCAACTGCACCCGTCGCACAGCTTCCACTCCGCCGGCTCGATTCCGAGCCGGCTTCATCGTGGAAGCCTCTTTCCCGCTGGGCTGGCGGGCGGTCTGAAGGCGACCGCCCGCCAGCCCAGCGGGAAAGTCAGAATTACCGCCGCGGTCTTTCGACCGCGGAACGGTAATCTGACGGCGGGACTTTGGCGGGCGGCCTCCGCCGCCCGCCAAGATCAGAATGAGGGCCTAAGTCCGAACGTAAAAAGTTGACCGGGACCTCCCAGCCATCGTATCCGAGAAGGGCTCCATGGACGTCGGATCAAGATCCAGGTTTACCCCGGTCGAAGGATTTTCATCTCGAAAAAACGACTAAGTCCGAAGGTAAAAGTCTCCACCGAGGAAACCCACATCGCGTATCCGGACAAGGGCTCCAGGAGGTCGGATTCAACTGGCAGGTTCGTCCCGGTGAAGAAAAACTTCAAAATAAAGACTAAGTCAGAAGGTAACTTTTTAACCGAGGCCTCCCGCGACCTGTAGCCGAGCAGGGCTCCATCGCGGTCGGCCTGAAAGTTTGACTTTGCCCCGGTCGAGGTGCAACCAGATGACCCGATTGGCGCTTTCTGTTTCTAAGCGCTAGAAAAGTAATAATTCTTTAAAAATTCATATCTCCGGTTCCCCTGAACCGATTTTAATCGTTTTTGTGTCATTTTAAAGATAAAAATATAAACTATTTTTATAAATTGGTTTTCGATTTTTAAACTGTTTCCTGTGTTTTATTTAATTACTGTTTTGTGATATTTGAATGCTTTACACTTTGTCTCCTAAGTTAAGCCTTGACGCTCGTTGCCAAGCTACCAAGGGTTGAGCTGGGATTAATTTACTGAGACCTAACTGTACCTATGTGGAGGTTAGTGGCTTGTTGCTAGGTGTAGGTACCTACCTGCCCTACCAATAACCCATTGTCCAACACTGCCATTTCATCCATAACACTGTTATGCCTTCCCGTATAAATCAGCTGTGTAACAGAGCTCTTGGGTTAATGTGTTACTTTCCAACACACAAGACAAACACACTTTTCCATTTCAACTGTCTTGTTCCTCCTTTGACCACTCTCAGTCTGATCACTGTATTCACCTTGTGAAATGGTTGAAGCCTGATTGACCCTGCATTCTGTGAGCCTGACTGGCTCCTGTCTTAGCGTTACCCTAAAGGTTCCTTGGACCTACAATTGTATCATAGTTGCTTTCCCAACACTCATATTCCTCCTGGGGTATTGTGTCAGGGGGGTCTACAATGCATACTCAAATACATTGTATGGCATAATCAGTTAATTTATGGCACCATGGGGGGGAACTTGTCTCCAAATAGCCGAATCATGGCCTATCCCTTGTCTAGGTCTCATGGATGCATGAGTGACAAATTGTGACAGTGTACCATGACTGTAGGCATGGATTGGGTATGGTGCCGCCAGCACAACACACAACGTCAGATATTGTGCATGAAATGTCTACACATGTTAGGATCCTGACAGTCCACACGCTGATTCACATTGCTCCAAACATATTGATGGGGCTTGTGTGGTGAATAGCTGTGAGAATAATCAGCAAAGAGGCAATTATGTTCCCAGATGCTGTTGGAATTTTAAAGGCCAACCTGTGTACAAATCAGGAAAGCTGCCGGTATAAGATTCCTGAGACATTAACTTTGTCAGCACACCAAGGTTGCCCTGTTGACAGTCTCATTACACGTCTGCAGTGACAGGGCTGGACCACCCCTATGTGTGTTCTCAAATCCCCATTGGCTTTCCTTCTATTGATCTGCAAAGGATACTTTGTAGATACAGGAAATAGCTCCACAGACTCATGACTAGACCTGCACATAACTGTGACAACATAGCCCCCAATAATTATACAGGCTAAACATTGGCCCACACACATGAACCAGACACCTCTGTGCATTTTACCACTGGAAATACGTGAACACGTGCTGCTTGGTCTGCTGGTCCTCCACTGCCACAGGACAGACATGGCTCATTTATATGACTCCACATGTGGCGTAACATTACAATTGTGTATTATATTTGTGACTCCGTGTCACAAACATGGTACCCACATAGTATGATCCCATGTCTGACTCATGGTGGGTTAAAAAAAAGTGCCTAGGAAGTAGTATCCAACATTCCAGGACATGTGATGGCTACGTTTTGGAACGTTGACATGAACAACTGTCTGCTATCTATCCAGTGCACGCTTTGTCATTGGTGGTGTTTATGTTCCAAAAAAGCTAGGAAGTGCACAGAGCAGTTCCTGCTGTGTGTATGACAACACATGTCCTCTCTCATTTCCACACTGACTTGCATCTGAAGGTTGGACACATTGACTCCACATGCATACCAGCAGATTAGCATAAATGCATCTTGTGATGTTTACACAGTAGGTCAACAACAATAGCAGTAGCCAAATCGCACACATTGACCCATAGGCTTCGAGTTATTGTAGTGAGTTGTGTCACCTTGCTATCCTCTCTTGATGCAAAACATGCCCAAACTGGGTAATACATAATTGTATCCCACACGTTTGGCCATCTATTGTATCAGTGATGTGTGAAAATCCGGTACACCAAGTAGAGGATCATGGTCCGCAGTAGTGTGATCTGTCACATGTGCCCATGCACGTAATGCCCAATGTGGGTGCAATCAGCCTATCTCTGTATTTTCACATCTGTCATGTATCATTCAAAATGAGAAATGACCCAAACCCTGTTAATGACAGAAATGTTGATGCATATGCGTAAAAAAAGACGCACATGTGTCTAAAAATGCTGCATATGCATCGAAATATGACGCACTAGGCCCTGAAACATCCATTGGCCCTGAGCGGTAATTCCCACACTGTCCCCCGGAAATTGGTTAAGTATATCACATATTTAACAATATGGATGCAGGGTTATTTCTTATCATGTGCGTAAAAAAAAATGACGCACAGACTGTAAGCGCCATTATATTTTGACTCATAACAAGAAAAACGCACCGCATTTGAGGTAGGAAGTGATGTAATAGGATATCCTGTTTACAGAATTGGCACAGTGGGTGTACTTTCACTTTCACTTTGCAGTCTGTGATATTCCCTGACTTTGTGTCTGTGTATAGACTTGTCTCTTTGTGCATTTTGTGATTTTGTCTCCAGTATAGTCTTTAAATTGTCTTTTTGTGTATAATAACTGTCTATGGTATCCTGTCTGAGTGTTTTTGCGGTCAGTTGTGTTGTCAACATTTGTCTTTGTTGTGTTGGGAGTCTGTTGTAGGTAGTGGTAGTTTGGGTATAGTTGGGCTGTGTTTATAGTTTTTTTGCATTTTCCTGTCCTACTTTCCCTCTATTCTCCTTTGTTCCCCTTTATCCCCTCTTTATTTTTGATACAATAATGTTGGGTAGGCACCATCTTGGCAGGATGGGAGAGGAGGACCTGGGTGGGTTTATTTGGCTGGTGTGCCACTTCCTACCCCTGATGATAGAGGCAGGTGGTCGTGTGAGCCAAGGCTATCACACAGAGGCAAGGAGGCTCCGGTGGGCAAAGGTGTTGTACCATCTGCAGAGAATATACAACACACCGCAAAATGACCACCTGGGCTGACCTTGTTGCCAGGGAGCAAGATCTTCTGTACCACTTGGGGATTGTAATCGGTGGCCCTGTTTGTGAGTACAAATCAGAGTAATGTGCACGTTTAAATGCTCTGTAGTGACAGTAGCTGACTTGTTCATATTCTGCCGGCAATGTTTTTGAACGTGTGGAATGCTAGTGAAACATACAGGGCCATATTTCTACTTTGTTAGCACCGCAATTGCAACCTGTTTTGAAGCAAGAGCGGCGCAAACTTACAAAATACAATTGTATTTTGGAGGTTTGCGCCGCCTTTGTGTCAAACAGTAACACAAATGCGGTGCAAATTAGGTATAGATATGAGCCACAGTTGCCTGTGAGGTGTACAACTTTCCTGCACATTACCGTCATTTGTTGACGCAACAGACAGATTAACATTCTAAACACAACAGGAGCCTGATAATTAGTGCTGGCTTCACGCCAATTGATGATGGCAATGTGGGTTAAACATTTGTTTCAGGTGTGGTCGGTGAGTGTATCAGGAAACATATATTGAAAATCCAGATTTTTTTCATAAATATTGTGTCCCTCAATTTTTTTCGGATACATGTCTGAACTGGATACTGATACATACGTAACAAGTAATAGCTTACCTCAGGTAACATCTTAGACTGATATTTTGAGTTTGTAGTGACACTTTTCAATTAGGGATGGCTGGCAAAAGGTATGCACACAGGTTCATATCTCTATTGTTGGTGCAACTCACCATAGCTGTGGCACATCAAATGAAGAAAATGATACAAATTGAGGGCTAACAACTGTCCCTGGCCCTCTGTACATTGTACCTGTGTGTCTAAAATTGGTCTTAGTCACAATGTCTGGGTGACTGTTACTGCAGTCCTCACGGAAAGTGGCTTTGGATGTCTCTCATGGGCACTCATGATGAGGGGAATACACTCCATGATTTTGTCTGCTCACTAATGAAGGAGCATGTTTGCCACCACATGATGGTTAGTACCACTGCATGTGTGCGGATATGTGTGTATCACTCACTGGAGGCCCCGGTCTGTACATGTTTGCAGTGGTATGTAGGATGCAGTATCATCATGTCTGAGAGGCTTTACTTCTGATTTCATATTACACCTAGTATTTGTATCTTGAAGTGTTGTACAGTGCACAGATATTGAGCACATTTCTCCCTTTCATGCCTTACAGGTGGACCTGCACCCTACACTATTGGAGAGGCGGCTCGATTCGTGGACCCAGACATCTCCAGTAAGTGTTGATATTTCTGTTCTGTGTTGTGTTTGCTGATGATGTGTGATTGACTCCTGTGTGTTGGACACATAGCAAGGTGTGATGCGCTGGTCAATCATCTGTTTTGTTCCTTGAGTAAAGTATCATGTTATCACAATCTTTCAGTTGGCCAAACCTTATCCTATTGGTATATTTTGGGATCCTAGCTCAGTCCTGTAGGCACGGCAATGTGAATAGGGATGAGTTATGTGGATACAACTTGAAATCCAAAAATGTAGCAGTGTACCATATTAGTTAATTAGTCAGCAAGTCAGACCCTGATTTTCACAGAATAGAGATGCCAAAGTCTTACCCACAGACTTCAGCTTCCGTAATCACTAATGAAAATGTTGGACTGTATGTTTAACTTCTTAGCAGCATGTAGCTCCACATGTTGTGCTACGAGTATGAGGCACTTAAGTACAATGGCCTAGGTGTGCATGCAGCTCATGGCCAGAAGTGTGCTTGCATCTATCTGGTTGTTGTAAGTCATGGCTTACTGGTAGGAAATGATGTAGACAATGGTCTGCATTTCCAAAGATAAGTGTTGATGGGATTGTCCAAGGTGTGGGTGTATCCTATTTGGAGTTTCTCCTTACCTGTGGTGTGTTGGCCAAACCCATGTACAGCTTTCCAAAGCTTCCTGGGAGCCCCTGTTGTTAGAAATAGTTAGTTGCATGTCCATCCTCCCCTCAGACACAGGCGTAGGTTTGTGAATAGTGTACCCAGGACTGATGATCCAAGTTTGGTACACAGACATGTAAAACAGTAAATCACTTGTCCAAACCTAGGATACCCACTCATAATTAGCACATGTATTCTATACTGGCAAGTCCATTTAAAACTCGCAGATCTTGTGGCCCTAGATTGCCATCCAGAACATAGAAATGTGTTGGCCTGTCAATGGTGGTGGATTTGCAGCATGATTTGTACCAGACAACTGGCAGTACTATGATGCCAAAGTCATTCCAGTTGTTACCCATCTTGTAGGGTTTGGATGTGATATTTAATGATTGGACATTTGCAGGCTGGCTTACCATGTACTTACTCTGGGACTGTCAGTGATCTGTATGATGATATGGGCTGTTACAGGCACATTAGATGTATTGTCTGATTTACTTCTTGAGCCATTTCACACAATGCAGTACCTAATGTTTGGTTTTCTATTTGTCTTAACAGCAGCCAATATGACTTCCATCCAGCTTCGAGAGTTTCAATGCAGGGCAATGCATTACCGCCACATTCTGGATGTGGAGTCTGGGTACCGCAACATGGAAAGACGATATTGCCATGAGAGAGCCTCCGGAGTGTGGAGGGCATTTGCACAAGGGGGCCCTTCCGTCTCCACCACAGCCACCAGCGCCACCACTACCACCCAGGTGGCCCCACCAGCAGCTGGGACCTTTGCTGGACCATCTACAACAACAGCTCCAGGACCAGTCACAGCACCACTTGCACCTCAGCCTACGAACATGGCACCGACAAGGGCCCATACTTCATTGACTGGCACCCAGACCACCCCTGCTGCAGCCATAGACCCTGCAGCTTTTGCCCATATGCAAAGGAACTTGGACGGTGTCCTACGGAAAATGAGCAGACTGCAGCAGAAGGTGGCACAAGTCAACCGGAGGGTGCATGCCATTAAAGAGGCCCTGAGGATGGCCAGCTTGTAGGCTTCGACTCAGACATGATTCCCCCCCCTCCCTCCTCTTTCCTAATTCTTCAAATTAGTGGGTTTAGGGGGCTTAGTGTGAAGTTAGTATAGGCTGTTAGCTTAGTTAGTAGTAGTGGGTGGGGGGTGGGGGTTTCATACTTTTTTCAACTGTTTTTTATTATGTGTGTTGGCAATGTTGGGGTTTTGGTGTTTAAAAAAAATGAAAAAAATATATATATATATATCTTTGTTTAGTATAAGATAGTATGTGTTTAGGTTAGTATCTGTTGTCCTCCATGTGTCCCATCTTATAAGGGGGGTGGGGGGTTGATGTTTAGATCGTTTAGTTAAATGTGGTAAATAAGTTTAGCTTATGCTAGTTAGGGCCAGTTGTGGGTAATGTGTAGTTAGAGTAGAATAGGTTAGGTTAGGTGTTTCCCCTGGTTTTAGCTTCTGTTTTTACTGTTTTTTGTTATTTGTGTTGGCAATGTTGGGGTTTTGGTGTTTTAAAAAAATGAAAAAAATATCTATATATATCTTTGTTTAGTATCAGATAGTATGTGTTTAGGTTAGTATCTGTTGTCCTCCATGTGTCCAGTCTTATAAGGGGGGTGGAGGGTTGATGTTTAGATCGTTTAGTTAAATGTGATAAATAAGTTTAGCTTAGGCTAGTTGGGGCCAGTTGTGGGTAATGTGTAGTTAGAGTAGGATAGGTTAGGTGTTTCCCCTGGTTTTATCTCCTGTTTTTACAGTTTACTAAATATCTAGGTAACCCTTTACAGTATGTGTCACATGCTTGTAGATCAGGGCCTTGCCATGAGTGAACAGTGTCTCTTTGGTATTTGCTTTTGTGTCCCATGCTGCAACCATATCCCAACTGAGCTGTTACATTGGCAGCTACATCAAAGCTACTTAGCTAAGAATCTGCCATCCATTGCACCCACCACTCAGGGTTACTGTGGATCCCAAAGTGTGGTTATTTTGTGCTGTATGCTTTCAAGGTCGCATACTTTGCTACCACATTTGGTATTGGGGACACTGTGTAAAGTGTGCCTGCAGCCTGATGTCCCAGCAAATCCTTATAAGGTGAGTGGTATTATGCTCTCATGTAGTATGGTATACATAACTCACACCTATTATTTGTTACAATGTTCAGCACGGTTACTTATTTGTATGGAAACTCATACATATCCCTTCATGCTGTTTGGTGTGTGTTAGGTAAAATTTGGCAAATATGTCACATACGTACGTTTTGACTTTCAGTAACAACCGGAGGCACTTTCTTCTGGCTTAGACAACCTTTGAGGAGGCGTTATTCTGTACAACACAGCATTTTGGTGCATGGTTTCTATTTTGCTATGAAATAACCCTCAGGGAGGGCAGATGATGGTACAATCCAGGCCACTGTGCATAGTTATCAGCCAAGAATCGTTCAGGTCAGGTGTCTAGACAATCAATGCTCACTGACCTCAGGCTAACATCACTGATGGCCATCACGGTTGATGTGTCACATTACACAGAGACAATTTGTTGTGTAAGTGCTACTTATTTAAAAGTGCTGTAGTGCTATATGCACATTGTCCATTAGTGTGACATCTTCCATTGTGATGCTACATAAGTGCAAAAGGACATGTCATTGGACATGCTGGGGTGAAGTCTCAGACAGTGCAAAGGGACAGGATTTGCCAATCAGTTAGTGAGAGACATTCACAGGGCAGGCTGACAAGATAAACAGTGGGTTGAAGAACAGTGCTTGAGTACAGTTGTTGCAAGACTGGCATGTTACAAAGCACTGGACCTTGGTAAAAGGTGGCCATGTGGTAGGGACAAGTGCTACCGGGTACTCTTATGGGTGAAGGTGATCTGCTCCACGTCTTCATCTTCTGATGTGTGTGTTGTCTCCTCTGCCCTTGGTGGTGGTGATTGTGAAGGGGCAACACACACCTCAGTGTTTGAAGACGTGGAGTCAGACATCCCGGTAGCTGCTAACTGTGGGGATCTTAAGGGCAGTACTGCAGCAAGGAGGAGCTGCTGGTTCTTAAGAATAGCAGCCACATCACGATGGTAGGCAGCAAGGTCGGCCCTGAAGGGTTCAATATTGCATTTGTGCACGCGTTGACAGGATTGTTGTTGTAGGTGTTGGGTCAACTCCATTATAGCTGTGCTTCCTTCAACCTTTTTTCAACTTCCTGCATATTTGTTGTTCACCCTTTCATAGCTGCTGCCTGTTCTACAGTTGACATCATGCACGAATGCACCTTCTCTAGGCTGGCTGCCATAGTTTGCATCCCCACCCGCACCTCCTTGGCCAGCTCCCGCTGTACTCCAACTATAGTTCACTCAAATCTGGTGCCACCGTCTTCAGAGACCTCAGCTGGGTTGGAGCTGGCAGGTCGTACAATTGGGGTGGTGGGTGTGTCCTCTGTAATGGCTGCTGAATCTGTGCTCCTCCTTGTGACTGAAGTTGGGCTCTGGAGGGTTTCAAGGATATCTTGGAGGGTCTGCTGGCTGATGTTTGTCAGCTCATCATCCATGTCATCAGGGAAGGCCATGACAGGCATATCTGCAGGAGAGCCATCGTCCTCTGCAATGAGATACGGTACATTTAGTGTGTCTGTGTTGTGGGCTTTGTAATGTGACATGCCTGCCTTCCGATTATTTTAACATTGTGTTCTTGGTTCCTGTTCATTGTTCCTGTCTTTCATATTAGCATTCTCCCAAGCCTATGCCCCACCTGCATGTCAGATGTATTGTGGTCAGTTTGTGGACTTGTCTGCATCACATACTCTAAGTTTTGGTTGTGGTCAGATTGTTAATTGCCACCTTCTTGTCCTACTCAACCCTCTGTCTTCTTCCATTCTCATGGGGAGGCCTTTCACTGGCTGTGGGTGCTCTGATGGCACAAGCACCACACTTAACAATCTGGACCTGCCCCAGTCTCTGTTCATTCACATCCACCTATATGTAGTTGAGATGTAGCATATACCATGTCTAGCTTTGTTATGGCACAATATGGATGTCAGCATTGGTAAAGTGTACTGCTGATGTTGGGGAATGTGTGGTACATTGGATTGCACTGAAAGTCGTTACAGTGTTATATTTCCGCCTCTGACTGGGCAGGTGTATTTCTGCAACCAGTTACATGTGTCCTCCCCCTCAAGTCTGAGCAGTATGACATTTGGGATGTTGCATGGTGTCATTGGAGCTATTGTGACCCAGGCACAGGGTGGACCCTGAAATATGCAGCATGGGTATGACATTAGTGTTGTGTACCTCCTAATGTTAAAGACAATGGCTGATGTTTGTAGCAACTTTCAGCATTCACATTTGACAGGATTGGAACATTTGTCTAGATTTCAGTGGATTGATAACGTTGTCATCCTGAACCATCTAATTTGAGTGTGTTTGATCCATGGGGACGTTACTGCCATTAGCTACTTGACCTGCACACACAGCAGAGGTGGTAGTGGCAACTGTTGTCAATGTTACATTCCACTTGCAGGTATGGCCGGAGTTTGTTAATTGGGACCTGGTTAATGCAGGGAGAATACTGGCTGACGTGTGACGTGCAGCTAGTTTTACGTTGTACCCTGCCCTCCTGGCCTGGCTTTACCTTTGCAAGATCCTTGGCATGGCAGCATACCCCCATGCAAAAGTTGTTGGTGTTGTGTAGTAGTGTGCCACAGGTTTCCTCAGAAGGGGCCATGTCCCCTTGCCGTGCCCCCTTTACCCATTCCACTCCCTGAATATCATGACTTGCATGCATTGTGTAGTAGGTATGTCCAACCCCCCTGCTTACAATTAACATTTGTGCCTTTTAATTCCCCATGCGACTTACCCTGCATGTGCGTTGTCTCCTGGTAGTCTGTGCTGTCCTGTCCTGTCCTTGAATCCCTGTGATGATCTCCTCTGGGATGATGGCTGCCACCATCTCCTCCATGTGGTCCAGGGCCTCCTGGTGTGCTGGACTCCCACAATGCTGCCTTCCTGTTCCTGGTCATCTTTTCCTTGGTCCTGCGCTTGCAGTCATGCCAGCGTTTCTTGCACTCGATGACTGTTCTCCGTACTTCTGCCACACTGTTGATCTTGTCAACAATTTGTTGCCATATTGCCTCTCTCCTACTGATTGGCAACTTAGAGGCGACAAACAGTTGGTGCTGGTGTTCCGTCACCTCTTTAAACAGAATTTCCTGCTCCTTTGCACTGAAGCGACACCTTTCTTTTCTTCTTCTCCCTGTCCTGGGTCTTGTGTGGGTCCTCCTGGCTGGTTGCTGGTCTGTTGTCATCTTCCTGGGGTCTGTGCAAGCATCTGGGATCCATTTTGGCTCTCCTATGCACATTTTGCAGTGTTTGCGGCACTTTTTGATGCAATTGCATAAAAAAAGGCACGTATCCGGTTTGCGGCATCGTATACCGGCTCACAGTCATTTTCATCACGTTACCGTTGTTTTCCTTTATGACGTGACGCAGTGGTCTGAGTAAAAAAAATGACTCACACCAGTGGTTTGCACCGCTGTGCTTCAAAGTATAAATTGACGCCCGCACAGCGCAAATAAATGGCGTTAGCCGGCGGTAATAATGAGGGGTGGCCTTGTGGTTTTATGTACCAGTAGTGGGGAGGGTCCCACTTCTTACACTAGATCCACAAGATCAAAATGTATATGCACCCATGAAAGACGCTTTACTGGCCAAGTTCGGGCTGACTCCTGAGAAATACCACCAGAGATTTAGGGACAGCACCAAACTGTCCACACAAACTTGGATAGACTGTTTTGTTTTCTCCAATAAGGCACTGAATGGATGGGTGCGGGCAGAAAAATAAATGATTACAAAGGATTATATGATTTGATTCTAGGAGAGCATATGCTCAGTATTTGTTTTACAGAGTTGCGCCAGCACTTAGTAGACAGTAAGCTGACTGATCCAGGAAGCTTTCTATGGAGGCTGACCTCTGGGTTAGCACCAGAGTGTCCAGAAATGTACCTGGGGGATGCCCACAAAGGTGGTCAGGGTTTCCAACAGAAGAAAGTGGGGGAAGAAAAAATGAAAGATAAGGAACTCTCAACAGGACCCCAAAACAATTCCCAAGGGGGGGGGTAACCAGTCCCTGCCAAAATTTGTGAAGAAGCCAGGGTACTTTGATAAAAGGTTAGGGAAGTTTATCCCCAAATGCTTTGAGTGCTACCAACATGGACACACTAAGGGCGACTCCCAGTGTTCCAAGAGGGTACAGCCCACCACTGGAGGGCAGACACCTGGGTTGGCTAGTGTAGTGCTGGGGGGAGGCAGTCCCAGTGAGTTTTGGGGAGCAGATAGAGGTGTCACTAGTATTCCTGGGAGATAAGGAAATGGTGCCAAAAGCCCACATGCTTGCCAATACTTCCAAGTATAGGCAGTGGGTCACCTTTGATGGGCAAAGGGTGGAGGCACTGCATGACACAGGACCCAGTATGAATACTTTCAAGAGTCAGCTATTGTTAGCAGAGCAGATAATCCCTAATACATTCCACCAGGTCATAGTCGCTGACTCTGGTGGACGGTGGCTCTGGTTCCCTTTGAGTGGGGGGTCTCTGGTACTCTAAAGTTAGCTGTGAGTCCTGCCATGCCTGTAGATTGTCTGTTAGGCAATGATCTTGAGCATACTACCTGGAAGGAGATAGAGCTCAGATCCCATCTGGAGATATTAGGTTTGCCTGAGTGGGTCTGCATGACCACAAGGTCCATGGCTGCCCAGGAAGGGAGTCAAGGGTGTCCAGAGCCTGGAACAATGGCCCAGACAGCTGTACAGAGGAAGGGCAAGAGACATGGGAAACCCGCCTCAGATATTCCCAGGGTGGTGGATGGGGTCCCAGAGGAGGAGGCCCCTGAGCCAACTGGAGAGGATTTTGATGACCTGGGCAACCTGCCTGAACTTGCTGACTGGCAAGTAGAGGGTGGGCCAACCAGTGAGCAATTCTGCAAAGTGTAGAAGGAGTGGCCCACTCTTGAGGGTCTGAAGCAACAGGCCTCAGCCCAATCAGCAGGTGAAGCCTCTGGTGATCACCACGTATACTGGGAGAATGTTCTCCTCTACAGTGAACCTAAGGCCCCCAGTGTTACCGGGCATTCCTACTGGGCCTGGCTCATAACATCCTCCTCGCAAGACATTTGGGCAAAGACAAGACCTTTGTCAGGCTTGTCACCCACTTCCATTGGCCTAGAATGCAGGTAGCGTCAGATAATGTCTGCAGGGCCTGCCCCAACTGCCAGGCTAGTGGGAAGACAGGAAAAAATCTTAAAGCCCCCCTGATCCCATTCCCTGTCGTTGGCACCCCCTTAGAAAGTGTCAGCATCAACGTCATTGGTCCCTTGGACCCCAAAACTGCCTTGGGCAACAGGTTTATCCTGGTTTTGGTGGACCATGCCACCCGCTACCCAGAGGCAATCCCTCTGAGGACAGTGACTGCACCGGTAGTGAACAGAGCCCTGATGGGAATATTTACCCATGTGGGGTTCCCAAAAGAGGTTGTGTCTGACAGAGGCACAAACTTCTTGTCAGCGTACATGAAGTCCATGTGGGATGAGTGTGGGGTAACCTACTGGTTTCCCACCCCTTGCCATTCTCAATCCAATAGGCTTGTTGAGAGATTCAACAAGACCCTAAAAGGCATGATCACTGGCCTACCTGAGTTCCTGAGGCGTAAGTAGGACATCCTCTTGTCATGCCTTTTCTTTGCTTATAGGGAGGTGCCCCAGAAAGTGGTGGGTTTCAGCTCCTTTGAACTTCTCTGTGGTCACCCTGTCAGGGGACCGCTAAGCATAGTGAAAGAGAGCTGGGAGAAAACTCCCAAGACACCTCTCCAGGATGTGGTCAGTTATATGCTAGCCCTCCGCAACCAGACACAATGCTTCTGGAAACAGGCCAAGAGTACCCTTGAGGCCAGTCAAGAGGTGATTAAGGAGTGGTATGACCAAAAGGCCTAGAGCTCTCCAGGACCGCTGGATTGGCCCATTTAAAATTAAGGAACGTAAGGGGGAGGCCACTTACCTAGTGGACCTCAAGACCCCTAGACACCCCCTGAGGGTTCTCTACCATAACAGGCTGAAGCCTCAATTTGAGAGGTCTGAGGTCAGTATGCTCCTTGTGACAGATGAGGACATGGAAGAGGAGGGTGAGCCTCTCCCTCACCTCCTCTCTGCCAAAGAAAGTAATGGGTCAGTGTAGGGAGTTAATCTCTCTGAGTCCCTGACTCCAGAGAAGAGAGGAGACTGCTATGAATTATTGGAGCAGGTCTCTTACCTGTTTTCCCTCACTCCTAGAGTCGCCCACTTGTGTGTCCACGATATTGACACAGGAGACAGTCCCCCTGTAAAGAACAAAATTTGCAGGTTGTCAGACAAGGTGAAGGCCAGTATCAAAGAGGAAGTTGCCAAGATGTTGGCCCTAGGGGTTATTGAGAAGTCCAGTAGTATCTGGGCCAGCCCTGTGGTGCTGGTAACCAAGGCTGCTGCCCCCAGTGCCAAGCCAGAACTCCGGTTCTGCGTGGACCACCGGGATCTCAGCTCAGTCACACGGACTGACGCTCACCCCATCCCCTGAATTGATGAGCTTGTAGACAGACTAGGAGTGCCAAATTCCTTAGTACTTTTGATCTCACATCAGGGTACTGGCAGATCACCTTGACTGCGGGGGCTAAAGAGAGATCTGCATTTTACACACCTGAGGGCCATTACCAATTCTGGGTGATGCCCATTGAGTTGAAAAATTCCCCCGCTACCTTCCAACGGTTGGTTAACGGGGTCCTAGCTGGCAAGGATGCCTTCTGCACAGCCTACCAAGATGACATAGCCTTCTATAGCTGCAGCTGGAAGGAAAGACCTGCACCACCTCAAGGAGGAGCTTCAGGCTCTGCAACAGGCAGGCCTGACCATGAAGATCAGTAAGTGCCAGATTGTTCAGGGTTCCGTGGTGTACTTGGGACACCTAGTAGGTAGTGGCAAGGTGCAGCCACTCCAGGCCAAGATTGAAACCATCCAGGCCTGGAAACCATCTAGAACACAGGCAGAGGTGAGAGCCTTCTTAGGCCTCACCGGATATTACCGCAGATTTGTCAAGGGCTATAGATCTATTGTGTCACCCTTGACAGAACTTACTTCAATTTCCATTGGACATAGGCTTGTCAGAAAGCCTTTGACTCCCTGAAGGAAGCCATGTGCACGGCCCCCGTGCTCAAGACCCCTGACTACTCCCAGGAATTTATTATGCAGACAGACACTTCAGAGCATGGCATTGGGGCTGTTCTAGCACAGCTAAATGAGGAGGGCCTAGACCAACCAGTAGTCTTTATTAGCAGAAGACTATTACCACTGGAACAGAGGTGGAGTGCTATTGAGAGAGACGCATTTGCTGTGGTCTGGGCACTGAAGAAGCTGGGACCATAAATGTTTGGGACTCACTTCCAGGTTGAGACAGGTTGAGACAGACCACAGGCCTCTCAGATGGCTCATGCAGATGAAGGGCAAGAATCCTAAACTCTTGAGGTGGTCCATTTCCCTACAGGGGTTTGACTTGACGGTGGAGCATCACCAGGAGATTGACCACGCCAACGCTGATGGTCTCTCCAGATACTTCTGCCATAGCGATGAGAGCTCCCAGGAGGTTGGGTAGCTCTCCCCACTTTTTACCTACCTCCCTCTACTTTTTGGACACTGTTTTTGCTGGTTTTAGGACTCTGTGCACTTTACCACTGCCTACCAGTGCTAAAGTGCATTTGATCTCTCCCTTAAATTAAAACATGATGACATTGGATCATACCAAATTGGATATTTAATTTACTTATAAGTCCCTAGTAAAATGCACTATAGGTGCCCAAGGCCTGTGGATTAAATAATAATACTAATGGGCCTGCAGCACTGCTTGTGCCACCCACTTAAGTAGTCCCTTAATCATGTTCTTAGCCTGCCATTGCAAGGCCTGTGTGTGCAGTTTCACTGCCAATCCAAATTGGCATTTAAAAGTACTTGCCAAGCCTAAAACACCCGTAAGGTAGGCCCTAGGTGATCCATAGGGCAGGGTGGTGTGTAGATAAAAGGCAGGACATGTACCTGTTTAGTTTACATGTCCTGGTAGTGTATAACTCCTAAATTCATTTTGCACTGCTGTGAGGCATGCTCCTTTCATAGGCTAACATTAGGGCTACCCTCATATACTGTTTGAGTGGTAGCTGCTGATCTAAAAGGAGTGGGAAGGTCATATTTAGTATGGCCAGAATGGTAATACAAAATCCTGTTGACTGGTGAAGTTGGATTTAATATTACTATTTTAGAAATACCACTTTTAAAAAGTGTCTCACTTACAAATGCTCCTGGAGGAATTATTTTGATATAGTGTGCGTTCATATTATACAGTCTTCAATTAATAAATAAGACAACTCCATACTGTTGAAATCCAATATATCACTCAATAGGATTCAGGAAGTTCAAAAACATGTACAACAGTTCCAAAGAATGTCCATTTCATAAACAATAACACTGTATGTAACCTCTCTAGATCATAAGATTGAATCCGAACTGCAGATCCAGGAAGGGGTTAAAACCCTCCTCATGACACAGTTCTGCACAATAATTGCCTCAGCTTTTAGAAAGTGAGCATTTCTCTGCACTTAAATCCTTCTGTGCCTTACAATCCCCGTCTGGCACTTCAGTTGACAGCTCCCTTGTGCATTCACTCAGACAAACAAGAAACACAGGCTGTTCAGCCAAACTTGAATACATCTGCATATTGAATGGGTCTTCCTGGGCTGGGAGGGTGGAAGGCCTAACACTTACATGTCAAAGGACAGCAACCTGCCCTCACACCAAAGACTGCCACACCCCCTACTGGGACCCTGACAGACAGGATTGAACTGAAAGGGGACCTTGTGCACTTCTAAGCCACTCTTTGAAGTTTCCCTCACTTTAAAAGCACATTTGGGTATTTAAACAGGACCTCAGCTCCTACCAGCTCAGTCACTTCCTGGAGAAGAACCTAAACCAGAACCTGCAACCTGCGAAGAAGAACTGCCTGGCTGCCCAAAGGACTCACCTGACTACTTTCTGAGAAGGACTGCTGCCTTGCTGTTGCCCTGCTGCCATGCTGCTTTCTGGCTGTGCTGAAGACGTACTCTCAAAAGGCTTGGATAGAGCTTGCCTCCTGTTCTCTGAAGTCTCAGCACCAAAAGGTCCTCATTCCTGCAAGAAGAACTCGACGCACAGCCTGCAGAAAACGATGCACAGCCTGCATCGCTGTGAAAAATTCACTGCATGCCGAACCGGAATGACGCAGCCCGACTTCGCAAGGAGAAGATCGACGCAGCGCCAGCGTAGCGACCGGAAATTTGGCGCACGACCCACTAGATTGATGCAAAGCCAAGCTGGAACGACACAGCCCGACATCTTGAGCGGAATCGACGCAGCACCTGGCGTGCAGTAGAAATTTCCACGTAACGCCTACCAGTTCAACGCAGCCCCTGTGACTTCACCCTACAAGGATCAGATTTCAACGCATCGTCCCCGGGGCGTCTGAAAACCCCACAACCCGAAGAGGGCCCAAGACCGCACATCGGAAATCGACAAAAAGTATTCCCTGCATGGAAAAGAAAATTCGCATCACTGTGTGCGGCCCAAGAAAGCGATGCACACCTCCCTGTTTTCCACACATCTCCTCCTCTGCGGTTCCTTGTGGAGAATTTAAACACAAACCAGGTACTTTGTGCTTGCAAGAGACATTTGTTGCTTTTAAGAGACTAAAGACACTTGATATAATTTCTACAGTGATATTTTCAACATATACTTATTGTATCTTAATCGTTTTGACCTGCATGTTATCAGATAAATATTATATATTTTTCTAAACACTATGTGGTGTATTTCTGTGGTGGGCTACTGTGTTATTGCATGATTTATTGCACAAGTACTTTACACATTGCCTTCTAAGTTGAGCCTGACTGCTCAGTGCCAAGCTCCCAGATGGTGGCACAGGATAATTTGGATTGTGTGTGACTTACTCTGATTAGAGTGAGGGTCCTTACTTGGACAGGGGGTAACATGACTGCCAACCAAAGACCCCATTTCTAACAGGGAGCAAGTGGCCTAATATCGGAAAGAATACAAGAAGGCCATAGTGAATCGCAAGCTTATATTACCAAGAGGGTGTGGGGGGATTTAGTGCAAGCCAGTGAAACTAGAGGCAGCTCCCTTTAAAAAAAATAATAAATACTCTTTCTTTGCTGAATCATCATGACTGCCTTTATGCCATCACATTTTGGAGTAGCAACGGATGAATCACTCTAGAAGGATATACAACTTTAGATTGGATGATGGTGCTGAGGAACAGGGTGGTTTAATGCTGGGCAGAGCTAGTTTTGTTTTCACTTTAGATAAAGTTACACAAGACATTCAGACGGTATCGTGTAACATGGCCCCACAACCCTATGGCATAAACCCTGACTTGTTTTGGGATAACATTGAAGTTTGGGGGCCAGCTTTGACTCTGGTCTTAAATGCTGCAGCAAGGGAGGGGTTTTCCATACTTGTGGTCCATGAAGGACAATCTCATTGTTATTATCCGATCTCAATTATTGACGCATTGGTGAAGGTTCTTGGGAAGGTACTTTTAAATAGGTTGATGGTGTGGGCAGATGCAAACAGTATATTCTCTGATGTCCATTATGGTTTTAGGCCAGGCAAGTTGACTACTGATAAATGCCTAAACTTATATTTAATTATAAATAAGTGTACTGTTGCTCGGCCAGGATTACTTCACCTAGGCCCGTATTTATACTTTTTGACGCTAAACTGCGCTAACGCAGTTTAGCGTCAAAAATGTTTGCGCCGGCTAACGCCATTCTGAAGCGCCATGCGGGCGCCGTATTTATTGAATGGCGTTAGCCGGCGCAAGCAGACCGGCGCTGCCTGGGGTGCGTGGAAAAAAACCACGTAGACCAGGCAGCGCCGGCGTTGGGCAAAAATGACGTTAGGGCGTCTTAAAATGGGGCAAGTCAGGTTGAGGCAAAAAAATCGCCTAAACCCGATTTGCGCCATTTTTTTACAACGCCCAGACGCCATTTCATGACTCCTGTCTTAGTAAAGACAGGAGTCATGCCCCCTTGCCCAATGGCCATGCCCAGGGGACTTGTGTCCCCTGGGCATGGTCATTGGGCATAGTGGCATGTAGGGGGGCACAAATAAGGCCCCCCTATGCCACCCCAAAAAAATTAAAAAATATAAAAAATGATACTTACCTGAACTTACCTGAATGTCCCTGGGGTGGGTCCCTCCATCCTTGGGTGTCCTCCTGGGGTGGGCAGGGGTGGCAGGGGGGGTCCCTGGGGGCAGGGGAGGGCACCTGTGGGCTCATTTTGAGCCCACAGGCCCCTTAACGCCTACCCTGACCCAGGCGTTAAATAGTGGCGCAAATGCGGGGTTTTTTGACCCGCCAACTCCCGGGCGTGATTTTTGCCCGGGAGTATAAATACGACGCATTTGCGTCACTGTCATTTTTTTAGACGGGAACGCCTTCCTTGCATCTCATTAACGCAAGGAAGGCGTTCACGCAAAAAAATTACGCTATTTGCCAATACTTTGGCGCTAGACGCGTCTAACGCCAAAGTATAAATATGGCGTTAGTTTTGCGCCCAATTTGCGTCGAAAAAAACGACGCTAATTCGGCGCAAACGGAGTATAAATATGCCCCCTAGTGTTTATGGACCTGACATCTGCATTTGATAGTTTCAACTTAGTAATCTGTGAGCTCTGCTCCTTGCGATGGGCATGGATCCAGACATAGATCTCCTCTTATCGAATTTGCATTTTAACACTTCAGCTGCGTTGAGGTACTCACAGGGGGGGTGTCTCATTGAGCATTTTAGCATAACTAGGGGTTTTACGCCAGGCAAGCCTACTTGCCCATTTTCTGTTCACCCTTTATATATATGGGTTAGAGTGACCCCTTCTCTCAATGCAGGCTGATTGCCCTGGAGGGAGAATTAGATCGCTACGGGTTCTGTTGTATGCCGATGACGCAATTCTCATTGTGCTCATGGCAGTGGGACTGCAGTTGCTATTGGAAAAGCTTGTTTCCTTTATGGACATCTTAGATCTTGCTGTAAACTTCGCAATTCATATGTCAAGGTACTTGGCCCCTGGTCCACCAGCTCCAAAACCGTTAAGGTGGGGAATCACTCTATAGGAAAAGTACCAGTTTTATCTTAGCTCAGGTTGCTATTTGATGTGAACGTGAATTGGGAACTCCTGATTAAGGAAAGAAAAGATAACCTGGAAAAGGCCACATGGGAAGCAGATAGTTTTGCCCAAAGGTTGGGATCCTTGTCCCTGGGTACTTTAGTGAACTTTTACCAGTCCAAGTGTGTTTCCAAGGCTCTATATGGCTCTGCCGTCGTATCCAGCTTTCGGAAAAGATGTTTTTAAGTCATATTGTAGGTTCTGAAAAGCACCCTGGCCTTTTCTGTCCATGAGGAGCTTGGTGTAAAATACTTTGGAGACATTGTTGCTCACTCTCATGCCTTTGCTTTGTTGGATAAAGATCTGGACTGGGGAGGGTGCCAAACTGAATAGACAGATTTTTGCTGGCTGTTTGTCCCTTGACCCTGCATAAAAAATCCCATGGATTGCTTATGCTAAGGCAGCTTTTACCAGTATGGGTAGGGCAGACCTACTTTACAACTGCCACTCCCTGAGCCCTCAGGAACTTAAAAGGGTAAGGGTTTTGTTTTTTGATTGCACTGTTTTTCAATGAGAACATACACTGGTGACAAAATCCATGATACAGGCTGACAGATGCTGCTAAAAACGGTTCAAGGTATGGAGCTTCATTTATCCTTTTTGCCTATAGAGAGGGATAGAATTGCTATGGTCAGATTTAGGTTTAACATGTTGCACCATCTCTTGCCTCCCCTAGTGAACCCTAGGACCATGTGGCTGTGACAATATGTCTCCACAGGAAACTTTACATTTCGTGCCGATTTGTAAATATTTTAGCATGCTCAAGAAGCAGTTTATCCTTCTGTTATTAAAAGCCCTGAATTTCACACAAGTTCGACCAGCCCTTGTGCACCTGCAGCTCCTTCCGAATTAGCATGTTTAATTTGCTGTTTCATGCTTTTTCGTGTATCTTTGAGATCAAGGCGATCAAGACTAGATTTAATCTGTTGTTGTTTATGAGGGGTTTTTAATACAATGTATCGCTAATAGAGACTTATTTTTTAAAACATTTTATGAACTTTTTAAAATGTGTGATAATTTCAATTTTTACAGTTTTATGAAGTGTATGTACTGCGTTTGTATGCCCTTTTATGGTTATTTTTTTATAACCAAATACATTTATATGAGGACTTTAAGGGAAACCAACAAACAAATACATAACAAAGACAATATGGCACTTATTACGAGTCTGGTGGTCCTTGGACTGCCATACTAGTGTGGTGGTCTTACCACCGCCGGGCCAGCGGTAAAGACCACCATATTATGACTTTTGCATTTTGGCCAAAGCCAAACCACTGTAACGCCGCTGATATCGCCAGGACGGTCAGACCCCCGAGCTGAATGTGAACACCTCTGTCTACAGTATTACTTCTCTGCAGAACGCCAGCATTTTTGTGGCGGTCCCACCGCCACACAAAAATGCTAGCAGTCAGGCACCTGCGACAGGAATTTCCATTCCTGTCACTAGCAGACAACCCCCCAACCGACCACACACCTACATTCACGCACCTCGAATTACCCACGCATTCACTTACATACACCCCCACACACTTGTGCCCAAACACGCACTCAGATACACCCATTCACTCACACCCAAACATGCACTCAGATACACCCATTCACTCGCTCCCAAACATGCACTCAGATGCACCCATTCACTCACAACCAAACACAGACTAAGATATACTCATTCATTCGTACCCAAACACGCACTCAGACATACACATACACTTGCATGCACACACTCAGACGTAAAAATACACTTGGATGCACACACTCGGACATACACATACACTTGTATGCAGACAGTCAAACATACATCCCCTTCCTCCCCTCAGCGTACATGCACTTATGCACAGGCAGAGACACCCCCTACCTCCCCTCTGCATATATGCACTTATACATACACGCAGACATTCCCTCCCCCCTCAGCATACATGCACTTATACACACACACACAGACACCCCATCCCCCCACATTCATACACACACGCAGACACCACTTACATTCACACAACACCCCCCACCTTCCCACTCCCTCCCTTTCGGACGATTAACTTACCTGCTTCGATGAGGTGGTCGTCCAGGAGGGGATGGGTCCAGCGCTTTCCGATGCCGGCACTGCACCGCGTGCAGGAAACCACTGTGCCATATTATGGATCATCATTCGGCGGGTGAGTCCTATTGGTTGGGCAGTGCCGTCAGTGGAAACTGCCTCTATTACGACATCGGCTCGGCCGTCAGTGTCAGATTTCCACCCAAAATCGGGCAGAAATCAGCATGACATTGTAATGTGGCAGTCTTCAGACCGCCAGCACTGGTGGACATTTGGCACCCATGGTTTTGGCGGTCTTTCTAAAAGAATGCCGAAGTTGTAATGAGGGGCTATATTTTGACCAACATAGGTTTTCTTTGCATGCTCTCAGGCTCACAAAATAAAACGGTGCCCAATAAGCCAAACAAAAAACATCTTCCTTATGTACTCCTGTATAATCAAATGGAAAAGTGACCTAGCAGTGAGCAACACAAACTACTGAAGAGCGGCCATGATGATTGGCCATTAGGAAAAAAATAGTAATCCTAATTTTTATTACAATGGCTAGCTTTCCTTCACTTTGGGCATCATATGTAGCACAATCGTATTGAAAATAGCAAGAAAGCCCAAAAAATAAACTAGACTGCATATGAAAAGTTTCAGAACTATTACATGAACAATTGAAAGACACATTTATAGTCACATGATTATGTAAAGCAATAAACAAATACATAACAAATACAATAGATCAAAAGATAAAAATCACATTAAGGGCCTCACTTACAAGGAACTGTTGCATCAGGCCAATGCGCCACTTTCCTTGCATCACCCTGTGCCCCCCCTAACGACACCATGGCAGCGCCATGTTTATAATACAGAGCACCAAGACACTCCGTATCACAACTGTGTCAATATTTTTGATGCACTTGTAGTGTTTTTCTGGATTAGCATAAAAAATATTGATGCTAGTCCAGCAAAGCTCGGGGAGGCCCATTAAAAAGAGCCTAGTGTCAGTTTAATGCATTTTGTGGGCAGGCGTTACAAAATTACGTAAAAATGTGCCATTTTTTGGGGCCAGCCTGCTGGGAAACACCTCTCTCGCATATATTATACCAGGCACAGGTATAATGTGACACAAGGGTTTGCAAACTGGTGCAATAGTGACATTGTGCCAGTCTGTAAATACAGAGCTGGGTTGCGCTGTCATAGCATTAAAAAAATGACATTGCAGCTGCGCAAGGATGTTGTAAATGGGCCCCTCAATCTGATTGCCACTCTGTACTCATACTTAATATTCCCAAAGATAGGAATTCCTTGGATATTACCTCTCTAGTAACTTTACACCCATTCGACAAATACCCCCAAACTTTCCAGGTCTATAGCATCTTTTACATTTTGAGATGATGTAAATTTGTGTGATGAATTGTTAAGGGAGTGCAAAGATAAAAGGGAGTTCCAAAACACGTTTTTCCACAAATGCAGTTTCTATAGGCTATTGCACTTGATGGGTACTGTAGTTAGGTAGGGTGAGTAGTTTTTGAGTTATAAGGCATTTAAACAGTGATATCTGTCACCATGGTACTTTTGAAGAATTTCACAAAATTGTGTGAAACTACTGTGGTACATGTCTGTAAACGTATTTAAAAATATACTAAAAAATACATTTCCCTACCTATTACTACTTTAAGAAAGTTAGGGACCTACTACCTATCTATATCTAAGGCCCTAACAGTGAACACAGTCAAAGTATAGTAAAAACAATATGGCTGCCTTTTCAATCTAAAAAAAAACAGTCATTACCCAAATATTTACTGGCTTGTACTGACCATGTACCACAGTACACTGCAAAGTATCACAGAATACCTTGGCTCAAAATATAACTAAGGCCTAGCTGTATTATTGGACTACGGTATCCTTGCTTCATTCATGATGTCTCATGGGCAATAGAATACTTGAGTCAAATTTACAAAGGAACCAAGGCTACCATGTTTGGCCCTGGGTTGATCGGTACATCTGGATAAATGCTAAGTATTACAATTCCTTCTTTTGTACTACTCTGCACACTATAATCTATATTGCTGCTAACTTTCACATACATCCTTATGCCACACCACTATCTCCACTCCACTATACACTGTTCCAGTCTACCTCACTGCATTCTATGCCTCTCCACTGTATGAGACTCCATTCTACATCACTCCACTGTATGCTAATACACTGTATGAAATGCCACTGAATGCCTCTCGAATCTATGACACTCCACTGTACACCACTCCACTGGATGCTTTTGCATTATGAGCTTTTCCACTCTATACCATTTGACTGTTCACCGCTCCACTCTACTCCTTTCTGCTATGTGCCAGTCCACTCTACAACACTCTATTGTATGCTATTCTACTGCATGCCAGTCCACTGTATGCCACAGCTACTCAACTCTATGCAACTCCAGTGTATGGCACAGCACTCTATGCCACTTCATTGTATGCTATTCGACTGTACCGCACTCCAATGTATGCCACTCAACTGTATGCTATTACACTCTACCCCACTGTACTCCACTCCAATGTACACCACTCCATTAAAAGCCACTCCCCTGTATGCTACTTCACTAGACACTATCACACTCTACATCATTCTTCTGTACAACACTTTTCTTTATGCCACTCAACTTTACACCATTACACTGTATGCAACTCTACTCTCCTCCATTACACTGCAACTCCAAGCTAGGGCTCTTCAGTGTGTGTCACTTTACCCTGCGCCACTCCGCAATATGCTACTCCAGTATATGCTATTCTACTCTGTGCCATTCTACTGTATGCCACTCCACTCTATGGTATTCCACTGTACGCCTCTCCACTGTATGCTTCTTCACTCTTGCCCACTCCAGCGTAAGGCACTCCACTCTACCACACTTCATTCTACGCTATTCCATTGGATGCCTCTCCACTGTATGGTATTACACTCCATCCCATTCCAGTGTATGCCACTCCAGTCTACACCACTTCACTGTATGCTATTCCAGTCAACGGCACTCTACTGTACACCACTCCACTCTACACAATTCCACTGTGTGGGACTCCACTACATGTTACTCCACTCTATGCCACTCTGGTGTACACAACTCCACTCTACGCCACTCCAATCTATTCTAGTCCAATGGACGACACTCTACTCTACTCTAGGACACTCCACTATATCCTATTTCACTCTACCCCACCTCGCTGTACATCACTGTAGTCTACACCACTCTACTATATACTGCTCCACTCTAGGCTGTTCAACTCTATGCCACTCAACTCCTCTGTACTCCACTGTAAAGTATTCCACTGTACACTATTACACTCTATGCTATTCTCCTTTACGGTAATCCACTCTAAGTCACTATAGTGTATGTTACTTCACTCTACACCACTCCATTGTATAACACTTTCCTCTACTCTATATAATTATATTCTATAAAAGTCTACCACACTTCATAGCACTCTATGACAATCTATTCCACACTATCCCAACACACTCTATTGTTACCCGCTATCCTCCACTCTATGTCGTGCAATCCAATGTACAACACTCTATCCCACTATGCAACACTTTTCTATATGACAGAGCACTCCACTCCACTGTACAAGACCCCACTCCCATTTATAACAGTTTACCACCTACGCTATGCCAGTATACTCCACTCCATGCCACTCTACTCTGACACACCAATACACTCTATTGTACTTTAACTCCACTCTACAACGCTTTAATAAACTGCATGAATCTATCCAACACTTTTGTCGTCTACACCCCTTCCCTCCACTGTACAACACTGTACTGTATGCCACTGAACAACACTCTACTTTACTCTATGATACTTGTCTATTACACAACACTGCACACAACTCTTTGTATGCCACTACACCCCTCTTTATTCATCTCCGCTCTGAAACAGTACTCCCCTCTACTCCACTGTTTTACTGTATACCACTCCACTCTACGCCACTCAATCCCATTGCACTCAATGACACTGTGTACCAATCCTCTCCTCAACACTGTACTGTACTGTATACCACTCCACTCTACAAAAATCAACTAGACTGTATGCCACTCAATGCTGTGCACTGCAGTGTACAACACTCTATCCCACTAAGCAACACTTTTCTATATGACACAGTACTCCACTCTACTGTACAAGACCCCACTCCCATTTAAAAGGGTTTACTACCCATGCTGTGCCAGTACACGCAACTCCATGGCACTCTACTCTATGACACACCAATACACTCTATTGTACTTTACTCTACAGTACATTACACTGTTCCACTCAACTCTTCTTCACTGTACAATACATTACATTACTCTACATTACTATACAACAAACCACTCTACACTGCTCCACTGTCTCACACACTGCTGTACTCTATGCAGCTCCACTCTACAACACTCCACTCCACTGTATGCCACAATCCAACACTTTTCATGTCTATACCACTTCCTTCCACTGTACAACACTGTACAATACTGTATGCCACTGTACAAAACTCTGTTACTATAGTCCACTATTCCACTGTATGCCACTCCACTCTAATCATACTGTAAAACAATGTACTTTATTGTATACTGTAGGAGGCGGGCCTGGCTTGTAGTGGGTACCAAGGGGTACTTACACTCTGTACCAGGTCCAGTTATCCCTTATTAGTGTAGAAGAGGTGTTTCTAGCAGCTTAGGCTGATAGAAGGTAGCTATAGCAGAGCAGCTTAGGCTGAACTAGGAGACATGCAAAGCTCCCACTATACCACTGGTGTCATATGCACAATATCATAAGAAAACATAATACACAGATATACTAAAAATAAAGGTACTTTATTTTTATGACAATATGCCAAACGTATCTCAGTGAGTACCCTCAGTATGAGGATACCAAATATACACAAGATGTATGTACATAATACCAAAAATATGCAGTAATAGCAAAAGGAGGTAATGCAAGCAGTGTAAAGTTACAATAGATTGCAATAGGAGCACATAGGTATAGGGGCAACACAAACCATATACTCCAAAAGTGGAATGCGAACCACAAATGGACCCCAAACCTATGTGAGCTTGTAGAGGGTCGCTGGGACTGTAAGAAAACAGTGAGGGTTAGAAAAATAGCCCAACCCAAGACCCTGTAAGGTAGGTGTAAAGTGCACCTACATACCCCAGAGAGCACAGAAGTCGTGATAGGGGGATTCTGCAAGGAAGACCAACACCAGCAATGCAACAACAGTGGATTTCTGTACCTGAGTAACTGTAAGACAAGGGGACCAAGTCCAAGAGTTGCTACAGTGTCAAGAGTGGGCAGATGCCCAGGAAATGCCAGCTGAGGATGCAAGGAAGCTGCCACCGGGTAGAAGAAGCTTGGTGTTCTGCAAGAACGAAGAGGACTAGGAACTTCCCCTTTGGAGGATGGATGTCCCACGTCGTGAAGAAGCTTGCAGAGGTATTCCCACACAGAAAGACCACAAACAAGCTTTGCTAGCTGCAAGGGTACCGGTTAGGGTTTTTGGATGGTGCTGTGGCCCAGGAGGGACCAGGATGTTGCCACTTGGATGAGGAGACAGAGGGTGCGCCCAGCAAGTCAGGGAGCCCTCACAGAAGCATGCAGCACCAGCAGAAGTACCGGAACAGGCACTTGGAAGAGGAGTGAACCGGTGTCCACCCGAAGTCAGAAAAGGGAGTCTCACGGCGCCGGAGGACAACTCAGATGGTTGTGCACTGCAGGTTAGAGTGTTGGGGTCCCAGGATTGGCTGTGCATGAAGGTAATCCTGGAAGAGTGCACAGGAGCCGGAGCAGCTGCAAATCACGCGTTACCCAGCAATGCAGTCTAGCGTGGGGAGACAAGGACTTACCTCCACCAAACTTGGACTGAAGAGTCACTGGACTGTGGGAGTCACTTGGACAGAGTTGCTGAGTTCCAGGGACCACGCTCATCATGCTGAGAGGGGACCCAGAGGACCGGTGATGCAGTCTTTTGTTGCCTGCGGTTGCAGGGGGAAGATTCAGTCGACCCACGGGAGATTTCTTCAGAGCTCCTGGTGCAAGAAGGAGGCAGGCTACCCCCAGAGCATGCACCACCAGGACACAGGCAAGAAAGCCGTCAGGATGAAGCGATACAAGGTTGCAGTAGTCGTCTTTGCTACTTTGTTGCAGTTTTGCAGGCGTCCTGAGCAGTCAGCGGTCGATCCTTTGGTAGAAGGTGAAGAGGGAAATGCAGAGGAACTCTGGTGAGCTTGTGCATTCAGTATCTGAAGAATTCCCCAAAGCAGAGACCCTAAATAGCCAGAAAAGGAGGTTTGGCTACCTAGGAAGGAGGATAGGCTAGTAAGAAAGGTAAGAGCCTATCAGAAGGAGTCTCTGACGTCACCTGCTGGCCCTGGCCACTCAGAGCAGTCCAGTGTGCAAGCACACCTCTGAATCCAAGATGGCAGAGGTCTGGGGCACGCTGGAGGAGCTCTGGGCACCTCCCCTGGGAGGTGCAGGTCAGGGGAGTGGTCACTCCCCTTTCCTTTGTCCAGTTTCGCGCCAGAGCAGGGCTGGGGGATCCCTGAACCGGTGTAGACTGGCTTATGCAGAGATGGGCACCATCTGTGCCCATCAAAGCATTTCCAGAGGGTGGGGGAGGCTACTACTCCCCAGCCCTGACACCTATTTCCAAAGGGAGAGGGTGTAACACCCTCTCTCTGAGGAAGTCCTTTATTCTGCCTTCCTGGGCCAGGCCTGGCTGGACCCCAGGAGGGCAGAAACATGTCTGAGGGGTTGGCAGCAGCAGCAGCTGCAGTGAAACCCCGGGAAAGGCAGTTTGGCAGTACCCGGGTTCTGTGCTAGAGACCCGGGGGATCATGGAATTGACCCCCCAATGCCAGAATGGCATTGGGGTGACAATGCCATGATCCTAGACATATTACATGGCCATGTTCGGATTTACCATTGTGACGCTGTACATAGGTAGAGACCTATGTACAGTGCACGCGTGTAATGGTGTCCCCGCACTCACAAAGTCCGGGGAATTTGCCCTGAACGATGTGGGGGCACCTTGGCTAGTGCCAGGGTGCCCACACACTAAGTAACTTTGCACCCAACCTTCACCAGGTGAAGGTTAGACATATAGGTGACTTATAAGTTACTTAAGCGCAGTGGTAAATGGCTGTGAAATAACGTGGCCGTTATTTCACTCAGGCTGCACTGGCAGGCCTGTGTAAGAATTGTCATATCTCCCTATGGGTGGCAAAAAAAATGCTGCAGCCCATAGGGATTTCCTGGAACCCCAATACCCTGGGTACCTCAGTACCATATACTAGGGAATTATAAGGGTGTTCCAGTATGCCAATGTGAATTGGTGAAATTGGTCACTAGCCTGTTAGTGACAATTTGGAAAGCAGAGAGAGCATAACCACAGAGGTTCTGGTTAGCATAGCCTCAGTGAGACAGTTAGTCATCACACAGGGAACACATACAGGGCACACTTATGAGCACTGGGGCCCTGCCTGGCAGGGTCCCAGTGACACATAGACTAAAACAACATATATACAGTGAAATATGTGGGTAACATGCCAGGCAAGATGGTACTTTCCTACATATACCACTCCACTCTACAAAACTCAACTAGGCTGTATGCCACTCTACACTAGTATAGTCTACATAATTTTCCAATACTGTACAACATCCCACTACACTCTAATGTACAACACAATACTCCAATTTATGACACGTTACTCAGCTGTATACTATGTCGCTCAGCTCTATTGCACTCCACACTGCTAAAGACTATGACATGTCACTCCACTCTATGACACTTTACTCCACTCTACAGTACCCCATTCCAGTATATTCCACTCAACTATACTTGACTCTACTTCACTTTACCCTACTCTATGCGACTGTACTATACTTCACTCTATGCCTCTCCACTGTCTGACACTCTACTCCACTGTACGCAACTCCACCCTATAACACTGTACTACCATCAATGCCAGTCTATGACTCTTTACTCCACACTATACTACTGTACTACACAGTATGACACTCGATGACACACCACTCAACTTCTCTCTGTGATATGCTACTCCACTATGTGATAAGCCAGTCCACTCTATGACACTCTCATCCAATGTACTCTATGACACTCTTCTTGACAATACTCTACTGTGACACTCTACTTTACTCTACTCCCCTGTAAAACACTCTATTCCACTCTCTGATAGTCTATGACACAATACTCTACTGTTCGACATGCCATCCCACTGTACAATTCACAATACTTGACTTTACTAGATGAGACACCATGCCCCTACACTACATAACACTTTACTACAATGTAAGATACACTACTACCCTCTATTCTACTCCACTCAATTCCAATCCACAATACTCTAGTCTATGAAAATATACTTTACAACACTCTCTTTCCACTGTACTGCACTACACTCCAATTAACAACTCTTCATTTGCAACAACGGACTGTACAATTCGAAACTCATTTTTATTGATAATTTTTAAACAAGACTGACAGTCAATGAAGGAACCAAAGTGTAAAGCTTATTTATAGTTCGGAAAACGTATTTTCCCTGTACAAACCAAATTTAAACTACACAGAATTTAAAAATTCTCAAGTTATAATTACTACTTTCATTTGCAATGTATCTACCACCTTCAAATTATTATAAGTATAACACTTTGGTGTCACACTCTATTCAGGTCACTAACCAGAAAACACTAACTACAACTCGCCACTTAACATTTACTGTGTTGTGACAAATAATGTCATTTGAGAAGATATGTGTTGTTATACATGATATGCTTTCACATGCTAAGAGTGATGTAGTATGCAAGGGTATAAACAGTACATGGAACATGTGCAGGGGAAATAACATACATAAATTCTTCAACATGGAAGTCACATTTAACCAATAAACACCCATCTGCCAAGCTACCCATTGGGACATTATTGCCCCAAACATTTAATGTAGTACTAAGGTAACTTAATGACATTATGTTTAGTGCATTTTTGGAAAGGGAAAGGGGTTAGCAGTATTCAAATGGTCAAAGCCCATACAGCCCGATTTTAAATAATCCAACCAAGAAAGATTATATAAGGGATTGCTTAAAAGGTCACAAAGACATTCTGTATAGGGTTCTCAGGGCCAGATGTAGGTAAGTAACAAATTGCGACTTGGAATTTGCGAGTCATAGCGACTCGCAAATTGCAACTTGCAATTCGCGATGCAGAAAGGTGTCTCAGACACCTTCTGTGACTCGCTATGGGGTCGCAAAGACCCACCTCATAAATATTTATGAGGTGGGTCGCAGTTTGCGACCCCATAGCGAGTCTAGGCACTCACGGGGATGGTGGCCTGCTGGAGACAGCAGACCACCATGTCCGTGACTGCTTTTCAATAATGCAGTTTTTTTTTTCTCTTTGCAGCCCGTTTTCCTTAAAGGAAAACGAGCTGCAAATGGAAAAAATACCGAAACCTTTTTGTTTCGTTTTTTTTCAGAGTGGGCTGCTTGCTCTGAAAACATAATTTTGTGAGCATTCACAAAGGGTTACCCTTCCCATTTGCGAATGAGTTACCATCCACTTCAAGTGGATGGTAACTGCAAGTTGATTTGCGACCGCTTTCGCGGTCACAAATCAACTCTACGTCGCGGTGCGACTCGCAAATAGGAAGGGAACACCCCTTCCTATTTGCGAGTTGGAAACACATTTTGCGAGTCGGTACCGACTCGCAAAATTTGTTTCTGCATCGTTTGAGGCCTTTTGCGCCTCGCAAATGGCGTTTTTCGCCGTTTGCGAGGTGCAAAAGGCTACCTACATCTGGCCCTCAGTCCCTAGTCGACTGTTAGACTTGACAGCCTTAAGTAGTCTTTCCCCAAAAATGTTGCTCAATTTATTTTTTGGCCTTAGGACTCTGCACTGTACCACTGCTATCCAGTGCTAAAGCACCTGTGCTCTCCTTAAAACATGGTTCGATTGGTACATACCCAATTAGCATATTTAGTTTACTTGTAAGTCCCTAGTAAAGTGCACTACATGTGCCCAGGGCCTGTGAATGAAATGCTACTAGTGGGCCTGCAGCACTGCTTCTGCCACCCACTTATTAGCACTTTAAAACATGTCACATGCCTGCCATTGCAGCCTGCATGCAGTGTTACACTGCCATGTCAACATGGCATTTAAAACCCTTGCCAAACCTTAATCTCTCCTTTTATTACCTATGCCACACCTAAGGTAGGCCCTACATAGCCAATAGGGCAGGGTGCAGTGTAAATAAAGGTAGGACATGTACTCTTAAGTTTTACATATTCTGGTAGTGAAAAACTCTCACATTTGTTTTTCACTACTGTGAGGCCTACCCTTCACATAGGATAACAATGGGGATTCCTTATTACATTTAATAAGCTGTAATTCCTGATTGAGAGGAGGTGGATCCCTCCTGTTTAGTACTTATGAAATTGTGATGATAAAACCTATTTTTTAATGGTAAATAGAGATTTTGGAAATGCCACTTTTAGGAAGTTTGCATTCTCCTGCTCTCAGTCATGTGTGCCTATAGCATGTCTCCAATACACGTCTGCGGTGGGTGACAGATAGGCTTTGAGCATTACCCCTAGATAGTCACACAGAATGGAAGCTTAGGTGTGACTCATGTTCCATCCACATCCTGATGGGCTATGATGGGCAGGATGGGAAAGAGGAACTGGGCACAGCCCCACATTTACACCTTAATGGGTTGTGTCCTGTCCCCACACAAAGGACTGCTTAGCTTCCTGTAGTGAGTCTGGAGCCACAGCAGGAGGGAAGGACCAGTGTGTACTTCAAAGCTCTTCTTTGAAGTCTCTCCTATTTCAAAGGCACCACTGGGTATAAGAACTAGACTTCTGATGCTACCAACTCAGTGCAATTCTGGACCTGTGGATACTCTGCCAGGAAGAAGGACTGCTGTGCTGCTACAAGGACTGCAACTCTGCTGGATGGATGCTTTGGAAGAACTGCTTTAATGCTGTGCTGACCTGCTGCTTCTGCCTTCAATGCCTTTGTGAGAAGGACAGGACCCACATGACTTTAACCCAACAGCCAGACTGACACCTAGGGCCAACTGACTGGTCTCCTATTTTATGAAGTCTCAGGGACACAAAATACTTCCAACTCACCTGCTACAACACCTCGAGTCTGCCAACTGTGAGCCACGTCCTGCCAAATGGTGCTGATCCAGTCATGGAAGTGGAAATGGGTATAAAGTGCTGCTCCAGCAAGATAGTACACATCAATGCTGTTGTGCTGCTCAGAACCTGGGTGTCCCTATCGATGCTGATGCATTGCTGTTGCTGCAAGGATCGAGTACATTGCATCACGGACAGGGTGGCGCAACGCCTCCATTTCCGTCACAAGTCCGACTATGTGCAGATCAGAACCAATGCTTTGCCTCCATTGTATGGATCGGCGACGACAAATCGCCTCCTCTGCTCCTCGCATCTCCCTCAACATTGACACAAACAAGATACTTTGCAGCAGGTCAATGGCGGTCCCCGTATCTGACCTGTGCTCCATCTGATCTTTCAAATTTGACCCTGTTTAGTACAACCAGATAGTTCCAGTTCGCGCTTTAAGCTTATGGGGCCACATTGCGAGTTTGGCGGTCTTACCGCTAGACCGCCATGTTGGCAGTCCCACAAAAGACTGCCATGTTGGCGGTCTTACAGACCTCCCTATTACAAGTTATACAGGCAGGACTGTCGAACGCCAAACAAACAAGGCAGACCAGCAGTGGCACGGAGGCCCATAAATTGCAGCCCAACCTCCAGCATTGATAGCACAGCAACCAAGCCTAAAGTCATAGCGAGGGGCACCAATGGCAGTTAACAAATGGTGGTCTGAACCACGGTGGTTGGTGGTCACCAAAGTAATAAACAACTGCACATTGGATGGATTTGAAAACAACACAGCTGACACACATTGCCACACCAGACACACCTGCAAAGGACACTTTAAAACACACCTTCACACATCACAATCCTCTGCATTTACAACACCACCACTATAAAACACACCCTTTAACACATCACAATCCTCTGCATTTACAACATCAAACACAAAAGCCAGAGTGAGTTCTTTACCATCCAACACATATACTAGGTACGCCTTTTTTCTCACTACCCACCTTTAGTGAGTCACTGTCACCCGTTTTGTTTTTTCCCCCATGGCACATTTTAAAAATCTGTTTCACAGATGAAGAGCTAAGAGTTATGGTGGATGAAATGATAAGAGTAGAGCCAAACTTGTTTGGAGCCCAAATCCAGCACACTGTAGGGAAATGGAAATGTGGGACAGGATAGTCATCAAAGTGAATGCCGTAGGCACCATCCTGCACACAAGAGAGCAAATTAGGAAGAGGTGGAACGACATCAGGAAAAGGTCCGTTCCCTGGTCTATGTAGGCACCAGCTGCATGCCAAGAAGACTGGCGGTGGCACTCCCACTCCTCCCTTACAACTCTATCCCTGGTAGGAGGATGTCGCGGTCATCCTGCATCCTGAGGGCTTGATAGGAATACCTGGGGGAGTGGAGTCTGGTCAGTCACAACACAAAAATATGTCACAAAAATGCCATGTCATGCATGCTCACTGCTCACCCTTTGCCACCTTCACTGTCACTCCCCTCACCAGGCCAGTGTCCACCCATTCAAAAAACCCTGTCTAGCATCTCACAATTGAAGCAGACTCACCTGGGGAACAACATCTGTGTATAGTGTCTGTATTATAGGGAGTTACACAACTACACCTGCCAGCAAGCACTGTTACTGTTAACCAAACCACAAGCACAGTGTTTCCTACTCCAAATACCCTTGCATGTTAACTCCCAATTGTAGTGTACTCACCTGTGAGGATAACAAATGAATACTGTGTGTAGTGCAGGGACTGACATGACTGCTAAGGCCAGGAGGCACTGTTACTTTTACTCCACTCAGCCAGTCCTGTACCCTTTTCTCCAAATACCCTTGTTTCCGAACTCCCAATTGAAGTGTACGCACCTGGGAGGATAACATATATATGCCACTATCCCCACGGCTGAAACCTTCAGTGAAGAAGACACTCCTAGACGTCTGGATGCGGAGGATGGTTCAGGCCCATTTGGACAACCTGGTCAGACTCCAACTGTGATTCACACTGTGGCCAGAGCAACACGTCCCGCCCGGTTGCCTCAACATCACAGACAGCCATTCGGCCACAGCCTGCGTACCTAGGACAGGGGCAACAATCAGGTGCCCCCTAGTTTAGGACCCTGAGTCCACACACCATACCCTGGACAATGATGGTTCATGGAACCAGTGGTAGGGGGAACCCTGTGGCAAGGGCGCAGGCCCATCAGTGAAGTTTGCGTGGGAGGGATCTTGTGGGCCAGCGGGGTAAGGCAAGTGGGGATGCTCCTGGCCAGAATACCATCAGCCACATCTTGAGGGTTTATCAGGAGTCCTAAGGCTGATGGGTCTAGTACTTGCAGATCTCTGGGAGATTAAGCAGCTACAGAGGGTCCTCCATAGGGATATGCTACAACAGTGGGAGACCCACAATACCAACATGGCCTCCCTAACAGGGGTGTTGAGGAGCATTAACAGTACCTTGATCGGGAATTGTCAGGAACAATCTACCCCTTCCTTTGGCACAGCAATACCTGCCCCTTCATTGGTGCCAGCCATAAAAGGGAGGCTCTGTCAGGGGAAGAGCCCGCCACATACACCCCTGCATCTGTAGCAGCAGATCACCCCCACAGAAGCAGTGACGCCCAGTAAGTACGCCAGGAGATACAAAGGCAAGACACTCCCTACTGTCCGCAATTGACCTCTTCTTAAAAGAACTCCTTTGTGTACCACTTGGACTGACAATTGTGTGGCATCTACTCCAATTATTTCATCCACCATGACTGGCCCCTTCACTGTTCTTTTCAACCATACTCCAATTCATTTTTAAAGCACAATTTGTGAATAAAGCCGCCTATCACAAAGTCAATGTCTGCTTGATATTGTTTCACATTTTGCTATGTAGAGATGTAAGATGATGTGAAGTAAATGAGAAAGACACACAATAATAATGCAAGGAGGGATATGTAAGCGGCACAGTGTCCTGCTAAGGACTACTACCAACACACATAAAGACATTGCTATGTATATCTGGTGACACCAACATTTTTATGTCACTGTAGAGCACATAGGCTGTCTGTATGTGTGGACTGTCTGAGCCAAGACTGGCTGACTCATATTGTGCCAAGGTACAGCCCCCCAGATCATGGAGGGAAGAGCCTTGTCAGACATTGTCCTGTAGGATAGGCAAACAGAAAAGTGAATGGTGTCACCAGCTTGACCTTATTACATACCAAACCAAAGTAATCCAAAATCACATACACCAAGGTACAGACAGAGGGAAGTACAACAGTCAGTGATCACAGATCCATCAAAAGACAATGACCACACATCCGGTGCTATTACACAATCCTATGTTAGGATTGTGGCAAGGGCACTCTGTCCGACAATGATGAAACACATCTACAGCTACATGCAGGTCATACAAGAAGAGTGTTTAGCCTATGGGAAGGGTGAATGCCTTGCTTGCACTTGATGACAACATATTCCATGGCCAAATGATCACGCACATGATGCAATCAGCACAGCACAATAAACAAGTACAATGTGCACTTCAGACAAACCACACAAACACTGTTCAAGCTGCCTTGGCACAGGTCTCATACTGTTGAAGTAAGCCTCAGCATGGCCTACTAGTGCAAGGGGTTCACCCTTCTCTGCACAAAGTCCTCAGACCATGTAGTAAGAAGGTGGCACAGAAAATTAAATAAAAGACAAAGGGGGTTATTCTAACTTTGGAGGAGGTGTTAATCCGTCCCAAAAGTGACGGAAAAGTGACGGATTTACCACCAGCCGTATTACGAGTCCATTATATCCTATGGAACTCGTAATACGGCTGGTGGTATATCCGTCACTTTACCGTCACTTTTGGGACGGATTAACACTCCTCCAAAGTTAGAATAACCCCCAAAGTTTATTAAACCTCATGAGGTGGTACTACAGTTCAAACAGCACCCTTCGGTAATGTTTGAAGTAAGAAAGCATGGCCCTTTTATACCCACGCAGTGGCTAAAAGAAGGTGGTACAATTATAGAAGCAAGACTTACATACATGGAAAGTCATATGGAAATGCACAGTCGACAGGTAGGAGGGGCTAACAATTTCAAGGACTAGTTGACACATTACTGTCTGTTACTGATTACTAACAGCTGTAGATCTTACTGGGCATGTGAGAAAGTGGGAGATGCTAAATATAACTTGTCACTAGACAGATTTTCAAGAGTAGTTAACAGAAAGGTAGGACAGAGCACATGGCGAGCACATGGCAGAGAAAATGGCTGCCATGAATACAAAATGGATTCCGCCAAATGTTCACAATAGTTGCTAAATACAAGATGTCTTCTGCTAATGCTTAATCTAATCGCTATTAAATTACAACAGACAACACTTCCAGCATTAGCTGAAGACATTCGTCTTTCTGGGATAATCTAAATATTCATCTTGTATATTTATACTCATCATTTCAGCTATTTCCTTATCTAACATGTGTTGTGCTTTCATTTCTGTAATATTTCTTTTGGTAGGCATACAAGCAGTAATACACATGGAGCAGAACATTGGACCACACTGAATACAGATACAGCATGTGAAAAATATTGCAATCATTACACACAGAATAGTCAGTAGTTTCCAGCCCCAAGCGGAAACAAGATCCCAAAACCATCCGGAAAAAGTCCAAGTACCAGTCTCTGTGTGGATTTCTGCAGCAATTTTATGCAATTTAGATATTTCATCATATACTGAAGGTGAGTGATCTGGAATAAAAACACAGCAACTACTACAGATGATGCGACATGCACCACCTCGATCAGCTAATATCACATCTAGTACCATACGATTTTGTAGCGCTACAATCCTCGCAATTTGGAGCTCCTCTGTAATATTCCCAAGGGCCAGAGCTGCCTGATTTGCAACAGCTTCCACAACCCAAGTCAATCGTCTCACTTTCCTACTGTTTAACGCAGCACCCACAAAGGAGAACAACCCTAAATTAAAATCAACATATTGTTGCAGGCGAGTATCCGTTTGGCCTACCTCATTTGTACTTATTGTCCTTTTATATCTATTTTTAATGATGTCATTGAACAGTTTAAAATCTCGGTGATATTATGCAGGGACCAAAAACAGAAGGGGTAATAGAAAAGATACATAACACACACCTGACCACCCAACAGGTAGTTGGTAATATCCATAGTTACCACAAATAAAATATGTATTATGTGAAGCTGTAAAACTACTATTATTTACACCCTCAATAGTTAAAATCAAGGTATAATCACTTATCCCTACTGGAATTCGCCCAATGCTACGTATACATAAATCTGCTTTAGTTTTTGTAACAGAAATCACAAATTGTTCTTTCTTGTCAGAGTCTCTTATATTTGTGAAGACATATGGGCCCTAATTCTAACCTTGGCGGACGGCGGAGGCCGTCCGCCAAGGTACCGCCGTCAGAACACCGCACCGCGGTCGAAAGACCGCTGCGGTGATTCTGACATTTGCCCTGGGCTGGCGGGCGGCCGCCAAAAGGCCGCCCGCCAGCCCAGGGCAAATCAACCTTCCCACTAGGATGCCGGCTCAGAATTGAGCCGGCGGAGTGGGAAGGTGCGACGGGTGCAGTTGCACCCGTCGCGTATTTCAGTGTCTGCTAGGCAGACACTGAAATACTTTGTGGGGCCCTCTTACGGGGGCCCCTGCCGTGCCCATGCCATTGGCCATTGGCATGGGCACGGCAGGGGCCCCCAGGGGCCCCGCGGCACCCCCTACCGCCATCCTGTTCCTGGCGGGCGAACCGCCAGGAACAGGATGGCGGTAGGGGGTGTCAGAATCCCCCATGGCGGCGCAGCAAGCTGCGCCGCCATGGGGGATTCTAAGGGCAGCGGTAAACCGGCGGGAGACCGCCGGTTTACCCTTTCTGGCCGCGGCTGAACCGCCGCGGTCAGAATACCCTGCGGGGCACCGCCGACCTGTCGGTGGTGCTCCCGCCGACCCTGGCCCCGGCGGTCTTGTACCGCCGCGGTCAGAATGCCCTGCGGGGCACCGCCGGCCTGTCGGCGGTGCTCCCGCCGACCCTGGCCCCGGCGGTCTTGTACCGCCGGGGTCAGAATCACCCCCATGGTATTGAAACATTGTCCGGTTGATACTCTTCCCATTCCCATTTAGTTCCTTTGGCTTGGGGATACCCATCTTTGTCTTGGTAGCATACTTTATCAAGGCGAAACAGAAGTCCGCCCTCTGTACATTTTCCAGATGCAAACAAAAGCGTATACCAAGCTTGACAAGAACCATTGTGTGAAAAAGGAAGAGGAATGAAAGGTTCCTTTCTTTTGATGCGCAGGTATCATTCCACATACCCAACAGTTAGTAGTATTTGTAGCATTATGAGTATGATGCAACATCTGAATGAAAGTATTATTGAAGTACGATTGACGGTGCTTCTGCTCCTGACAGGGAAGCGTAAAGTAATAGTGATCCTCTGGTACTGGAGTAGTGGCAACAAAAAACTCACGAGCAGGAGCCTTCTTTTCAACAAACCAGGTTATTATTGCTATAACCACCAAAACAACAACAAACCCCATAGTACTAATGATCAGTTTGTTATTCATTTTAGCAACAGTGATAATCAACCCTTTCAGAAATTAATTAAAAACAATCGTTGTAGCTCTTATCCCTGGGCAGCCGCTGATTTCTTTACCACGGGCCAAGACGGGTGTCACTACTCTAATGCATGGCTGATCCCCCCCCTTGCCACATTGGCTCTCCGTTTCACTAACCCAGGGCGGTAGCTCAACAAGTTTTCTCCAGCACTACGGGGTCTTTCCTCGGTCTCAAATTATATTGCGACACTCTAGAAATTGTATGGTCCGGGAAGAACTCCGCAGATTCGTCAGGTGATGTAGCATGGTCTTTCTCTGCAGTCAAAATCTCTTGATGATCGGTCAGCACAGCAGGTTCCACCAAGGTAGGTAGCACTCTCTTGCAGTGAGTATTATGGACCCAATTCTTTCGGTTCGTCACTCAAACTGCTGTCCTTGTCGCAAGGAGCTCCTGTTCTGGGCCTCGCCACGTTGGTTCCAAGCTGCTTGATCTTTCAAAGGACTTAATCATCACCTGGTCAGCAGGTCGGAGTTCATAGCCTTCACCTGTAGATCTGTCAGGAAGTGCTTCTCGAACCTGTTGATGACTAGAAACCAAATTGTCGGTCAACTGTGCCAAATAATCATTCATCAGGACACAAGGTACATCATATACAGAATTTGGCTTAGGAACTCCCCAAATGTTCATTGGCCTTCCAAACACTATTTCATAAGAAGTAAGGCCAATTCGAGAGTGTGGCACTAACCTAATAAACAATAATGCCAACGGTAATGCATCCGCCCAAGTTAAGGATGTGGAAGCCTATATCTTCGCTAACTTCAGCTTCAAAGTAGCATTATACCTTTCGACCAACCCTGCTGACTGTGGGTGGAAAACCGCATGCAACTTCTGTTTGATCCCTAATCCTTTCAGGACATACTTAATACGTTCCCCAACAAAATGAGGTCCGTTATCATTCCATAAAAGTCTGCAAACACCAAACCTAGGGAAAAATTCTTTCAAAAGCACCTTCGCTGTGGTAATGGCAGTATTATCCTTTTTAGGGTACGCCTCTATCCGTTTACTGAAGGCACATACCACCACCAAGATATACTTTAAATTGTTGCAGCGTTCAAGCTGAATATAATCCATTTGTAGAACTTCAAAAGGTGCAGTTGGTGTAGCAAACCCTCCCGCAGGAGTACGTGTCCCTTTTCCAAGATTGTATTGTAAACAGATCAAACAAGATTGTACTGCTCTGTAAGCTGTACTGGAAATTTCTGGATGCTCCCAAACTTGCGTAAGCAACTTTGTTATTGTTGAAGCTCCAACATGTGCCATCCCATGTGCCATCTGAACCATAGGTTGTACAAAAGCTATAGGCAATTTCCATTTATCCATCTGCTTATTCCGCCAACAGCCCTCATCATCCAATTCTCCTTCTTCAGACCATTGCTCACGTTCTTTCACAGAAGCAGATTTCTGTATATCTAATACGTCTTGTCTAGCATTATGCCAACGTTCAGCTTGTGACTTCAATACATACATAGAAGTAGTACTTTGCTGCATCGCAGTCTCACGTGCTACGCGGTCTGCAAGGGCATTACCTTGCCCTATCTTATCGGTCACTTTCTTGTGTGCACTACATTTCACAATAGCTAGTTTCTTTGGATATGTCAATGCAGTCAAGAGGTTATGCACTAATTCTCCGTGCATTATCTGCATCCCGTGGGATGTGAGAAAGCCTCTCTCCTTCCAAAGCAAACTGAAATCATGAGCCAGTCCAAAAGCATAGCGGCTGTCTGTATAAATGTTCACACATAAGTCAGTACTAAGCTCACATGCTCGTGTCAAAGCTATTAGTTCAGCTGCTTGAGCTGACTTCTGTAGTATACGAGCTGTCTCCACTACCGTGTGTATTGTGGTGATTGCATATGCAGCTGAGGTCGTACCGGGTGGCAACTTCAAACAAGACCCATCAACCCACAATTCCCCGTCTACATCTGGAAGGGGCGTATCTTGTAAATCAATACGACCCTTTGTCTGTTCTTCGGTAAGGAATATACAATCATGTGTTTCTTGTGACTGAGGCTGAGTCACCGGCAACAAAGTGGCTGGATTTAGTGTTGCACATCTCTTCAGTGTAATGTGAGGATCCAGCAATGAAAATTCATATCCTGTCAGGCGAGTGCTAGTTAAATGTTGTGTCTTTGTTTGATTTAAAAGAGCATCAACCGCATGGGGTACTAACACCAACAGCTTATGTGACAAAACTATCCCTTCACTCTGACGTATTGACACAGCTGTTGCGGCAACTGAACGAAAACACCCAGGCAACGCTCGAGCGACAGGATCAAGTACTGCTGCTTGACAGGGACGCTGCTTATCGCCATGTGCCTGTACTAAAACTGACACTGCACATCCATCTTTCTCATGTACGTAAAGTGCAAAAGGCTTCATGTAATCTGGAGTACCTAACACTGGGGCTGAACAATTGGCTTATCGTAGCTGCCGGAAAGCAGTCTCACATTCATCTGTCCATAGGAGGGGCATTGGAGTATCTTTAGTCAAAAGTGCTAGCAAAGGTTTGACAATGTGTGAAAACCCTAATATCCATTGCCTACAAAAAGAGGTAAGACCAAGGAATGCACAAACATCTTTCTGAGTAGAGGGTACTGGTGTGTCTAAAATTGCTTGAATATGATCTGATGTAAGTGCACAGCCCTCCTTAGATAAAAGGTGACCTAAATAGGTTACCTTTGGTCTACAATATTGCAATTTCTTTTGTGACACTTTATGATGTTGTGAAGCAAGAAAAGAAAGTAAGGACAAAGTGCACTTTTCACATTGCTCAGGGGTATCAGCTGCCAACAAAATATCATCGACATATTGTATGAGAGCCACACCTTCAGGCAAGACAAAAGAATCAAGTAGTCATTTTAACGCTTGACTATAAATAATAGGACTCTCAGTATAGCCTTGAGGAACTCTGCAAAATCTATATGATCGTTTATTCAAAGTAAAACCAAACAAATATCGGCTATCAGGATGAATAGGGATCGAAAAGAAAGCATTCTTCAAGTCTATCACAGAGAACATAGTTGCTGTCGGGGGAACCAAAGTACGAAGTGTTGTGATGTCATATACCACAGGATATTGTGGTATCACAATCTTATTGACTTCTCGTAAATCAATAATGAATCGGTAAATCCTAGTATCAGTATCCTTTTTCAGAATAGGAAGAATCGGACTGTTACAAACATTATACAGAACTTCCTCAACAACTCCAACTGCAATAAGATCATGCACAATCCGTGTGAGTGCTTCTTCGCCCTCCTGTGAAATTTTGTATTGAGGCAAACGTGGCAATTCAGATCCCTCCTTGACACTAATATGTACCGGTGGAATAATCATTTGTCCCACATCAGTATCTGAAGTAGCCCACAAAGTACTAGGGAGTGAAGCTAATGCAATATCCTCTTTAACAAGACAAACTCTTTCCATCACAGGGTGATTATCATTTAAAATAACACGCACCCCTTCAGGAGAGCATCGTATTGTAGCCCTGAAATACTTGAGCATATCAAGACCCACAATATTGTCTGGTGTATTTGGAGAAAGCAAAAATGGACATGGAGCAGTAAATTTATCAACATGGAATGCAAGTGGTTGTGACAATGGGCTAGGGGAAGGTGTTCCATTGAAACCTATTGATGTAATGGTTAAGCCAGACAGGGGAGCCCTTGGAATCAATTGTTTAGACAAGGCGCTACGAGTAGCTCCTGTATCAACCAGAAACTGATCAGTAGAACCCAAAACATGTGCTGTAACATAGGGACCCCTCTGATCTACTGGAACTTCAACTGATTCCTTACCCCATCCTAGGAAATTCTATGCATACGCAGAATCTTGGAAATCAGGCTTCACATAATAAGACATCTGGTATTGGTTCCGTCTATCAAAAGTGTTAAATCAATCCTGCCCTCGTACATTAGCATCAACCCTAGCATGATCATTTGTGCTTCTTCTAGGCCCTGAATATCCTGAGCGAGTTCTCATTTGTCCCCGACCACGTGAACACTGCTGAACACGTAGTGCTGGACAATGCCCAAATTTCTTACACTACGCACACTGATCAACAGACAAATTCGAACGAGTGTAAGAAGAACCATAAAATCCACGTCCACCTCTATCACTACCTCTAAAAGGCGGACCATAAGCTTGAGCCAACATAACCTTCGTCTTTAATTCTTTAATCTTTTTATCCTCGCTACCTTTTGCGTCTAATTCCTGACGTTCATAATACTGAGCCATAGTCAAAAGAGAAACCAGAGTAGAGGTAGTCCATGAACTTTCACTAGCTTTTCGATGACTAGCTATTCCTGGTAACAGATTTGCGACAAATTGATCAACAAACAAATGTCTGCCCGTATCATCGGACAATAACTGGCCGCTAAAATCATGAAATGCTTCTTCAAAGCGTGTAAAGAAATCAGAGACTGATTTATCTGCCTCTTGCTTACAATACGCTAAAACAGTCCAATCTATCTTTTTTGGGGGAATAATCGTTTTTAACTTATCTAGTATGGCTGCGGGAAGATCTAGAATCAACTGATGTGGCTTTTTCGCAGGTTCCCTATCCCCGAACATCTGTTGTAATTCTTTCCATGACAACCCAAAAACTACACGATCATCAACTTAACGAACAGTTATCCACATATCTGGCGGTAATATCAATCCAAAAAAGAAATCAATGTCAGCCAAAGTCATAGTTCAAGAACTAATTGTTCCCTCAACTTCCTCATAAAAGGCGGCTGGATTTTTCCGCGGGTAAGGTAATGCTGTTTTAAGTGCCATTACATCTGCCCTATTCCAATGAGTATACACCCAATTATAAATAAAATAACCCTTAGCATCAACAGAAGTTTTATCATCACTTGTACCCAATCCTTTAGGAGTAACATACAAAGGCTCGGCATCCCGCATTGGTTTCGCGTGAACTATCATAGTCTTATCTGTCCTGAAGATGGAAGCTTGCACCCCGCCAGTCTGAGATGTCCGTGCAACTACGTCCACGGCCCTTTTCTTCTCTTGCAAAACGGACTGATACAACACATACTTTCACCAAATGCCTGATTGCATCAGCCACCTGGGTGAAAACAAAAAGACCATCACGCATTTGCTTATGATCAGCTGCTACATCATCGGGCTCTAACTCATCAGAATATTTCTGATATAGTTCAATAACTTCTGTGCCAAATGCCTCAGTAAAACATAGCTGCTCCTTTTCCGTCCACCCTTTCATGTTGTCTAAAAGTTCAGAAGCAGAGACAACGCTACAAATTATTTTACGAGCAATAGATCTAAGCTCAGACGCACGGTCAGCAGGCAGCATAGAACGACTGTCTCGTATCTTCTGTTGCTCCGAACCGGAGACCTTAGCTAACTCATGAGGGGCTGAAGGAACGACATACGGAGGTGGAGGGCGATCTAGTAACAAAAAATCATTGTCTGGTTTAGTAAGGATAGGATAGAGAGGTTGCCTAACGGTGTATTGGCCAGTTACCTGTAATTTACGTTCTTTCTCTTCTAGCTCCTTTAAGTCATTTATTTCTTTCTTTCTCATTTCCAATGCTTTCACATATACATTCTTCCGCTGCTCTTTCTCAAGCAAGGCTTGCTCACACTTCACTCGTCCAAGCACTTCTTTCTCCCACATTCGTACACAGTGAAACATCTCTTGCCTAGACCTTCGCTTACACATACATTGTTCCACATACTCAATCTTTTGCAAATCAAATGACCCATGCAAAGGCCAACGAAACTCACGATCCGCACGAGTGTATTTATTCCATAATGTGCTGCACATTATAGAAGAAAGACCATGTTTAACATACATATCTCTATTGGGCGTCCCCTCTGGGGGTGCCGATTGCGATTCTTCCAGTCTCAAATTGGTACCATTACAAAAGCAACACATCCTACGAAGTGCGCTAAAAACAGGCATGCCAAAAATAGTGCAGAATATGCAATATTATAATCAAAGTAGCACTTAAGGTGCAGTTCAAATCAAAATTAAATTGGAGAAAATTCTCCTCCTTACCTGCCTATATAAATTGCAATTTATACATCAATTCAAAGGACACAAATTGACTAGTCACCCAAAACATGAGAGCCACAGTAAGTAGTGCTAAACTTCATTACCAAACAAACGCATCAAAACCCACAGCAAGTGCCGTAAAACGTCTCTTACCAATCATAGGGTGTCCAGGTTCCAACTACCAAGTTCTAAAATAGACCAAATGGTCACTGCATGACGATTGAACAAAAAGGATCTCAGTCGAGGACCGGCGCCACCTGGATGGTCAAATCAGAAAGAACGGAAAAACGCAGTGGTTGCCAAGACTCGGATCTCCTCAGGCACTGATCGTTCGCATCGAGATCCCAATCCTTCGTCGCGACCAATCCGTTGGGCATCCGAGTCACCGATGAGTCCCTGTTCGGGCGCCAATTTGTTGAAGTAAGCCTCATCAAGGCCTACTAGTGCAAGGGGTTCGCCCTTCTCTGCACAAAGTCCTCAGACCATATAGGAAGAAGTTGGCACAGAAACTGAAATAAAAGACAAAGGGGGTAATTCTGACCTCGGCGGTAAAAGGCGCTTACCGCCGGTCAGAAGACCGCCAGAACACCGCCGCGGTCGCGGTAAACCGCCACGGTCATTCTGACCCGCAACTGGCAAACCGCCAAAAACCCGACATCAACAAAAGTCCGCCACAGCAACGGCCAGCGAAAAACTGGCGATGACCAAACCTCCACCGTCACGCCAACAGAAATACGCCCATGCTATTCAGACCCACAAATCCCCGCAGCGGTCTTTCAACCGCGGTATTCCGTTGGCGGTACACACCGCCGCGCTCAAATTACACACACCTCTACAAAACACAGCCACATTGGACAATTCAAAATACACACACCTGAGACACACACACACACCACTCCCACACACCCAATTAAATATAAAACACACACCCACATCACCCACAAACCCTTACGACCACAATTGCGCCTGAAGGAGAGAGATAGACAGCACAGAATAGAGTAGACCATCACACAGAGGCAAATCACAACATCACCCACACAATATCCACGCACAAAACACCATACACCACCACACTCTACAACACATACACCACCCCTCACCTCATCCACACCACCCCATGGCACCCCAAAGACACCCTAGGTTCTCTGACGCAGAACTCAGGGTCATGGTGGAGGAAATAGTTTGGGTAGAGCCCCAGCTCTTCGGGACACAGGTGCAGCACACCACTATTGCCAGGAAGATGGAGCTATGGCAAAGAATAGTGGGCAGGGTCAACGCTGTGGGACAGCATCCACGAAATCGGGACGACATTAGGAAGCGGTGGAACGACCTACGGGGGAAGGTGCGTTCCATGGTATCAAGGCACAACATCGCGGTGCAGAAGACTGGTGGCGGACCCCCACCTACTCCCCCAGAATTCACAGCATGGGAGGAGGAAGTCTTGCACATCCTGCATCCTGAGGGCCTCGCAGGAGTAGGTGGAGGAATGGACTCTGGTAAGTTAAATCTTCACTACTTCATTCCCCCCACCCCACCTGCATGCCAAATCATACCCCCACCCTCACCCCCACCCCCATCACACCAACTCCTTGCAAATGGCTCACCATCACAACCCACCCATCCCAAAACCTAGCCCTGCATGCGTCCACAAAGCATGGACACCCATCACCAAAGCATGCCCACTGTACATACCCATCTCCCACACAAGCCACCGTCACAAAAGCCCCCACAAGGGAATGCCAGCACTGGGGTACACGGCCACCCACCCATTACACGAAATGCCACACACAGAAGCAATAACCATACTCTTATACCCCTGCAGGACCCGAACGCAACCACACCGCCCAGGAGGGTCCAGAGATGTCCATCCCACCCCCAGAAGAGGCCCCCAGTGATGACAGCAGCTCTGTCTCCCTGGACCCAGATGACCAGCCCGGCCCATCGGGGACCTCAGGACAGTCGGTTCCCCACAGACAGCCACAGGCTACAGCATACCCAACCCCCTCTGGGAACACCAGCACAGCTCCCACCCAGCGGGCCCATGCCTCTGTCTCCAGGACACGTCAATCAGCGGTGCGTCCACCACTACAGGGCCCCCAGGTTGACCCACCACCCCAATAACAACAGGGACCTGGGGGCAGTGGTAGTGGGCACACGATCCAGGGGACAGAGGCCCAGGGAAACAGGGGAACTGGGAGGGCTGCTGTGCGACAGGGGGGGACTGGCCCAGGGAACCGACTCTCCAAGAGGCCCTCTCCTCCATCATGGGAGCATACCACCGCTCCCAGGAGACGATGGCTACGTTACTGGCCAGGTTCCAGGAGATCCAGGTACTGCAGGAGGAACAGTACATGGGGTTCAGAGAGGAACTGAGAAACATGAGTTCCGCAATGGGGACCATCGTCGTGGCCCTAAACCAGATAGTCACCACATTGCGGGACCATGTGGCACCACAAAGGGCCCCTGTCACTAGCATGGACCCAGACCAGGCTACCACCTCCGCCGGCGCTAGTGGACAGGAGGCCCCCACACAACGACAGGCCACCAGAACCCCACCTCCTGCAGAAGAAGAACCACCCCGCAAGTGGTACCTGAGATCTCAGAAGAAGACAGAGTAGGATGCCAAGACCCCCGCCAGCAAACGATACCCCCTGATGTCATCCCACTGTCCCACATTGTCACCCTGTCCAAACTTAAACTGCCCCTGCTCCATCCTTCCACAGGCATATGGACAATGCACCTGTGAGACTGAAAACTGGACTCTGCCATGGACATTACTCCACCATCACCCATCACCGTTTTACAATCATGTCCCTAAATTTAGCACTTTAATAAAATCACTTATTGCACTTAAAAAATCTGGAGTCTGCTTGTATTTTGAACAAATGTATTAGACATAACGGTGCCAAAATGTTCAGTTAAATTGTGATGACAACATACCACTGTCACACAGCGGTAGTCCATGGGCAAACAAAGCAGAGGTCACACAGTGGGGCCCACAGCTCTGAAAACGGAAGGGAAAGTCACAACTCAGTTAACAGGAACTGGGGGGAAACACAGACAGTAGAGAGGCAGGAGACTTTAAGTAAATGTAAAATGGTGGGGTTGGTTCGTACCTGTGTGCTACTGAAAATACTGTTGTATCACTGTGTCCCTGTTGTCTGTGTCGTCCCCGTCGTCTTTCTCCTCTTCACTCTCCACAGGCTCCACAGCTGCTACAACACCACCATCTGGACCATCCTCCTGCAGGAAAGGCACCTGGCGTCGCAAAGCCAGGTTGTGAAGCATATAGCAGGCCACGATGATATGGCACACCTTCTTTGGTGAGTACATTAGGGATCCACCTGTCATATGCAGGCACCTAAATCTGGCCTTCAGGAGGCCGAAGGTCCGCTCGATGACCCTCCTAGTACGCCCATGGTCCTCATTGTACCGTTCCTCTGCCCTTGTCCTGGGATTCCTCACTGGGGTCAGTAGCCACGACAGGTTGGGGTAACCAGAGTCACCAATTAGCCACACACAGTGTCTCTGTAGCTGTTCCATCACATAAGGGATGCTGCTATTTCGCATGATGTTCGCGTCATGCACTGACCCAGGGAACTTGGCATTTACATGGGAGATGTACTGGTCAGCCAAACAGACCACCTGGACATTCATCGAATGATAACGTTTTCTGTTCCTGTACACCTGCTCACTTTCACTGGGGGGAACCAAAGCCACATGGGTCCCATCAATGGCACCAATGATGTTGGGGATATGTCCAAGGGCATAGAAATCACCCTTCACTGTAGCCAAATCGCCCACCTCAGGGAAAACAATGTAGCTCCGCATGTATTTCATCAGGGCAGACAACACTCTGGACAAAACCTTAGAAAACATAGGCTGAGACATCCCTGATGATATGGCCACTGTTGTTTGGAATGATCCACTTGCCAAAAAATGGAGCACTGACAGAACCTGCACCAGAGGGGGAATCCCTGTGGGTTGGCGAATGAGGGACATCAGGTCTGGCTCCAGCTGGGCACACAGTTCCTGTATAGTGGCTCTGTCAAGTCAGTATGACATGTCTTTCTTCCATTGTCGACAGGTCCACCAGCGGTCTGTACACGGGAACATTCCTCCATCTCCTCGCAAGTCCCAGCGGACGGTGCCTAGGAAGGACAACATGGAGCACAGAGTCAAGCAACCCACAGGTACGTAACCACAGCTTGCACAGAACACAATTCGCTATGCATTGAATGGCTTGTATGAGTGGCAATACAACGCCTAGGCCTGTGAGACGCAGAAGAAATGAAGCCATGTGGACCCTTGAAATGGCGGTTGCCTGACCTGTGAAGTGTGACAATGGGATGTGAGGTCAATGCGCTGGCGTGGCACACCGTGGCGGTAGGCGGTCGAAGACCGCGGCGCAAAGCAGCATTGGTTAACATTGAACCCTATGGGTCTCAGGAGCCAATGACGATGTGCGCCGGTGGTCGCGGTACGCACCGCCGCGGTACGCACCGCTGCGGACGTGACCGCCATTTTCTATCTGCTTAATCACTCGAGACCTGATCATCCACAGGAGAGGACCTATACTGCAAGTGCTGCTGTGACCTCGGTCTGGAAGAGACAATGGCTGCTGCGACTGGGGAAAGGGCCCCTGCCTTCACATCTGAGGAATTGGAGAAACTTGTTGATGGGGTCCTCCCCCAGTATGCGCTACTCTACGGTCCTCCAGACCAACAGGTAAGTACACTGGGACCATGCTTTGTGTGCAATGCCTGTGTTGAGTGGGGTGGATGAAAAATGGTGGGGAGGGGAGCGAATGAGGCATGCATCGCACGACAGATGAGAGCATGTGCCATATGGCAAGGTTGGGGAGGGGGGCCACTCACATCGACCATGCAGAAAATGATGATATTTATTTTCCCACCCTGTCTATGTCACAAAGGTCAGCGCCCATCAGAAGATCGACATTTGGCGTGCCATTGCCAAGGACGTCCGGACCCTGGGGGTCCACAACAGACGGGGCACCCACTGCCGAAAGAGGTGGGAGGACATCCGCCGCGGGAGCAGAAAGACCGCAGAGGCTCTGCTGGGGATGGCCTCCCAACCTAGGAGGGGTGCCACACGGCAATTGACCCCCCTGATGTCCCGGATCCTGGCGGTGGCCTGCCCCGATTTGGATGGGCGCGTGAGGACATCACAGCAGACACAAGGGGGTGAGTACCTGCACATTCTGCTATATTAGCGCACAGTGGAGGTGTCTGGGTGGGGGAGGAGGGCTGTGGGTATCTCTAGGCCAGGGCGATTTCTGTACGCTAGGCCCCTCCGTAAGGCATGGCCCTGTGCCCCCACCCCCCACCTCTGTAGGGTGCTAAGTACAGCTATCCATGGCCCTGGGTCACCTATGTGTGCAGTTGTCGTCCATAGGCTTGTAGGCCAAGTCACAATAATTGAGTAGTGTACACCGAGTGCACGGCGTAGTGCAGGGGGCTTCTGTGTCTGTCCTCTCGGCCAACAGTGTCGCCAATGCATGCACTCAACATGTCATTCTTTCTCCCCCACCCCCTTTTTTTTGGTCTTCCTGTTCATGTGTGCATTAGCATCATCAGGTGGAGGAGAAGTGGCATCGGAGCACGAGGGAGCTGCATCTCACATGGCCCCGGAGGGCCATGCAACCGACTCCGAGATCACCAGTGAGACGGAGGGCGAGGGGAGCTCCACAACGGGGACCCGTGGAGACGTCAGAGACACAGACACGTCCTCGGAAGGGAGCTCCCTTGTGGTGGCGTCAACATCCGTGCCCACCGCTACAACAGGTACAGCCGCCACCCAGCGCACCAGCTCCGCCCTCCAAGCAGCCCCTCAGCGTTCGCCCCGTGCCTGCTCGGCCAGGAAGGCGGGCATCTCCTTCGCCCCAGGCACCTCAGGCCCTGCCCCAGTTACCCCTGCTGCCCTCAGTGAGGAGATCATTGACCTCCTCCAGACGCTCATTGTTGGGCAGTCTACCCTTTTGAATGCCATCTAGGGTGTAGAAAGGGAGGTGCACCGGAGCAATGCATACCTGGAGGGCATTCATTCGGGTCAGGCTGCCCATCAGCGATCGTTCAACGCTCTGGCCTCAGCACTGACGGCAGCCATTGTCCCTGTCTCCTGCCTCCCCCCTCCAATTTCCTCATCCCAGTTCCACTCCCCTGTTCCTCTGCCTATCCCAGCCACACCTACAGACCAGCCTGCACACACATCAACACCCAAGGGCAGCTCATCCAGACATAAGCACCACAGATCACACAAGCATTCACACATGCAACATCCACATGCAGACATGCCAACAGCCACTGCCTCCTCTGTGTCCCCTTCCTCCTCGTCTCCCTCCTCCCTCCCTGTGACGTCTCCACTCACACCTGCATGCACACCACCATCAGCCTGTACGTCCATCACCAGCACACCCACCAGATCACTCCGCACACGAGCAGTCACCACCTCCACTGCCATTTACACGTCCCCTGTGTCCTATCCCAGTGTGTCTGTCACCCCCTCTTCCAAACCACACAAACGCAGGCAGCCACCCACCCAACAGCCATCCACCTCACAACAGCCTCCGTCACAAGCACCTGCACCCAAAGACACCACACTTGACTCTCCTACAACTACATCCTCTTCCTCCACTCCCATACCCACTGCACCTACCCTTCCCACTGCTCCTAAAAAGTTTTTCCTCTCCAAAATTAACCTCTTTGCCTCACCTGACCCACCCCCTCCATCTCATAAGAGTCCAAACAGCACCTCAGCCACCACAAGCCCTGCACCTACAAGGACCATAGTCCAGGCCTATTGGAGTCCACCAGCTTCTAGGGCAGCAACATCGGCCAGCAGCAAGGGGACAGCCAGCCCACCCCCTGGGAAAAAGACTAAAAAAGGGAAGGGCCGGCGCGAGAGGCCAGAGACTGCAGCCCCCAAAGGCACTACCCTGCCACCGTCACCTGGCACATCCACAAAGGGAGGCAAGGGCCCCAGAGAATCGGCGAAGGAGGGCAAGGGCAGCAGGGCGGACAAGTCCGGCAGCAGGCGAGCTGCCCCTGAGGGCCCCACCAGCCCCATTTCGGGTGTGAAGGAGGACACCCACGGGCCCAGGACTCCAGTACAGGAGGGCCCCGCAAGCGAAAGGTCGGATGGCGACTGAGCGGAAAATATTGGCCCGATCTGGTTCCCTTGGAACACATGTCAAGCACCGCTGAACAGGGCCCCGCCGTGACAAGCACCGCTGAACAGGGCCCTGCCGTGACAAGCACCGCCGAACTGGGCCCCGCCGTGACAAGCACCGCCGAACAGGGCACAGCCGTGACAAGCACCGCCGAACAGGGCCCCGCCATGACAAGCACCGCCGAACAGGGCCCCGCCGTGACAAGCACCGCTGAACAGGGCCCCGCCGTGACAAGCACCGCTGAACAGGGCCCCGCCGTGACAAGCACCGCCGAACTGGGCCCTTCAAGACAAGCACCGCTCCGCTGGGCCCTTCCTGTCAAGCACCGCTCCGCTGGGCCCTTCAACTCAAGCACCGCTCCGCTGGGCCCTTCCTGTCAAGCACCGCTCCGCTGGGCCCTTCCTGTCAAGCACCGCTCTGCTGGGCACTTCCTGTCAAGCACCGCTCCGCTGGGCATCGCCGTGTCTGCACCGCTCCGCTGGGCCCTTCCTGTCAAGCACCGCTCCGCTGGGCCCTTCCTGTCAAGCATCGCTCTGCTGGGCACTTCCTGTCAAGCACCGCTCCGCTGGGCATCGCCGTCTCTGCACCGCTCCGCTGGGCCCTTCCTGTCAAGCACCCCTCCGCTGGGCATCGCCGTCTCTGCACCGCTCCGCTGGGCACTTCCTGTCAAGCACCGCTCCGCTGGGCACCGCCGTCTCTGCACCGCTCCGCTGGGCACTTCCTGTCAAGCACCGCTCCGCTGGGCCCTTCCTGTCAAGCACCGCTCCGCTGGGCCCTTCCTGTCAAGCACCGTTCCGCTGGGCACCGCCATCTCTGCACCGCTCCCTTGGGCCCTTCCTGTCAAGCACCGCTCCGCTGGGCACCGCCGTCTCTGCACCGCTCCGCTGGGCAATTCCTGTCAAGCACCGCTCCGCTGGGCCCTTCCTGTCAAGCACCGCTCCGCTGGGCATCGCCGTCTCTGCACCGCTCCGCTGGGCCCTTCCTGTCAAGCACCGCTCCGCTGGGCACCGCCGTCTCTGAACTGCTCCGCTGGGCCCTTCCTGTCAAGCACCGCTCCGCTGGGCCCTTCATCTCAAGCACCGCTGGCCCATTGGCAGGGCCGGATCTGTGTCGGCCAGGGCTTCACGAAGCACTCTGGGCACCATGCCTCCTCCAGAACCAGTGGAGTCTGTAATCCACTTGATGGACTGTGGCTTTGCACTCCCCAGGATGGTACAGTGGGAACCCACCCACTGTAGAGACTTGTGAGACTGTGGCTTTGCACTCCCCAGGATGGTACAGTGGGCATGGAGGCCCCTCGTGGATCTGGCGTCGTGGACTCAACAGGCTGAGGTGCCCCCCCTTCCCTTCCCCCTGAGGTGCCTGTAGTTTTACTATCTGATGCCCCTGCAGTGTTCTCTCCAATGGAATCGGGTCTCGTGTGTGGGCTTTGCCCACGTGTTTAGGCCCATTGGCCCACGAACAATGGATGATAGCCAATATGGGCCGGACTTTTGACCTATGTATATATTGTTCATGATGTAATATATTTTATTTATATATTTCATATTTCACTTAACTTCAATTATGCTATAATATACTTCATTTTTAATGATCATTTCATTTTGTCTTTGCATTCTTCCGGGGGGTTTGGGGGGTTTCACTCTGACTTGTTGCTCTGCATTGATGTGTGTGTTGTAGTGGGTGAGGGTGGGGGTGGGTGTGTGGCGTATGTGTGTCCCCGTAATGTTTTGCCTCCCCCCTCCCCTGTGTCATAGGTGCAGTACTCACCGTTGTCGTCTGCGCCGGCGTTCGTGCTCCTGGTAGAGGAGCAAGAAGACAATGGCTGGGAGGATGTGTAGTTCCGGTTCCATGCTGTCCAGATTCCTCGTGGAGTGTGTAGAGGTGAGCGTTTTCCCATTCGTAGTCTGTTTCCGCCGTGTTTTTATCGGCGGGGCTCCCGCCCCGGAAAAGGTGGCGGATTGGTGAGTTGTGATAGGGTGGGCGGTACATTGTCTGCCGCCTGTCTGTTGGCGGTGACCGCCGCGCTGCTTGTCTGTCCCGCCGTGGCGGTCGGAGTGTTAAAGTGGCGGGCTGTGTTGGCAGTTGCCACCAGGGTCGGAATTCCATTTTTTTGGCCGCCTGCCTGTTTGCGGGTTGGCCGCCGCTTTAACACCGACCGCCAGGGTTGGAATGACCCCCTAAATGTCAGCCTTCACATGGGCTACATTCTCACATCGGGGAAATTAGATCTAGCTGTCAATATGTTTCAACATTGCTGAGAGGACATCCTTCAACACCAGACTGAACATAGGTTGAGACTCGCCAGCTGATAGGTCCATTGTACTGGAAGGACCTTGTGGCTAGGAAGTGCAATACTGACATGACTTGTCCAATGGGTGGTATGCTGGTTGGATAACTCATAGCTTGCATTAGATCTGGCTCCAACTGACGACATAAGTCCAGTATTGCTTTTTGATTCAGATGATATAGGAGTATGATGTGGCATTCTTCCGTTGTCTGTAGAGCCTGCAGTGGACGGTAGACAGGTGGTTAATGCACCCTCCCTCTCCCTAGGTACCTTTATATGACAAGAAATTAGTTCTGACATTAGTCATTGTGTCCCCAGCTGCATACATGATGCATGTCAATGATAACTTGTGACAAGACATTTTAGAAGGGATAGACATAGCAAACAGTACACATCACAGCTGCTAATGACACAAGGGTCACATGTCACTCCGACTGTTTGCCACATATGTGTACACGTTGCGTATCTGGATCTAACACAAAGATGTGCATCGCAAATGCCCCTCGAAATGTAACTGGATGCCCAACAGCAAAAATGACCTTTGACGGGGTGGACTGGCCCTCACGATAAAATGCCATTTGTCAAAACAACATTTTCGGAGGTGAGACACAGTTTGTGTAGTCCAATACCGCTTTTCAGGCCTCTAAAGTGGCAGCTGCCTGACCTACTGCACTGGACATTAGGAACCGCCCAACCCGCCAACGGAAGATGTCATGGCGGTAGGCAGTTGCAACCGTGGCAGACACAGCCATTGGCTAACTTGTTACCAGTGGCAGTCACAGGCCAATGGCTATGTCCACCGGCGGTGACGACCTCGTACATGGTAGACATCAATCAATCAATCAATCATTGCATTTGTGGGGCATGCTACTCACCCGTGAGGGTCTCAAGGCGCTTGGGAGGGGGGAGCTGCTACTGCTCGAACAGCCAGGTCTTGAGGAGTCTCCTGAAGGTCAGTAGGTCCTTGGTCTGCCGTAGGTGGATGGGGAGGGTGCTCCAGGTTTTGCAGCAAGGTTGGAGAAAGATCTGCCATCGGTTGTTGTCCTGTGGATGTGTGGGACGGTGGCGAGGGCGAGGTCGGTGGAGCGGAGCTGACGGTTCGGGATGTAGAAGGTGAGATGATCATTGAGATATGCTGGTCCGGCGTTGTGGAATGCTTTATGGGCGTGGGATAGTGTAGGAGGCTGGCCTGGTTTGTAGTGGGTACCTTGGGTACTTACACCTTATATCAAGTCCAGTTATCCCTTATTAGTGAAATGTAGTGGTGTTCTAGCAGCTTAGGCTGATAGAGGTAGCTATAGCAGAGCAGCTTAGGCTGAACTAGCAAATCTCATGCAATACCACTTATAGTTACACAGTACTTGTACACAAGTAAAGACAATACTCAGTGTTACCAAAAATAAATGTTTTTATTTGGGACATAGTACCAAAAATATCTTAGAGACAGTATTCCTTCTGGAGGTAAGTATTATACACTATATATACACTAGACACCAGAATTAGACAAGTAAATAGTCATAGAACAATGCAAACAGTAGGAAATCCTATAGAATGCAAAGGGAGAAAATAGGTCTAGGGGCAACACAAACCATATACTAAAAAACTGGAATGTGAATCACAAATTCCCCCCTAGAAAAGTGTAGTGTGTGCAGAATCACTGGGAGAGTAAGAATACAGTAAAGGTAAGTAAGCTACCCCATTCCAGAGCCCAGAAAATCAGGAGTAAAGTACTGCAAGTTTCCTTAGGGCACACTACACCTCATTTTTGGGATTTTGCAGCAGCCAACCTAGTCTGCAAAGTACAATTGCTGGATTATTGGACCTGAAGACCTGTAAAGGAAAGTTACCAAGTCCAGAATTCAAAGGAAGTTCCAGGAAGGACAGGAGCCCCTGCCAACCCAGAAGAGCGTGCCAAAGAAGAGTTCCAGTTAGTTGAAGACTGCAGAAATGCACCCTAGGAAGATGCCAGTGGTTTCCTGCATGATGCAAAAGATGTCCCACAGCGTGAAGATCGTTGCAGATGAGATTTCATGTTGGAAGGCACCAACAAGCCTTGGCTATGACAAAAGTGCATTTTCCATCAAAATGGCCTGGATGGGCCTAGGAGGGCTCTGGGGGTCTCAACTTTGTGTAAGGAGGAAGAGGAGGCTCTCAGCACTTTAGAGAGCCCTCAGGATGCCAGCCAGCACCCCCGGAAGCCATAGGATCCGGGTTCAAAGGAGGTGCAAAATGCAGTTGATGCAGCACAACAAAAGAAGGTCCCACACCGCCAGAGGACAACTCAGCGAGTTGAGCATCACGGAGTGGAGTGCGGGGGACCTGGGCCAGGCTGTGCATGAAGGAATTTTGCAAAGAGTGCACAGAGGCCACAGGAGGTGAAGAAGACACAGTACACAGAGGTACAGTCGTTCTCAGGGAAGGTAAGGTCTTCCACATTGCGTCAGCAGGACCTCAGTACAGTCTATGTCAATAATGTCCACACTCTGTGTCCTTAGGAGTATTCTCATCATTGTGAGAGGAGTACCAGGGTACCGGTCGTCATCTTTGAAGGTGCCTGGTTGGAGCAGGGGAGTGACTCCATCACTCCATGGGGGATTTCTTCGGTCCTTCTGGTGCAGGATGAAGACAGAGAGTCCCCAGGGCGTGCACACCATGGAAACTGTTGCAGTTGCTGACTTGGAGCTGAGGTTGCTGAAGAAAAGTGACTCTTGTAGACACTTTGTTGCAGTTAAAGCGTTTCTTGGAGCAGGCTACGGTTGATCCGAGGTCAGAAGCGTCTGAAGTTGTTGCAGAGGATTCCTGAAGGAAACTTGCAAGCAGAATCTGAAAAGAACCCACAGGAGAGACCCCAAATAGCCCTGAGAGGGTAATTGGCTACCTTATCGGGTATGGACCTCTCAGGAGGGGTCTCTGATGTCACCTGCTAGCACTGTCCACTCAGATCCCTCCAGAGTGCCACCACACCTTGCAAAGCAAGATGGCTGAATTCTGGGACACACTTGAGGAGGTCTAAGCACCACCCCTGGCGTGGTGATGGACAGGGGAGTGGTCACTCCCCTTTTCTTTGTCCAGTTTCCTGCCAGAGCAGAGGAGAAAGGGTCCCTGAACCGGTGTAGACTGCTTTATGCAAGGAGGGCACCATCGGTGCCCTTCAAAGCATTTCAGAGGCTGGGGAGGCTACCCCTGTTCCAGCCTGTAACACCTATTTCCAAAGAGGAAATGATTTGTTCTGCCTTCCTGGGACTGGGCTGCCCAGACCCCAGGAGGGCAGAACCCTATCTGTGAGGTAGTAGCAGCTGTAGCTGCAGTGCAAGCCTCAGTGAGCTTGTTTGGCAGTACTGGGGATCCATGGTGGAGCCCCCAGGATGCATGGAATTGGCTCCCCAATACCAGATTTGGAATGGGGGGACAATTCCATGATCTTAGACATGTTACATGGCCCTATTCAGAGTTACCATTGTGAAGCTACATATACGTATTGACCTACATGTAGTGCACACATGCAATGGCGTCCCCGCTCTCACAAAGTCCCGGGAAATGGCCCTGAACTATGTGGGGGCACCTTTGCTAGTGCAAGGGTGCCCAACACTTAGTAACTTTGCACCTAAGCTTCAGCAAGTCAAGGTTAAACATATACGTGAATTGTAAGTTACTTAACTGCAGGAAATATATGGCTGTGAAATAGTGTGTGCACTATTTCACGCAGGCTGCAGTGGCAGTCCTTAGTAAGGGTTTGTCTGAGTTCCCTATGGGTGGCAAAAGAAATGCTGCAGCACATATGGATCTCCTGGAACCCCAATGCCCTGGGTACCTATGTACTACATATTAGTGACTTATAAGGGGGTCCAGTCTGCAGATCGGTAGCCTACAGTGACAAATTTAAAAGTAGAGAGAGCATAAGCACTGAGGTTCTGGTTAGCAGAGCCTCAGTGACACAGTTAGGCACTACACAGTGATACACATTAGGCCACAAACCATGAGCACTCGGGTCCTGACCAGCAGAATCCCAGTGAGACAGGCAAAAACATACTGACATACATGTGAAAAATGGGGGTAACATGCCAAGAAAGATGGTACTTTCCTACAGTTGGGAGTTTGAATGTGATCCTTTTGTTGACGGGAAGCCAGTGTAGTTGTCTCAGGTGGGCTGTGGTGTGGCTGTGGCGGGGGATGTTGAGGATGAGGCATGCAGAGGCGTTCTGTATCCATTGCAGACTTTTCTGGGGAGCCGTTGTGGTTCCCGCGTAGAGGGAGTTGCCGTAATCCAGTCTGCTGCTGATGAGTGCCTGGGTAACCGTCCTTCTGGTTTCAGTAGGGATCCACCTGTAGATTTTGTAGATCATGCAGAGGGTGTTGAAGCAGGAGGATGAGAAGTCATTGACTTGATGGGTTATGGAGAGCGACGAGTCAAGGATGAAACCCAGGTTGCAGGCTTGGTTTTTGGGTGTTGGTGCAACCCCCAGCGTGGGCAGCCACCAGGAGGCGTCCCAAGCTGAGGGGGTGTTGCCGAGGAGGAGGACCTCTTTCTTATCTGAGTGACGTTTTAGTCGACTGTTCTTCATCTAGTTGGTGACGTCCTTCATACCCTCGTGGAGGTTGGTTTTGGCTGTGGCGCGGTCCTTGGTGAGGGAGAGGATCAGCTGGGTGTCGTCAGCGTAAGAGACGATGTTGAGGTTGTGAGATCAGACGATTTTGGCGAGCAATGCCATGTAGACGTTGAAGAGTGTTGAGCTGAGGGAGGAGGCCTTTGGACACTGCAGATGGTCTTGGTGGCTTCAGATAGGAATGGAGGGAGGCCGACTCTTTGTGTTCTGTCGGAGAGGAAGGAGATGATTTAGTCCAGGGCCTTGTCGCGGATCCCTGCGTTGTGGAGGCGTGTGCTCAGGGTGAGGTGGCAGACACTGTCAAAGGCGGCAGAGAGGTCGAGGATGAGGGCTGTGGTTTCTCCTTTGTCCAGGAGGGTCCGGATGTCGGTTGCAGTGATGTGGGCGGTCTCGGTGCTGTGATTGCTGCAAAAGCCGGATTGGGACGGGTCCAGAGTGTTGTTTTCCTCCAGGTGTTGGGTCAGTTGCCTGTTGACGATCTTCTCGAGAACCTTTGCTGCCGGGAACGGAAGCAGGGAGATGGGCCGGTAGTTTTTGAGGTCCTTGGGGTCCACCTTGAGTTTCTTGAGTAAGGCGTTGATCTTGGCGTGCTTCCAGCTTTCCGGGAAGGTGGCAGTCTCGAAGGAGCTATTGATCATACGGAGTTGGGGGACGAAGATGGAGCTCACTCTGTTGTAGATGTAGTGAGGGCAGGGATCAGATGGAGAGCCGGAATGAATGGTGTTCATTACTTTGGCGGTGTTCAGGAGAGCAGGAGGATCAAGTGGTTGGGGGGCGATGAGTTGGAGCTGATGATGGCTGCTGGTGGGGTCATGTTGTTGAAGCTGTCGTGGATGTCTGTGATCTTGCGGTGAAAGAAGGTGGCGAGGAAGCCGCAGAGGTCTTGCGAAGATGGTATGTCTTTGGTGCTGGAGCTGGGGTTGGAGAGTTCCTTCACGATGTTGAATAGCTCTTTGCTGTTGTGCCCATTGTTGTTGATTCGTTCCTGAAAGGATGATCTCTTGGTGGTCTGGATGAGCTGGTGGTGCTTACGGATGGAGTTCTTGAGGGCTGTGTGGGTGGCTGGTGTCTTTTCCTGGTGCCACTTCCTCTCATGTTTTCGGCAGGCCTATTTGGAGGTCCGGAGGTCGGTGGTGAACCAGGTGGCCTTTCTGATGGCGTGGTTGTGAGCGGGTTTCTCGATTGAGTGTTGGTGCAGTTGTCGATCCATTGCTGGAGGTTGCGGGCGGCTGTGTCGGCGTCGGCGTTGTCAGCTGGTGGGGCAAGGGTGGAGATCAGATGGTACTTGGTGATCTTGTTCTGGCTGCAGCGGGGGATCGGTTGCTGGTGTTAGTGGTTGGTGGGTTTATTGAAGGTGAAGTGGACGCAGCAGTGGTCGGTCCAGTGGAGTTCGGTGGTGTGGCTGAAGGCGACGTAGTTGCTGGCGGAGAAGATGGGGTCGAGCGTGTGTCCGGCGGACTGGGTAAGAGATGTGACAAGATGATTGAGTCCGAGGTTGTCGAGCAGGGCAGTGGAGCTGCTGTCATTGGTGTTTTCGAGTTGGAAGTTCAGGTCTCCAAGGAGGGTGTAGTCTGTAAATGCAAGGGCTTGAGTGCTGACATTGGCGATGGAGTCGATGAACTGAGGTCGAGGACTGGGTGGTCTGTAGATGAGGGTGCCCCTGAGGGTGGTCTTGGGATCAATGTGGATTTGGAAGTGCATGTGTCCGGTGGTGCTGAGGGTGTCTTTGGTGTTGGTTGAGATTCTGATGGTGTTCCTGTGGACGATGGCGATCCCTCCTCCCGGTCTGTTGGTACGGTCTCTGCGGGTGATCTTGTAACTGTCTGGGATGACTATGCCGATGTCGGGAGCTGAAGATGGGTTCATCCAGGTCTCTGTCAGGAAGGCGATGTCTGGGGAGGAGATGAGAAGGTCCATCAGTTCAATGGCATGCTTGTGGACGGAGCAGGTGTTGGGAAGGATGCATTTGAGGTGGTTGCGTCCGGTTGTGGCGGGTGAGACGGTGGCTCGGAGGGTGGAGAAGGTGCAGCTCTGGCAGGAGAATGGTCCGTGGGTAAGGATTGGTGAGGCCTGGAAGCAGGTGGTAGAGCAGCCGGTGTTGAGGTCGTGGAGGGCATCGGCGTCGTAGTGGTGCCTGGTGCCAGGGGGATCGCCGAGGCCAGGGGGACTGGAGCTTGGTGCGGTCCAGGTGCAGACGGGCGCAGACGGGCTTACCTCTGGCGCAGCCGCACTGTGGCCACCATTAAGAGGGGGAGGTGGGAGGGAGGAGCAGCTGGGAGGGAGGAGCAGCTGGGAGGTGGGAGGGAAGCACAAATGGGCATGTGAGGGGGGTGGGGCCGTGGGGGACGCAGCAAGGAAAACCATGGGGGAGAGACTGAGAAAACAAGAAAGGCAGCAGAATAAGACACAAAAAGGGAAACAGAGCAAGAAAAACAATCAAGTAGTGAAAAACAATGAAAACAGACACAAGGCAAACAGATAGACAATACTTACATCACCACTGACCACCAGGGATGAGGCGCAAGAGGCAGCCTGCAGGTGGAGGAGGGCCTCGAACTCGCATTAGCAGCTGCTAGGGTGGGGAGAGCCGCGCGGGCCCCGCGCGGGTGTTGAGCTGAGGGAGGAGGCCTTTGGACACTGCAGATGGTCTTGGTGGCTTCAGATAGGAATGGAGGGAGGCCGACTCTTTGTGTTCTGTCGGAGAGGAAGGAGATGATTTAGTCCAGGGCCTTGTCGCGGATCCCTGCGTTGTGGAGGCGTGTGCTCAGGGTGAGGTGGCAGACACTGTCAAAGGCGGCAGAGAGGTCGAGGATGAGGGCTGTGGTTTCTCCTTTGTCCAGGAGGGTCCGGATGTCGGTTGCAGTGATGTGGGCGGTCTCGGTGCTGTGATTGCTGCAAAAGCCGGATTGGGACGGGTCCAGAGTGTTGTTTTCCTCCAGGTGTTGGGTCAGTTGCCTGTTGACGATCTTCTCGAGAACCTTTGCTGCCGGGAACGGAAGCAGGGAGATGGGCCGGTAGTTTTTGAGGTCCTTGGGGTCCACCTTGAGTTTCTTGAGTAAGGCGTTGATCTTGGCGTGCTTCCAGCTTTCCGGGAAGGTGGCAGTCTCGAAGGAGCTATTGATCATACGGAGTTGGGGGACGAAGATGGAGCTCACTCTGTTGTAGATGTAGTGAGGGCAGGGATCAGATGGAGAGCCGGAATGAATGGTGTTCATTACTTTGGCGGTGTTCAGGAGAGCAGGAGGATCAAGTGGTTGGGGGGCGATGAGTTGGAGCTGATGATGGCTGCTGGTGGGGTCATGTTGTTGAAGCTGTCGTGGATGTCTGTGATCTTGCGGTGAAAGAAGGTGGCGAGGAAGCCGCAGAGGTCTTGCGAAGATGGTATGTCTTTGGTGCTGGAGCTGGGGTTGGAGAGTTCCTTCACGATGTTGAATAGCTCTTTGCTGTTGTGCCCATTGTTGTTGATTCGTTCCTGAAAGGATGATCTCTTGGTGGTCTGGATGAGCTGGTGGTGCTTACGGATGGAGTTCTTGAGGGCTGTGTGGGTGGCTGGTGTCTTTTCCTGGTGCCACTTCCTCTCATGTTTTCGGCAGGCCTATTTGGAGGTCCGGAGGTCGGTGGTGAACCAGGTGGCCTTTCTGATGGCGTGGTTGTGAGCGGGTTTCTCGATTGAGTGTTGGTGCAGTTGTCGATCCATTGCTGGAGGTTGCGGGCGGTTGTGTCGGCGTCGGCGTTGTCAGCTGGTGGGGCAAGGGTGGAGATCAGATGGTACTTGGTGATCTTGTTCTGGCTGCAGCGGGGGATCGGTTGCTGGTGTTAGTGGTTGGTGGGTTTATTGAAGGTGAAGTGGACGCAGCAGTGGTCGGTCCAGTGGAGTTCGGTGGTGTGGCTGAAGGCGACGTAGTTGCTGGCGGAGAAGATGGGGTCGAGCGTGTGTCCGGCGGACTGGGTAAGAGATGTGACAAGATGATTGAGTCCGAGGTTGTCGAGCAGGGCAGTGGAGCTGCTGTCATTGGTGTTTTCGAGTTGGAAGTTCAGGTCTCCAAGGAGGGTGTAGTCTGTAAATGCAAGGGCTTGAGTGCTGACATTGGCGATGGAGTCGATGAACTGAGGTCGAGGACTGGGTGGTCTGTAGATGAGGGTGCCCCTGAGGGTGGTCTTGGGATCAATGTGGATTTGGAAGTGCATGTGTCCGGTGGTGCTGAGGGTGTCTTTGGTGTTGGTTGAGATTCTGATGGTGTTCCTGTGGACGATGGCGATCCCTCCTCCCGGTCTGTTGGTACGGTCTCTGCGGGTGATCTTGTAACTGTCTGGGATGACTATGCCGATGTCGGGAGCTGAAGATGGGTTCATCCAGGTCTCTGTCAGGAAGGCGATGTCTGGGGAGGAGATGAGAAGGTCCATCAGTTCAATGGCATGCTTGTGGACGGAGCAGGTGTTGGGAAGGATGCATTTGAGGTGGTTGCGTCCGGTTGTGGCGGGTGAGACGGTGGCTCGGAGGGTGGAGAAGGTGCAGCTCTGGCAGGAGAATGGTCCGTGGGTAAGGATTGGTGAGGCCTGGAAGCAGGTGGTAGAGCAGCCGGTGTTGAGGTCGTGGAGGGCATCGGCGTCGTAGTGGTGCCTGGTGCCAGGGGGATCGCCGAGGCCAGGGGGACTGGAGCTTGGTGCGGTCCAGGTGCAGACGGGCGCAGACGGGCTTACCTCTGGCGCAGCCGCACTGTGGCCACCATTAAGAGGGGGAGGTGGGAGGGAGGAGCAGCTGGGAGGGAGGAGCAGCTGGGAGGTGGGAGGGAAGCACAAATGGGCATGTGAGGGGGGTGGGGCCGTGGGGGACGCAGCAAGGAAAACCATGGGGGAGAGACTGAGAAAACAAGAAAGGCAGCAGAATAAGACACAAAAAGGGAAACAGAGCAAGAAAAACAATCAAGTAGTGAAAAACAATGAAAACAGACACAAGGCAAACAGATAGACAATACTTACATCACCACTGACCACCAGGGATGAGGCGCAAGAGGCAGCCTGCAGGTGGAGGAGGGCCTCGAACTCGCATTAGCAGCTGCTAGGGTGGGGAGAGCCGCGCGGGCACAACGGTGGAGCTGTGTGGTGCGGGGAGCTTCTCCTGACCTCAAGGTAGGTCAAGACAGGTCATGACTTCTGTGTTTCACAGGCTTCCTCACTTGACTCCTCACACTTCTGCCAGCAAGACCTCCACTACCAAGCTGCTGTGTACTGCCTCTGGGAGCAATCATAACACATCCAGCAAGTGACAGTGCCCCTGCCTTCTCTCCAGAGGAGCTGGAGAGGCTGGTGACTGAGTTCCTACCCTTGTATGAACAGCTCTATGATGCACCAGAGGAGCACATAGGTGTCTCTTGTGAATATGTTTCCCTGTACCTTGCCATCCTTTCCTATACCACAGGCTAGAATGTGCCCATGTGTGACAGAGTGACTACTCATGTCCCTTTGTCCCTTTCGGTGCAGTCTGTGTGGCATCAATGGGGTGTACAATGTGCGGGTATTGGTGGCCAGTGCCATATGCTGAGTTAATTCACATTGTGGTGTGTGTGTTTTCTGTGTTCCTCAATCCACCTTGTGTTGGATGCACATAACTAGCCAAACCGCCGTGGTCAGAATGCCCTGCGGGGCACCGCCAGCCTGTTGGCGGTGCTCCCGCCAACCCCGGCCCCGGCGGTCCTTGACCGCCGGGGTCGGAATGACCCCCAGAGTGTGTTCAGTTGTGCTAGCTTTATTTGCATTTGACTGTGCATGTGCCTATTTAACATTGTGCACCTTGCAGCTAGTTCCTGTAGAGGTATGTCCCATGCAGTTGAAGTTGTATCTGCTTTGTTGACTTGCACTTCCACATTGTGCAGATGGGCATGACATCTGGGTCGAGTACTTTTTGTCCCAGAGACACATGAAGGGTCATTTCCTGTGCACATGTCATTTAAAGGGCCTGTGCAAAGTGATATGTGGCCCAGTGCAGCCTCCTTCTATGAATGCTCCTGATGCTCCATGCCATTGTGCAGGTATTGTTGGCATAGTGTTCTTTGTGTAGTTGTATCTCTGTCTATTGTGCATGCCATTGTCCTTCTATTGTGCTGTGATGTGTGTGATGTGTGTGTCCACTGCAGGGTTGTTTACCAGGAGTGTTGTTTGTGTTCCATGCCACATCATATATATGTGTGTTGGATGTGAAGACAGTTCCTGTTCTGTATGGAATGTGAGTGCTTGAGTTGTATCACTATATGTGATGTTTGTATTTTGGTGATGTGTGAGACAATGTTGTGTGGCCTTCACTCTCCCTATGCTTGAGATGTGTGGATTTGTGTTTGATGTAGTGTTGCTGTACAGCGTGGCCAAAGGAAGGGTATTGTGACTACAAATGTGTCCGTCTTCATGTATGATTTGGACTGTGTATATGATGAGATGTGTACTTGGTGCCTATAGTGTGACCCCCCATATCATGTGGACGACATTGGTTCGATGTGTTGTTAAGGTTAATGACACAGATAGGTGAGTGTACTTACGATTGGTTGCGCCCATGGCAGCTTGATTTTGTGCCCCTTCGCTGATCAACAACAACGGCAGGGCATGCATGATGGGTTCCAGGGCAGCATTGGATGGCTGAGGCTGTCCGAAGGTGAGTGGCTCCCTGAATACTGATACATGGTGGTTGGACCGCCATAGTCACATTGGGGGTGTGCAACCTTATAATGTGTTCAGCGGCAACACAGCCTCCGACAGCCTGTTTGTGCTGCCTTGTGACCATGGCAGTCTATGCTGCTTGGCGATGCCGCAGGACTGCAGCAGTCTTTGCTCCATAGACCATCATGACTCGTAAATCGGCGGTCTGACCTCCGTCCCAATGGCAGTTGGACCGCCGCCTTGGCAGTCGATGGACTGCCAAACTCATAATGAGGCCCTTAGACACTACATTTAGTTTATTATTTAAAAATTCATAACTCCAGTTTTACTTATTGTGTTTCTGCCATTTTGGTTTCAATGTTTTAATTAAATTAAGCTCTATTTTCCAAACCAGGTGTGGTATCTGTTTGTGTGGTGTGTTCACTGTCTTACTATTTGAAGTGTTGCACAAATATTTAACTCATTGCCTCTTAAGTTAAGCCTGACTATTCTATGCCTAGCCAAGAGGGGGTGAGCACAGTTTACTTTAAGATGTGTTTGTGATTCTCCCTGACTGCAGTTGTGGTTCATTCTTGGACAGGGTGCATATGCCTGCCAACTAGAAACCCACTTTCTATCCTTGACTATATATGGAGCCAACATGAAATTGTTTTAAGGTTAGCAATCTTAGTAATTGTAATTGGCTTCAGTTCGAGATCATAGGGCTTGAAGCAGGTCAATTGTCCATCAGAATCACATGATGGCTTTCACAGTGGGCTTTAAGAATAATATTCAAATAGTTTAACATCAAAGATTATTTTTTACTTGGGTTACTTCTATTATAGATATTCATTAGGAGATATGGATTTCCCTCTTTTGGTGATGGTCTTAAAAAAGTAGGTCTTGCCAGATTGTATCAATTAAATTGACAAAGAATACTAGGGATGTCTTTACACAAATAAACAGCCCCTCTGATGACCTACCCCCTGCAGATCTTTTTATCTCAATACTACTCGCAATTAAGCATAACCTATGTATTTGGTTGGCCACCCAGCTCTTTTGGAAAATACACAAATTAAAGTCATCAATAAATTCCTTCTAACCAGCTAGCTTTGATTTAATACCTGTGATGATACAGTTCAATAGGTTTATATATGCACAGCGTGGTTTCCTGAGTAATGGCAACCTCATTTGCTTTAAACATTACATCCTCGATAATTGGATTAAGTAAGGCAAGCTCTCTTTCTGTAAATTGTATGGAGGATATGTGGTCTAGCATAATTGGGCCTTCATCAAAACTCTTGTTGGTAAATTTAATTTCTAACAATCCCATTTTCCCTTGTTGGCTGCATAACTATTTACAAAGACAAATGTCTGATATAACTATTGAATGGTCTAACATTACGTATCCAATGAGCTAGTTTATTTTTTAAAGAAATTATATTCTCAGTAGTACTCTTGGATAGCTTAGAGACCTTAGTCATAAACACCAACTTTTCTTGTTGCACATATGGGGCACAGGAGTATCGTAGCTGGTGGCTGAAAATACTAAGCTGTAAGCTGATAGGTATAATGGAGGGCTCTAGAATATTGGCTGGGGCCTTCAGGGTTGCTGGGTACCCAATGTGACTTTCTTGCATGAAATTGTAGTTAATTTCTTCTATGTGTTCATAATTAGGATATCTAGAGGGTTCCAGATCTCCTTTTCCAAGCTTGAATGGGGCATTCTGGTTACGGGTGCAAGATTTGGTCAAAGTACTGCTTCTAGAAATATTGATAGCAGTCAAGTCATAAATTTGGATGTCCTGCAGAATACTATTTAATCCTTATATGCCATAGTTAAATACATTTGTTAACTTGGTAATTGAAATTCTTAAAACACTAATCTCCCTTTTTAAAGTTAGTATAATGTTGACTGCCTCAGATAATGTTGTGATCCCAGTACCAGGGGTTCAGCATCCACTTTGGTTCTTTCAGAAGGGCATTTAGAGGTTGGTTGGGGGGCATCATATTGATTTGAACACACTAAGGGCCTGATTTAGAGTTTGGCGGAGGGGTTACGCCATAACAAACGTGCCGGATATCCCGTCCGCCTAGTTACAAGTTCTATAGGTTATAATTACATTTTTAATACAGTGAATGGGATATCCGTCACATTTGTGACGGAGTAACCCCCTCAGCCAAACTCTAACTCAGGCCCAAATTTTGCTGAAATTCCCACTTTCCCAGTATCATTAGGGGGTAAACAAGCTGGCTTAATTGGAGAAGTAGTTTTTTTCTCTAAGGTGGGACTTGACAGCAAAGTATACTTGGCATCTTAGGACCTCATGATGAGGCTGGCGGTCTTGAGACCGCCAGCCTCACAGTGGTGGTCGAACAACCACACTCCAGGTGGTTTGTCCGCCACATCACAACCCTGGAAGTGGACCACCAGGGGACCGCCACCACTGCCAGGAACAAGGTTCCTGATGAATTGGCAGCAGTCCGAGTTTTGGTCTGCAGTGCTGAGTTCATTGGCGCCATGCTGATCACGTGTCCAGTTTCTGCCAGCTCTTCATGATCCTGTCATGAAAAGGCTGGCAGAAACCCAGTAATGGGGGGCACAGAGGGGCCCTTGCACTACACACGACCATGTCGTAGGTAGTGCAGGGGCCCCCCTGCCCAGCAGAATGCTATGACAGACAGTGCATATTCCAAGGGTGCTGGGGGTACCCTCTGTGTGATGGCATTGGCCTCAGCTACTTGAGGAGCTGAGGCCCATGCCATCACATGGTTGTCACAGGGCTGACCGACAGAAACCTCTGATTTCAGAGGTTTCTGCTGATCAGCCCAGTGCAAACCTCGTAATAAGCCCAGGGGAGGCCACTGCCCACATCGGTCTCCTCTTCAAGGGGCTGATGGGCTGATAGTTGGCCTGCTAGCCTTGTAATGAAGCCCTTTGTTTTTTTAGTGAAAATTTCAGCCATCTTTTCCCTACATTTGTAACCTCTTTATGATGTGCATTTGTTTTTAATATACAATCTACTTATTCTATTGAATCATCGATAGACTTAGTCATACAATTCTCTGCTGCATGCTTCTGTTGTTTCCTTTTGAGGGTAACACATGTGGGGCTGGTTGCTGCTTTTATTTTCCTAATTTTAACCCCTTTGCTGCCAGGCCTTTTCCCCCTCAGGTGCCAGGCCTTTTTTTGGCTATTTGGGGCAGGGCGCGCTTAGGCCCTCATAACTTTTCGTCCACATAAGCTATCTATGCCAAAATTGCGTCCTTTTTTTCCAGCATCCTATGGATTGTAGAGGTACCCAGACTTTGTGGGTTCCCTTGAAGGAGAGCAAGAAATTTGCAAAAATACAGTGAACATTTTGTTTTTCTTAAAAACAAATGGGAAAAAGGGCTACAGAAGAAGGCTTGTGTTTTTTTCCCTGAAATTGGCATCAACAAAGGGTTTGCAGTGCTAAAATCACCAGCTTCCCAGCCTTCAGGAACAGGCAGGCTTGAATCAGAAAAAACAATTTTTCAACACAATTTTGGCATTTTACTGGGACATACCCCATTTTTAATTTTCTTTTGCTTTCAGCCTCTTTTCAGTCAGTGATAGAAATGGGTGTCAAACCAATGCTGGATCCCAGAAACCTAAACATTTCTGAAAAGTAGAGAAAATTCTGAATTCAGCAATGGGTAATTTGTGTCGATCTTACAAGGGCTTCCAACAGAAAATAACAACTGATATACAAAAATATTGAAATTGAGATTAAAAACAGCCATTTTTCTCTACGTTTTACTCTGTAACTTTTTCCTGCAATGTCAGATTTTTTAAAGCAATATACTGTTACTTCTGCTGGACTCTTCTGGTTGCGGGGATATATAGGGCTTGTAGGTTCATCGAAGAACCCTAGGTACCCAGAGCCAATAAATGAGCTGCACTTTGCAGTGGGTTTTCATTCTATACTGGGTATACAGCAATTCATTTGCTGACATATAAAGAGTGAAAAACAGGCATCAAGAAAACCTTTGTATTTCCAAAATGGGCACAAGATAAGGTGTTGAGGAGCAGTGGTTATTTGCACGTCTCTGAATTCTGTGGTGCCCATACTAGCATGTGAATTACAGGGCATTTCTCAAATAGACATCTTTTTTACACACTGTCTTATATTTGGAAGGAAAAAATGTAGAGAAAGGTAAGGGGCTTCTTTGCTAATCTATGTTGCCCCAAGTCTCCCAATAAAAACTGTACCTTACTTGTGTGGGTAGGCCTAGCGCCTGCGACAGGAAATGCCCCAATACACAACGTGGACACATCACATTTGCTCAAAGGAAAAAGAGGTGTGTTTTACAACATGCCTACCTGTGGATTTTGGCCTCTAGCTCAGCCGACATCAAGGGAAACCTACCAAACCTGTGCATTTTTTTAAACTAGAGACCTAGGGGAATCCAAGATGGGATGACTTGTGGGGCTCTCACCAGGTTCTGTTACCCAGAATCCTTTGCAAACCTGAATATTTGGCTAAAAAACACTTTTTCCTCACATTTCGGTGCCAGAAAGTTCTGGAATCTGAGAGGAGCCACAAATTTCCTTCCACCCAGCATTCCCTCAAGTCTCCTGATAAAAATGGTCGCTCACTTGTGTGGGTAGGCCTAGTGCCCGCAACAGGAAATGCCCCAAAACACTATCTGGACACATAAAAATTATCAAATAGAAAACTACCTGTTTTTGCTGGAGGCACCTGTGTTTTTGTTCCTGGGCTCAGCAGCCATCTAGGGAAACCTACCAAACCCAGACATTTCTAAAAAAACTAGACACCCGAGGGAGTCAAGGGATGTGTGACTTACGTGGATCCCCCAATGTTTTCTTACCCAGAATCCTCAGCAAACCTCAAATTTTGCTAAAAAATCAAATTGTGTGGGATCACTGCATCAGGACAAATTTCCTACCACCCAACGTTCCCCTCCCGGTAAAAATGATACCTCACTTGTGTAGGTGGGCCAAGTGTTTGTGACAGGGAAGAGCCAAAAATACGTCAAAATTGAGGGGGAACCAAAGTGGGTCCAAAAGGGCAGTTTGAAAAAAAAACATTTTTAGGCTGACAAGTGCAGCAGAAATTCTATCTGTATAGATGAGAAAATGCTGGGTGGTAGGAGTTTTGTGGATTCCTGCAGATTCTGGAAGGTTCCATCATAAAAATGTGGGAAAAAATGTGTGCTTTCCAGCAAAGTTGCAGGTTTGCAGGGCATTGTGGGTAAGGAAATGGTGCTGGTGCATGCGAAGCACACCACCCTGGAATCAACTAGATGTTTAGTTTTCAGATGTGTCTAGGTCTTGTGGGTTTTTCTACACAGCAGTGTCCCAAAGTTAAAAAAAAGTGCAGCCCTCACCATTCCAAGTGGGACGATTTTGAGAGTTACCAAGCTCTCATGGCCCAAATGAGAAACAAAAACCAAAAATAATCAAATGGCCTCTTGTTTGCCATGGGATAAGATGTTTTAGTGTGCGGGGGAGAGCTAAAAGACTGTTAGCCCCTTCAGTTTGGGTGGGGGCATAACCAGGCCCATACTGGTTGGTAGCCACCACCCCACTATTTTCTTTTATTTTTTTTATTCCCTGGCATCTAGTAGACTTTCTGTCCCCCCGGGGTGTGGATCGGGGGTAATTGCCCAATCTGCCCACTGGTGGGCAGAACAACTTTGGCCCATTTATTTGGGGTGGGGGTATGGCCATACCCCCAACCTCTTATTTTGAAAAAATATCTTCCTTGGTCTCTGGTGGGCTTTCTGCCCACCTTGGGGACAGATGGGCCTTCCAAAAATAGGCCAATCTGCCCCAAGGGGGGCAGTTATGGCCAACAGTAATGTGCCCCCATGGGGAGCGACCCTTGCCCAAGGGGCTGCCCCCCAAACAAAACACACACATACACACACACCAATCCATGGTGTCTAGAGGTTTCAGAATGGCCTAACAAAAATAGGCCGATCTGCCCCCAAGAGAGGCAGAAATGGCCTAATAATAATTTCCCCCCCCCCCCTCCGGGAGCGACCCTTGCCTAAGGGGTCGCTCCCCAAACATAAACAAAGAAAATAAAATAAAAAAAAATGTGGTGTCTAGTGGTTTTCTGACCCCCCCCCTGGGGGCAGAAATGGCTGAAAAATCATTTTCCCCCCTGAGGAGCGGCCCTTGGTCAAGGGCCCGCTCCCCTTAAGCGCAAGTGTGAAAAACAAAAAAAATCCCTGGTGCCTAGCGGTTTCTGCCCCCAGGGGGCAGAAATGGCCTAATAATAATTCCCCCCACCCCCCAGAGCGACCCTTGCCGAAGGGGTCGCTCCCCAAACATAAAAAAATGAAAAAAACAAGAAATAAAGTTATCCCTGGTGTCTAGTGCATTTCTGCCCCCTCCCGGGGGCAGATCAACCTAATAATATTAGGCCGATCTGCTCCCGGGGGGCAGAAATGGCCTAGAAATAATTTGCCCCGCCGAAGAGCGGCCCTTGCCCAAGGGCCCGCTCCCCTTATTTGAAATAGCCCCCAAAAAAAAAAAAAACTGGTGTCTAGTGGTTTCTGCCCCCGGGAGCGACCCTTGCCCAAGCATAAACATAAAAAAATGAAGAAAAAAAAACAAAAAATAAAAATATCCCTGGTGTCTAGTGGGGGCAGATTGGCCTAATAATATTTGGCCGATCTGCCCCCGGGAGGCAGAAATGGTCTAGAAATAAATTGCCCCCCTTGGGAGCAGCCCTTGCCCAAGGGGCCGCTCCCCTTATTTCATAAATCAAAAAAAAAAAAAATCCCTGGTGTCTAGTGGGCATTTCTGCTGCCCGATCGCGCAGCAGAAATGCTCAGAGAGACACGAAAGGAGAGGAATGGCCTTTCCTCTCCTTTCATGCCTCTCTTCCCCCTCCACATGATCGGAAGAGAAATGCAAAGCATTTCTCTTTCAATCAGGCGCTGGAAGCTGAGCTTCCAGTGCGGGAGGGAAGGCCTCTGATGAGGTCAGTGCGCGAAAGCGCCACGGGGGTTCAGGGGTGGAAGGGGCCCTGAACTGCCTTTTTTTTGCTTTGTAAAACACGGACGGGCTCACCTTTGGCCCAGGCTTCACCCAGGCACAGCCCTTGTATGCCCCACGCAGGGAAACTCGCAGTGGGAGTGATAACAGTACTTTGCGTTATCGTTATGCGGCATTGGCCCACCTCCTCCTTGGCCCTTCCTCATTTTAAGGGAAGGTCTCCTGGGATTCTGAGTCCTGAAGTCAGGTGTTCTGCACAGCAGTAGTCTTGAAGGCACTTTGTAGTGCTATACAGGGTGGACTCCTCCTCCTTGGCCCAGCCTCACTTTCAGGCAAGGTCTCATGGGACTCCTAGTCCCAAAGTCAGATGTCCCATGCATCAGGAGTGAGGATAGCTCTTTATATCTGGATGCGGCATGGGCCCTCCTTCTCTTTAGCCCCTCTTCAGTTCAAGGAGGGACCCAAAGGGACATCTAAGGGGCCAACAACGTTTTACAAAATGCAAATTTTGCTCTAATCCCACAGGAGTCCTGAGGGATTATGGCAAAAAAACAAAAAGCAAAATGGTGGCCACCATTTTAAAATATATACATGATGAGGGGGCGTAAGTAGGGCCCCCTCCCCAGTTCATTCAGGACTCCAGGACCCTGTGGGCCCAATCCCCTTGGGCTGGACATACTTGAAGGGAGGGGGGTGAGAGGACCCCCTCCACAAACCAATGGTGGCCCTGGGGACCCCCAACTCCACAGGCAAAAGTTTTTTTTAAAAGGGAGGAGCTGAGTGGCGCCCCTCACTGAGTCAACTTAAGCCCTAGGGACCCCATCACCTGGGGCCAAAATATAAAAATATGGTAGGAGTGTGTGCAGCCCCTGAGCCTTAAAAAGGCCCTAGGGACACCATTCCACATGACCCCTACTTTAAATAAAAAGGAAGGGGGTCTAAAAGCTCCTCTCCCTGAGCCTTTAATGCCCCAAGGACCATTTTGCTTGGGTCTGGCTTACTTACTGTGTCCAAGGGAGTCCCCAACCGGGACAGAGTAGCTTCCCTGCCTACACTAGCACGGGCAGGGAAACATGTTTGCTCCCCTCTAGTGTGAGCATTATTAAATCACCCACCAAACAGGAGCAAACACCAAGGGCCTGATTCTGACTTTATCAGGTGCACTGCCAGCCTGCAGCAGCTGGGAACAGGCCACCAAGATGGCGGCATCCAAACCGCCGCTTTCTGACCTCCCAGCAGGGCTTGTAGTGTATTGGTGCTGCAGTAATGGCGGCAGCATGCTTAGGCTATAGTGAGTGTGGGGACGCCAGCCAGTTGGATGCACTGTGTCTCTAGAAAGTAGTACAGTGTGTGAACATGATCGACTGGCATTGGGGGACTGGGAGTGAGTGTTAGCTCACACCCTGGAAGGGCATAATAACCTTAGGGCCAATGTTGTGGTCCTTTCCCTGCCTTTCAGATGACCTTCACCTAGCAGGTACCAGCAGGAAAGCAGGTCCTGATCAGCCCGGTGACTGTTGTGGCTGCCCGCCCCTATCGGCTGCCTCCATGACAACTGCTGCAGTACCAGCAATGTCGGTGGTGTTGGTCCAGCGGTGGTGTCACCAACATTGTCATGACTGAGCGATTGGTCCACCGAGTAACTGGCGGTCTGACTGACAAAAATATGACATATTAGCAATCAGCCCCTAAGTATGCCCCCAGCAGGCAAGAGATTTCAAAATGCTACCAGTGGCTGGGAGCAGATAATGGTCTATTTTTCTGCCTGCCCTAGTGCAGGCAGGGAAACAGAATACATGTTGCTCCCGCTTGGAGGGAGCAAGCAAAAAAAGCAGCTGCTCCCTCCAAGAGGAAGGAATGACCGCCCCTACACCATGCAAAAAGCTGACTGGGCTGCGGGGACCCTGGGACTCCTTCACAGGAGGAGGATGAAGACAAAGAGGGGCAACTCCTTCTGCAGAAAGTAGAAGAGGATAAGAGGAGAACAAAACAGAAGGCATCAGTTGGTTGGAAGGCGATACAAAGGAAATGCTCTACTAGTCAGCTGCCAGCTGTGTCAAAATGTGATATCGTGAGGAACACAGCAGCAATACTCTTTCAGCACATCAGGGATGTGGAAGTACTTGGCTCTCATTCACTCACGAAGGGTGGTGTAAGCTGCAGGACGCTGCTACAGTGATATGCTCAGCGGCCACAGCTCCTGATGCTGAAACCTCTTTTACCACTGCGGTGTTGGCTGAATCTTCACCACCACCCATTCTTTCTTTTTTAAATGTCTTTATTAAAGTTGTTGCGATCAAAATTCATATATACAGTGACATTTTCAATATCAGAACACTGCATTATATATAGAACTTAAAAGAAGATGAAAGGCCAAAATAGCAAGAAAAAATGAAATATTCTGAGAGAAATAAAGGAGAAAATCATATAACCAGAAATACCAGCAACAAGAGCTCACAAAAATAAGTTGGCCCAAACCTTGTTTAACCCCTTCGCTGCCAGGCCTTTTCCCCCTTCTGTGCCGAGCCTTTTTTTGGCTATTTGGGGCAGTTTGCGCTTAGGCCCTCATGACTTTTTGTTCACATAAGCTACCCATGCCAAATTTGCGTCCTTTTTTTCCAACATCCTAGGGATTCTAGAGGTACCCAGACTTTGTGGGTTCCCCAGAAGGAGGCCAAGAAATTAGCCAAAATACAGTGAAAATTTTGTTTTTTTCAAAAAAATGGGTAAAAGCGGCTGCAGAAGAAGGGTTGTGGTTTTTTCCCTGAAAATGGCATCAACAAAGGGTTTGCGGTGCTAAAATCACCAGCTTCTCAGCTTTCAGGAACAGGCAGACTTGAATCAGGAAAACCCAATTTTTCAACACAATTTTGGCATTTTACTGGGACATACCCCATTTTTATGACAGATATGGGCATGAATCCAATGCTGGATCCCAGAAACCACAACATTTCTAAAAGGTAGACAAAATTCTGAATTCAGCAAGGGGTAATTTGTGTAGATCCTACAAGGGTTCCCTACAGAAGATAACAACTGAAAAAAAAATATTGAAATTGAGGTGAAAAATCTGCAATTTTTCTCTACGTTTTACTCTGTAACTTTTTCCTGCGATGTCAGATTTTTTAAAGCAATATACCGTTACGTCTGTGGACTCTTCTGGTTTCAGGGATATATAGGGCTTGTAGGTTCATCAAGAACTCTAGATACCCAGAGCCAATAAATGACCTGCACCCTGCAGTGGGTTTTCATTCTATACCGGGTATACAGCAATTAATTTGCTGAAATATAAAGAGTAAAAAATAGCTATCAAGAAAACCTTTGTATTTCCAAAATGGGCACCAGATAAGGTGTTGAGGAGCAGTGGTTATTTGCACATCTCTGAATTCCGGGGTGCACATACTAGCATGTGAATTACAGGGCATTTCTCAAATAGACGTCTTTTTTACACACTCTCTTATATTTGGAAGGGAAAAATGTAGAGAAAGACAAGGGGCAATAACACTTGTTTTGCTATTCTATGTTCCCCCAAGTCTCCCGATACAAATGATACCTCACTTGTGTGGGTAGGCCTAGCGCCCGCGACAGGAAACGCCCCAAAACACAACGTGGACACATCCCATTTTTTTACAGAAAACAGAGGTGTTTTTTGTCAAGTGCCTACCTGTAGATTTTGTCCCCTAGCTCAGCCGGCACCTAGGAAAACCTACCAAACCTGTGCATTTATGAAAACTAGAGAACCTAGGGGAATCCAAGATGGGGTGACTTGTGGGGCTCTGACCAGGTTCTGTTACCCAGAATCCTTTGCAAACCTCAAGATTTGGCTAAAAAAAAACATTTTCCTCACATTTTGGTGACAGAAAGTTCTGGAATCAGAGAGGAGCCACAAATTTCCTTCCACCCAGCGTTCCCCCAAGTCTCCCAATAAAAATGATACCTCACTTGTGTGGGTAGGCCTAGCGCCCGCGACAGGAAATGCCCCAAAATGCAACGCGGACACATCACATTTTTGGAAAGAAAACAGAGGTGTTTTTTGCAAAGTGCCAACCTGTAGATTTTGGCCTCTAGCTCAGCCGGCACCTAGGGAAACCTACCAAACCTGTGCATTTTTTAAAACTAGAGACCTAGGGGAATCCAAGATGGGGTGACTTGTGGGGCTCTGACCAGGTTCTGTTATCCAGAATACTTTGCAAACCTCAAAATTTGGCTATAAAAACACATTTTCCTCACATTTCGGTGACAGAAAATTCTGGAATCTGAGAGGAGTCACAAATTTCCTTCCACCCAGTGTTCCCCCAAGTCTCCCGATACAAATGGTACCTCACTCGTGTGGATAGGCCTAGTGCCCACGAAAGGAAATGGCCCAAAACACAACGTGGACACATCCCATTTTTTTTTACAGAAAACAGAGGTGTTTTTTGCCAAGTGCCTACCTGTAGATTTTGGCCCCTAACTCAGCAGGCACCTAGGGAAACCTACCAAACCTGTGCATTTCTGAAAACTAGAGGCCTAGGGGAATCCAAGATGGGGCGACTTGTGGGGCTCTGACCAGGTTCTGTTACCCAGAATCCTTTGCAAACCTCAAAATTTGGCTAAAAAAAACAAATTTACCTCACATTTCGGTGACAGAAAGTTCTGGAATCTGAGAGGAGCCACAAATTTCCTTCCACCCAGCGTTCCCCCAAGTCTCCCGATAGAAATGGTACCTCACTTGTGTGGGTAGGCCTAGAGCCTGCGACAGGAAATGCCCCAAAACACAACGTGGACACATTCCATTTTTTGACAGAAAACAGAGGTGTTTTTTGTAAAGTGCCTACCTGTAGATTTTGTCCCCTAGCTCAGCCGGCACCTAGGGAAACCTACCAAACCTGTGCATTTTTGAAAACTAGAGAACTAGGGGAATCCAAGATGGGGTGACTTGTGGGGCTCTGACCAGGTTCTGTTACCCAGAATCCTTTGCAAACCTCAAGATTTGGCTAAAAAAACAAATTTCCTCACATTTTGGTGACAGAAAGTTCTGGAATCTGAGAGGAGCCACAAATGTCCTTCCACCCAGCGTTTCCCCAAGTCTCCCAATAAAAATGATACCTCACTTGTGTGGGTAGGCCTAGCGCCCGCGACAGGAAATGCCCCAAAACGCAACGTGGACACATCACATTTTTGGAAAGAAAACAGAGGTGTTTTTTGCAAAGTGCCTACCTGTAGATTTTGGCATCTAGCTCAGCCGGCACCTAGGGAAACCTACCAAACCTGTGCATTTTTTAAAACTAGAGACCTAGGGGAATCCAAGATGTGGTGACTTGTGGGGTTCTGACCAGGTTCTGTTACCCAGAATCCTTTGCAAACCTCAAAATTTGGCTAAAAAAACAAATTTTCCTCACATTTCGGTGACAGAAAGTTCTGGAATCTGAGAGGAGCCACAAATTTCCTTCCACCCAGCCTTCCCACAAGTCTCCCGATAAAAATGGTACCTCACTTGTGTGGGTAGGCCTAGCTCCCACGAAAGGAAATGGCCCAAAACACAACGTGGACACATCACATTTTTTTACAGAAAACAGAGGTGTTTTTTGCCAAGTGCCTACCTGTTGATTTTGGCCCCTAGCTCAGCCGGCACCTAGGGAAACCTACCACACCTGTGCATTTCTGAAAACTAGAGACCTAGGGGAATCCAGGATGGGGTGACTTGTGGGGTTCTGACCAGGTTCTGTTACCCAGAATCCTTTGCAAACCTCAAAATGTGGCTAAAAAAACACATTTTCCTCATAGTTTGGTAACAGAAAGTTCTGGAATCTGAGAGGAGCCACAAATTTCCTTCCACCCAGCGTTCCCCCAAGTCTCCCGATAAAAATGGTACCTCACTTGTGCGGGTAGGCCTAGCGCCCACGAAAGGAAATGGCCCAAAACACAACTTTGGCACATCCCATTTTTTTTTCAGAAAACAGAGGTGTTCTTTGTGCCTACCTGTAGATTATGGCCCCTAGCTCAGCCGGCACCTGGGGAAACCTAGCCAATCAGCACATTTTTGAAAACTAGAGACCAAGGGGAATCCAAGATGGGGTGACTTGTGGGGCTCTGGCCAGGTTCTGTTACCCAGAATCCTTTGCAAACCTCAAAATGTGGATAAAAAAACACATTTTCCTCACATTTCGGTGACAGAAAGTTCTGGAATCTGAGAGGAGCCACAAATTTCCTCTACCCAGAGTTCCCCCAAGTCTCCCGATAAAAATGGTACCTCACTTGTGTGGGTGGGCCTAGTGCCCACGAAAGGAAATGGGCCAAAACACAACGTGGATACATCACATTTTTTCACACAGAAAACAGAGGTGTTTTTTGCAAAGTGCCTACCTGTGGATTTTGGCCTCTAGCTCAGCCGGCCCCAGGGGGGGCAGAAATGGCCTAAAATAAATTTGCCCCCCGTGGAGCGACCCTTGCCTACGGGGTCGCTCCCATTGCGTGACGGCGCAAAGCAAAAAAAAGATCCCTGGTGCCTAGTGGTTTCTGCCCCCCTTGGGGGCAGATTGACCTAAAATTGGCCGATTTGCCCCCAAGGGGGGCAGAAATGGTCTTAAAACAATTTGCCGCTCCAGGGGAGTGACCCTTGCCTAAGATGCTCCCCATCTGTAAAACAACAACAACAACAAAAATCCCCAGTGCCTAGTGGTTTCTGCCCCCCTTGGGGGCAGACCGGCCCAATTAAAATAGGCTGATCTGCCCCCATGGGGGGCAGAAATGGCCTAAAATAAATTTGCCCCCAGGGGAACGGCCCTTGCCTAAGGGGTGGCTCCCCTTACGTGAAAACGAACAAAAAAAAAACTCCCTGGTGTCTAGTGGTTTCTGCCCCCCTTGGGGGCAGATTGGCCTCATAAAAATAGGCCAATCTGCCCACGATCGGGGCAGAAATGGCCTAAATATAATTTGCCCCCTATGGGAGCGACCCTTGCCTAAGGGGTCACTCCCCACACCTAAAACAAAAATCAAAACAAAACAAAATTTAAAAAAACTAAATTATCCCTGGTGCCTAGAGGTTTCTCCCCCCCTGTGGGCCGATTGGCCTATTATGGGGTGCAGAAAAGGCCTTAAAAAAAATGCCCCCCCCCCTGGGAGCGACCCTTGCCCAAGGGGTCGCTCTCTTATGACAATTACATTTTGTAAAAGACATCCCTGGTGTCTAGTGGGTGTTTTGACAGCCGGATTGCTTTCAATCCGGCTGCCAAAACGCAGAGAGAGACTTCAAAGGGAAAGAAATACATTTCCTTCCCTTGGAAGCCTCTCTCGGACTCCCCCATGTGATCGGTAGAGAAATGCAAAGCATTTCTCTTCTGATCGCGCTGGAAGCACAGCTTCCAGCGTGATGGGGGAGGCTCTGTGACAAACAGCGTGCGGTCGCGCGCTGATGTCACAGGGGTGGCAGGGTGGAAGGCGAAGGGCTTCCGCTTCCATCCCTGCCTTTGGGGGTGCGGGGGGAAGCACACAGAGGGAGCAAGAGCGCTCCCCCTGCGCTGTGTGCCGAGGACGTAATGGTTACGTCCTCTGCACAGAAGCACTGTGCCGCAGGACGTAACCACTACGTCCTTGGCACAGAACCGGTTAACTGCATATGAGCCTTGGGACCTTTAGCCTTGTGAACAGCAAACTCAAGTCACTAAGGGCCAGATGTACCAAAGGATTTTGCATTCGCAAACGGTGCGAATCGCAGAATTTGTCTGTTTGCAAATGCAAAAACGTGGCCTTCGATGCATGAAAGGCATACGCAGGCCAAAAACAAGGAATCGCAAAATTTGCGATTTTTTGCGAAGCGACATGGTTTCGGGTGTCGCATTTTGCATCTCGTAATTTGCGACATGAAATACCAAATCGCTATAAGAATTTCGCAAATTGCGATTCGGAATAGCGATTCGAAAATACAGATTCGGTATTTCACGTCAGAAATTGCGAGATGCAAAATGCGACACGCAAAACCATGTCAAAATTCAATGCATCAAAAATTCGCAAATTGCTAATTTTTGCAGAATGGCCTTTTGCCCTTGCAAATTACTACGGAGTGAAAGCAGGTGGTAACCAGGTACAACCTATATAAAGAGGCCCAGAATGCCTCAGACTCTTTTCCACGATGGCTGCCCTCTACGTCATGGCGAGGAGAATGAGAATCCTGGCAAGTTTGAGGAGAGGGAGGAGGAGACAGGAGTGCATTTTCAGAGTGGAAATATATGAGAAGTACAGGTTGAACTCAGCCATGATACTTGACCTGATAGCTGAGCTACAACCCATACTGCAGCGCACAACACACAGGACCAATAGCATACCCACCCATGTGCAGGTATTATGCTCCCTGCACCTACTTGCCTCAGGGAGCTATCACGGGGTCATAGCAGCAGCTGGAGGAGTATCACAGAGTGCCCTCACTAGATTTTTCAATGCATTTCTTAACACCATGCTGAGTAGGATACACCAGTACATCAGATTCCCCCAGACCCCACAGGAAATGCAGCAGACAAAAATAGATTTCTACCAGATAGCACAGTTCCCCCACGTCCTAGGTGCCAGAGACGGGACACATGTAGCAAGCTGTCCACCATCGGTCACAGAGTATTTGTACTGCAACCGTAAATACCAACATTCCATGAATATACAGGTGATATGCAATGCCTCCTACATCATAATTGATCTCGTGTCCAGGTACCCAGGGAGCACACATGATTCGTACATCTTTCGCCACAGCAGGATTCACACAAGACTGCTAGCTGGGGAGTTTGGTGAAGGATATCTACTAGGTACACTGGTGCATTGATGGCAGTGTGACGTTAGATGGCTCAGCTACTCATTATACCCTCTGTTCCTTCCAGGAGACAGTACCTACGCAGTGTGCACCTACATGATGACGCCCTACCTAAATCCTACAACACCAGCAGAACGGAGATACAATTCAGCACACAGGGCAACCTGCAATGTGGCGGAACGCACCTTTGGCCTGCTGAAGAGTCGCTTCCGGTGCATCCACAAAAGTGGAGGGGCACTACAGTACAGCCCGGACACGACCTGTAGAATAGTGGCCACTTGGCGATCCTGCACAATATAGCTACCACCAGGGGCATACCTGTGGAAATATCAGATCCAGACTCAGATGAGGATGAGGATCCCATACCACCCCTACAGCCAGCAGACAGGACCAGTGCAGCAGAGGGCAGGCAAAGGCGTGCTGACATCACACACAACCACTTCAGATGTAAGTAAGAACAACACAACCTCACTGACATGTATTCTGGTAGTTAGTATCTTTATTACCTTTACTTCAGGTAACATAAGTGTCACTAGGAAAAAAAATAAACATGTGTCATAAAATAACCATTTACAGTGTCTCACTATTGACTTCATAGTTCACTGTAAATAAACATTTGCAGTCAGTCCCCTGTGGCCATCAACGTCACTTTTTGCGGCCATGCATTCCACTCGAGTGCCCAGTGGCCTTGCCGACACCTCTTGTATCTGCCTCAGTGGCAGTGCTGTGCCTGGCAGTGCTGTGCCTGGCACTGCGATGCCTAGGATGTGTCGTGGGCACTGCAAGGCTGATGAGGCTAGATGACTCCTCAGTATCCCCTAGTTCAAATTCACTGGGTGTAGCACTGCGGTTAGCCAGCATAGTATCCAGAACATTTGTAATCTGGACCAGTCCCTGGGCTACATCCCGACTGCTGTGTGCTGCCTCCACCTGTGCGGCCACAGCACGCCGTGATATGAGGGCAGTAGATGTCGTAAGGCGATTGATAGATCTACAAAATCCACTAAACAACCCCATGAATCGCCTTTCATGCCTGCGGTGGCTGACTCTCTCATGCCTGATCTCTGTACAGAGTTCCTTCACTGCATTGGTCAATTCTCTGGTGTTCTCCGCAGATGTAATCTGTCCCTCATGAAGCCTGCAAATGTTTGTATTAAGGCACTCCAATTGCTTATGCAGCCCCCCCATGTTGGCATAGTGTGCCTGCATCTGCCTGTGCATTGCCCTCATGTTCTTATTTTGCAGGCGCTGCACTTTAAGCATAGATGATTCCTGGGCCACCGAAGAATGATGGGCCCTCACCTACTTCCACTTGCTGTGTGCCTGTATCCTGAGGCCTCCTGCGGGGTGTTGAGTGACGCTGGGGCTGGGGCTGGGGCTGGGACTGCTGCTTTACGGTGGATCTGGCTTCTGAGGATGGAGTGTGGCCTTCATCCTGCATGTCATCCGAGTACTGGCTCAAATGTGGGAGAGGTACAACCCTTGCCCTGCGTCTGATTGGCGCAATGCTCACTGACTCGCTGGTGTTGGAGTCTGATGGAGGCTGTGTTTCTGCATCCCCCACAATGGCACATGCTGATGCTGCTGGGCCTGGGCCATCTGCAACGACAATGTGCAGCATGTCATTTATGTATGTATCACCAAATGCTGCACAATGTTAATAAATGTACAGTTACATCATATCACTATGTAGTGAGTGTTGTGTTCTTCTGGGTGTCTTCTCTACTTATTTACATTCTATGGTGCTACTTTCAGCTCTGGGTTGTGGACTACCACACCCATAAGGCATTGTTGTGCCGCTTCTAAGATGTGGAATGGACTACTTATCACAATGCTTTGCACTAATTGCTAATTCCTAAGAGGCATTTGTACATATACATATGGGGTTACATTTCATTATTGCACTTACCTTTACTGGTGCTTGGTGTGCCGTATGTGTCTATGTCAGTGACCCCACTGACAGCTTCTGGGAGAAGTGTCGACTCCACCAGGTCTTCCATGGGGGTGGAGGGTGTCTGGTTGGATAGTCCGCCTCCTGTGCTCCTTGCCTCCTGTAGTCTGCTGGCCACCCTCTCCTTGGCACGGGAATGCAGGTCGTACCACCTCTTTCTAATCTCCTCCACTGAGCGCTGTGCAACCCCCACTGCGCAGATTTTGGTCTGTATGTCCGCCCAGAGTTTGCGCTTCTCACTCTCTGGGACCTGGAGTGAGCTCTTCCCAAAAAGCCGGTCATGGCTCCTCACCACCTCCTCAGTGAGCACCCCCAATTCCTGCTCACTGATCTTCCTCTCTCCCTTCTCCTTCCCATTAGCAGCATTGGCCATGGTGATGCAAAGTCCTTGGATGCTCACAGACTTTCTTCCTGGGGCTGGGCTGTGTCTCTCTCGCTGCTCCTTTGGGTGTGGCACCTAGAAACAGCCTGGGCTGACTCACTTCCTGCTTGTGATGTCATCAGGCTGTGCCAGGTGTGCGTTTTTGCAAATTGCGATTTTCAAATACCAAATTGCAATTTTTTTTGCGGTTCGGTATTTGAGCCTCGCAAATTGCATTGGCGATTTTTAAGAAATCGTTATTTCTGAATCGCAATTTTGTTACATTGCAATTTGCGACTCAGAAATAGTGATTTCTTAAAAATCGCTATTTGTGATTCGCAAAGGTTTTCTTTCATACATCTGGCCCTAGGTCTGTTAAAACAGTGACCACCATTCCGAAACTATAGCAGAAGCAGTTTGCACCCATGCTCTAGCAATGCACAAATGGGCTACAGTGATTGCTATTGATACCACCAATGTTAATCTAGGGCTAATGTCAGATGGGCAAGCCAACATAGTATCCTTGGCAGGCCATTCTACACCATATTGGAAATAAAGGGATAACAGTTTAGTGACACTAGACCAGATTTAAGTGCAGGGCATTCAATAAAAATATGAATAATTTTAGCAGCATATTGATCACATTTAGGACAATGCGTCTTGTAATTTAAGCTGTTACTAGACCATTTACACATTCAGTCTGGGGTGCAGTATAGCATACACAATGATCAAAAGTGCTGCAGTTTTAGGCTGACTGAACAGACAAACTGATTTATGACATCAAAGCAGCCGAGATGTTGTCTACTGAACTATCTTGACCAAGCAGTCTTAATGGATAGTTTGCAATCTAGGGTGAAAATAAGTCAAAATATTCTGATATATGTCCCCGCCCATAGATACCAGGTTCCGTAGGAAACAATCTGAAATTAGTAGGTATTTGAAAAAGGACTTCTGAGGAAGGTCATTGAGTGTTCGTACGGTACAGAAAACACAGACCCCATCTGAATCAAAAATCTGACTAGCATTCGTAATACCCCGGCTGGCTAAGTTAAAAAAACACAGAGTTGTGAAAAAGTGATAGAAAAATAGAATTTCCCCAGACTGGTGTAAGTGAAAGGGCCGCCTACAAGGACTATCTAACACAAATTTCACCCCAGACTCAAAAAACATCTATAATAATCTTAAACCATACCCTCTTAAAATAATTTAGGTCACTGCATCTATTTGGAGTAAAAAGGAAATCCGGTCAAAGGCCATTTAGTAACCTAGGACATAACTGTTGAGATCATTATGAGTAAGAATATTTTTGAAGAGAGAGCCAAAGGCAGGCCAAAAATATGACTTAAATTCAGAGAGAGAAAAAACACCTTTACTGGGTAGAAGTTTTAAAAGGCTAATATCCCTTCTGGCTCTCCAATACCCTCAGATAAAACTACCAATTGTCCCCTCCTCATGTCACAGAAAAAGAAATGATCTAGAACCCTCAACAGAACTGCTCGGAAGGACATTCATCTTGACAATAAAAAAGCTTCAGAAAATGCTGAATGGAAGGCAGTTCCATGACCTAATTTTTGCAGTAACCGACTTTAGCAGAGGTTCAAAATTTAGAGAAACAATGCGCTCCACATTGGCACAGAGCTTAACCCCGTTATGTGAAAGTAGTGACTATCCATGGGATCAATATGTCGGATTTAAAATTGGAAATAACTTGTGTTTTTTTATATATTAAGCTTATAACCAGAAAGCGCCCCAAACCTTTCTTCCTCAAAGGCAATCTTACCCAATGCCACCAACGGATCAGTTGGATAGATTAGAATATCGTCCACGTATGTACTAATTTTCTGCTCAACATGATTGAAGACGACAGGAGGGATCAAATGATTTCTACTAAGATGTTGAAGATAAGGTTAGATATAAAGTGCAAGTAAAGGAGATCGGGCATCCTTGACGAGCGCCCCAATAGGTGCTGAATGTAGGAGAGGTACATATATCCAAAACAAGCCTAGCCCTCAACCTCTGATAGAGGGACCTAACCAGGGCAATAAATTGATGACCCATCCTATATGCCGATAACACAGACCAAAGGAAAGGCTATAACACTCTATGAAAAGCCTTCTCAGCATCCAACAGAATCATACCCAGCTTACTTCCAGTATTTCTAGCTTCATCAAAAATAGCCTCAATCGTGTTAGTGTGACTGGTTGTGTCCTGGCCAGGAACAAAACCATGTTGCTGTGACAAAACTAAGGGCCTCATTATGAGTTTGGCAGTCTCACTGCCAGACCACCGTGGTGGCGGTGGGGCAAAGGACTGCCATGTTGGCAGTCATACAGACTGCCATATTATGAGTTACGCAGCCAAGCCTGCCAAAAGCCAGCCACAATCCCGACACCGCCAGAACTCTGGAGGGCAGTAAAGAGATGGCCCAGTCACCGGTACCACCAGCCCACCAACCAACCAAGTCAAAAATCACTATGGCGGTCTTGCTATGGTGGTCTTCCAATGGAGGTGCGAACCGCGGAGGTCATCGGTCCTACCTGTAATGCACAACACCACATTAGATAGATTTGAAAACAATACAGCTGACACACCCGGTACACCTACCAACCACACTATAAAACAAACTACCATCCTTTGCATCTACAATACCACACACAACAACAGCAGCGCAAAGATTAGAATAGGCATCACTCCACCTCACACAAGCCACGTATCTCCCATCCTCATCATACCCCACAACACATATTTGCACCCTATCACAACATTCACATCACCCACTCATCACAAAGCACCTACCATTTTTTATTTATTTACACACCTTTTTTCCATCACCATGTCACCACAAAACCATTCATGATTCACAGATGAGCAGTTAAGGATCATGGGGGATGAAATCATTAGAGTAGAGCCACATGTATTCGGAGCCTAAGTCCGGCAGACTACTATCGCTAGGAAAAGGGTAATGTGGCAAAGGATATTCAACAGAGTGAATTCTTTAGGCAGCTATCAGCGCACAAGGGATGACATCAGGTCGAATGACCTCAGGGGGAAAGTCCATTCCATGACCGCCAGGCACCCATTGGTGGTACACAAGAATGGCGGTGGTCCCCCACCTCCTCCTCCACAGTTCACATCATGGGAGCAGAAGCTTTTGGCCATCCTGCATCATGAGGGCTTGACAGAAATACCTGGGGCAGTGGAGTCAGTTAAGTCACAGCTACAAAATTAGCTCACCAAAGTGTATTGGCATGCATGTTTACTGATGACCTTCACCCACCCACAATCCCACCCCACTCAACAGCCCAGTGTCCACCTGTCCATAGACCCCTTCTCTGGCCTCCATCTTGCCAAGTACACTCATCTGGTGGAACAACATCTCTCTATAGTGGGTGTACCTCAGGGATTTACAGCACTACAAGTCCAAGCAGGCACTGTTTCACTATCACTAATACCAGAACAGTGTATCCTATTAAAACTTACCTCCTTTGGCAAGTCTGCATTGGAGTATACCAACCTGATGGGTATTTAAATGTATAGAGTGTGGGTAGGGCAGGCAAAAACAGCAATGATGTGGCCAGCAGGCACTGGCAATGTCACTCAACTCAGCCACAACTGTGTTCTCTCCTATTATGACCATTGTCCCTCTACTCAGCCATTCAACTGTACTCACCAGAGGGTATTTCCAATGAATAGTGTGTGGGAGGATAGGCAATGACAGCAGTGATTCGGCCAGCAGGTACTGGTAATGTCACTCCACTCAGTCACAACTGTGTTCACTCCTACTATGACCATTATACTTCTACTCAGCCATTAAACTGAACTCACATGTGGGGATTTCCAATGTATAGTGTATGGGGTGGACAGGCAATGGCAGCAATGATAAGACCAGCAGGCAGTGATAATGTCACTCCACTCATCCACAACTGCGTTCTATCCTACTATGACCATTCTCCTTCTAGTCAGACATTCAACTGTACTCACCTGAAGGGATTTCCACTGTATTGTGTGGGGGAGGACAAGCAATGACAGCAATGATAGGTTCAGCAGGCACTGTCTACCCAATAAAAAACACCTTCCACTGTGCATCTGTTCAAACATCCTCCCACCTCAACTTTCAATGAAAATCTACTAACCTGAGAGGAAGACTTGCGTATGCTGTTTGTAGTACTTGCTATAACGTTACTGTAAATCCCAGGAGGAACAGTCCCTCTCACTTAATATAACCAGGACACTGTCCACATGACAATGTGCTGCTGTCTGTTAACTCACCAATGCAGTTTACACAGCAGGGAGGGAGCAAGAAACAGACCATGCTAAACTCTGTGATGTGCACAATCAACTAGAACCATTGTGAGTTACTAAGCCAAGATGTAAATAGTGTGGACAAGAAGGACAGCTTAACCAGTGTGCAAAATCCATGAAATTCAAACAAAGGTACCAAGACGCCTCATCTAAATGCATGTGGCAGTATACAAATTCACAATGCATGGATCACTTGTTGGCAACTAACATATGCAACTACATGGTTCTGGTTCAGAATGCAGGACAGTCTTCTAGATCCCAAGACAGCCTAAGCAATATCATGCCCAGCCACTGTTTTGATTGTACTGTTGGAATGATAGGAGTCCGTAAACAGTCATCCAAGCACCAAGATACTCACACAACCTGTAGCAAGCTGACTTGAAATAGAATGCCTCACTATCCCAAAGGTCAGGTCCATACAGTTGATAGCAGGTGTGCCTCTCACATAAAGAGAAAATGCAAAGGCAAAGTGTACTTGAACTTAAGCAAATATCACTGTAAATGATTTGAGGCAAGTGTCACAATACAAGCTGTAACATAGTCCCTCATTATGACTTTGGTGGTCTTTTTGCAAGACCGTAAAGCCACGGGTGTCAGAAGATCACCAGTACTGGAGGAATTCCCCTCACCATATTATGAGTACTGCTGGATTTCCAGCACATTTTGGGTGGAAATCCAGCAGTAGTCATGCTGGTGGGTGGAGGCGCAGGGGTAGTTCCACCACCAGCCCCACCCCGCCAGAAGGACTCCGCCCACCATATTATGAGCAGTAATAAGGCATGGTGCTGCCCTGATGATGAGGAGCAGCCAGTGGTGGAAGCGCCCATTCCCGTTCCCTGACTGACGACCACCTCCCTGGACCAGGTAAGTCGACCATCCTACAGGGGAGGAGGTGGAAGCATGGGGGGTGTTGTGTGTGAGTATGTGAGTGGGTGTTGTCTGACTGTGTGCATTTATGTGTGTCATGCATGATTGGATGCATGCATGAATGTAGAACTGAGTGCGTGCATGACTGTAAGTGTGTATGTGTCTGTGTATGAATGCTGTAGTGAATGCAAGTATGAGTGTTGGAGTGAATGTGAGTATGAGTGTTGGAGTGAAAGCGTGTATGGATGTATGTGAGTGAATGGGTGTATGTCAGTGTAGGTAAATGAGTGTATGTGGGGTGCGTATGGGTGTCTGTATTCATGAGCATGTATGCAGGAAGAGATGGTGGGGTGCCGCTGTTCCTAAGAGGGGTGGGGAGCACTGTACCTGAAGGGGAAGCGGGGGTTCTGGTATGGAAGGGGTAGGAGTTATTGTGCCTGCTGGGGGGTGGGGGAGTCATCTGCAGTATCCTTTCTGCCAGGGTTTTCGTGACAGTGCTACTGCCACAGAAACCCTGGTGGAAAGCCGGGTCATACTATTGCCGGCGGTCTTCCGTGGACAGCCGGCGGTCTTCTGTGGATTGCCGGGCGGAGATGCTCGTCTCCAGCCCGGTGGGTGCAACCGCCCTAGCAGTATGAGCAGGGATGTGGTGGGTTGGCAGAGGCCAACCTGCCACCCTCATGATGTGGCGGTCTTCACCTCCAGCATGTTAGTGGTGAAACCGCCACCTTTGCCCTGGTGGTCATAAGACCGCTGGGGTCATAATACGGGCCAAGTGTCTCTCACTTCAACAGATCTATCTGCCACTGGGAACACGGGGATCCCTCTAGAGACTGCCTCTCCCTGGACATGTGGATGTTGAGGACGGCACTGGTCCATCAGGGGAACTTGGTCAGACAATATCAACCAGCCTCACCCTGACCACATTGATTCCTCCCAACCCCATTGCGACATCTCAGGCAACCAGTCACCCCAAACCTGTGTCCCAAGGACAGGTTCCATCAGTTTGTGCCCCAGTCCAGGTGCCTGAGTCCCATCTAGAAACCTTGGACAATGATGGACCTGGAACCAGTGGTAGGGGCCAAATCGTGCCAAGGGAGCAGGCACATGGGGGGAGGGTGCTTGGGAGGGGTGGTGTGTGCCAGCGGCATTAGGCTACAGATGGGTCTGGCCAGGACATCATCACCCAAGTCGTGGGAGCCTATCAACAGTCCCAAGGCATTATGGGCCAAGTACTCACTGAACTCAGGGAGAGCTGCAGAGGGATTACCACCAGGAAATCTTGCAACAGTGGGAGGCCCAGAATGCCACCTTTGCCTCCCTAACAGGAGTGCTGAGGGACATCAACACCACCCTGAGCAGGGATGGAGGACAACAACACATCCCTTCCACTGCCCCCCTAAAATCAGCCCCTTCAACATCTGTGGCAGCTAATGGAAGGGAGGCCCTGCAAGGGGAAGGTCCTGCCTCCGAGACCCCTGCCTCTGCAGCTGAAGAACTCCCCCACAAGCGCAGACATCCACATCCAGGAGGTGCAGATGCCAAAACCTCAACTACTGCCAGGACGTGACCTCTTTCTGATGGAACTCCTTTGTGTGCCACAGATTTACTTTGCGGACTGTTCTTCAACCACTTACAACTTTCAGGTTACAAGGAGACTGGACATTAGACTACTCTGATGATTACATCCACCATGACTGATCATTTCACTGTTTTTCCTTAAGTTACACCTTTGAGTTCAAAACACCTGTAAATAAACACCGCTAGCACTCAATCTATGCCTAATAGTGTTTTTTTTTTAATAGTTTGGGATGTACAATGTGAAAATCATGTGATGCAAATGAGGTACATATGAGAATGTCAACATAAGAAGGGATATGTCGCAGACTGTGTCAGGCTGAGGATCACTACCAACACAATAAGACAAGAGATCAGTCACACCAATCTGTTTACTTACACTGTACCACCCATAGGCTGCAAAAATCTCTGGACAAAGTACTATCCACCTGACCATAGAAAAAAGGGCTATGTAAGACCCTGTACTGTAGGGTAGGTAGGCAAACAGATAGGATGATATTGCCCCCAGCTTGACCCTTATCTCCTACCAAAATCACGTCTATCCAACTTGACATACCCCATAACACAGACAGAGGACCGTACAATGGTCCCTAGTCTGTGGCCCATCTTATTACAATGATTATGCATCTACTGCCATGTTACACTCATATGTCCGTATGGTGGCACAGGCACTGTGGCCTGCAATGAGGAAACACATTGAAAGCTACATACAAGGCATATAATAACATTATCAACACAATGTGAAGGGAGAATGCATGGAGTGGCCACAATGACATGGTACAAGGACACATGACCACACACATGAGACCATTGGACCAACATACAGGTCAAGCAGGTCCATTCTTTAGCTCAGGTAACTCCCCCCCTCTGTCCAGACTGCCTCAGCATGGTACACACACAAACTAATTTTTAACAAACAGTACCTGGATGCATTTCATGTCCCATTCTCCTGTCAAATCAGCCACTTCCACCTGAAAATGACACAACTCTGAAATGTCCACTTGAGGATGCCATGATGATGAGACCTGGAAGGAAAAGGTCACATAAAAGGAGTTTAGGCAGGCAAAGGCATACATGAGACGCAAAAGTAATTTCAAACTTCTATTGTTTCACTGACAGTGCAATATGACAGTGCAAATCAAAGGAGATGCTCAAGAGAGGGACATCTCCAAGTCTTATGTTGCCTGCAAACCTTGTAATATGATGCATTGCCTGAAATGTTCTGTCTCATGGTAAGAGACATACACTTCTCAACATATCATGCTCCTACAGTAACCCATGTAGTTTGAGTAATCACAGAACATCACATACTTACACTCAGGTGAAGTACTGATTGATGAGATCTGCCCGCATGCCTCCACCTACAGCCTCATCAGTGTCATCCTCACTTGGCATTTCAGGATTCTCATCTGTGGCACTGCCAGCTACCCCTCATCAGGAATATATGGGATGTTTTTACTCAGGGCAAGGTTGTGAAGCCTGCAGCGGGCTGCAATGATCTTACACACTTTTGCAGGTGAGTAGAGGAGGGCTCCACATGTCTTGTCAATCATCCGGAATCTTGCCTTCATTAGCCCAAAAGCCTGCTCCATGACACGGCCTGTTCTTCCATGTGCCTCATTGAAGCGGACGTCCCTTGGTGTAGCTGGATTCCTCCAGGTGTAAAAAACCACGACAATTTGGGTAGGCAGAATCCCCTGTAAGGCAGGGTGACATGTGTGCAACCATGAGTACAGAGCAACGTTTTAATAACAGCAGACATAACATACATATATGGCAGGGCACTATGTAGGTAAAAAGCAGGACATATACAGGTGTGTTTTATTTGTCCTGGTAGTGGAAAACTCTTAAATTTGTTTTTCACTACTGTGAGGCCTGGTCCTTTCATTGGCTAGCATTAGGGATTCCTTCACATACTGGCTGATTGGTAGATTCCGATCAGAAAGGGGTAAACATGTCATGTTTAGTATGGCTATTTTAGAACTTCCACTTTTAGATAGTGAGCATTTCTATGCACTTAAAATCCATCTGTGCCTTACAGCCTGGCTCCAATCCATGTCTGTGCTGTGCTGGTTGACAGCTCCCTTGTGCATTTCACCCAGACAACCACAAACACAGGATACTCAGTCACATCTGCATTCATCTGCATACTGAATGGGTCTTCCTGTGCTTGGGGGGTGGAGGGCCTGACACTTACATTTTAAAAGGTTAGTAGCCTGCCCTCACACAATGGACTGTCAAATCCCGTACTGGGACCCTGACAGACAGACCTGTACTGAAAGGGGACCTTGTGCACTTCAAAACCAATGTTTGAAGTCTCCCCCACTTCAAAGGCATTTTGGGGTATGTAAAATCAGATACTTCTGGACCTGAACCTTCAACCTGTGAAGAGAAACTGCCTGTCTGCCCAAAGGACTCATCTGGACTGCTTTGCTGGGGATTGCTGCCCTGCTGTTGCCCTGATGCCTTGCTGCCCTCTGACCTTGCTGAGAGGTGATGTCCAAGTTTTGGGATTGAGCTTGCCTCCTGTTTTCTAAAGTGACAGGGCCAAAAATACTTCATCTCTTGAAGTAACTCCTTCTGCATTGAAAATCGTCACACAGCCTGCCGGAAATGACACACAGCCTGCCTTGCGATGGGAAAATCGCCACACAGGGGAACCGGAACAACACAGAAAGACTTCCCAAGTGAAGGTCCCCGTGAGTGTCATTTTTTGAAGCAAACCAAGCACTGTGTGATCAAGAGACTATGGTTGTTTTCTGAGATTTAAGTCTCTTTTAATCTTGCAAAAGTGATATCTCAACTTGTGCTTATTGAATCTTTATCGTTTTTTTACCTGAATTTACCCAGATAAATATCCTATATTTTTCTAAACCTGTATGGTGAACTTTTTTGTGTTTTCTCTGTGTTACTGTATGATTTTTTGAACAAATAATTTATACATTGCCTTCTAAGTTAAGCCTGACTGCTCAGTGCCAAGATACCAGTGGGTTGGTACAGGATAATGTGGATTGTGTATGACTTACCGTGACTAGGATTGCGGTCCCTATTTGGACAAAGGTGAATACCTCTGCTAACTAGAGACCCCATTTCTAACATTAGTCATGTGTAACAGCAGTAGCCATGATGGACATTAGAGGTAGGGGCACGGTGTTGAGCCACTTGATGATTTGTACCCTTTATGTGATATGATGGTTGTGGTTCCACAGAACGTGCGTGTTGATTGTGAATTGTGCCCTGACTATATGGATGTGTCAGGGATTGACTTGTAGTGATGTTTACATGACATGTGTTTGGGGTCATGGATTCCTCTACAGACAGATGCCATGCTTATAATGTCTGCAATGTGGGTAGAGAAGTTTTTCATAGTAAAACAGTTTGGAATCTTCCTGATAGTGATTGCAAGGTCTGTGCCCCTCCTTCCTGCACAGTACAGTTGTCTACTACAATAAACTGTGTGTATTCAAGAGACATCTCTCCATGAGGTTTGGGACCTGACTTCTGAGTTGTTTCTTGAAACATCAGATGTGCGGCAAATCTGAGTTAGCCTTGCATCTACCAGCCTTGACTCATTTTGGTAAGGTGTGACTTGTGGAGCTGGACAATGCTGTGTTGTATCCCTAATAAAATGTATGTTTTCATGTCACCTAATCCAGACATGGCATGGTTTCAACAGTGTTGTTTGTTTTCCTTAGCACCATCAGTTGTCGTTGAGACATCATATCAGTGCATTTAGATGTGTGTATAGGCTTGTGCCAGTGTAATTGTTAGGGTACCTTACAAAGGGATCCATAGTTTCACTAATGGTTCCATATGCTGTGCTGCATGTTGCACAAGTTTGATGTGGAGTGGTCACCTAGATGTGGTATGTTTAGTGTGATAGCTAGACTTCATCCACGCTACTGTAGGTATCTGAGAATAGGATTCGCCCATGTGTTACCTTTGTGAATCCAGATAGCATGCATGGTTTAGTATTGGCACATGATGGTGGCTCTTTACTGCCACTTAATGCGGGGGGCAGTTGACATGATGGTATTTTCTGCCTCTCTGATTTGAAATTGCACTATCATCATGAAGATGTCATTACCTTATTTTTCTTCCTTTTTGCAGAATCAGCACTGGCAAGCAAAAGAGACAAGCCAAGCCAAGGGGGAAGCATCTGGTCACAGGATCTCAGGTCATGAGACCACTGACAGCAAGGTACCTAGTGGCCCGCAGGGTTAGGGGAGTGCCACGGGGAGACAGGATCAACATCATCATCCACAAATTCTTCCTCTAGTGGCCACCCACTTTTGGTGGCAGACCCATCTAGGACCACTCCAGTACCATCTTTGCCCACCCCCCCATTCTATCACAACCCTCCCTGTCTCTCCCCACCCAGGTGGCTGTGCCCACTCACCCAAGAGGGTGGGTGTCTCCTTTGCCGCAGGCACCTGTGTACCCAGCCCCTGTTAGCCCAGCTGCCCTCAGTGATGAGGCTATTGACCTCCTGAGATCTATCTCTGTAGGTCAGATGGCCATCGTGAATGCCCTCCAGGGACTGACAAGCCAGATCCACCGAGCAATGTGTTCCTGGAGGGCATTCACAGTACAATCTCTGACCTACAGAGCTCATTTCAGTCACCCTTACCTTCCGCCCCCCCACCTTCCTCTTCCCAGTCCAAAACCCCCCTTGCCCCAACCCAACCAAAGCACACAGACAGACTCACATACATGCACCTCAACAGACAAGGGTAGCGCACACAAACACAAGCACCACAAGATACCCAACCTGCACGCACACAAAAAACATCCACCTACAGACAAATCAACAGTCACGACTTCCCCTGACAAATCCCCACCCCCAGCATCACACACACACACATTTGGCACACCTGAAGACACTGCAACTACAGTCACTGATCCAGCTACCACACCTATCGTGCCCTCAGAAACCCCAACCACAGAGACACCTACATGCAGCACATTAACAATACGTGCAGTCACCACCACAACAGACACCGACCCACCACGGCATCCCCCAGCACCTCCACCCGCCTGAACCCCAAACACATAAACGCTCAATCACCTACTCAACAGATACCGACCACACACACATGCATACCTCCCACAAACACAAACCCAAAACATCTACACCTACTTGTCATACAACTACTCCCTCAACCTCCAAATCCTGCCCCCCTTCTGATGACCATCCCCGTGTGTCTACAACACTGTTCCTCGCTGGTCTTACCCTTACCCCTGTTCTTGTACCCCACCATACTACCCCCAAATGTTCCATGTCCCTCCCCAAGGCCACCCTTCTACCTCCAAGTCCTCCCCTGTCCCCCCTGTATGCACCCATCCACCTCTCTCCTCCCAGAAGAGTTCTGCCCTCTGAAGAAGTTCTCCCAAGCCCCAAAACCCATCCTAGACCCAACCCAAACCCCAAACCTCCCCTGCCTTCCCCCTTGATGTCCCTACCTGTGAAGGTTTTCTGGCAGTCAGGAGTCGAGTCTTATGGCCTGGATTGTGGCTTTCAGGCCTGTGTGACATGGACTGGTCTATGGCCTTGGACTTTTTTATTCATTATTGATAATTTTATAGTAAACCCAACCTATTGTTGGTGTTTTTGTTACACTTTGTCCTGTATTTCCTTCCCTAGGTTTCTGTAGCTCCTAGCTGACATTGTTCGTGTGCGTGTAATTGTGTGTGTTTGTGCTGCTTGCTGCTTCACATTATGTTTTTTGCAGTCTGTGAGCATGTGTGCAGTGCTGTTGTCTCCCAAGTGTAGATTGTCTGTTGTATGATAGTTATGTGTATGTAGATTAAATATTAGTGTCATGGAATTGTGGTGTGTTTATTGTGGTATTTGTTTTTATTTTGTGTTGTGTGTTTTGGATTTGTGTTATTTTGCTTTCCACTTGAGTGTGCATGTATCCATGTAGGTGTATGTTCCTGGCAGCTGGTTGTGTAGGGGTATGTCCCATGGAGTGTGAGTTGTGTGTGCTTTGCAGCATTGGCCTTCCACCATTGTATGACTGTTATTGATAATAAGCATTGGTATTAGTTGTCCCTGAGATCCAATTGTGGGCAATTCCAGTGTGTATGTTGTTTGGGGCCTTGTTGAACGTGATATGTGCCTCAATACAGCCTCCTCCCAAGTATGGTCAAGCTGCTCCCATCACTGATGTGCAGGTGTTGTTATTGTGGTTCGCTTTGTTTCTTTTATATGTTTGTATCAGTGTGTATTGTGAATGGTATTGTTGATCCATTGTGCTATGTGTGTTGATTGATGTTGGTGTTGGGTGAATGCCATGGCAGATGTGTGTATATGTGTGTTGTATGTGTGGCCAGTCCCTCACCAGTGTTGTGTGTGAGTGTGTGGAATGTGTCTGCACATGTGCATTAGTTGCATTGTTGTTGCTGTGTATGTGTGTATGTTGTGTGGTCTTCGGTGTCACTGGTCCAGTGTTGTGTAGCTGTGCGTATACAACAGATATTTCTCCCATACTTCCTTCATATTTCTTCAGTCTTTGTAATGTAGGAGGTAACATAACATGCAACTGATGTAGAGCCAATATGCCACTGCTGTAGCATCATCTGCAACAAATTACATGTCCATGTTAGCATTACACATATATAGAATTCAAGTGTTGTTGGTTAAGTAGTGAAGCATAGTTTGAAATTTGTGGTTGAAATGTCTGCAGATATTGGCAGGATCAAAAGCACATAATTCAGCAGGTGTTTGGCAGTTACAGTCTTGAATATTAGCATTTGCTTTAAGAAGAAATTGATTCAAATTGTCCTATCAGTACTCAGCAAAGCTGAAAATACGAAACCAAGTAGGTGACGCTAAATTTCTGAGCACATATAACAATTGTTTGTGGCTTCAAAACCAACATTTATTTCTCCTTCTCTGGCATGCCATAATGTTGATTAAGTTATATTCTAGATTCCTATTTTGTGGATTTTTTTAACAAAATCCTGTGCTGTTATATTAGATGAGCCCGTTCCAGTTTGCATAACGTGAAACAGCATAAGAAGTCACTGAAAGGTCAGTTTCATGAAAAAGTGTGAAAATGCAGGGAATAAGAAATAAGAACAGTTTACTCTTGTTTAGGGATCATTAATGCTCAAACCATTTACTTTTTATTTATTTTGCAAAATAGATTTGCCACTCAGCACCACAATGCCTACAAAACATTATTTGGATAAGCAAAAAATTAAATTGTACACCAGAGACATAAGAAAAAAACAAAATGAACATAGGGAAGAAGGACATCTACAGAAAAACAGCACTACTGGTAAGAGTATCATAAAAGGTAATACTGTTTACACACACCCTAACCTTAATAGTACAAAGGTGAATAGAAAGCAATTACTAAAGAGACCACAATTAGCAATCAGCAATCCACTAACAAACATTCTGCCTATTCTTCAGAAATGGATCACTCTCATGATACTGATGCATACAATATGAAAACACAAAAATATTGGAAAATAAATATCGTCAACAAAAATGTTGCCTTCCTATACTTGACTAATATGATAAAAAATACAGAGAACACAGCTATCTTTATTAAACAATATTGATTTTTACTTATTTCAAAAACACAAATCTTTGAAAAAAAATATTGTCACCTTTATATAAACATACAATATATCAAAAATATCCATATACACAACATCTGCTGCAATCATATCACCAAAATAATTACAATGTTATGATATTATAATCCTCAAAAAACAACCTTTTACATAAAACAAATATCTAAATGATTATAAGTATATTATACACGTTTGCATTCAAAATAAACATATTACATCACCAAAATGTGTACAGTTAACCCCAAAAATATATATAACTAAATTCATAATAATATAACAAATACATATGTTGTTATTAACTACAAATGTTTTAGAGATCAACTTATATGTTTAAATGTCTGTGTATGTATGCATATGTATAAATGCATTTAAATGTGTGTAGGAAGTGAAGAAGTCTGATGATGAGACCAGGAAACTTGAATATAGGACAGCCATCCGAAACTATCATGCTGAAGAAAGAGCGGCTCAGGCCTTCTACTATTCGGAAAAAATGTAAAGCTTGTCTATTTCTCCAAAAGAGATCTTTCAGATTTTCTAAGAGATTACTGAGCCTGTATCATCCAATGCCACTTCAGAAGCTTCCGTTGAGCACAGCAAGAATTTGGCTTTTTTTTTCAAAGGAAGATAATGGATTTATACTCTTCCTTTCCTGATGGGCTAAATCAGAAAGTTTTCAATTCAGAGAGTCTCCTTTACATCGACCAGATGCTAAACATCTGGCTCTCCCTGATCATACTGTTATACTCCTGACAGACCTCTTGCAGGTATTAAAATCTGTATCTCCCTTAAATCCTGCACCTCCCTATATACTCTGCTAAGGTTCAAAAATAATTTCTCCCATCTTAACTGACCTGCTAAATGATTTCCTTAATAGTGGACAGGTCCCTTCCCAAAGGAAGCATGCAGTAGTCGAACAGCTATTAAAAAAAAAACAACCTTGACCCCCTTTGTCTGAATAATTTTAAGCTGATCTATTTGCTACCAGGAGCCTCTAAGCAAACATCTCTCTGCCTTCCTTAAAGCCTATGATGTTCTCAACTCCACTCAAAAGGGGTTAAGACCACAGCATAGAAACAGCTTTGCTGGCAGAGGTGGGACACCGTCTGGATCTTTGAGGCTCGGCTGCCATTATTTTTTCAGATCTAAGTTCAGCTTTTGTAATCTTAGTGCAGCTTTTGATACTGTAGACCATGCTACCCTTATCTGAAGAACATCAAATGCAGGTATCGATGGCATAGCAATAAAATGTCTCACCTCCTTCATTTGAGCTTTGGGGTACTACGGTGGTCTTCCTTAAGACCCACACTTTACAATCTTTGTATGTACCCACTGGCAGAGATTGTGTACACCTATGTATTGTCGCTGGCTTCTTATGCCGATGACACCCATTGGTCATGTGAATTTCCTCAGATCCAAGTTCAAGCCATCTCCAATTAACTCCTTGCCTTCAGGAAGTGGCTAGGTTGATGGGCAATTGTACATTAATGAAGACAAAACCAAGGTCATGTTACTGGACAATAATTTCCATAAAAGGACACTGATCCCCTTACCGGACTGTCTGAAGAATCTTCCTCACCCAAAATGTTCAATGAAAAGTCTTAGGATATGGTTGGACTCCAGCTTCACTATGGACTATCAAGTAAAAAAGCTTGTTGCTACCTGCTTCGGGGTACTGAGGCTTTTGGCGAACTTTTTTGACCTTCTTCCTTTTTTAGCCAATAGATTGATTGCCCACGCCCTTGTAATTTTAAGCCTTGATTATAGCCATGCCTTATATCTTGGCTCACCTCAGTATGTGGTGAACAGGTTGCAGGTGTGTCAGAATGCGGTTGCCTGCCTCCTCATGAAATTTCATCAGTCTGCCAAAAAAGCTCTGGCAGCACTTCAATGGCTTCTGGTGCAGCAACAAATTAAATCAAAGGCCCTTTGTATGATGCACAGGGCACTTCAAATTGGGGGTCCTTCTCTATTAAAATCTCTGACTTCTTTCTACATTACTCGCAGGACCATTAGATCCTACTTGTTGAACCTCACTAAAATCTAAAAGGCCTGATGGGGAGACGGTTCTATGGCCTTCTTGGTACCTGAACTATGGAATACTCTCCCATTAGAGCTTTGCAAACTTGACAATGATTTGTCCTTTCGCAAGGCCTTGAAAAGCTGGCTGTTCATGATGCAGGGCTTTATTAGGAGTATGGCGGTCTGTAATTACAGGGCAAGGATCTATCATCCTTTTGATGAATAGGTACAACAACAGCACCTTTTCATGATCCAGAAATTGGAGACCCTGCCGCTTTTGCAGCGCCGCCGTGGAGGATTCCCAGGGGCAGCGGGAAACTGGCGGGACACCGCCGGTTTCCCGTTTCTGACCGCGGCTCTACCGCCGCGGTCAGAATGCCCATGGAAGCACCGCCAGCCTGTCTGTTGGCGGTGCTTCCGCGGTCGTTGGCCCTGGTGGTCCATGACCGCCAGGGTCAGAATGACCCCCTCAGTGTTACAAAAATAAAGGTACTTTATTTTGGTGACACAAATACAAAAAATACCAAAGAGGTTACAGTGGAATTCCGGACAAGAGGACCTGTGGAAGAAGGGGACCAAGTCCAACAAGCACAGCAGAGTCCAGGAAGGGCAGGAGCCCCTACCCACCAGACTGAAGGAGCAAGAGATGAGTCGAAGGTGAGGAAGGAGAGTCAGTACTGCACCTAAGAAGGCGAAGTTGTGTTCCTGAAGGATGCAGGTGATCTCCCACACCACAAGGAGGATTGCCGTTCAATTTGCATCTTCGGATTCCACCATAAAGCCTTGGCACATGCAAAATTAGCTGTTAGCGGAGAGTGGAGCTGCTGGGGACCAGGGAGGACCAAGTGGACTTTACCAAGAAGGAGTACTCAGAGGGGGCCCTCAGCAACACAGAGAGCCCACAGAAGTGCAGGCAGCACCCACAGGAGTCGCACAGAATGAGAACAAGAAAGTGGAAGGAGGGGCCCAAGCAGCACTATGAAAAGGGCTCCCACGCTGACGAAGAACCACTCAGAGAGCTGTGAATCGCAAGATGGAGTGCTGGGGGCTGGAGCCTCAAGATGCCTGAAGATCTCATGGGAAAGATTCCAACAATCCTTAGCAGCTGCAAAGTATGAGGTGCATGAGGGTACTGTCCTGTGTGGGAAGGCAAGGCCTTACCTCCACACAATTGGGGCAGCTGGGTGAGAGGACCATCGGGATCACCTCAGTCCACCACCCGTGATGCAGGATCCATGCAGCTCAGCAGGAGAGCGGATCCACAGAGACGGTTGTTGTTGCAGTTGGTGCCTGCAGAAGCATGGGAGTGACTCCTTCACCCCAAGGGAGATTCCTTCTTCTTTCTGGTGCAGGCTGAAGACGGACTGTCCTCAGAGGATGCACAACTGTGGAAATATTACAGTTGCTAGAAGGAGCCATGGATACAATGTTGCAGGTGTCTTGCTTCTTTGTTGCAGCATGTCGGGCCCTGGAGCATCCAGATGCAGTTTCTTCAGTCAGAAGTCAAAGTAGAGGTTGCAAGGGAATCCTGCCGGAGTTTCGCAAACTGAATATGAGGAACCACCCAAGAGATAGACCCTAAATAGCCTTGAAAGGGGGATTGGTCACTTAGCTGAATGACCACCTATCAGGACGGGGCTCTGACGTCACCTGCTGGCACTTGCCACTCAGATGCTTCCAGAGTTCCTTGCCAACCTTGAATTCAAGGTGACAAAATCCAGGCACCCTCTGGAGGAGCTCTGAGCACCACCCCTGGGGTGGTGATGGACAGGGGATGGTTACTTCCCTTTTCTTTGTCCAGTTTCGCACCAGAGCAGGGACTGGGGATCCCTGAACCAGCGTGGACTGGTTTATGCAAGGGGGGCACAAAATGTGCCTTCAAAGCATTACCAGTGGCTTGGGAAGACTACCCCTACCCCTCCCAAACTTGTAACACCTATTTCCAATGGGAGAGGGTGTAACACCACTCTCCCAAAGGAAATCCTTTGTTCTGCCTTCCTGGACTTGAGCTGCTCAAGCAACAGGAGGGCAGAAACCTGTCTGGGAGGTGGCAGCAGCTTGCGCTGCCCAGAAACCTTCAGAAGGCTGTAATGGCAATGCTGGGGGTCATCTAAGGAGCCTCAGAGTGCATGGGATCATACAACCAATGCTTGCAAAAGCATTGGGGTTTGATTCCAACATGTTTGATACCAAACATGCATATGTTGAGAGTTACCATTATGTAGCTGGACATAGGTATTGACCTATGTCCAGTCCACGTGTAAAATTGTGTCCCCGCACTGATGAAGTCTGGGAAAATGGGCCTGGAGTTTCTGGGGGCACCTCTACTAGTGTGAGGGTGCCCTTACACACAGGTACTTTGCACTCTGCCCTCTGGGCTAGAAGGCCTGCCAAAGGGGTGACTTATTAATTACCTAGTGCTTTCACCTTTTCATGGAGGCTGCAATGGCAGTCCTGAAGAACACTTCGCTTGGGCTCTCTATGGGAGGCAAAATATATGCTGCAACCCATAGGGATCCCCTGTAACCCCAATGCACTGGGTACCTAGGTACCATATTCCAGGGACTTATGGTGGGGAACCGGTGTGACAATTGTGGGATGAAATACAGAGTTTTGGGAGAGAGAGCATAATCATTGGGGTCCTGGTTAGTAGGATCCCAGTGAACACAGTCAAACACACTGACATCAGGCAGAAAAAGGGGATAGCCATACCAAGAAAGAGGGCACTTTCATACACAATCCACCCAGACAGCCATAAACACAGGCCACTCAGTCACATCTGCATTCATTTGCATACTGAATATGCCCCCCTGGGAAGGAAGGGTGGAGGGGCTCTCTCTTACACTTCGAAGGCCAGAGGCCTGCCCTCACACAAAGGACTGAACCCTCCTCTCCTCCCCCTCTCACCCCCCCCGGGATCCAGACAGAGTTGGGCTGAAAGTGGAACTTGTGCACTTTAAAACAACAATTTGAAGCTTCCCCCACTTCAAAGGCATTTTTGGGAATATAAACTGGGTCTCTGATCCACCAACTCAGATCCTTCTAGATCTATACCTGAACTCGGTCAGAGAGACTGCATGGCTACCCAAAGGACTCATCTGGACTGCTTTGCTGAAGGACTGCTTTCTTGCTTGCTGCCCTGCTGCCTGGTGCTCTTGACTCTGCTGGAAGGACTTTGCCTTCCTCCTAAAGTGCTCTCCAAGGGTTTCGATTGAGCTTGCCTCCTGTTTCTGAAGTCTAACAGCCAACAAATGATTTCACCCCTTCAGGAAATTCTTGCGATTTGGAAAATTGATGCAATGCCTGTAGTAATCGATGTAGCACCTGCATCGCAGTGGGATAATCACCGAACCACCAACTGGAACGACACACCGTCAGACTCACAACTGGAAATCTGACACAGTGCTCGCCTTGCGGCTGAAAAATAATTGCAACACCTACCGCATCAATGCAGCACCTGCTCCTTTCTACCAGCGCATCCAGGATTTTCAACGCATCGTCCTTGGGTGTCAAAATATCCCAGCATCGCAGTGAGGATCCAAGGCTGCACTCCTGGAAATCGGCACATCAGCTTGCAGCACGTAAAGAAACTATGCATCGTCTGCGCTGTGCCAGAAATTCCAATGCAGCAACTTATTTTCCAACGCATCTCCTCCTTTTCAGCCCCTGTACGTCGTTACTTTTTACGCATCCAGGCGCTGTGTGTTATAAAGGTACAACAACTGATCCTTAAGGATTGAGACTCTTTTAAACCCTTAAAACTGATATTTCAACTTGTGCTTATTGGGTCTTGGTCGGTTTGATTGTAATTTATTTAAATAAATATGATCTATTTTTCTAAACCTGTGTGGTATATTTTTGTGGGGTTTTCACTGTGTTACTGTATGAGTTATTGCACAAATACTTTACACGTTGCCTTCTAAGTTAAGCCTGCCTGCTCTGTGCCAAGCTACCAGAGGGTGAGCACAGGATAATTTGGGTTGTGTTTTGACTTATCCTGACTAGGATTGTGATCCCTACTTGGACAGGGTGCATACCTCTGCCAACTAGAGACCCAATTTCTAACAAAGGCCTAGTGCCACCTGACTCGATTCCCTGTTTCTCAGAGAGCATAAACGGAGTACATAAACAAAACAATAAAACGCTCCATGTGCAGAGGCTTAAACAGCGAGGCGCCATTCCACTGCACCACATGCAGAAAACCTTCCCGGCCGCTCGTTTTTCTGCTTCACTTGTGCTGGCCAGGCAGAGGGACTGTTCCAGGGTTGGGCCCAGATGTAGGCTGATCAATTAAGAGGGTTGTCAATCATCCGACCATAGTTGCATGTGGGCGTGAATGACCTCAAAATTTATAATAAATTCGGAGTTGGTCTGAGAAAAGGGCCCCAAGTTATGTTAGGTCCGGGGCCCCCAAAATCCTGAAGATGTCCCTGCTACTAGCCATGAAAATGCCTAAATTGAGATGGGTTTAACAGTACAGTGCTTCTTTAAAATTATACGTCTCTTAGCCCCCACAAATTGTATTCGTTTATTTCTGCTCCAGGCTGAAGCAGGGTAAATGGAAATTCCAGACCCTGTGTAAGACACGCAACCAATTTTCCTCCCAGCATGGAGCCGCTATTGCATAGATGCAATGTGAAGCATGTTATCAGAAAGGAACACAATGTTATTTTCGCTCTCATTCCATGGATTTTTTTCTACAGTGCTGCAATCTACTTTTTCAATAACAAAATGACACGGGGATATTCAATCTCCTTGAGGTTTATGGCAGCCATGTTATAAGAGAATTCTTCGCAGCAACTGAAATTGCATGGATTACAGTGGAACAAGCCTGCCTTCATTTAGGGATCGGAAAGCAGTGAAACGTCACCTCGCTGGCCCTAATCCTGTTATCTAACTGAGGCAGAGGTCTTGAGAGGTGCATTTTGCCTCAGGTTCTAAGAAATACAACTGCAATTGTTGGGAGCCCAAAGCCATGCACTGTGGCCATATTTCTAATTCCTCGCCTCTCTCAAGGAAGCTCTCCCTTTTGTAACTCGTGTTTCCAAGGCTCTGTAGGACAAGATAACAATGCCTTAATCCTAATCTTTTGGAGTTTGTTTTAGGGAATGTATTAAACATGAATTTCTCTGACTATAACAAATACTGTGTCAACGTGTTAGCTGAACCACGCTTTACTTATATGGCAACGGTACATATCTTGGGTTTCACGTCTTTTTTTGCACAAATCGACCCTCGTTTTTGATTATTTGTGAGCTTTAGCCACAGTGTATTTCACTGTTGCCACTTTGATGTAACTTTGTTACCTGTATGTTACAGAACAGTAGAGGGAAAATGAAATGTCAATGTTTATACTCCTAATATCCATTTATCGTTTTGGAAAAACAATAATGTGATATTTACAATGTAGCCTCTCTTTTCGATTATTGAAACAGTATGATAAAAGTGGTGCTACAAACTGGGATTATCGATTCACTGTCTTCCTTGTTCACAAGTAGGCCTCAGTGGAACACGAACATGCGACATGTTAGATTACTAAAGCAATTTGCAGTAGTGCTAATTTTAGAAGTCATGTTGTAATATGTTTCCCTTTCTAAATCGCTCCCTCTGTTTCTGTAATCTCTCTCTCGTCCCCTTTATCTTTCTAAGTATTTTACTCATCTTCTTTCTTTGTTCCCATTCTCTCTGCTTTCTTTGTGACAGTTATCCAACTCTCCTCTAAAGCTATCCTCATCAGTGTTTAATTCTCTTTCTATCACCTTATATCCGAATGTTCTGATTTGTTCCCTTTCTCAGCCACTTTCTCTCACATTCCTGTTCCTATTGTCCTTTCTTCTGGCCTTGTTTTTTCCTTCTCACTTCACGTCTTCTCTTGCCACGTTTTCCTGACGGATCTCCCCCATTCAGCGTCTTTCTTGCTCCTAATTTCAGTCAGCTTTGTTGTGTTTGTACGGTGATTTGCAAGCAATAGAACAAATACGGAAAAGGGCAGCTAATTGCACTACAGTGCGTTTCAAGAGAGCCATAAAATCATTTTGAAAATGCTAAGAAAGGAAGCAAAAAAATATTATGTCAGACACCCAAGGGATCAGGCCACAGCAGAAGAGTTACAATTGGTGCAAGTGCTCATCTTTGCTCTGGCACCGAAAAGAAGGTGAGCATAAATACCTTTTGCCCTGGTTATTACTTGGGCAGCAGACACCAAGAAAAATAAAGAAAGAAAAAGCCACACGTTTTGGAACCGTACTGAGAACCTATACAGCATGTTTCAGAGATCAAATTAAAAGCCAATGTCTCTGCAAGGGCTTATTCGTTCAGTTGTCATGCCAGCACCTCTGTCCCATGGAAGGCTTGCAGGGCCATCAGAGCAATTCCCCTGGGGATGGAGAAGAGTCTGTTGCATTCGAGGTACACCTGTGAGTCTCCCATGTCAGGAGCATCAGCGTGTGGTATACAGGTAGAGCACAGGAAGGAAAAGTGTGCCAGTGTGCCTTGAACATGTCTTTAGCTGCGTACCTCACGCACATCCAAAGTTTCAACTTGAGGGACCATTGCCACGGGAATTGTTATTTTGATCGAAATCTCCAACAATAATGGATCCAACCATTTACTATTCTCCTCTAAGAAAACTCGAGAATGATGGGTGGGGCTACAAAAGGAGTTATAACTGGCAAAACCACTTGGCCACTGTGCAAAGAGATCAGTGTTCTAGACTGGAATACACGTTCATCATGTTCACTGATTCCACTTGATCAGTCAGTTCAAGATTGCAGCTCGGCTCACAGAGTCACCATGTTCTGCAGACTTGTTGCCTTCCATGTCTAACTCAATTGCTGATTCTTCCATGCTAGCATACGACCTCAGAAAGAGTACTGTTAGCCACAGTAACTCTGAAGAGAGTACCTTGTTAGCCTTAAATGACCTAATTTACTATCTACTGCTGAGACATTCCAATAAACCTTGGCTATGGCAGAAATATAAGATCTCTCTCGATTCTTGCAACAGCAGGGTCGTTCTTTTTTTTCCATGAGTACTACATAATAATCTCAGATGTTGCATGAAAGACAATTTTGCCCTATTATGAGAGACCTGTTGTAGTCACCTGTCAGTCTCTAAAGAACGTAACAGGACGTAATTAAGCATGTGAAAATGCAATATAAGAAGATAAAATTGCTGGAAATATTTTAGATCTTGAAATGTCCTGGTGGAGAGCAAGTTCTGGTGCTTGGTCACTGTGGACTGTCTCCCATAAACGGTCACAATCAATGATCACATATTGATAAAAGAAAGTGCAAAATTCACACCAACACTCTCTTCTGGAATAGGGCAGCTTCTCCCATTCCCATCTTGGATATCGAAGGTTTAGCCCTTAAATATGTTAAAGAAATTCTGCCGGGGCAGTGAAACATATCAGGCCTTTAAGGGGAATTGACCCTTATTTCAGGTCAGACATTGCAGTCATATTTTTCCCAGAATGGTGAGCTCCAATTTTGTCTGAGGTGCTTAAAGCAATCTGAAGCACTTGATGTGACTTGAGAAGTGTTTGTCGCAATATGCACAAACTAAAGCATAAATGCAGGGACATTTTAAGGCATGGGCAATGTGGGCAATTTGCGCCCCCCCCAAACTCGCAAATTTAACATTCTCTCTGTATTCTTTATTTAGTCGTGCCTCCCCTCCCTGCCTACCTTTACCTCTCTGACTCTGTCTCTCTAACCTGTATCATTTTAAGTACTTTCGGCATCATGAGAAAGAAATACCTCAACTTTTTGTGTGATTGTGTTACAGTTTAATAGATAATTTAGATTTGTTTGGCATCATGTGGATTTGAATTGGCATAAAATGGCAATAAGATTCAAATTTATTCAGGACAGGGACCCCCCAGATAGGTCTTTCCCATGGCCCGAAAATCCTTAAGATGTCTTGTTAAACAGGTCATTAAAATATTTGCTAGAATCATCCTATTGGCTATGCAAAAATGGGTGGAGCATGATTCCATCCTTCCATCCTTCCTTTTCCCAGGTGGGATTCCCTAAGTTCTAATCAATGTTATCTAACTTTTGGATGCCTACCAGCTTTATTGGTAAGGCGCTCAGAAAAGACGTACCCCCCAAGCATTCTTCAATCTTGAGAGTGCCTTCGATTTTGTTGAAGGACTGCACGTGTTCAATAAAATGCTCAAATTGGAGTTTCCTGCTGAGATTCTGGAGGTGATACAGCTATTTTATTGGAACGTTTAGATACGGGTGCTCATGGATGAGGATAAGTAGACCAAATCTGCACCACCAGAAGCCTAAAGCAAGGGTGCCTCACTTCATCCACAATTGAGCCACAGTTCCTCACTGAGTTCACAACTAAGAATGGAATCACATCAAAACAGGCACTGCACACTATTTTATATTGATGATATGCTGATTGTCAACCATATGCCAAATGAGCTGCAACACCACCTAGATTTCCTGGAGGAATATTGTGTAAGTAATGTCTGATTAAACCAGATAAAACATGTTTGGTACTCAAAGCAATCGCCTCTTAAAATATTATAGAATATAAACATCTAATGAAACAGATCAATATTTCTTTACTAACATTTTCATTCGCAAGCTTAATGCATTGAAACCATGAGTCCTTCGTAAGGGTGGCTCAATGGCTGATATCATATGTGATACAATGTGGAATGACTTGGCATATAGTTATTCGTCCTCATGAAGGATTTTTTTTTCTTTTAGAATAACACTACAATATTAATCAAGATGTAACACAACCTTGGATGTGAAACGGTCAGCTTTATAAGCAGTGCCCGCCAAGGTATTGTTGTAGAAGGGCGTGATTGTCAAGTATTGCAAGCGCACTCTTTCACATGAAGTGTTAGGTATATTTTATTTTTCATTCTTTTCTGAGTGATTCCATTGTTGAGCATTTTATTTTACATCATCCATTGGCCTGATGCAAAATACAGACTGTGACCCTCTTGGTCCAGCTCTTACATTTGGAGCTGCAAAACATGTGTGAATAAATCCAGCTGTGTTTTCCTATTTTGACAGAACCTCGATGCAATACATTCTTAATGCACATTTTTGGGTGTTTGGTGCTAAGTAGAACCATTCTCTGTAGTGCTAATTCTACTGGATTGTATTGCATGATTTATTGTTTGTCTTCTTGTGTTTGACATTTTCCATAAAAGTTTCTGAAGTTGATTGTACAAAATTGGGAATTAAATATTGGGGCAGGTAAATCTTTTGTGGTTCCATGGATATCTAAATAATGTGTCTTTAAATCTTTCCAGTGCTAGCTTTTCGCCTGTGTATTTACCTTTCTAAAAGTGGCATTTTCTGACTTTTGACTTAAAATTCAACTCTGCCAATAAAGTGGATTTTAAATTACAAATCACTTGAGTCTAAACAGCAAACCTCTATCTGCTTCCCATCCAAAGTTTGCACTTGTTAAATGCAACCAGGGAACCCAGTGTTAGTCAATGGGAGAGATAGGCCTTACAGTAGTGGAAAATTACTTTAGGGGTTTTTCAATACCAGGACATGTAAAACTTAAATCTACATGGGCCACTTTTTAAATACATAACCCTGACCTATGAGCCTTTAAGGCATGTTTCTGCAGTGATATAATAAAAAGGAAAGTTTGGATCCGGCAAAAGGCTTATTTTGCCAGGTCAACTGCGCTACAGGCTAGAATGGCAGGCCTGGGACACGGTTTAATGTGCTACTTTGGTGTGTGGCACATTGAGTGGTGGAGTCCCACTGGTAGCATTTAACTGACCAACCCTGTGTACACGAGGTACCATATACTAGGAACGTATAAGCAAATTAAATGTTAGACAGTTCTACCATATTTTAGGGAATGCATAAACACTTTATCAAGGGGTAGCAGTGTCCTAATCGTAACAAAAACCAATTAAAAAAACACAAGAGCTAAAGGCAAAGTATTTGGGCAAATACCATGCCAAGGATGTCAGGGCTAATTTATTTAAATTATTTTTGTTACTCCATTCTGCCGTTTCTGTCATTACTACAACCAGTCCGAACAGCTGCTCAACAAAGAAAAGTCATGCTGATCACACACTGCTGATGAAGCATACCTAAGTGGGAAAATTTCAAACACTAGGTGCCACCATTGTGTCCTATTGTACTATTTTATTATGCCTATGAACCCTGAATTAAAATGGCTGTACAGGCTTTTAGACTGAGTCAGCTGCCATTTTTCAATCTAACAGGCAGATGTGCTTGAGGGCATTATAGTATGCCCTGTTTCAATATAATCATCTAGCAGAGAAAAGAGGACAGTATATCAGCGTACAATTATCTCTTAATGTTTTTTTCAACTGTGAGGACTCCCTCCACTACCTGCATACCAATGGAAACTAGGCCACCTTACACAATGAGTTACAAAACAATTTGTACTAAATATACTAAATGCTTAAAGTCATTTTTAGCCGGCATGAACGTATTTATTAAACACACGTAGACATGTTGAATTATTTTAAAATTTGTTAGAAGTAAATAAAAGTATACATTAAATACTTTTGCGATGTGTCATTTGATGGTATTGCCTCATCAATTAAATAAAAAATCAGGAACATAAGTAAAGGAAAATGTGCCCCCTGATTATCTATCCAATATTGAATGGATGAAAATTGAGGACAGTGTATTGAAAATAAAATCTCAACAGGTAAGAACAATTTCCTTACTCAAGGCAATATATATATATGCACCTAAGAGGTACATATATTTTCATGGAGCTTACATGTGGAGTTAGGAATAGTAAATCTATACTTCCCTATATGCACTTGCCTTTCAATATTCTGTCCTTTACATTGGCATGGCACAGTATTATTGGTGGTGATAATCAGTTGTGCTATCATAAGGGAATGATATGCTGAGGCAGAAGATCATGGTAATGGTGCTAGTGGTAGATCCTAACATGAGTTAAAAGTACTGGGAACAACAAATACTCCACGTCTTGAAGCACAAGGAAACATTGACACCAATATAGAGTGTTCAGTAAACAAGGCGCACTAATCTGAGTATGACACCTGCTTATTTGTAGACTGGATTTTGTGTTCCAGTCGAAACTATAAAATCAAAACTGCACACCATGTTGACATTACACTGAAGTTGTGAACCATCTTTAAGTTTCCATTCATTCAGAAAAGGCTTGGAACCAGTGACAAAAGCAGGCAATGATGTTGAAATCCATAGCAGGCTAAGTTGTTTAAGAGAAGCATGAGGCATGTGGTCCCAGTGTGGTCCTTGACGAAAATAGTAAATCTATGGGAGAATGTAGCCTTTTTCTCACATGGTTACCCCCACGTTTTGCCTGTTTGTGAGTGTGGGTTAGTGTGTTTTCACTGTCTCACTACGATCCTGCGAGCCAGGACCCTAGTGCTCATAGTTTGTGGCCTAAGTGTTTGTAGTCATTATGCTTAACTGTGTCACTGAAGTTCTGCTAACCAGAACTCCAGTGCTTATGCCCTCTCTACCTACCAAATTTGTCACTATAGTTTAGTGACTCCATATTCCAATTCCACTTGGCACACTGGACCCCCCTTATAAGTCCCTAGCATATGGTACCTAGGTACCCAGGGCAGTGGGGTTCCAGGAGATCCTTGTGGGCTGCAGCATTTCTTCTGCCACCCATAAGGATCTCAGACAAACCTTTTTTCAGGACTGCAGCCTGATTGAAATAGCACACATACTATTTCACAGCCATTTTCACTGCACTTAAGTGACTTATATGTCACCTATATGTCTAACCTTCATTTACTGAAGGCTAGGTGCAAAGTTACTAAGTGTGAGGGCACCCTTCCACTGGCAAAGGTGCCCCCACGCTGTCCAGAGACAAATCCCCAGACTTCATAAGTCAATACATATATGTAGCTTCACAATGGTAACTCCGAATATTGCCATGTGAGGTGTCTAAGATCATAGAATTGTCCCCCTATTCCAAATCTGGTATTGGGGGCCAATCCCATGCATCCTGGGGGCTCCACCACGGACCCCCAGTACTGCCAAACCAGCTCTCTGAGGTTTCCACTGCAGCCCCAGCTGCTGCCACCTCACAGACAGGTTTCAGCCCTCCTGGGGCCTGAGCAGCTCAGTCTCAGGAAGGCAGAACAAAGCATTTCCTTTGGGAGAAGGGTGTTACACCCTCTCCCTTTGGAAATAGGTGTTACAGGCTTGGGAGGGGTAGCCTCCCAGAGCCTCTGGAAATGCTTTCAAGGGCACAGATGGTGCCCTCCTTGCATAATCCAGTCTACACCAGTTCAGGGACCCCCAGTCCCTGCTCTAGCATGAAACTGGACAAAGGAAAGGGGAGTGACCACTGCCCTGTCCATCAACCACCCCAGAGGTGGTGCCCAGAGTTCTTGGATTCCAAGGTGTGGGGACACTCTGGAGAACTGTGAGTGGCCAGTGCCAACAGGTGACGTCAGAGACCCCTTCTGATAGGTGCATACCGGAATAGATAGCTAATCCCCCTCTCAGGGCTTTTTAGGGTCTCTCCTCTGGGTGTGTCCTCAGATTCAGCTTGCAAGACTCCTCCAGGAACCCTCTGCATTCACTGCTTCGGCTTCTGACTGTCAGATCAACCACAGACTGCTCGTGGAACCGCTGTAACTGCAACAAAGTATAATTCAGGATGACTCCTGTGACCTGCAATTTCAGTTCCAGCCAGCATTTGCAACAGTTTCCAAAGTGTGCATGCTCTGAGGACTCCCTGTCTTCACCCTGCACCAGAAGAACTGGTCATCTGTGGGCCCTCCCCAGTGTTGGGAGCCCCCTCTGCCTCCTTAGTCTGAGTTGAAGCCCCCAGGTCTCTCCTGGGTCCAGGCAGCGCCATTTTGACGCAAACCACGATTTTGCTTGAACGAGGGCTTGTTGGACGAATCCAGGGACGCATAGAGCGTGCATCCAACATCTCAATGTGGAACATCTTCTGCATCATGCAGGAACCCGAAGCCATCTTCTTTGGTGCTCTTCTGCAGACATCTTCTAACCGGAGAATCCTTTTTTGCACCATCTTCTAGGTTGGCAGGGGCTCCTGTCCTTCCTGAAATCATCTGTGACTTTTAGACTTGGTCTCCTCTCTTCACAGGCTTTCAGGTCCAGGAATCCACCATTTGTTGCTTGCAGTCTTGCTTGGTTCTTGCAATAATTCTTATCACGACTTGTAGTGTGTCCTGAGGAAACTTGCAGTACTTTACTCCCACTTTCCTGGGCTCTGGGATGGGGTATTTTACTTACCTTTGGTGTTCTCTTACACTCCCAGCGCCCCTCTACACACTACACTTGTCCAGGGGGGAATTTGTGATTAGCATTCCACTTTCTTAGTATATGCTTTGTGTTGCCCCTAGGCCTATTGCATTAGATTGTATTTTCTACTGTTTGCACTGTTCTATGACTATTTACTTACCTGATTTTGGTCTCTAGTGTACATATTGTGTATAATACTTACCTCCAGAAGGAGTATTGCCTCTAAGATATTTTTGGCCTTGTGTCACTAAAATAAAGTATCTTTATTTTTGGTAACACTGAGTATTGTCTTTTACTGTGTATAAGTACTGTGTACCTATAGTGGTATTGCAGGAGCTTTGCATGTCTCCTAGTTCAGCCTAAGCTGCTCTGCTACAGCTACCTCTAGACAGCCTAAGCTGCTAGAACACTGCCTACATTTCACTAATAAGTGATACCTGGACATGGTATAAGGTATAAGTACCTTAGGTACCCAATACAAACCAGGCCAGCCTCCTACAAGCTAAGATCGGACAAAGTCCGAAGTCTGGGCCTTGACGTTGATTGGATGCTGCTTGGTGTTGGTCCCATGAAGCTCTTTATGTTCAAACGTTTCTGGAAGTCAGATCTCTTTCAGAGGGGCAAATTTGCAAGCTGAGGCCAACCGTCAATTCAATGGCTGCAACTCTGACAGCGACCCAGGTCTCCATCGGATCTCCAGACAGAAAGTTGCCAAAAAGTCTCCAAGTCCCACTTCTTGCAATTTGGGGACAGGAAGGGTGCTCTGTAACACTAGTCAAGGGTTACGCGCCTGTGGGGACACCACTTGGGTTTTAGGACTCATTCCAACAGAAGCCACCCGCAAGGTCCAGGGCAGGTTCGGCTGAAACCGGTCAGCAGAGCTCTTTTGGAAAAAGTGGGCTTCTTGTAGCTTTTGTGTCTCTGTAGCTTAAGAGGAGGTCTGCCAACTGACAATTAGAGACCAATTCTTTGTCCTGTACAAATAGGAGCTGGGCTACCTTAGGGTTCTCCTCACAGGTCTCAATGGCAGGTGCAGCCCTTCTTCTGTCTTCCACATGTCCAATAGTGCTCTGAGGAAGGTACCGATAGGTGCCACATTTTTATTGTACACTGGTCTGTGGGTGGGACTGACTCCTGGCCCCTCCTTAACCAACAGGGAAAAGGTTCCCAGGGGTAAACCTACTCACATTACCTACACTCCTTTCTGTAAACAATCCTAGGGTGCCCCTCTTTACCTAAATCCAACATGGCATAACCTTTCTTTCCCTCTGCAGAGCTCCTGTGCCAACCCGAGAGGTGTACCAAGGCAAATGAGCAATCCATTCTCTCCAATCATTTAAAACAGGTTCTGAGGCAGCTCCTCTTCCTCTGGAACTAGAGAATGGCTGGCTAGGAAGATAAAAGGAAGGCAGGCCAAAGTGTGAGTTGCACCTGCTGGTGACAGGATAAGCATCCTTTGACGTTAATAGAATTCCTGGGCACAGACCAGTAGGTCATCCTGTCAGAGGAACAAAGCACCTCCCTTTAGCCAAAGCCTTTGTCTCAGCTCTGTGAGCAGTACCTCATCATGAAGATGTTCAGCTTGTGGGTGACAATTATCATGCCAAAAGAAGCATTTTCATAATAATAAGTAGTGTTAGACCTGGCATCATTGGCATGATTTCCCCAAACTTGTTGCACTGAGACCTTCTGTTTTTGCTGACTTTGCTTTTGCTGGTCCTAGGATTCTAGGCACTTCACCAGCGCTAACAAGTGCTAAAGTACTTGTGCTCTTTCCCTAAAACATGGTAACAATGGCTTCTCCCAAAATGGCATATTTAATTTACTAATAGGTTCCTAGTAAAGTGTGCTACATGCGCAAAGGGGCAGTATAATAAATGTTATTAGAGGGCATGCAGAACTGATTCTTCCCCCCAATTAGGTAATCCTTTAAACCTGTATCAGGCCTGCCACGTCAGAGACTGTGTGTACAGTTTGACCTGACAAAGTTGCCTTTTGTCAGTCCCAAGCCTCCTTTTTTAATACTTGTATGTCACATCTAAGGTAGGCCATACACAGCCCCAAGGGCAGAGTGAAGATTATTTAAAAAGTTGGAGATGTAACTTTCAGTTTTACATGTCTTTGTAGTGAAAAGTTAAAAATCCGTTTTTTCACTAGTGCAAGGCCTATCTTTCCCATAGGTTGACATTGGGATTGCCTTATTACATATTAAAAATGTAATTCAAAATCTGGAAGAGATGGACTTTTCGAGTTTGGTGTCTCTGGAATCACAATTTAAAATCATATTTTATGATGACCTGATATTTCAAATTGCAATTCTGAAAATGCCACTTTTGGAAGGTTGGCATTTTTTCACTGTAGTCATTTGGCACCTACTACCTGTCTCTGATAACATGTCTGAGGTGGGGTGACAGCTGGGGTCTGTGTCTTCCTCCAAGAGAGCCACACACAATGGGAGCCTTAATAAGACATCCTGGGCAGGATGGAAGGAAACAGCCTCACTTACCTTCACTTATAGGATGTTGTAGGAAAGTACCCTCTTCCTTGGCATGTTACCTCCATTTTTTACCTGTATGTCAGTATGTGTTTGCCTGTCTCACTGGAATCCTGCTGGTCAGGACTCCAGTGCTCATAGTTTATGGCCTAATGTATGTGTCTGTATAGTGCTTGACTGTGTCATTGAGGCACTGCTAATCAGAACCTCAGTGCTTATGCTCTCCCTGCTTTTAAATTTATCACTGTAGGCTAGTGACTTCATTTACCAATTTCAATTGACACACTGGACCCCTCCTTATAGGTCCCTAGTGTATGGTACCTAGGTACGGAACACATTGTGGTTCCAGGAGATCCATATGGGCTGCAGCATTTCTTTTGCCACCCATAGGGAGCTCAGCCAAACCCTTACATAGGCCTGCCATTGCAGCTTGACTGAAATAAAGCATGTTATTTCACAGCCATTTTCACTGCACTTAAGTAACTTATAATTCACCTATATGTCTAACCTTCACTTGCTGAAGGTTAGGTGCAAAGTTACTAAGTGTGGGGGCACCCTTGCACTAGCAAAGGTGCCCCCATATATTTCAGGACCATTTCCCTGGACTTTGTGAGTGCTGGGACGCCATTACACACGTGCACTACATATGAGTCAATACCTATATGTAGCTTCACAATGGTATCTCTGAATATGGCCATGTAACATGTCTAAGATTATGGAATTGTCCCCCATTTCAAATCTGGTATTGGGGAGCCAATTCCATGCTTACTGGGGCTCCACTATGGACCCCTGGTACTGCAAACCAGCTCTCTGAGGCTTGCACTGCAGCTACAGCTGCTGCGACCTCACAGACAGGGTTCTGCCCTCCTGGGGTCTGAGCAGCCCAGTACCAGGAAGGCAGAACAAAGCATTCCTCTGAGAGCAGCCTGCTCCAGTAACCAGTGTAAGAGCAACAAAGTATCCACAAGGGATACTTTTCCTCTGCAACTTCAGCTCCAGCCAGCAACTGCAACAGTTTCCGTGGTGTGCACGCTCCCTGTCTTCATCCTGCACCAGAAGGACTGAAGAAATCTCCCGTGGAGTGACGGAGTCACTCCCCTGCTTCAGCAGGCACCTTCTAAGACGACGACCGGTACCCTTGGACTCCTCTCACAGTGAGGAGCATGCTTATAAGAACACAGAAGTTGGACCCCATCGACATAGACTGTCCTGAGGTCCTGTTGACGCAATTTGGAGAAGGTAAGACCTTCCCTTCCCTAAGAGCGACTGTACCCGTGTGTACTGCTTCTTCTTCCCCTCCTGAGGCCTCTGTGCACTATTTGCGAAATTCCTTAATGCACAGCGTGGCCAAGATCCCCAGCACTCCATCCTGTGATGCTCAACTTGCTGAGTTGTTTTCCGGCGGCGTGGAACCTTCCTTTGTTGTGCTGCACCAACCGCATTTTGCTCCTGCTTTGTCCCCATGTACTGGGACTCCCGTGGGTGCTGTCTGGCATCCTGAGGGCTCTCTAAAGTTCTGAGAGCCCCCTCTTCCTCCTCACACAGAGTTGAGGCCCGCAGATCCCTCCTGGGTCCAGCCATCACCATTTTGACGCAAAAGGCACTTTTGTCATAATGAAGGCTTGTTGGCAACTTCCAACACAAAATCATGTCTGCATTCATCTTCACGTCATGAGACATCCTTTTCATCATGCAGGAACCCGCTGGCATCCTCCTAAGGTTCATTCCTGCAGCCTTCAACTAACAAGGGATTCTTCTTATGCACCCTCTTCTGGGTTGGCAGGGGCTGCTGTTCTTCTTGGAATGTCTTTCGACTTCTGGGCTTGGTCCCCTTTTTTTGCAGGACTTCAGGTCCAGGAATCCAGCAGTTGTTGTTTGCAGACTTGGTTGGTTATTGCAATATCCCAATCAGGAGTTGTAGTGTGTCCTAAGGACACTTGCAGTACTTTACTCCTGCTTTTCTGGGCTCTGAGGTGGAGTAATTTACTTACCCTTACTGTATTCTTACTCTCCCAGCGATTCTGGACACCCTACACTTGTCTAGGGGGGAATTTGTGATTCACATTCCACTTTTTTAGTATAAAGTTTGTGTTGGCCCTAGACCTATTTTCTCCCATTGCATTCTATAGCATTTCCTATTGTTTACACTATCCTATGTCTAGTTACGTACCTTATTTTGGTGTCTAGTGTATATATTGTGTATAATACTTACCTCCAGAAGGAGTATTGTCCCTAAGATATTTTTGGTACTGTGTCACCCAAATAAATATTTTTGGTAACACTGAGTATTGTCTTTACTTGTGTATAAGTACTGTGTAACTATCAGTGGTATTGCATGAGATTTGCAAGTCTCCTAGTTCAGCCTAAGCTGCCCTGCGATAGCTACCTCTATCAGCCTAAGCTGCTAGAACACTACTACATTTCACTAATAAGGGATACCTGGACCTGGTGTAAGGTGTAAGTACCCAAGGTACCCACTACAAACCAGGCCAGCCTCCTACACCCCCTTCAAAGGCCCAAATGGGTATACGTACTGGACCTCTGACACCACCACTTCAGTACACTTCTGGACCTGTGGATCCTCTGCCAGGAAGAAAGACTGCTGTGGTGCTGAAAGCCTTCCACTCTGCTGGACTGCAGATTGCTAGACCCCTACTTTTCCGTGCTGACATCTACCTGTTCCCCTTTTGTCTGGGAATGAGAAGCACCGGACCTGTGCCTCTCCAACCTAGAACCCAGAGTGACTCCAAGTGATAGTCGGCTGGTCTCCTGATATGAAGTCTCAGGGACACAACAAACTTACAACCACCCTGCACTTAGACTCTGCCATCTGTGAGTCTGTATTGCCAAGTGGTACCACCCCAGTACTGGAATCTTGGAAGTGGATCTAAGGTGCTTGCTTGAGTGGAACCAACTCTTCCTCTGCTGTGGGAGCAAAATTGCTGTATCACCACTAGTGTGTGGAGAAAATTGTTGCCTCACCTTTACTACGCAGGTCAGAACCTGTGCAGCCAGAATTACATCTCCACTGTACCTTGCATTTCAAACCCAACGCATCAACTTCGGAACCAACACTGCAGCACTTTTTTCAGCCCTAGGTCCTCACCACTATTGACAGCAGTCTTGACGGGGAAACTCCATATCTCAGTCCCTGCACTCATCAGAACTGACGCATCGCCTCACCTGCCCAATGCATCCTCAACATCAACACATCGGGAACTCGCACCGCAGCCACACCACATCTTGAAATCGATGAGCGTGTCTGTTGCATGGAGGAAAGCACATCCCCTCTACTGCATGGTGCAGAAGTGATGCAATGCTCCTCAACCCGCATTTAAGTAACCTTTGTTCAGTGGGCCAAACAGCGTCCCTGTAGCTGGCCTGAACTCCATCATGGTTGCCCTGAACTTTGGACTTTGTCCTGGTCGAGTGCGACCAGATACCCCTGGTTGGCACTTTTGGCCTCCAAGAGCTGTTTTATTTAAAAATTCATAAATCAAGTTATACTTATTTGATTCCTGTTGTTTTGGTCTTGTTTTGTTTATTGAAATCTACTCTTGTTTCCTAACCTATTATGGTATCATTTTGTGTTGTGTTTTCACTGTTTTACTGTTTGAAGTACCTTGCCTTCAAGATAAGCCTAACTGCTCTGTGCCAAGCTACCAGATGGTGAGCACAGGTTAATTTGACGTTGGCTTGTGCCTTATCCTGACAAGAACTGTGGTTGCTATTTGACTAGGGCTCACAGCACCATCAACCAACAGCCCAATTCCCCCAACTAGTTATAGGATGTGAGTTATATCTCAGTAGATACATTTTTCATTAGCATTAGCATGGCGATATATCAGACATCAGTTCATATAAAAGTCATAGTTTTCACACTGATAACATCATTAGCTTGACAAAAGTTACCAGAGACAGTCATATTTGAAACAATGACATTTTATAGTTAATCCTCTACCCACCCATGCTATCAAAATAGATGTTGCTTGTTGTTTCTAAGAGGTCACAACGAAAATAAAAGAAAAACATACATACAGGAAAATGACAATATTTATTCAATTTTAGAGTGCATGGAGCTTAGGCAGGCATTCATTCCCACCACCTGCCTGGTTAGCTAACCACAACCCTGCTTGTTTCCTGCATGACACAGCCTTCTCACTGCCCCATCATGTGCTGACCTTGGGACAAAGGTGGATTTAGATTGAAAGGTATCTCATGTGAGCCTTTTAAGGTATCCCCTTGTGAAGGGGAAGTACGGAGTTCCAATCTGAACAAAGGACTGACCTTGTAGCAATCCACTGTTTTGAGACTGTTGGAGCAGTGGTCTAGAGGCAATAAAACAGAATCATAACAATGCTAGGCTGGTAAACGTTTATCATAATCATCATCCACGAAAGCCACCCTCCCCAATTACTACGAATCACAGAGTCTACCTTATGGACGTGTAAGTACATTGCATTTGACTCAACTGTGTCTAACTTGCACCTGGTTATCTATAGCTATGGGTTACTACCTGCATACTTGTGTACCACTAAGGTGACAACCATGTTCCACTTTCCCAAATATGCTTTCCCATCCCACACTGTTGTCCATACAAAAACAAACAATATCACAAGTACACACTGTCCAACTTCATTAACCTTAATGGCCATCTCACTCAATCCCACCCAGCCAATACGACCTTTTATTTATTCTATTCTGTGTACACAATGTGGACAAACACCTTGATTAACCCCTTAACCACCACAGACGTAATGGCTACATCAGGTGGCACGGCGTTAAGGCGCCACAGACGTAACCATTACGTCCTGCTACCGGCCCTAAAGGGAAGCACTAGCTCTTCTCCCGAGGGCCTCTCCCCGATTGCTTCCCCTTCCAACCCAACCCCCTCCCTCCCCCAAGTGACGTCTGATGACGTCAGTGTGCGATCGCACGCTGACATCATCAGAGGTCGCCTCCCATCGCGCTGAAAGCCCAAGGAGAAATAGATTTGTTTCTCCTCGGTACAGGGACAGAGGAGGTCATGGACGCAGGAAAAGGAAAGGAAAGGCTTATACTTTCCTTTTTCATGTCTCTCTGAACATTCCTGCAGCACGATCGTGCTGCAGGAATGCCACTAGACACCAGGGAGTTATTTTTTTTGTTAAAATGACATGAGGGGAGCGACCGCTTTGGCAAGCATCACTCCCCAAGGAGGGGTGTAGAAAAGTACCATCTTGCCTGGCATGTTACTCCAATTTTTACATGTATGTAAGTTTGTTTTTGCCTGTCTCACTGGGATCCTGCTAGCCAGGACCCCAGTGCTCATAGTTTGTGGCCTGAATGTGTGTACCTTTTTAGTGACTAACTGTGTCACTGAGGCTCTGCTAATCAGAACTTCAGTGCTTGTGCTCTCTCTGCCTTTAAAATTGTCACTATAGGCTAGTGACAATTTTCACCAATTCTAATTGGAACACTGGAACACCCTTATAATGCTGAAGGTTAGGTGTGAAGTTACTAAGTGTGAGGGCACCCTTGCACTAGCAAAGGTGCCCCCACGTAGTTCAGGGCAATTTCCCCAGACTTTGTGAGTGCGGGGACACCATTACACGTGTGCACTACATATAGGTCAATACCTATATGTAGCCTCACAATGGTAATTCCGAATATGGCCATGTAACATGTTTAAGATCATGGAATTGTCACCCCATGCCAAATCTGGTATTGGGGTGCCAATCCCATGCATCTCCGGGGCTCCACTATGGACCCAGGCACTGCCAAACCAGCTCACTGGGGTTTTCTGTGCAGCTACTGCTGCTGCCAACCCACAGACAGGGTTCTGCCCTCCTGGGGTCTGGGCAGCCCAGCCCCAGGAAGGCAAAACAAAGAATTCCCTCTGATAGAGGGTGTCTCCCTTTGGAAATATGTGTTCAGGGCTGGGGAGGAGTAGCCTCCCCCAGCCGCTGGAAATGCTTTGAAGGACACAGATGGTGCCCTTCTTGCATAAGCCAGTCTACTCCAGTTCAGGGAACCCCGAGTCCCTGCTCTGGCACAAAACTAGACAAAGGAAAGGGGAGTGACCACTCCACTGTCCATCACCACCCCATGGGTGGTGCCCAGAGCTCCTCCAGTGTGTCCCAGACCTCTGCCATCTTGGATCCAGATAAGTGAGGGCACTCTGGAGGCCTCTGAGTGGCCAGTGCTAGCAGGTGATGTCAGAGACCCCTCCTGATAGGTGCTTACCTGACTAGGTGGCCAATCCACCTCTGAGGGCTATTTAGGGTCTCTCCTGTGGACTTTTCCTCAGATAACGACTTGCAAGAATTCACCAGAGTTCCTCTGCACATCTCTCTTCAACTTCTTCCAAGGATCGACCGCTGACTGCTCCAGGACGCCTGCAGAATTGCAACAAAGTAGCAAGAAGACTACCAGCGACATTGTAGCGCCTAATCCTGCTGGCTTTCTCGACTGTTTCTTGGTGGTGCATGCTTTGGGGGCTGCCTGCCTTCATCCTGCACTGGAAGCCACAAAGAAATCTCCCTTGGGTTGACAGAATCTTTCCCCTGCTCCAGCAGGCACCAAACTTCAGCATCACTGGTACTTTGGGACCCCTCTCATCCTAACGAGCGTGGCCCCTGGAATACAGGTGGTGGTCCCAAGTGACCCAGACTGTCCAGTGGTCCAACTGTCCAAGTTTGGAGGAGGTAAGTCATTGCCTCCCCTCTCCAGACAGCAATCCTGTGCACCACATGAACTGCAGCTGCTAGGGCTTCTGTGCACATTTCCAAGGAATCCTTCATGCACAGCCAAGCCCAGGTCCCCACCACTCTGTCCTGCATTGCTCAACTCCCTGAGTTGACCACCAGCTTCGTGGGACCCTCTTTTTGTAGTGTTGAGACAACCACATGCTCAGTTTTCTTGAACCCGTGTTCAAGGACATCTGAGGGTGCTACCTTCTTGTGCGTGGGCTCTCTACGTTGCTGAGGGCCCCCTCTGTCTCCTCTCCCAAGTGGCAACGTCCTTCCTGGGGCCAGGCAGCACTCTTTTTCTTCAACCTCGACCTTTGCAGCTATCAAGGCTTGTTTGCGGTCTTTCTCCAAAGAAACAATTCTGCTTCCTCCAGCATACGTGGGACATCTTCTGCACAAAGGAGAAGTTCCTAGCACCTTTCCTTGTTGCAGAATTTTCAGCTTCTTCCTTCCGGACGCAGCCATTTTGCACCTTCATCTGGGGTTTAGTGGGCTCCTGACCCCCCTGGACACTTTCACAACTCTTGGACTTGGTCCCCTTCCTTTGCAGGTCCTCAGGTCCAGGAATCCATCTTCAGTGCTTTGCAGTATGTTGTGGTCTTTGCAGAATCCTCTATCACAAGTTTAGTGTGTTTCTAGGGAAATAGTAGTACTTTACACCTACTTTCCAGGGTCTTTGGATGGGGTATCTTGTACACCCTTAGTGTTTTCTTACACTCCCAGCGACCCTCTACACACTACACTAGCCTTGGGTTCCATTCGTGGTTCAAAATCCATTTCCTACAGTGGGCATTTTATCTAAGTCCATTCTCCCCTCTGGGGCAGATTGGTCTATATTAATTAGGCTGATCTGCCCCCCGGGGGGGCGAGGGGCCAGAAGCCATTAGACACCAGGGATGTTTTTTTTAAATTATGTTTATAAGGGAGCGACCCCTTAGGCAAGGGTCAGTCCCCAGGGGGCAATTTTATTATTAGGCTTTTTCTGCCCCTCCTGTGGTCAGATCAGCCTATACTAATTAGGCCAAAATACCCAAAGTGGGGCAGGAGCCACTAGACACCAGGGACTTTTTTTTTTGGGTTAAAATTGGCAGAAGGACAGTGACCATTTGGTAAGGGTCGCTCCCCAAAGGGGGCATTTTTCTAAGGCCATTTCTGCCTCCCCTGGGGGCAGATTGGCCTATATTAATTAGGCTGATCTGCCCCCAGCGGGAGCAGAAACCGTTGATTTTTTGTTTTTGTTTACATTAATAAAGGGAGCGATCCCTAAGGCAAGGATCATTCCAAAGGGGTCAATTGTTTTATTAGGCCTTTTCTGCCTCCAGATCGACCTATATTAATTGGCCCGATCTGCCCCCAAACGGGTCATAAACCACCAGGCACCAGGGATTTTTTTTTTTTTTTTTACAGATGAGGAGCGACCCCATAAGCAATGGTCGCTCCCCTGGGGGGCCCTGTTACTTTAGGCCATTTCTGCCCCTCTTGGGAGCAGATCGGCATATTTTTCTCAGGCCAATCTACCCCCAGGGGGGGCAGAAACCACAAGACACCAGGGATTTTTTTTGCACCAATTTCACGCAAGGGGAGTGACCCATTAGGCAAGGGTCGCTCACCTGGGGGAAAATTTATTTTAGGCCATTTATGCTCCCCTTGGGTGCAGATCGGCCTATTTTTGTAAGGCCCATCTGCCCACAAGGGGGGCAGAAAATCCACCAGAGACCAGGGAAGATTTTCTTTAAAAAAAAAAAAAAATGGGGATAAAGTTGTTCTTCACACCGGTGGGCAGATGGGGCAAGTACCCCCCATCTACTCCCCAGGGTGGCGGAAAGCCAGGGAATTAAAAACAATAAAAAAATAGTGGAGGGCTGGCTACCAACTAGTATGGGCACGGTTATGCTCCCACCCCAACTGAAGGGGGTAACAGTCTTTCAGTTCTCCCCCACACACTAAAACATCTTATCCCCTGACAAGCAAGAGGACATTTGATTATTTTAGGTTTTGGTTTTACATTTGGGCCATGAGAGCTTGTCTAACTCTCAAAATTGTCCTACTTAGAATGGTGAGGGCTGCACTTTTTGGACTTTGGGACGCTGCCATCAAGAAAAACCCATGCGATCTAGACACATCTGAAAACTAAACATCTGGGTGAGTCCAGGGTGGTGTGCTTCACATGCACCCGCACCATTTTCTTACCCACAATGCCCTGCAAACCTCCAACTTTGCTTGAAATCACACATTTTTCCCACATTTTTGTGATGGAACCTTCTAGAATCTGCAGGAATCCACAAAATTCCTACCACCCAGTATTGTCACATCTATACCAATAAGAATTCTGCCCTACTTGTCAGCCTAAAACATTTTTTTTCAAACTGCCTTTTGCACCTTCTTTTGTTCCCCCTCAATTTTGTCCTGTTTTTGTCTCTTTCCTGTCACAGGCACTTGGCCCACCTACACAAGTGAAGTATCATTTTTATTGGGAGACTGAGGAGAACATTGGGTGGTAGTGAATTTGTGCCGGTGCAGTGATCCCACACAGAAATGTGGGAAAAATGTGATTTTGTTTTAGTTAAATTTGAGGTTTGCTGAGGATTCTGGGGAAGAAAACACTGGGGGATCAACGCAAGTCACACCTCCCTCGACTCCCTCGGGTGTCTAGGTTTCAGAAATGTCTGGGTTTGGTAGATTTCCCTAGATGGCTGCTGAGCCCAGATCCAAAGATGCAGGTGCCCCCGTCTGCAAAAAAGGGTAGCTTTGTATTTGATAATTTTGATGTGTCCATGTTGTGTTTTGGTGCATTTCCTGTCGAGGGCACTAGGCCTATCCCCATAAGTGAGGTACTATTTTTATTGGAAGACTTAGGTGAATGCTGGGTGTAAGGAAATTTGTGGCTCCTCTCAGATTCCAGTACTTTCCTTCGCCACAATGTGAGGAAAAAGTGTTTTTTTGCCAAATTTTGAAGTTTGCAAAGGATTCTGGGTAACAGAACCTGGTGAGCGCCCCACAAGTCACACAATTCTGAATTACCATAGGTGTCTAGTTTTCAAAAATTCATAGGTTTGGTAGGTTTTCCTAGGTGCTGGCTGAGCTAGTGGCCAAAATCCACAGTTAGGCACTTTGCAAAAAACTGGTCTGTTTTCTTTGGGAAAATGTGATGCGTCCATGTTGTGTTTTGGGGCATTTCCTGTTGCGGGAACTAGGCCAACCCACTCAAGCGAGGTACCATTTTTATTTGGAGACTTAGGTGAATGCTGGGTGGAAGGAAATGTGTGGCTCCGCTCAGAATCCAGATCTATCCATCATCGAAATGTGAGGAAAAAGTGTTTTTTTGGCAAAATTTTGAAGTTTGCAAAGGATTCGTGGTAACAGAACCTGGTGAAAGCCCCACAATTCACCTGACTCTGAATTCCCCTAGGTGTTTAATTTAAATTTTTTTTATTGGTTTGCTATGTTTCCCCGGGTGCTGACTAAGCTAAAGGCCAAAATCCACAGCTAGGTAATTTCCAAAAAACACTTCAGATTTCAATGTAAAAATGTGATGGGTCCATGTTGCGTTTCCTGTTGCGGGCATTAGGCCTACCCACGCAAGTTAGGTACCATTTTCATTGAGAGACTTGGGGGAACACAGAATAGAAGAACAAGTGTTTTTGCCCTTTGTCTTTCTCTAAATTTTTTCCATCCAAATGTAAGACAGTGTGTAAAAAAGAAGTCTATTTGAGAAATGCCCTGTAATTCACATGCTAGAATAGGGACCCCGGAATTCAGAGATGCGCAAATAACCACTGCTTCTCATTACTTTATCTTGCGGCCATTTTGTAAATACAGAGGTTTCCTTGATACCTATTTTTGACTCTTCATATTTCACCAAATGAATTGCTGTATGCCTGGTATGCAATGAAAACCCATTGAAAAGGTGCGGTTTCTTTTTTGGCCTTGGGTACCTAGAGTTCTTGATGAACCTACAATCCCTATATATCCCGGCAACCAGAAGGGTCCAGCAGATGTAACGTTATATTGCTTTTGAAAATCTAACATCACAGGAAAATGTTACAGAGTAAAACGTGAAAAAAAATGGCTGTTTTTTTCACCTCAATTTCAATATTTTTTTATTTCAGCTGTTATTTTCTGTAGGAAAACCTTGTAGGATCTACACAATGACCCCTTGCTGAATTTATAATAATGTCTACTTTTTAGAAATGTTTAGCTGATCGGGATCTGGCATTGGTTTTACACCCATTTCCGTCACTAACTGGAAGGAGGCTAAAAGCACAAAAAAATGAAAAAATGGGGTATGTCCCAGTCAAATGCCAAAACTGTGTTGAAAAATGTGGTTTTCTAATTCAAGTCTGTCTGTCCTGAAAGCTGAGAAGATGGTGATTCTAGCATCCTCTGCTGATGCCATTTTCAGGGAAAAAAACCACAAGCCTTCTTCTGCAGCTCTTTTTTCCCATTTAAAAAAAAAAATGAAATTTTCGCTGTATTTTGGCTAATTTCTTGGTGTCCTCCAGGGGAACCCACAAACTCTGGGTACCTCTAGAATTCCTAGGATGTTGGAAAAAAAGGACACAAATTTGGCATGGGTAGCCTATGTGGAAGGGGGAAGTAACACACCCAATTTGCCCCTTCTGCCTCTACAGATCTCTTAGCTTATAGGGTAATTCAAAACTGGAAAAACACCAACCTTACCTATTATGACAAGTGAACTTTTGACTTGTATTTCTATTTATGTTTTTACATTACCATGCCATTTTTATCAATTATATGCTAAAGGGAAGTGTATAGTAGTATATCCAAGTGATTAGGTCAACAGGCGGGGCCAAGATGGAATTGCAAATAGGATAAGAGACAGATGTTGCCAGCAATGTTGGTGGTTGTGAAGAAGTGAGAAGTGCAGTTGATGAAGAAAATTTGGTTCAAGACAGATTCACATGATTTTGTTGTTGTGGAAGACAGAAATGTTTAACGTAGGTGTTGTCAAAACTAGATCGAGATATGAAACGTATTAGAAAGTATAGATGTTTGGAGATGTTTTCCTGACAGGTAAAAGAAATGGCAGTAAGATCACTGTTTACTTTCTTTACTGTGTCACAGATTTAATTGGGGTGTTTGCCACAGAGTGTAAAGAGATTTAACCCCTTCACTGCTAGGCCTTTTCTCCCTTAGGTGTCAGGACATTTTTTGGCTATTTGGGGCAGTTTGTGCTTAGGTGCCGGATGGGTTTATAGCCTTTGTAAAGTTCTGGTGGTTTTAGGAAGCTGTGTCTTCCATGACATCTATCACTCCTCGGTGGACCGCATAGACTCTGTTTACCTTTGGTGGTCTAGAAATATATTTCAAAGTCTCCTTGCGCAACTCACCTATTACACTAACCACTGAAAACTCACATGCCTCATCAAAGTCACTGTTAACAGTGCCATTGCTGCAGAAGGTTGTCCCCACAAATATTAAAGGACGTCCTCCTCATCTCTACAGCACCGCACCAGACCAAGAACTGTAATGATCCCCTGATCTTGGTTTACTCTCAAGAGATAAGGCTCTGAGTTCTCAGATCCATTAACTTATGACAAATCCATCAAAACCACCCCTCCTTGGGAAGCTCACTAAAAAGAAGCATTCATGCTACCATCTGCCTTTTTTAAAAGAAGTGATTTTCTACTACTAAGCAACTTTCTGCTCTGACTGTGGCACAGACTATTCACTATTTGCCATTCGAATGACTTTCCAGCATTCAGAATGGAGTCATTACCCTCCTACTATTACACCTATTTTGGGGTTTTACACATTACATCATCCCCCTTGCTACAAAGAAGCACATTGGATTGTCTCTCTTTAAATGTTCCCACATTATCCTCCTTCCTTCATTCCTGACCTTACCGTTGCTTTCTGATGGCCGCATTATCCAAAGCTCTAGCATCAAACTATTTCTCTTTGTCTCCTATTTCAGCCCTATCTTAGACATACTCAAATCATTTCTGTTCAGCTAAATGCATGACATCTAGTTAAGCAGCAAACTGGAAAAGCCTTTGTACCCCGACTCCTGCACCATAGGCTCTTGTTTCTCAGTAGGATTACATTCATTCATACCTGCCTCTTCATAAACAGACATCTTCACTTGAGGAAATTAGTTAATGCATTCCACAACCGTAGCTGGTACTAGACCGCCCAGGACTGGTGCCAGCCGGTTAAGAAGCCTAGGGGTGATATCGCTCTTCTTCCCTAGTAAACCAGGCTACCACAATCTCCTTCATAATGAGGACCTTGACTCACATGTTGCTGTACCTAGGGTTTCCCACTTGGTCCAATCCATCTTGACTTTGGCTCTTTCTTGTTTAGATGATGCGAATGGAATCTATCTAGGTGCTCCAGGATCTGTTTTATGAAAACTGATACATAGTCAGAATTCTGCCACAAAGAGCTACTACACCTTCCAAGTAGTGATTTCATTACCCATACCCTTCAAACTCTCACTAGCTCTCAGTGGCCAGGTCTGTCTCTTCGAGGCCCTTTGCATCACATATTTAACCATCCATGTTGTTGGGCGATATTTTGCCAGCACAACTTCATCTTTGACTGGCATGGTTACTGATCCAGCTTCAGAAACCAAAAGTCTTTCAAAACCACCTTTGGGTTACTGCCTGGAACGTGCTTGGGATATTTCTCCTAGCAAGAATCATAAACTGAAACTGTACTACATGGTTGTTTCCAGCAAAGTGTACTTCTCACTCATCCAGACTTATATTCCAGCTGAAAACTGATATGAATGGCCCCATGAATCTCACTCTCTTTAGCATCATAATTGAGCTCAAGGGCAGCTCTAGTCCTGCCACAGCGGCATGACTAGAACACCCATTAGACCGCTTGTGACACCCAACGCTCTGCAAACATAAACTTTTTACCAACGGGGAGGCACAGCATCAACATGCAAAATCTATTTTTAACTCACAGTTTTTCATCATTACCTTCATGCCTAATCACCACAAAAAATCGACAGTGATATTAATGAAGTACCAGTCAGACTTTCACAAATAAATCCAGTCCTTTAGTCTTAGTTCACACTCTCAACCATGCGTTTGAGGCAAGATTGCCACAACAAAACAGTTACTGGCATGAACTTTGGGTTACATGAGTGTTATGAAATAGCTATTGGCAGTATGGGTTTAAGTTTTTTTTACATAGCAAGAGCACTGTAGAAAAAAAAGGGAACATCTGACCTGTGCATAATAGGTAGAGTTTCCTGATAGTCATAAAACTGAACGATGTGTAGTTAAAACTGTTGTGGCAGCCCACCATGGCATTTTAGGTATTCCATGGAGTATGCAGTTTGCATCTGCCATTTCCAGATGATTGTTGGCCAACCTAGAGATATGGTGGAGCTGGAAATGGTGGAAAGAGAGATAGAGAAACATGTTCCACCTTCTCTTCCATCATATCCTGCTCCAGGATGTCACCAGCGGAGTTATCCAGCAGGAAGTGCCAGATACATGCTACATCATTTCACTTAACACGGTTAAGTGGCAGGAAGCGCAGCTGGCATGATACATGCGAGTTAGACTATGGCCCTCATTACCACCCTGGCGGATGGTGCAGTGATGGCGGTAATACCGCAAACAGGCCGGCGGTCATTACCGCCCCATTATGACATTGGCGGTTTAGCATATGGCAAACCTCTAATGTACTGCACCGTCTGCCATGGCGGTAAGGACCGCCAGGCTGGAGACAACGGTCTCCAGCCTGGCGGCCATCACTAGTCCGCCTGCGGCATCAGGACCCCGCATACCGTCATGGATTTCGTGGGGTATTGAACTACCGCGAAATCCATGTCGGTAGGCACCACAGTGCCAGGGAATTTGTTTCCTGGCACTAATTGGGGCCTCTCTCTCCCCCTCCCCCTTCCCTGAGTCCACCCCCAACACCCACGATCCCCCCACCACCCACCAAAGGTAGTAGGACCCCCTTCCCACCTCTACCGACCCCCATAGACTCCCCAAACATACCCACTTCACACACGCTCACACCACTCACACACATACACACGCACATACATGCACACATGCACACATACATACACGTAACATTTCCCATACACACATTACACCTCCTGTATACATACACGCACTCGCACACACCCTCTACACACTCACATGCACACCCCCGTGCACGCACACACCACACAACACCCCTCTGCCCCCATTCCCTAACGGACGATCACCTTACCTGTTTCGGTGATCCTCCGGCAGGGAACGGGATCCATGGGGGCTGCTCCGCTGCCAGCACCCCGTTACCAGAACACCGCCATGCCGAATACAGTATGGCTGCTGGCGGCTCTCCGTCCAAAAAAGGGCAGAGGGTCGCCAGCAGTCATAATACGGCCTGGCGGCACCCCAGCAGTCTTTGAAAAAGACAGCCGAGGTTAAAATGAGGGCCTATGTCTTGAAGGCTGAGTCATTGAGAGTGTCGGTCAGAATGCAGCTGGTCAACACTTCAGGTTGATAGGACGAGTTTGAGCATCAGGAATCTGAATGTGTGCTGATGGAGGACTCAGAGAAGTGGATGAAAAGCTAGATTTCTGCTGTAGCAGTTTCCCTGTTGCCCTGAACAGTCCTCTTGCGATTTGTTTTTCAAACTATGAATATCTCTGCACTTTGTGTTGCTTCCCGAAGTTAAAAACGGCACACCGATTTGCCTTCATCAAATTGTATCAGCCAATATTCTGGATATGTTAATCCTGCAAGTTGTGGGCACTATTGTATTTGATCACTACTGCAACAAGGGTTAAAGCCATTGGAAGCCCAGGACCATTTTCATTGATTTTAAGTAGCACTCGTTATAGAAAGGGTTGGAGGCCGCCTCTGAACTTGATAACATTTATGGATCTGTAGGCATCCATTTGTTCTACCCTGGGACGGTAATTTTTGAAAGTGTTATTTTAAATTAATTTTGTTCAACCTGGTGTCTTTGACGTTTCAACGTCTTTTCAGCAGACACCGGTTATGATTGTACCGAATAATTTCCATTTTTATTTTCATTAATTTGCTTCTGTTTTCTTGCCAGGGGGATACCTTCTTGATTTTGACTTTTCGTTGTGCTATGCTATTTGCTTTGCTCATCATTTTCTAATTCATGTTTTAAGTTGTTGAGCTTTGCCTGACAACATTAATGAATCAATATGGTGTCCTTTTTTTAACCAGTGGCTTTCATCTGGCAAACTCGTTTCACACCCCTTTGAATTACGGTATATACGCATAATTTTATATTCAAGCACGTACAGCATATGCCATTTTGAGAGAGTTCTGAGAAAAGTGAGGGGTACAGCACTAAAACTGTGTGAGATTATATATCTAATCATAGTTCTGACACTTCAACTACAATTTTAAAATTAAGGTTCATAATGTCCACATAAAAGGATTTGTAGGAATGTGTCTGCCCTGTGCTCCATGTCCTCTGCTTCCAGCAGCTGCATATATACATTAGCATGAATAGAGGCACTCTTCAAAATGGTATTCGTCTAAGAAAAGTATTTCTGTTTATATTATCAGTGACAACCAACACTTTTTTGCAGATTTCACCTCATTACAGCTTAATGTGGGATATTCACTATAATGGTTCATGTCTTTTGAGCTCAAACTAGATACTAGATACAAATTTTAACTAGGCTCAGGTAAAATTGTGTTTACGCTTGTTTAATTTTGGGCATGTCACAATATATTTGTTTTGACCAAAGCCTGAGAGTTCTCGGATTATTTACCGGTAATCTTCATTACCCTAATTCTCTCTTCCTCACTGTAGGAAAGTACCATCTTGCCTGGCATGTTACCCCCATATTTCACTGTATATATGTTGTTTTAGTCTATGTGTCACTGCAGGGCCCCAGTGCTCATAAGTGTGCCCTGTATGTGTTCCCTGTGTGATGACTAACTGTCTCACTGAGGCTCTGCTAACCAGAACCTCAGTGGTTATGCTCTCTCTGCTTTCTAAATTGTCACTATCAGGCTAGTGACCAATTTTACCAATTCACATTGGCATACTGGAACACCCTTATAATTCCCTAGTATATGGTACTGAGGTACCCAGGGTATTGGGGTTCCAGGAGATCCCTATGGGCTGCAGCATTTCTTTTGCCACCCATAGGGAGTTCTGACAATTCTTACAAAGCCTGCCAGTGCAGCCTGAGTGAAATAACGGCCACGTTATTTCACAGCCATTTACCACTGCACTTAAGTAACTTATAAGTAACCTATATGTCTAACCTTCACCTGGTGAAGGTTGGGTGCAAGGTTACTTAGTGTGAGGTCACCCTGGCACTAGCCAAGGTGCCCCCACATCGTTCAGAGCAAATTCCCCGGACTTTATGAGTGTGGGGACACCATTACACACGTGCACTGTACATAGGTCTCTACCTATGTACAGCGTCACAATGGTAACTCCGAACATGGCCATGTAATATGTCTAGGATCATGGAATTGTCACCCCAATGCCATTCTGGCATTGGGGGGACAATTCCATGATCCCCTGGGTCTCTAGCACAGAACCCGGGTACTGCCAAACTGCCTTTCCCCGGGTTTCACTGCAGATGCTGCTGCTGCCAACCCCTCAGACAGGTTTCTGCCCTCCTGGGGTCCAGCCAGGCCTGGCCCAGGAAGGCAGAACAAAGGACTTCCTCTGAGATAGGGTGTTACACCCTCTACGTTTGGAAATAGGTGTCAGGGCTGGGGAGGAGTAGCCTCCCCCAGCCTCTGGAAATTTTTGATGGGCACAGATGGTTCCCATCTCTGCATAAGCCAGTCTACACCGGTTCAGGGATCCCCCAGCCCTGCTCTGGCGCGAAACTGGACAAAGGAAAGGGGAGTGACCACTCCCCTGACCTGCACCTCCCAGGGGAGGTGCCCAGAGCTCCTCCTGTGTGCCCCAGACCTCTGCCATATTGGATTCAGAGGTGTGCTGGCACACTGGACTGCTCTGAGTGGCCAGGGCCAGCAGGTGACGTCAGAGACTCCTTCTGATAGGCTCTTACCTTTCTTACTAGCCTATCCTCCTTCCTAGGTAGCCAAACCTCCTTTTCTGGCTATTTAGGGTTTCTGCTTTGGGGAATTCTTCAGATACCGAATGCAAGAGCTCACCAGAGTTCCTCTGCATCTCCATCTTCACCTTCTGCCAAAGGATCGACTGCTGACTGCTCAGGACGCCTGCAAAACCTCAACAAAGTAGCAAAGACGACTACTGAAACCTTGTATTGCTTCATCCTGTCGGCTTTCTTGACTGTTTCCTGGTGGTGCATGCTCTGGGGGTAACCTGCCTCCTTCTTGCACCAGGAGCTCAGAAGAAATATCCTGTGGGTCGACGGAATCTTCCCCCTGCAACCGCAGGCAACAAAAGACTGCATCACCGGTCCTCTGGGTCCCCTCTCAGGACGACAAGCGTGGTCCCTGGAACTCAGCAACTCTGTCCAAGTGACTCCCACAGTCCAGTGACTCTTCAGTCCAAGTTTGGTGGAGGTAAGTCCTTGCCTCCCCACGCTAGACTGCATTGCTGGGTACTGCGTGATTTGCAGCTGCTCCGGCTCCTGTGCAGTCTTCCAGGATTTTCTTCATGCACAGCCAAGCCTGGGTCCCCGGCACTCTAACCTGCAGTGCACAACCTTCTGAGTTGTCCTCCGGCGTCGTGGGACTTTCTGACTTCAGGTGGACTCCAGTTCACTCCTCTTCTAAGTGCCTGTTCCGGTATTTCTGCAGGTGCTGCCTGCTTCTGTGAGGGCTCCCTGACTTGCTGGATGCCTCCTCTGTCTCCTCATCCGAGTGGTGACATCCTGGTCCTTCCTGGGCCACAGCAGCATCCAAAAACCCTAACTGTGACCCTTGCAGCTAGCAAGGCTTGTTTGTGGTCTTTCTTCATGGGAGCACCTCTGCAAGCTTCTTCACGATGTGGGACATCCATCCTCCAAAGGGGAAGTTCCTAATCCTCTTCGTTCTTGCAGAACACCAAGCTTCTTCCACCCGGTGGCAGCTTCCTTGCATCCTCAGCTGGCATTTCCTGGGCATCTGCCCACTCTCGACACTGTTGCAACTCTTGGACTTGGTCCCCTTGTCTTACAGGTACTCAGGTCCAGAAATCCACTGTTGTTGCATTGCTGGTGTCGGTCTTCCTTGCAGAATCCCCCTATCACGACTTCTGTGCTCTCTGGGGGTTGTAGGTGCACTTTACACCTACCTTACAGGGTCTTGGGGTGGGCTATTTTTCTAACAGTCACTGTTTTCTTACAGTCCCAGTGACCCTCTACAAGCTCACATAGGTTTGGGGTCCGTTCGTGTTTCGCATTCCACTTTTGGAGTATATGGTTTGTGTTGCCCCTATACCTATGTGCTCCTATTGCAATCTACCGTAACTTTACATTGCTTGCATTACTTCCTTTTGCTATTACTGCATATTTTTGGTATTGTATACATATATCTTGTGTATATTTGTCATCCTCATACTGAGGGTACTCACTGAGATACTTTTGGCATATTGTCATAAAAATAAAGTACCTTTATTTTTAGTATATCTGTGTATTGTGTTTTCTTATGATATTGTCCATATGACACCAGTGGTATAGTAGGAGCTTTGCATGTCTCCTAGTTCAGCCTAAGCTACTCTGCTATAGCTACCTTCTATCAGCCTAAGATGCTAGAAACACCTCTTCTACACTAATATGGGATAACTGGACCTGGCACAGAGAGTAAGTACCCCTTGGTACCCACTACAAGCCAGGCCAGCCTCCTACACTCACCCAAGTACTTACGTAGTATGGTTTACCTCATGTATCACTTTAATGCACAATTTCCTGAGCTTTTTTCTCTTTTTTATTAAATTATCCCCAAACCTATCCCATAAAATCGTCCCTTTTCTAAAGCACTTTCCTAGCCATACCAAAGCACCCTTATCTCAAACAATGATAAGAAGGGCAGGAGTAATGGAGGTTTGTAGCTACTGAGACAAGAAAGAGAGAATCTAAGTAATGAAGATTCCCATTACCTCCTCATCTCCTGCCTCTTTCCAGTCATTACATAGTGAGGATATACTCAAGCACAGGCCTTTTTATCACAATACTTATGGCCAGAATACCAGCACAAAAACATCTGGTAGTGAAATCCAATTGTTATTGCCCCATAAGCCCCAGAAACGTACCATATCCACGCCATACATAAGGAAACATTATACGAAGCATAAATTATGTAATTTAAAGAGTTCTGGGAAGCAGCTTCACAGATACCACCAGAACCAAATTTTGACTCTTTACTCCAGGCTACTGGAATCCTATAATGAGAGATAAATGTAGCTGGAGTAGGCCAGGTTGCTGCTGAACAAATGTCTGCAACTGAGTCCCTAGCCCATTCAGACCATGAGACAGCCAGGTGTCTTGCTGGGTGATCCTGAACACTACTGGGAAATTCTTCACCAACATGGTTATAAGCCAAAGAAACAACAGTTTTGATCCATCTAGGCAGAGTAGATCTACAAACCCCACCCTCTCGATTATCATGACCATAATTAATAAACATGGAATCTGATTTCCAAAAAGTTGAAGACCGTTTTAAATAGATAGTAGGAGCCCTTTTTACATCCAGAGAAGCAATAGGGGGGTCTGAGGAAATCACAACCAACAGAGACAGCGCTACTATCTGCTGATTCCTATGAAATACAGAGTTGACTTTATGAAGAACATTACGACACAAAGACAAAACCACCCTGCCTTCAAACATCTTCACAAATGGATAATGGCACTAAAGGGAACCCAAATCTCTTAACCCCTTGAGAGATATACAGTTCTATAAGGATTCTTCCAGAGGCTCAAAGGGAGGACCCTGCAAAAAGAACAAGACCAGCAACAGATCTCAAGGAGGAAAAAATGTTGGTCAAATCAACAAAAATACCTTAAAAAGTGTAACCCCAAAGGAATTAATTGCATCAAGTCTGCCCCAGGTGGATCTAGAGACTCTGATAGTGGACGATTGAAGCTTCAGGGTGAATACTGAAAGTTTTTTTGCCAAGCCCATCTTGAATATAATCCAAAATTACTTCTTGAGAACATTCCAGAGAGGATAAACCCAGCCCTATACACTATTTATCTAAAGATGCCCATTGAAGAATATATAATTTCCTAGTACACTCTCTCCTAGAAGCCTAAATAGAAAGCAAAATAGACAAGGAAAGATCCTTTCTTAGAAGACTCTTCCTTTCAACACCCAGGCCGAGGGCCGAAGATGATTCAGTGACATAACTGTCAGGGCTGGATGAATTATTGGAACAGGGAAGAAAGTGCAAATCCATTCTTTGTCTATTGCCATAGAGCAAAGAAGTAGAAACCAAGTTCTCCTCGGCCAAAAGGGAACCTCTAGAATGACATCCAACCTTTTGCTCTGGGTACTGAGCAGGACTTTCTTCATTAGGGGAAATGAAAGAAAGGCATATAGGAGACCCCACAGCTATGGTTGAAGAACCCCAGAGAGTGATTTCTTCTTAACTGGGAAAAAAGCAGAGGAGCTTGAGCATCTGAGAGATCTGCAAACAAATATATGACCAGCGGCCACTACCTGCTGCATAAAGCCAGAAAAAACAAGTCATTGGTGGAGATCTCCTGTGAGCTGGGAAAATATTCCACTCAAATTGTCCCCCTGAATGTTCTGACATCCCTGGATGGGCACTGCTCTTATGGAAAGCAGAGTCACCTTTGCCCAAGCCATTATCTGTAAGGCTATCTAGTTCAGAGAACAATTTATTGATCTAAACTGTTGATTGCAATTAGATTGTCCGTTCTGACTACCAAAGCTGAATCCTTTATCTTTGCAAGAAAGACACCAAGAGCAATCTGCACCACCATCAATTCCCTCCAGTTGGACAAAAGGCCAGACTCCTGAGCTGACTAAAGCCCAAGAGTAGTTAAATCCCCAAGATCACCTTCCCTACCCCGACTGCTGGCATCTGTGGTTAGTACCAGAAGGTGTGAGAGAGCAAAGGGAGTGCCATGATCCAGAGCAGTCAATTCTGTCCACCAGCTTAAATGCGATATGACCCCTGAAGTTACCAGAATGAGCATCTCAAAATCTTTTGAGGCTGGGGACCAATACTGAAGGATATGAAGCAACACATGACCTAGGTGAAAGCAAGCCCAGAATATGATGAACACTGTTGCAGTCTGGAAGACAAGAGGAAAAACATCAACACAGCCTCCTTTTGGACCAATATAGCTCGAGTTCCATAGAAAAGAAAAGAGGTACAATTGCCATGTCCTCCTGAAGTCGAAGCCATTCCCTTACCTGAGCCAGTTTGCCTTGTAAGGGTATTATCCAGATGAGCTTGAAACATTATCTTATGCACTGCTGGAAGGACGAACTTCCCCACATCTGTCCTGCAATTGGCCCCAATGTATTCTAGATTCTGTGAGGACACCAGAACTGATTGGTTCCTGTTGATCACCAATCCAGAGGTTCTTAAACTCTGAAAAAGCATACAGAGAAGAAAAGTCTTCTGAGAAGAATCTGCTATCAATCCCCCCAAATGCAAAAATGTTTAGCTACTGCTACTCCAGCATAAGCCATCGCAGAAGCTCTAAGTCTATGAAAAACAATGTAAGATTGAAACTTTGCTTGAATTTGCATAAGTGCCAACAACTGAGAAATATATTTCCCTTTTTGGATGGAAAGAGCCTGGAAGTTCTTAGCTACGGACTGGAAAGCATGTACTGAATAAATGTCTGACCTCACTGAAAGACTCAGTCCTGCTTATGCCCTATTAAAAGCCCCTTAAGCTTTTTTGTCTGCAACATCAGAGACTACAACATTTTAACAGGATAGAACGAGCCACCAATGTGCAGAGGATCGATAGAAGGTAACTGGGGAAGCTAGGGAACTGGGGAAGCTACATATGTCCCTTAGCAAAAGGATAAAATCTACTGGGAAATCTAGGAACATTTATCCTATCAGGATCTCTCCATTACCTTTGAAGTCAATTCGAAATAGCTGTGATTGCCAGGAGGAGTGTTGGAACTCCAGGCCTTTGAAACTGCCACAACCAGTTCCCAATGTATGCTGGCTGTTCTGAGTCTCTCAAAAGTTGAAGGTCTGAAGACAAATAAGTAATGATAGGTTTCATTTGTTCCTTATGAATATATTTCCCCTTTGGAGCAGAAGATTTGTCAGGAAACCCAAGATGCTCTTCATCAAAATCATGTGAAGTTCAGAGACATAGGCAAAGACACCTACAAAACAGAAAAATCCGAAGAAGGTCGAAGAGAATTAAATCCACCCCTATATCGCTTACACCCCTCTGAGTGCAATTTAACCATCTCCTGTAATTTTCTCTCCACCACTGGAGAAGAGCAACACTTGCAATGAGAGATGCTTTTAACCACAGAATAATACAAAAATAAGCCTTAAAATGTATTACTCTAGCTCCATCAGGCAAATAAAAAAGGCGCCATAAAAAGAGACAAGAGGAAGTTATTGCTTTCTATTAGTCCCTCTGACCTCTCATTTGCACAGCTGGAGGAACAGAATACCTTCCCTAGATAATTGTCTAATTTAAATAGATGCTTCGTTACCTTGCTAGTGAAATGATGGATGGATGAATGGATGGAAGAATGAATGGAATGATACGTGAAAGGGAGGGTGGATGGATGGATAGATGAAAAGGTGGTAGTGATGAATGAGTGAAAAGGTGGATAGATGAAAGAGTGAAAGGATGGATGATCGAAAGGGTAAATGGATAGAGGAATGAGTGGATGGATGGATGGATGAGTGAAAGGGAAGGTGGGTGGGTGGATGGACAGATGAATGAATGGAGTGGGAGGTTGGATGATAGATGAGTGAAAAGGTGGATCGATGAATGAGTGAAAGTATGGAAGAAAGAAAGGAGGGATGGATGGATGGAGTGAACGAGTGGATGGCTGGCTGACTGGATGGATAGATGGATGGAAGAGTGGATGGATGAGTACAAGGGTGGGTGAATGGATGAGTGAAATGATGGATGGATAGAAAAGTGAAAGGATGGATGGATGGATTGGTTCGTGGACTAGGTTTGGAGATTGATAGATAGGTTTAGATGTGGATCGGCACACAGGTGGACGGACGGAATGTTGAAAGACTGAATGATGGCTGAAAGAATGAAAGAATAACTAAATATGAAGATGAAATGGTGAATATCAGCACATGCCTGGAAGAATGATTACTTGCTTTGCTTGTTTGATGCCAAAAGATCAGAGGTGCAAGTAATTTTGATTGTATGCTACACCCGAGGCAGGACTTCTGCACCATTCAGCATGACATTGTGAATACTACCCCTGGCCAGTGTGTCCCAAGTGCAAGCTACAGTAAGCTGCAACAAACCTGTGGCCCAATAATGAGGGACTTGGCTGCCTCAGAGCAGAGCGCACACCTGTTTTCTTTTTTTTGTGCCACTAATGAGTAAAGTAAGTTCATTTAACCCAATATTTCTCAAAGACAGAGCATCATTTTAAGAAAGTGAGCAGGGTTTGCCTCCTACTGTTTCTGAGCTGTGCTGTCTAAACAAATGGACCAACCCAGGGAAATATTACGTTAACTAAATTAACTGCAAGCACTACAGTGGCATGGAAAGAGGGGCTGGGCTATGCAGAGACGCAGCAGAGCCTATCATGAAATGGCCTCAGGAGACCAAATATGTTTTTAAAAAAACATTAGGAGCTTTCTAAAAAGCATGTTTTTCAGTTGTAGAAAACATACACTATGAACTTATTCTTCTGAAGAAGATGCTATAATCTTGGAATTGAACCCAACGCAACCCTGCTTGCCAAAATTCAGACCATTATCAGAATTAAAGAAGTTGTGCTCATAGCCATCTAAGGAGGTGTCAACTTGCTAAGATTGCTCACTTTACAAAAGCACAACTTTGCTGCAGACCAGTCTGAAAAAAGTTGTGGAGATTGAGCTCTGGATCTTTCCATGACATGTGGGTATTTCATCACCTGGAAGGGACATTGGAGCGAAGCATGACTCAAAACTAGGCAGCAGACCTTTTCCATCTATGCGAAGAGAATCTTGACCAGCATCCCTGTATCCATCAGGACTCCCTTAATACTGCTCCAGTTTACAAAGAGTTGAAGACTCACCTCTTTAAAGAACACTACATCACAATGCGTTACCCAGCTACAATTCAGCTTTCTCTCCTTTTATGCATTGACTTTCTCCTTGTCTTTGACCATGGACAGAGCACGTCTGCCTTTTGGCTAGGTTTGTGCTACATAAATACTATATACATACATAACTTGCTCCATAGCAAATGGGTGTGTGGGTGCCTGTGAAATACCCTTAAAATGGACTTGGGGGAGTTGAAATAACAGCTCTATTATGCCCCTGTTGGAATAGAGAGTGGAACATAGGAGGAGGTTGACAGCTGCAGTGGAGTGCCATAGACACCGATAAAGGGGTGAGCCCACCATGCTTGCTGTGTGGGTGCAATGGATTTACTCCTTTTACTGCTGATAACAGATATTGCTTTCTTCAGTGATTATCACTGCCTCCTACCTTAACATGGTCATTATGCAAGCTTGTGATAAACACTGTTGGGACGGAAAACTCCTCTGCATGCTAGTGGATGTGCAACCTTGCCCTAAGTGCCCAACTGTACTGATGTCTGGATCCCTAATACTGATTTTTGTTATCATGGACACCAAACACGGATCATGTATGTAGCCATGAAATAGGTCTGTTTCTTGAACTGCAGGTCTTGTTGAAAGGGGCGCGTAAAGTTCAGCCATCATAGTGATGGAAGGCTACTTCCTTCACCAGGAGTTAAGCAGCAATAGAATGGTGGTGACAGCATACAATGTAGTGATCAGTAGGAGTGCACAGGTCCTTCATGCACTGGGTGTATGTGTGGCTATACGTGGTAAAGTACATGAAGGGTGCAGTGCTGTGCAGTATGTGCATGTTAAATGCATGTGTTGGATGTATGTGTGCCTATGAGTGAGACAGCCCATGGAGGATACAGTACTGTGCAGTGTGTGGATGCTGTATGCATGCACTGGGTGTATGTGCAACTGTATTTGTACCTGTGAATGGTACAATACATGGAGGGCCCTGCGTTCAATTTTGGAAGACCTAGGTCTGTATGGTGAAGCATGTAGTGGAGCTAGAGAAATGCTTTGTGTATTGTTGCATTTCTGCAAGCCGGGTGGGACATGCCCTGGAGAGAGGAGAATCAGGCTTCCCCTGCAAACTTCAAAGGGTGCTCTTTGATTCAATGAGAGGTCACAAAGAAGGGACCTGGGCACCTCTCAGGAAGGAGATGTGGCTGAAAAGAGAATCATAAAGCGTAGAGCTGTGGGCCAGGGTTAACCTTTTAATACATATATCACTGTGGCTGACATCTGGGTGTGAACTCAGGTTACTCCCACAGCCTGTGTTGTGTGGCTGTTAGCTTTGTAGTCACTCCTGCTGCGTGAGGCTGCTAAATCACATTTGGTGACTGAAAATAGACTATAAGAGGGGGAGTTTAGGACCCCAAAGGTTTTCATCTGCCAAGCAGCCACACTGCATGTGTGAGGAGGGGAAGATTTACAAGACATCTGTCTTAAAACAGGATGGTGGGGCCAAGGACTGCTGGCTTCCCTACTGGGTGAGGGGACACCACCCAGGGAATCAAAAATCACCTGGCCTGGAGCACTATTGCCTGTCTGCTCCACAAGCTCGGGGTGTCCTGTGAAGAAGAGGAGAGCGCTCGTGGGAGTGAAATCCAGCAGGGACTCCTGTTGAGTAGATTCCTGTTGCAAGATGTGGGGAAACAGCTGCTGCACCAATCAGGTCATTGCACATATGCACAATGAAGTCTGTGACCCCTGTATGCCGTGAAGTGAGTCATAGTGAACACCGTGCTGATTGGGTCATAGCTCTTGTGACACTAAGGATCAACAACCCTGTATGCCAAGAGGGGCTGCTGTATGTGAACCTTGGTGAACACTGCGCTATGTGCAGCACAGGATTGGCACCATGTGTGCCAGAAAGCTGCCGTAAGTTAATTTTGTTGAACCCTGTGCTGATCAGGGTGGAGCCGTTGTGCACCTGAGGATCGGCAACCCCATACACCTGCTTTGCAGAGAGGGATGGTGCCTATGTACAGTAGGGACAGGGTGCCATGTATGCCTGAAGGGGACACCAGTCCCAGCCAAGTGTGGACTGTCCTAGATCATTGTCAGAGGAGTGAGACCACTGTGCGAGCTCCCAATACATCTGCCCCTGGTTGAGGGATCAGAACTGGAAACTTTTCATCATTTCCCCCCTGTTATGGGAGAGACCAATCAACCTTACCTGCAAGGTGGAATTGTGAGGAACCTCTGGTCTCTGCAGAAACCCAACCACATGTGAGGAAGATCGCAGATCAGTGAGTGCAGATTGCCTGGGTCACATGCAGTTAACCCACCTAGACCAGCTGCTGCCACTCTGATGCCCGCGGAGGGGGCATGCACAGGAACTCCAAACCTTCTGAGCCTATAAGTGTGGGTAAGAGGGACTCAAGGCCAGTCGACTCCTGGGGAAGTTTTTGGGTAGAATAGCATATCCATGCTGGAAAATGTTTGACTCTAAAACAGTGTCATAGTGGACTTTTAAGGCTCGATCGACTAACGGGCAAACCCTGTATGTTGGCAATAGTGAATGAGGAATAACAAGGATCTCCAGAGTGAGACAGAAGTGAGACAGGAACCTGCCAAGGAAGCACTGGAGCCCAAACCTCAGGGAGATTGTGTATTTGTTTGGCAATGTTATATTTTTTCTTTGCGTTGTTAGTGGTAGGAAAAAAGTACTTCTCTTTTATCATAAAAGTGAGTATTTGGCTGGACAATGATTTATTGCAGCTGCTGCACGCATGTGTGAGCCTGTGTTCATTCCCCTGTACCACCAACCGCCTTCCCCCATCCTGAGGGAGCCTTGGATTGCTTGCACCAAGCTAACCCTAAGATTTAAGTACTAAAGGGATACTTGACCCTGTTGCTCAGAATCCATAGTAAGTCGGGTCTTGGAACATCAGGAGTAAAAGGCTTCAACCTCCACAATTATGCCCAGAAACTGCTTTCCCCGTGGCCCACTGAAAGATGCTCTGACAAACGATAAGCCTTGAGACAAGATGAGCCACTGAACACTGGAGTGTGATCAATCAAGTTAAAACTATCTACTCAGTCCGTGATTATGTGAGGGCTATAGTAGTAATGCAGTATTCAGTGTTGTTGCATTAGACCTTGATTTAGGGTATGAGTTATAGCTTGCAGGAACAAATTCTCAGCGATATCTAAAGGATACCAACCGGAGATAATTGTCATATGAACAGTTGAGCTTCTACTGCTATGACAATGCCTCAAATGCAGGGTGGAGGACAAAGGGTGCTCACAGTGTTTGCAACCATCATTGATTGAGAGTAGGGCCTAAAAGCCTGTAGGTGTGTGTTAAAAATGGTGTAGATCACACCAACCTTTCCACTCAGACACCAAATTAATTGTATGCCATCTAAGCAGAAATGTTACTTCTGGCCACTGTTGCTAAGAGATAAGGGCTAGCTCTGCAGCTCGTCCCCTTATGAACTGCTACATGCCAAACCCAAGTTGACTAGAAAGGTACTCTTTTCTGAGGCAGTGTCTGGGAAACCTTTGGCAAAGCTAGAAGAAATGGCAGATGTAACATTGGACAAATGTGTACCTAATATATGAACACTGTCTGACTTCCCCATTGGAATGCGTTTCATGACAGATTGAGCTTCAGAAGCACCACTTTTAATTTTACCCTTTTTACCCTTCAAAAGGTGATTGGTGGGGTGGAAGAGTATGGCAGTATGGTATTCAGTGTACAAAGTTAATAGATTGTACTTGTAGTGCAGTGGTTTTGTGCAATCATATTTGTGTTAATATTTATATTGTTTGGTGTTCACTTTATAACCTTGAGTGACACCACTTCAAGTACTTGTTTCACAAATAGTGCCATTGGCAGATATATTGGTACCATACTTATTTTTTATACCCATTGTAGATCTTGAGATTTACCATATAGATGAACGATCACCCTCACTTCTCATAGTGGACCTCACATACTTCTACCATTTCCTTTACTACCTAGATTCCTTATTGTCTCCCTCTTCACAATCCTTATTTTCCCTTATATACCCCACGTCCAACAAGGTTTCATTTACACTGCTTACACCCTTTGGCTCTAATTGTATCCACAGGTCCATTGGCATAACCTAAACCTCAACAAAGACCTTTATATTTTTGATGCATTTGTTCTGAACCAGGCCTGGTAGTACACCAAAGACATCTGATGCATCTATACCTTAATGTAAACAGACGTCACATTTTATTAAGTGTAAGAAGTGTCTGACATAGCTCATCTCCAACCACCTAGCTATATCACACATGCAGGAAATGCACCTATCCACCACAGAATCAGAGAAATGTATTCAGTTAGGAGGACGATCAAAAGCAGTAGGACAGATTATCAGCCCCTCCATATGCAGAATTTTGCACAGTCTTCCTGCCTGAAACACTGTTGAGCGGCAATCCTTATTCAGAAGTCTTTACAACACATGTCCCCCAAAACATGGAACAATCCAAATAGGAGATATGTTCTTACTTAAACACAAACCTGATACTGTTGGTAGTATTTATACCACTAACATCTCAAGAGCAACATTGTTTATCGCTATTTTGCAGATACTGGATGGATGGGTTCCATGGAAGATACTTGACAGTGGTTAGAAAGTAGCCACAAATCCAATTCTCAACAGAAACAACCCTATTTAATGGAATAATGCCAAAGACATTGCCATCCTTCGTAACATCATAGGGGACTTCAGAGTAACTGACACTAGGGGCTTGAATACGAGTATAACTGCTATTTACTAAACCTGATAAATAACAATGCAATGAGGTACATTATTTATTGGGTGTGATAAACAATGCCTATTATGAGTTTCTGGGGAATAACGTGGATATTGGTGTTTAACACACCAAATCTGCATGATATGGGAAACACATTATGCATTTCCCCTGTTAAATTTCAGGAGGATTGTCCTGTTGTGATTTAACAAAAGTTGAGGAATTTAATGCGTCAAATAATTATAAGATGCATTAAATAACACTCAAATCTTAATACTGACCCCTGCACAAATATGGTTTTGTTAATATTGATAAATACAATGTCACTGTACGCCATATGTGTACGCATAACAATAAACTTGCATCACTGTTGTGGAATCCACCCAATATGACCTCTTCATTTAACCCAGAGTCAGAAACATGTGGTCAGGAAAGCCCTGCAACCTAGGACATTGACCCCCAATGACAGGCATTTGGCCAGAGCGGTGTTCATTTCCAAGACATCATAAAAGTTAGACGTCAAATAAACTTAGGAACACTCAATCAGAACACAACACACACACAACACACAGTGATCACGTGCTCCCCATGCTGGACATTACTACTGGCCCGTATTATGTCCATGCAAGGTTAAGATCCACCTGTGCACTTTATCAGATGGTCATATTTAAGACTCTGTGACTCAGCCCGGATTCCTTTCTCCAAAGAATGCATGGAATTGTTTCTGACACTTCGAGAAATTAATATAAGGGCGCTCAGAATTAATATGCTTTGAGACAGTCATTAGACCCCAATTCTGTACTGCTCTCCTGGCTGCTACATTTAATTAAACCAGCTGTTCCTGTTTTGCCAAAAGCCTTTTGCCTTTCATTTCTTTAAGGTAAATCCACGTTGGAGCAACAGCTTATGCAGGGGTCGGGAATTAACAATCCAGTTGTAAATAGGCCCTTGGTGGCTATCACACCCAAGAAGTCTGCATTCTTGTCATGTGTCAATGGACCACAAGGAAACTCTTTCTTTATCTCGGCGACAGCTTGAAGCTACACAGGGCATATCAGACCATTCCATGATCCGATTGACTCTCAAACTGGGGCACGTCATTCCATCATCTAGAAAGTTCAAAATGAACAATACAAAATATGAACTACCAACTGAAAAAACAAGCTTTGAGACCATTTACAAACTTACTGAGAGGCAAACAAGGGTTTCAGTTTTTGCAGACTCTCTGCCGTATCAATAAATAAATCTGAGCTCCCACATGTCACCATAGAATGGGACATGAGCCAACTAATTACAAAAATCTTGACATGCCTCATGTCAGAAATGAGACAAACGTTAGAGAGGAAAAAAACATGACTTTAATGCACTGTTTAGTAATAATGCAGAATATGCATTTTCACGCTTATAGAGATGACATTACAAGCAGGGTGAAAAAGAGGGAGGTTTACAGTCAATGCATCTCTGACAAAGAGACACTCAAACTACAACACTTGACATACAAAGATGTAGCAAATCTTATTACACATCTAGTAGATATAGTAAGGACATTTGAGGACTATTACAAGGCCTTATATGACTCAGACTACACATATACCTCGGAGACTGAAGAGCTCTTCCGTCAGAATGTTAAACTTCCTGTCCTCTTGGATAAGGGTAGAGTTTTAGTGGACTGCAAGACTGCTTGTGCGGAAACTGAGGAAGTGATAGCTGACCTACCGAGGACAAGTTGGTCTGCCAGGCTAGTTGTACAGAATAAGTAAGAGCACACTCTCTGCAATACTGTGAGGTGGATGAAGAAGGGGAGGAATAAAGACAAATCTGCCTAGATTTGAACAAAACTATCATCAGACTAGTCCCAATCCCAGGATACATAACTATGCTCTAGCCACAAGCCCATCTCTTTAATAAATGCTGATATGAAGATATTAGCAAGGTTTCTCTAAACTTTTCTGTGATCAGTGATCCTGAGTCTGATACATGACACTCAGTCAGTTTTGCCATCACTCACTCATCTAGGAGTATCTGTGATTACTATCTAATGCTCAATGGAAAGTCAAGGATGACCCAGATGGAACAGTGTGCATGTCATTGGATGCTGAAAAAATGTTTAACTATACTGAATGGGAATTCATATCCAGGACTATGTAGGGAGCAGATATAGGATCAAATTTTGTGCCCAAAATTCTATTATACACCTATGAAATACTGCCTACCCTTAAGCACCTTGTCACATCAATACTGTAACTGACCTTTCTGGTAGATTTATGTTCTTCTTTTTTCTGGCAACAAAATTAATTTGAGTAAGAGTATGATACTTCCACTGTCGAAGGGTTCCTTCAGAGAGTATGTAGATGGCTATGGAGCTAGATGTATGAAAAGCAACTTGAAGCACCTTTGGCTATTTGTTAATTTAGGACTAGAGAATATGGCCCTAGATAACTTCTGTCCTTTGCTGGAAAGATCTACCAGTGACTTCCTACAATGGACCTCCTTCTTATCACGCTGGGAAAGGCTACAAGTCATAAAAATGGTAGGAGCTCAAGCTAAAACTACCTCTTGTAAATGCCTCTGCTACAAACTCCTTGATCACTACAAGACAGCATAGCTGAGCAAATCAAAGACTTTACTTTCACAGGCAGGAAATCTCAACTTAAATCATCCAAATAACAAGCAGTGACAGGGCCTCCGACTAGTTGACATGCTTGCAGTTCGAAAACTCTTTTTTGGGATGACTGGGCTGTGAACCCTGGTCAAGCAACCACCACAATCCCTTGCAGGGCAAACCAGAAAAATCACTAAATTGAGCTGTGCCTAACCCTGCGTAACTTGGCACAAACAACACAAAGTATTTATGCAGCATGCAAACAGTAATAGAGTGAAAATACAACACAACATTTGAATAAATGGTTTGACAGCAACGCAACAAAAATTCAATCAGTATAACTGCAACTATGCAGTTATGATGTTTTTGGTAAAAATTGGTGCCGAAAAGAACACAATGCCAACCATAGACATCAACTCATGCCAGACCAGGTCAAAGTCGAAAAATGTGGCAGATCCAAAAAGTGAATTGGGCCCAAACATTGCTTACTTTCTGACTCAGAAGAAATTCTGAGAAAAATTGTCTGAGGAGGAAAAGTTCAACGGGGCAAGGCTACAGGAAGTGTTCAAGTAAGGAGCTCAGTCATCGAATGGCCATGTGTCGAAGCTGCTGTGAAGATTTCTACATTCTGATTTAGTTGCCACAATGGAAGTCTAAAAATCTCAAGCGGGATGAGGCAGAGGGCTGTAGACCCCTTTGTTGAAGTACCGCTGAAAAAGATTTGCTGCTGTGAAGAAAACCATAGCGGGAGAAGCCACAAAGTCAATCTGACTGGCGATGCACACTGGGTGGATAGGCAAGAAGGTTGGTCCTGGTCTCCTCCAGATTCTCAGGGCAGGTCTTGGCCAAAATCCATCTAAGTCCTCAATTTTGTTTTTTGGCCATATGGACCCCTTGAACACCACAAACAAGGGTCTAGGACTGGTTGGGCACATCTTGGGGGTTCAAGACTCACTCAAAATGGGTCCAGATGCGGATTCAAGAATGAAAGTGAGCCTTTTATATTGCAGTGGTTCTGAACAGGAGACCAGCAAACTAGCTCTTGGAATCACTTCTGGCAATCCTGGGTGCAGGTAAAGATGCTGTGCTCAATAGCAGGGCTGGCCTCTGAGGGTTCAAACCAGGCTTTAGGCTGCAAAGCAGTCCTTCCAGGTACAGCAACAGTCTGGCAGAGTGCACCGCAGGTCATAGCACCAGACAGTCCTTAGAGTCATTTTGCTTTTTCCCTTTCTTCCCATTGGCATGGCAAGTTAGGCAAGTCCTACGGAATGCATCTAAGGAGATCCACAACTGGGGTCAATAGAAGTGGGAGAGACGTCTGGCAAAGGTCTTGTCCTGTTCCAGATATCCTGCCAGGAGAATCCCATAAGCCATCCCCAGCAGGAAGGCCCCGAGACATTGGGGACTACAAAAATATGTGGAGCCCCATGCACAGGTGGTTTAGGCTCATTATACAGGAGTCAATCCCCCAGTATATAAGGTGATCTCTAGAGGATTCACCAGCTGCCTGGGCTACAGCTTGCTGCCTCATGCCCTCCAGGGTTCGGCACTCGATCTGTGCCTTACAGGACTCCTCTCTTCTGGGTCCCCCACCTGCTTGCCATCTAGCAAGCAGTTCACCAAGGGAGGCAATATAATCCATAGCATGATACTGAGGGGCATATTTATGAGAATGGGGTGTATCGGTCCAGATGCACCACTTCTCTTGTGTCGCCCTTGCCCACCTAACAGCACCTTGGTTACACTGTATTTACAATACGGTGCACCATGGTGGTAGTTACCACAACAGCATCAGAATTTTTGATGCTGTTGTAGCGCTTTGCTGCATTAGCATTAAATAATTTGATGCTAGTGCACCAAAGCACAGGGAGGCCCATTGATTTTTATGGGTGCATCATTTAAATGCCTGCCTTGAGCAGACATTACAAATAATGGAAAAAAAAATGCAATGAAATCTAGTAAATTTCACTACACCATTTTCTCAGGCCTCCCTATGTGGGAACGCCCCATTGCATACATTATTCCTGGCACAGTCATAATGTGGCACAAGGGGTTGCAAAGTGGCACAATGCATGCATTGCTCAACTTCGTAAATCTGGATTGGAGGAAAGGCCACCTTAGTGCCATCCTCGCATTAAAAAATTATGCTAAAGTGGCGCTAAAGGAACCATCAAGCCAGTGATGGTCACTTCACTGACCTGCCACTAACTCCTGAAGCAGAAGCTGCAGCTGGATCAAACAACAAACCAACAACTGCGAGGGGGAACCCTGCTAGTGTGCTAAGTTTGGTGGCACTGCACCCTTCAGAGTTCAAACTGTGCCAATACCTTGGGTATTGGCTAGCTAACATCAGACAACAAGAAAACCAGCCCACCCTGGGCTGAAAAAGGACCAGGAGGAAGCTCCTATTGAGGGACTTTAGGAACACACCAGACCTCCCACCAGAGTGTCCCTGTTGTCCTGCAACCTACCCTTGAACCAACTTACCTCCTGCTCCAAAGGGCATCCTTGTGCACAGCTTCTGTCTCACCAATTCGCTCTGCTCATGGCCAGCCTCTGCCTTGCAGTGAAGTACCTGCTGTGCCCTAAGAGTCCCCAACCTCTTGCAACCTCAACACTCTCAGGGGACCCCAAAGAAATATCTTAATCAAAAAGGCTACACACAGTTCCATATGAAATGTATCTCTGTAAAACAGGTAACCAAAAAGGTGAAATATTTAGAGCAAGAGCCCTCACTCACCTTACGGTGACATGCTTCATCATAGGGCTAAGCTCCTCGTCAGGCCGGCGCTGCAATGCCTGACGGGCCCCACGAAGGGGCTCTTTGTCGGAGATTTTTTATAAGAGGAAGCCGGTCAGTGAAAATAGCAGATCTAGGATTGGTATGAAAAAACTGTTAAAAATGACTAGAGGTGAAACGTAGTTTATTAGGATACCTCATCTCTGTCATGATTAAAAACAAAGAAAGGGGGGAAGAAAATAAAGCAATGTTTAAACTCCGCAATAACTATTGTAAGGACACACCACTAAAATACCCAAAATAAAGTTTTAGTGGAAGTAGACACAAGATCCCCTGTGGTACTTTTAGACGTCGGTCAACATGTTTCTCGCTAATTAGTATAAATTTATCTAGTGCGATTCATCAGGACCATGACACCTACCTAATCCTAAAATGATATACAGCTCATATTAGGGGATCACTAATTAGTGGGAACCATCCATATACTAAAAGATGGGCCCCATCGAGGAGAACAACAGGCTTGGGTAGTCCATGTAGTCCTCCATATACTAAAAGATGGGCCTCATCGAGGAGAACAACAGGCTTGGGTAGTCCATGTAGTTTGAACGGAGTCCCACGTCTGCTGGTACACCTACAATACCTCTGTGCTCCTGGAATATGACCAAAGAAATACCTTTAAGTTTATCTGTGCAGTCCAGGTGGTCCCTCCCAGTGGCCCGGCACCGGCTCCACACACCTTTCAACACTGCTCCAGCCAGAACAAGGACCTGCCCAAACTTCTATAGCTAGCACAGTATGCCCACTGATGACCTTGACTGACCTGCAAATTAAAAACTTGGTAAACCAACTGTACGATTTTATATTTTATATATATTTTTAAAGGTGGTGCTTCATTGATTCCTATGGTGGGTAATTATACACAAAAAGACTATTTGTATTAAAATTCAAAAAATCATGTTTCAAAAAGTACTCAACCAATTTTGATAATCTTGGTCTTAAAATGTATGTAAAAATCTGAAGTATTTTTATAGGTGGGTCACAAGTTATTCCTTTGAGTGTGTGTGTTGCAAGACTTATGCAGTGAGTACAACAAATGCTTTGCACTTCCCCAAGATAGGCCTAACTGCTCGATCAAGCTACCTTAAAAATTCAAGCATTAATAAAATATACTTTACCCCTGTAAACCAACGTGTGGTTGCCAGGACCTCCTGCACATTGTGCCAAGCTCTGCACAATACATAGAGGGTCAACCTCCTACAGATAGTGCTATGTAGCACAGGGAAGACTCACAAACTTGGTATCCCTTTACTGTTCTTACTGGAGGACTCACTGTGCCATAATCCTCTCCCCCTCAGGAGTCAGGAGAAGGATGGGCTGTGGGGGATAGAGGAAACCTCCAGCATGTGGGGTACATGAGGGAAACACCAGGGCAAAGACCGAGACAAGAGTGGGCCTGTCTGTGCCTGTCAGAGCCCCAAAAAGGTTGGGACTTTGGCCATTCAATCTGGTCTTACCAGTAAGACACTTTGAGAATGGGGAAGAGGAAAACCAGCAAAGGAAAAGAGGGTCCTAATCATGCAGCTCAATTACTAACTATCTTACTACTGTCATGGGAGTGATTAATAGAGAATTAGATTTGGTGGAAGAAAGCACAGATGTCGTTCAGCAGCAATCCCTGGCCTTGTCATGTGTCTTGCCCATTAGAACTGTAAAGTGTGAAATCAACTCAGGAGGACGCTTCTCTAAATGGTAGCAGGGCTGCTGCCACCACAAGAAGGAACCCTTGTACCACACAAAATCCCTGTATCACTAACGATCCCCAGCTGGAAATCATTGAACCTTGTGTGTTAAATGTCAATCCCCCACCTACCAAAAGGAAAAGAAAGGACACATGCCAAATCTGCTAAAAAATACCCAGGGTCCTTTTGTGGAGGGCTGACTTTCTCTTCAAGCTGGGTGCTGTGGGAGTCTGTCCAAATCTGCAACAGATGGGGCAGGTCCTCAAGCACCTCTAGGGCACTAACGGTGCTGTGTCTCTCTTTATAATTTTTGGGCTTCCTTTTTTAATAACTTGGATAGAAGACCTGGTTGAGTAATTGATTGATTGATATGTGAACGACGCTGTGCTTCTCATGCAAACAGCAAATGGGCTTCAATCACTTCTTGAATGTTTTACCTGATTGATGCTCGACCTAAATTAAAGGGTTAACTTTCAAAATCTTTTTTGATGGTTATGAGTCGAAAAAAGACAAAATCTAGGACACATATGTTCAGAGGAGTTAAGATTCTGAGAGTACCACTTTTAACTATCTGGGTATACCTTTTGATAGCTCTTTAAGCTGAGCTCACCTATTTAACATCAGAGCACAGCAACTTCAGGGCATTTTTGGAACATTAATCAGTTTTTCATCAAGGCTAGGTGCCAAATTAGTAAAAGAAATGCTTTTATTTATAAAAGCAAATGCATCCCTGTGGGTCTTTTTGGTGCTGGGGTCTGAGGCTATGCAAATGTAGAACCTCAACAGAGTATGGAAAATAGATTTGTGGGTTGCATCTTATCCGCCCCGAACTTAGTATTCTCGTATATTGGCCAATGAGAAACTGGACCTAAAACATCTTGCTGACTTGGCCCCATTACTTTTCGGGCCAAAACTTGGTCCTCTCTAGAAGCAACCTTTGCCAGATTAGTTCTGGAAGATTGCTTAGCGTTGGATGGCACAGATAAGATTTAGTGGTTGAAATTCATTAAACACTCGTTTGAGCAATTTGGCATTAGGGAATTTTACTCTTATCCTCTCATGATCACCGTCTTGACTATGGAAAGGGTAAAAATCCTGTCTTCTGATCACTTGTCTAAATTACAAGCAATTAATGCTTTAAAGATACAAACAGTGGTAGCTCACTCAAACATGATTACATCCACAGGTCTGGAGCCTTATCTTGTTTTATTTTGTAATCCTAAATACAGGTTTTATTTAACAAGGTTCAGACTTGGCACTTTCCACTTTTTATGTGCAGTGGTGGCTAGTACCTTTTAAAAGTGGTGGGGCAAGTGAAGTGCACCATCACCCCCCCCCCCAAAAAAACACCCCCTTACTACAAACCCCAAAGTAAACCACCCTTTCCTCCAAAAGTCCAAACCAGAACACTAAATACAAATCAACACTACACTTACATGCATTACACACATACGTACATTAAACATATACATTACACACACATGCATTACATGTTTAAAATAAAAAACTGCACTTACCCACGGGCTGTGTGTCCTCCTCGATGCTCTTCTCCTTCCTCAATGCCGGAAGTGTTGTCCTAACTAATCCAGATGCTGCTCTCACGCTGTCAGCCAGCATGAGCAAAGTGCCTGGATTGGAAGGACTGTCCTGGTGGACGCTCCTTCATGTCCTAGAGGCCTGTGCTGAGTCTCCACTAGCTGTCTTAAGACAGCTGGGTGGAGAGCTTTAAAGTGTGCATGGCACTTTTGCCAGTGCAAAACAGCCAGCCAAAGTGACATGACACTTTGGAACATCCTGCCAGCCCTGCTCACGCCCAGCATGTCTCTGGGCTGGTGCGTGCTCCAAAGATAAAAATAAAATGGCAATGAAAGCTTTTCGTGGCATTCAATTTGTCCCTGTGCAGCTCACAGTGGGCAGGGGGATGGAGGGGGCGCTCCCCCTTCCTCAAGAAGAAACCGCAGCTGTTTATGTGCTTTTCCTGTGCAGGTGTGTTGGTTCTGAACTGTTCCTAAATGCTCCTGTGATAATCGCACTTCACAAAGCACAGTACACTTTATGTTATTTTGATTATTCTAAGAAAATCCATGGAAAATATTTTTAAATTCTGTTTTAAAGTATGTGAACATTAGGCAATTTGTCGTTGGCCTTATTATTTTTACAACAGCTTGGTTTTGTAGAAAGATGTGTTGCTGTTTCGAATTATATCAGAAGTGCACTGACTTTTAAGTGCAAATTCTCAAACTGACCTCTATCGTCTGATCTTTATTGCTTAGTTTTAAAATTGTAAGTTTTTTTATTTTATACTGATGTATTGCCTTTACGATTTGATTGCACTGTTTTTAAATCTTGAAGTTTGCTTAATGTTCTATGAGTTAAACATACTTACTGTCTTTTTATGGTCTAAATTAGACCAAAATGAAGAATTTCTGAACTGCCTTCCATAGTCACCCTTGACTACATACATACACTTATAGTGAGGTGCCAGTAAGAGAAAATAAAGGGTTTATGATTGAGACTAAGTCCAGATCTGTGACTGGGGGTGAGTGTTTGAAAAGTTTCAACACTCAGTCCATCATTTTATTTTTTGATTTTGCTAAGAGCGCCCTCAGTGGCTGGGGTATGACGAGGCATGGGTCTCTTGCTTGCTGCACCACTGCATTCAAGCTAGCATGGCTGATGAGGGGTGATACCTCGAGACCGGTCCCAAGATGCTTGTTTCCAGTCCAGGGAGGACATGGCCTGGAAGTTCGGGCTGAACTGTTCCCATGAGGAGCAGAGTCAAGTCTGATTCGCCTATGGCTGGTTGCACACTGGGGTGGCATGGTGAGCTAAAGAACAATGGATTTAACCCAGATCTGTGACTGGGGGTAAGTGTTTGAAATGTTTCAGCATCCGTCCATCATCTTGTTGTGTTGTGCTGCATTCATTGCAGCAAAATTCTATAGTCTTCATTGCTGGCGTTCAGTGCAATTATTCCTATAGTAAGACAGTGAAAACACCACAAAATCATGGGTCCTTGCAGGGATGGCGATGCATTGATCTGTCCCACACAGTGATGGTGATGTGTTGGTTCCGAAGACAAGCGCTGGAGCCAAGATACATGCGTCGCACTCTGTCGACTGATGCAGCAGCAAAGTGCTGTTGTGATGTGTCAGGATCTCAAGGCAAAGGATTGGTTCGGAGAGTGATGCGCCGATTCTACTCCTGCAACTGGGTTGATGTGCCAGTTCTGCTACACACAGACAGGAGTTGCTTCGATTTCTGTGATGCAATGATCTGGGTCCATTTCCAGTGAGCCAGACACAGGGGCAGGGGCTGAGATGTTGATATTCCTGAGTCTCAAGCAACAGGAGAAAGCCAGCAAGCTGCTGGAGATTACTTGTGGTGCGTGGCAGAGTCCAACTCTCCCTCAGCAGGGTCAGAGAGCAGCAGGCAGCTGGGCAGTGCAGCAGAAAAGTATTCCTTCCGGGTCAGGCAGTCCAGCGGAGTAACAGTCCTTGTTGCAGCACAGCAGTTCTTCTAACAGAATCCAGTTGTAGGTTCAGAAGTGTCTTGTTGGTGGGGTCAGAGGCCCAGCACTTATACCTAGTTGTGTCTTTTAAGAGAGGAAGACTTCAAAGAAGGGTTTTTTAAGTGCACAGAGACCCTTTCTTCTCAGCCCAGGCTCCAGACTATCAGTAGGAGGTAATCAGCCCTTTGTGTGGGGACAGGCCCTGCCAATTCAGGTGTAAGTGTCACCCCAACAACCCTTCCTGCCCAGGAAAGTCCATCAGAATACAGATAAATGCAGATGAGTACTCAGACACCCCTAATCTTAAAATAGGTGTACTTAGGAATTCTCAAACCTAGCCTATGAGAGGAGCAGGCCTCAAAAGAGTGAAAAACGTCTTTGGGGGTTTTCACTATTGGAACATGCAAATCTCAAATGTACACGTAAAAGTATATGCCCCACCTTTTAGGTACATAACACCCTACCCTACCGTACAGGCTAAACTTGTTGCCATAAATCTCAATTCTGCTGGATCTCTTGTTCTTTTTAAAAAAATACCAGAAGGAGAAAAAGCTAATTCTCATAATGGTTGTTTTGCCACAGATGTAATAATGCTCTGTGATCTGTTTCTTCCCATCTGCTGCTGGTTCTTGCAGCAGGCACTTTGAAGTCGGGACTCAAATGATGTAACCTATTACAGTTAAGCAGCTACATCCTTTCTATATGACAGGTGACTACAGACAACACACGTTGGCTGGAATAAGAAAAGTATAGCTAGGCTTTTATAAAGGGATTGCAAGATACCATGTATTACAGGGCTACCTTCTTCAAGAGTAGTTATTCAATAGATACAACCATAGAAGAAACGTGTATTGTTTAAAAGAATCAAACTTTGTCTGCTTCCTGATACACAGGCTTAATTACCATAGTGCCATTTATCTACAACAGTTCAGGATTGTCACATGCATCTATGAATGATGAAGCTCCACTAGGTTGCCAACAAATACCAAAACAAAGGAAGCTCAAGCTGTTCTGTCAAAAGTGCAACATTCCAAAGGTGTTCCTTGAGGGTAGCTGAACATAATTTAATCCATGATTTTGTCCAATTGGTGAGCAGTTTCCATAGTATGACAGACACAGCGCAGTTCGCATCTATCATCAAAATGAGAAACATCTTTATTGTTGACAGTGCTTAATATGTAAAAGAATGAGTAGAATGAGTTCTGTTCCCAAAGCTCTTCTGAGAAGCCTGCGCCCAGTGCTATTAAATGTCAGGTGCGCCGTATTCCATTGCTGCTTAGTCTTCTAGCCACCTCATCCCTCTTTAACCCTCTACTAGTCAGTCCTTTCCAATGCATCTCACTCGTGCAGGTTCCTACTGTAGTGTGGTCAGTTTTACGTATATTTTGCGCATTAGCTTCAGGCCTTAGACCTCTGTGCACTTTGCCCTAAATATATTTTATTCATTTGCTAACAGCTTAGAGCCTCTGTGCACTTTATTTTAAATGCTTTCTATTAGGCTTCGTACTGTTATTTTACAGAATAGCCAGTTCTACGGTGTTGTTTTTTATTCATATCACACTGTTTTGCCTACTTCAGCACTGGAGTTCTTCATAACATATTCACTCTGTGCTTTAGTCAAGGATACAGTCTGGTACATTGCCGATAGACGTGGTAGGAGTCTAGACTTGCCATTCCTGCGTAGGAACATTTTGTGATCACAATGACATGTTAGCTATAAAATCACTTCCTTGTCCCAATACATGCAAGAGGGAGATTCCGACCAGGGAACCACAACTAGACGCTGACTGCCTCGTTGCAGATGCTGAACCAGATCACAGGCCTTTGCTCAGGTATGAGTGTGTCCGTCTCCCTAGTGATACAGAAAGGCAAGCTGGAAGCTTAACATGCTGTGCTCTAAATAGAACAAGCAGAGGGAGAGTAGAAACGGTTAGGAATTATGATAGCTTTATTTCTATGTTTTACTCTCCTGGTTACTATATCAATCCTACTATGTTGTATTGTTCTGGTTATTGCGGCTCACCCCTTAATATCTAAAATACAGTCGTTTTATTAAAACATTATATAAAACTTATACTGTCTTTGTCATTTGTATATGAGACCATATTGTGAATGAGAGAGTTGGTTTGGATCTGAGTGACCACGACTTCCCTGAGAAGTTCCAAAGATGTCATGCGCTCGGCTGCCCAATCATTTTATCCCCATGGGAGCAATGAGGCACTGCTAGTTAGCCGGAGCAACAACCGGATTTAGGGTGACAGAGTTCCTTACACGTGGGTCAGACTCAGTCCCCCACACCGTTATCGATCCTGCTGCCTAGAAATCCAGTAGTCTCATTTAGGATAATGAGAGCCCACGCGACATGGTGCCGCCAACGTTTGGTCTGGCTCTAATGTTTGGGTCCGACTGACTCTCTCGTATATATTTTGACTACTCAGTTCCGTATACGGAGACGTCCGTGGGGCTGAGGGTTTCCGCCACCACAGGTTGGGTACAGGTTGGGTACATCCTATTACTTAGTGGTTGGTTGTTCAAGCTTGAACTTTGAAAGGAAAAACCCCGATATTGGTGTGCCTTCTCTGTCCTAGAGCTATTTTTGTAATACTAATGGCGAATCCAGTTGTAGTAAATATACCGCTTAATATGCGATTTCCGCTCACGGGTCATCTGATAGCACATGGACTGACGGTCCAGGGGGGTCCGGTCACTTTTGACGCCCATGCAGCCTATAGAACTGAACTTTTTTATTCTTGGGTCGTATTTCCAGCAGCTGATGGGGGTACAAATCCTTTTCACGAATATACTGTTGCCAATGTCCCTGGACAATACAGGGCTTATGCATACTTAGAAATACCTTTATCTTATCAAGAACACCATAATTGGCTTGATGGCGCCCTCCCACACTCAATAACACCAGTAAGGTTAGGTCCGTTAAGTAATGATGGTCCGACCTGGCCTTTATTGGCTACATATACACCATATCCTGGAGTGGCAAATGTGGCAGTGGCTAAAGTGCGTCGATTATATATGGAATTAACTACAACATACAGACGATTAGTTCAGTTTGTGATGCAGACATTAAATACGAATGCAGCGCGTGCTGCTCCAGCACACCCACATGCGGTGGTACCGGGGTTCAACCCGGCCACTGTGCACTCAGTGATGGGCAAAGTACCGGCTAAACGTGAGGAGACTCCGTTTTGGCTGGCGCAAAAAATTAATACGCTGGAAGCAGTATTTCCCCATACGGGACCTCAGGATAAGCATAGAATTTTGACGATGTGTTTGCCGTATGGGATGGTTCCTACGGTGGATCTTTGTAATACTTGGGGCACGGTGTTTGCCGCACTCTATACTACAGCACACGGTACACCGACTTTGGCTAATTTGCCGGAGGTGCTTAAACAAATTCAGGATGAATATGGGGCTGCCCCTGCCTTAGATTTAGGCATGCAATTGATGGGTAATTTTGATGCGGTTTCTTCTATTATTTTGAGTAATCTCAAGGGGGAGGCTGTAGCACTAGCAGTGCGAATGCGTCTTCGGGACGTTCCGCAGATTAATCAGGAGCGGGAACTTCTGAGAATAATAGCTGAAACATATTCTAGCATTGGTCGTGATAGCCTAGGGGCTCGACCGCAGAAACCACAATTGCATGGTAAAAATAATAAGGATAATTCTAAGCAACAGCAACCTGAGGGTGCGAAAAAACGCTGGAACAAGAAACAGCAAACACCTAAGAAAGATGGTGGGCAGTCTCCGCAACCGTAGACCCCACAAAATAAGTATAATCTCAGGAATAGGGATACTTTGAAGACGCCTGATAGATATCAATATACTGATACGCGCCAATCTCGTTCCTTTCAGGACTCCTCGGAGAAAAGAAGTGAGAGAGGTGGGCGGTCAGAGCGGAGGACGGAGTACGTGAAACCGAGACAGGATTCACAACGCTCAGCGGAGGTTTCTATTAAACAAGAAGAGAAACCGCCGCAACAAAAACAGCAATTTAAAAAGAAGAAAGTGGCAGCAGTCTCAGTTAGACATGCCGCTCAAGAAGAGAGTTCTCTTGACGAACAAGACATGGGCGTTAGCACTGTTAGACAGCGCGGCAGAGGTCACAATAGTTCGCCGGAGTCTTCTAGAGCATCTGGAGGCGAAAGCAACTGATGACTTCATACAAGTCGAGGCGGCGGATATGCGAGTCTCTGATCCTGATCAAGTATATCTTGTGACTCTACGGTTAGAAGGGGGCATTGACCGCATTGTACACGCCATCTTTTGGGACCATGTGGTGAAATCATATGATGTCCTGTTGGCTGAACAAGATTGGCCACCTGACTTTGTTCGCGACTGTCCGGTTGGGGAGGAGGTTATTATGCCTTCCTTTTCACCGCTTGTTCCGAGAGAACTAGCGGAGTCCTATTGTAAATCATGGGCTCTAGCACAAGCCCCCGCCCTATATAGAGATAATGTGGGGTGGGATAGACAATCACCTTATCATGTCATTCCAATTAAAAGCGAACCTCAGCCACAGCCGCAATATCCTATTAAATTTGAAACAAGGGCATCGGTTAGGAAAATTCTTACACAATTGGAGTACCAAGGTGTGATTGAGCCTTGTGTCTCGCCGATGAATAATCCCTTATTTCCGGTTGCTAAACCGGACCATTCCTATAGGATAGTGGTGGATTATAGACATTTGAATAGTCATACACGCACATATGCCATACAGAATTCACATAGCGCTGCGCTTATGAATAATATAGTGCGTAAAAAATACAAAACAACCTTGGATATCTCGAATGGATTTTTCTGCCAGAATATAGCACCCGAAAGTCGGGACTATACCAGTTTCAGTGCGTTTGGGTCTCAGAAAAAGTTTTGTCGTTTACCTCAGGGGTATAAGAATAGCCCAGGACTGTTTTCGGCTCGTTTGACTGAACTTCTACACGAGTTGGACCCTGAGGCGTTATCATATGTTGATGACATTTATTTGACGGACGATGAGATTCTCCAACATCTCAGACGCGTATCGCGCATTGTTGTGGGTTTTGCTGATATTGGCTATAAGTTTAATTTTAAGAAATCCAAGATTGCCTTCCTCAGTGTTATTTTCCTGGGATATGAGTTATCGAGTGAGGGCAAGAGCCTGGCGCCACATTTTTTGGAGAAATGTGCTTTATTGCAGCCTCCTAATACAGTTCGGAAGCTCCAGTCATTATTGGGGTTTCTGAATTTTGGCAGAACTTACATTCCTGATTATGCTACACGTATAAAACCTTTATATGAACTGATTCGCCCGAATTTTTCAAGTAGATTTTGGACGATTGAGCATACACACATACTGCGAGAGTTGCAGAATGATCTCTTAGCGGTTAAACATTTACACACACGGGACAATAAAACTCATTTGGTCATCAGGGTGATTCCTGGGGCTGTTGGATTTACGTATGTCACCTTTAATGAAGGGGAGACAGTCCCGATAGCATACAAGTCTCATTTGTATTCTGCTGCAGAACAACGTTTTGCACAGACTGAGAAAATTCTCACTGCAGTACAGATGGCTGTGATCAAAGAAAGACCGCTAGCCCAGGGCCAACGTATTATTGTTGTTTCCCCAATTCCGGCCTTAGAGGCTGTTACAAAAGCGAGTGTTCCTAATTCGAAAGCTTTACACCCGCGGTGGATACAATGGGCTACGTCTTTGATGGCCACTGATGTGGATTACATATTTGACCCTAAGCTGCAGACTCAAGAATTTCTTCAATATGAAATAGAGTACCCAGTTCCTGCTGGCACATTGCCTATTGACCAATATGAAGTGGTCTGCGCAACCGGCGGTTGGGACTAAACAGCAGTATTCTGCTGCATGTGCGGTGGTGAGCGGGACTATGGAGGGGGAAGTCTTCTGCCCCCGACATACTTATACTAAAACCTTGGGAGATTGCACGGCGCAGCTGGCTGAGCTCAAAGCTCTTTTGTTAGCGTTGGAGCATGCGGAGCCGGCGATATTGACCTTGCTGGTCTGTGACTCCTACTACTGTGTGCAATCCTTCAATGAATATCTGCACTATTGGAAAATGAATGGGTTCAGAGATTCTAAAGGCAACACCATTAAACATAAATTGTTGTGGGGTAAGGTTGCGGGTCTGAAAGAAACGCTTCCTAAAGTCCATGTTGTACATACACTTGGACACCAGCGCGTTGGAATACAAGTTGCTGGGAATACTTTGGCTGATGAGGCTGCAAAGTCGGCAGTGGCTATCGCCGCTGTAGCCGCAGTGACTCGTTCGAGCTCAAAACCAGACATAGAGATTTCGGCTGCCATAAAAGCTACGGCTGATGGCATGCCATTTCCTAAAGGATTCCCTTCTAAGTATAGTTACTGCTTGAGTGGTGCACTAAATGCTGTTGTTAATATTCCAGGCATTGGTGTACGTGAGTTACCGAATAAGATTGAGAGACCTCGATTAATTTCTGCAGCACATGAAGGGGTGGCATCTGCGCATGCTGGTGTGGCTGCCACGATTTCACTTTTACAGGCCCGTTATTGGTGGCCTGGTCTCTATAAAGAGACAAAGCAGTATGTCCTTTGTTGTGACGTCTGTCAACAAATTAAAGCATCGTCGGCTAGACACCCGCAGCAGACGCCTCTTCTGATTTCAAACAGACCATTACAGTGTGTGTACTTGGACCATTGTGGTCCGCTGACACCAGATAGTGCATACAAATACATATTGGTTGCTGTAGATTCGTGCTCCAGATTTGTGTGGGTCTGGCCACAGCGCTCGGCTGACGCTCGGACTGTTATTAAAGATTTGCGTATCTTTGTCGATACATTTGCAGTTGCGGCTTTCGGACCAGGGCGCTGCTTTTGCCTCTAAGGCATTCAGGGACACCATGGCTTCGTTGGGGGTCCAGCTCCAATTCTCGTCTCCATTTCATCCCGAGGGAAATTCTGTCGTGGAGCGTTTAAATCGTGATTTAAAGCAATCCTTAACGGCCAGGGTTATAGGTATGGGTCGTAGTTGGCTAGCCCACCTGTATGGAGTACAGAGAGCACTTAATAACTTGCCTAGAAGGTCACTGGGGGGTCGTACTTTGTAGGAAAGTCCTTTTTTTTTGCCTGATCACCCCCACTCTTTCTGGATAGGTACTGGTGGTTACTGACTCTTGGCTGTGCCCTGGGTACTGCTTACCAGTCCCAGGGCCAGTGCTCTGTGTAAAATGGATATGCAAATTAGGCTAATTATAATTGGCTAAGTTAACCTACCTATAAGTCCCTAGTATATGGTAGGGCATGTAGGTTTAGGGACCACAGCATAGGTGGTGCACACCTAGGTGCATTGCTGAGGTGCCCAGTGTCATTTTAAAAGCAAGCCTGCCTTGCTGGCTGCTTTTAAATTAAAGTTATATGCAAATTCGACTTTGGAATTAAAGTTACTTCCAAAGTTTTAAACTACCTTATTTTTACATATAAGTCACCCCTAAGGTGTGCCCTATGTGCCCCTAGGGCTGGGTGCCATGTAACTATAAGCAGGGACTTTATAAAAATAGATTTATAAGCCCTGGTGAGGTAAAAACAGCCAAATTCGTTTTTCCCTCATTGAAGTAAATGGCCTTCATAGGCTAGAATGGGCAGACTTTATTTTTAATTTTAAAGTCTCCTTAAATGTTACATACCAAGAATTTGGTATCAAATTGATTGTTATAATAAATCCCACAACTTCCAGTTGTTGGATTTAATATAACTAGTGCAGGTAAAAAGTTTAGACTTTACCTAAAAAGTTGCCAATTTCAGCTCTGCATTGTTTTTGCTGCTGTGCTCTGATTGGCCAGCCTGCAGCAGCTTCTGCCAGGCCACTTTTATGAGGTGTGAAGTGGCCTGGCTTTACACAAAGGAATGTGCTTGGGGGAGAGAATCTCCCCTCAGCAGATGGGGAAGCAGGAAGGGGGAGGGCTGCCAAACTGGTCTTCAAAGGCAGAGAAGGACATCTGGAGCACCCAGCAACACCCCCACATCCTGCAACCCCAGACAGCTAGGTGCCCCCTTGATTAGATTAGGAGAGGGCAGGAGAGGGGTGTGTTTATGATTTTTAGCCACACCAGTGGGTGGGCTCAGCCAGATCTCTCCTCCAAAAATCAGATTCATCCATTTTGGATTTTTAGAGACTATTGCCTTCTGGGATGGATTTTTGCCACACTTCCCAGGAAGTGGTCATCACAGGGGGACGACCCTGTCCCTGATTGGAGGACCAGGGCCCCCCTGCTTTTCACCCAGGAGCAAGGATAAAACTGGCAGACCTGCACCCACGCCTCAGATCCCCTCCAGAATTCAACAAGAAAGGAACTAAAGAAGAAGAAGGACTGTCCTGCTGGACCCCTGGCCTGCACCTGGACCCTGCACTCAGAAAGACTGCACCAGCTGCACACTTGGGCTTCACCACAAGAAGGACTTTGCCTGGCTTCCACTGGTTCAAGGAGGGACTCCCTGTTTGCTACAGGTGAAAAATTGCTAACCAGAGTCCCCTGCACCAACTCCTGAAAAAGTGACCAGCTGACCACTGTCCAGTGGCCAAAAAGGAGTTTGCGCCAGGTGCACTCTGGGAGTTGAAGTCCGCACTTCCCAAGGACCATCACAGAACTTCTGGACCCTTGGGGTGAGCTGTGGACCCCAAAAGAACCTTAAAAGAACATCTGGGTGAAGCCCCAGAAGTTTGGAAAAGATTGGAGAAATTTTAGAAAAAAGCTCCATAAAGTGACCGACTCGACGCGGAAATTCTAGCCGGCTTGCCTCAACCGCGACCCGGCCTGACTTCGTGGTTCGTCCCGGTCAAGAAAAACATCCGAAAAAAAGACTAAGTCCGAACGTAAAAAGTTGACCGGGACCTTCCAGCCATCGTATCCGAGAAGGGCTCCACGGACGTCGGATCAAGATCCAGGTTTACCCCGGTCGAAGGATTTTCATCTCGAAAAAACGACTAAGTCCGAAGGTAAAAATCACCACCGAGGAAACCGACTTCGCGTATCCGGACAAGGGCTCCAGGAGGTCGGATCCAACTGGCAGGTTCGTCCCGGGGAAGAAAAACATCGAAAAAGAGACTAAGTCAGAAGGTAACTTTTTAACCGAGGCCTCCCGCGACTTGTAGCCGAGCAGGGCTCCATCGCGGTCGGCCTGAAAGTTTGACTTTGCCCCGGTCCTGGTGCAACCAGATGACCCGATTGGCGCTTTTCGTTTCTGAGCGCTAGAAAATAATAATACTTTAAAAATTCATATCTCCGGTTCCCCTGAACCGATTTTAATCGTTTTTGTGTCATTTTAAAGATAAAAATATAAGCTATTTTTATAAATTGGTTTTGGATTTTTAAACTGTTTCCTGTGTTTTATTTAATTACTGTTTTGTGATATTTGAATGCTTTACACTTTGTCTCCTAAGTTAAGCCTTGACGCTCGATGCTAAGCTACCAAGGGTAGAGCTGGGATTAATTTACTGAGACCTAACTGTACTTTTGTGGAGGTTTGTGGCTTGTTGCTAGGTGTAGGTACCTACCTGCCCTACCAATAACCCATTTTCCAACATAATTGGAAGCAGCGACGGGATCCTGTACTTGTGTTCAATATCACGTTACAGTTTTAGATAAAACAAATTAAAAATCCTTTAAATTGTCCTAGTGCAAAAATTGTTTTTAATTTTTAATTTTAATTTTTTTTTAAATTAATTTGGATTAATTTCAATTATTGAATTTTTGTAATTTTTCTAAATTCTTGTTTCCAATTTTTGCAAAAAGCTTTTGTTGACACAAAACTAGGGAACCATGGAGCTTGATCTGGCTAGCCTACCCACACTGACAGTAGTCCAGCTTAGGGGGTTGTGTATTGAGAGGGGGTTGCCTGCAACCACTAATCTCAGGAAAGAAATCCTGATTAAATCCCTGACAGCATGGGCTGAGGCCCAAGAGGTAGAGACAGAGGAAGCTCCAGAGGAGGAACCAAAAGAAGATGATGCTAACTCTAACCACTCAGGGGAGGAAAGGCATCAGACCCCAAGTGAGGAAGAGGAGGAACGGTCCTCAGTGGACACAGTCACTAGGGGCAGACCCAAAGCTAGTGGTAGGAAGAGGGTCCTTTCAGGAGGAGAGAACCCATCCATCAGGGAGAGAGAGCTGGAAGCCCAGCTAGCCTACATAGCTTTGGAGGCAGATAAGCTTGCCCTAGAAAAAAAGAAGTGGGCAAGCAAAGAAAAAAAAGATGGAAGCAGCGAGAAAGAAACTGAGGTGTCCCTGGGTGGGGGTTTTGCCCCCAGATTACCCAAAGGGGTGGTTCCTGCCTATGTAGAGGGGGATGACATCGATAAGTGGCTGGGGGCCTTTGAGAGGGCCCTCCAGATGAGGAAAGTCAAGCCTCAGTACTGGGGTTCACTCCTTTGGGAGTTAGTTCCCAACTCTGGGAGGGATAGGCTCCTAACCATGAGTGGGGAGGATGCAGACTCATACCCCAGTATGAAGAGATGCTTGACTAAAAAGTTTGGTCTAACCCCAGAGCAGTATAGACTTAAGTTTAGGGACACCCAAAAGACAAGCACCCAGTCCTGGGTGGACTTTGTGGACATTTCAGTGAAGGCACTGGAGGGCTGGATACAGGGCAACAGGGTAAGTACCTTTGAGGGGCTGTACAATTTGATTATGAGGGAGCACCTTCTAACTAATTGTGTCCAAGAGAGGCTCCGCCAGTATCTAGTAGACTCTAGGTTGACCAACCCCAGAGAGCTGGGGGAGGCAGCAGATGACTGGTTAAGAACTAGGGTTAACCAGAGACCCCCAGGGGGTGATCAGAAAAAGGGAGGACATGGTTCTTCTCAGGGGAAGAACCAGGGGAAAGATGACAAAAAACCCAAAGAGTCCTCACAAGAGTCCCCAAAAACTTCTCAGGGAGGGGGAGCCCCGAGCCAATTCACTTCTAAAGGGAAAGGGTATCAGGGAAAGAATTTTGATCCTGCTAAAGCAGGAAGGTTTCAGGAGCTTGCTAAGGCCGGCAAGTGTTTTGACTGTTATCAGCCAGGACATAAAAGAGGAGATGCTATCTGCACCAAGAAGCCCCCCACTGGTGGGCAATCCCAGGGGATTGCTAGTGTAGGGTTGGGGGTGGAAGTTGGCCCAGGGGTGGAATCAGGGTACACTGAAGTCACCTTAGTATCCGTGGGTGGGGTGGACATTGCAACTATGGCCACCTTACCTCCCATCATGCAGAGGTATAGGCAGAGGCCTAAAGTCAATGGGACTGAAGTGGAAGCTCTGAGAGATACAGGAGCCAGTGTGACAATGGTCACAGAAAAGCTGGTTTCTCCAGAGCAGGTCTTACCTGGTGTCTTCCACCAGGTGACTTATGCAGATAGCAGAACCAAACTCCATCCCATGGCTATGGTGAGTCTGGAATGGGGAGGTGTGACTGGCCCTAAAAAAGTAGCTGTAGCTCCTGCCCTCCCAGTAGAGTGTCTACTGGGAAATGATCTTGAAGCATCTGAATGGTCAGAAGTGGAGAGAAGGGTCCATGCAAAGATGCTGGATCTCCCTGAATGGGTGTGTGCTGTGACCAGGTCACAGGCAGCACAACAGGGAAATGCTGGACACTTGGACCCTGGAACAATGGGCCAAGCCTCCAAGAAGAAGAGAAAGGGCACTGGGTCTGGCTTACCAGCCCCAACAAGTACAGAGGGTCAGGAAGAATCCAACCCTGAGGGGGAGGATCTGAACTCTGAGGGAGGGACACCTTCCCTGCAAACTCTGCCTGACTTGGCAGAACTGCAAGGGGCAGGTGGGCCCACCAGAGAAGATTTGTGCCAGGGACAAAGAGAGTGTCCCACTCTTGAGGGCCTGAGGCAGACTGCTGCCAGGCAAGAACAAGGGGATACCAGTGGTACCCACAAGGTTTACTGGGAGGATGGAGTTCTCTACACTGAGGCTAGGACACTTAAAGAAGGGGCTACTAGGAGAGTAGTGGTCCCCCAAAAGTATAGAGAATTCCTCCTTACCTTAAGCCATGATATCCCCTTAGCTGGTCATTTGGGACAGACCAAGACCTGGAACAGGCTGGTCAACCATTTTTTTTGGCCAGAAATGTCAGAAAAAGTCAGGGAGTTTTGCAGCTCCTGTGTCACCTGTCAAGCCAGTGGCAAGACAGGGGGCAAGCCAAAGGCTCCCTTAATTCCACTGCCAGTGGTTGGGACTCCCTTTGAGAGGGTGGGGATTGACATTGTTGGTCCCCTAGACCCACCAACTGCTTCAGGTAACAGGTACATTGTGGTGGTAGTGGACCATGCCACCAGGTACCCTGAGGCAATACCCCTCCGGACAATCACTGCACCCACAGTGGCTAGGGCCCTACTTGGTGTGTTCACCAGAGTGGGATTCCCAAAGGAGGTGGTCTCAGATAGGGGCACAAACTTTATGTCAGCCTATCTGAAAGCCATGTGGGAGGAGTGTGGTGTTACTTATAAGTTCAGCACACCCTACCATCCACAGACCAATGGTCTAGTGGAAAGATTCAATAAGACCCTGAAGGGCATGATCATGGGTTTGTCTGACAAACTCAGGAGGAGATGGGATGTCCTCCTCCCATGCCTGCTGTTTGCCTACAGGGAGGTGCCACAGAAGGGGGTTGGATTCAGCCCCTTTGAGTTACTGTTTGGGCACCCTGTAAGAGGCCCATTGTGCTTGGTGAGAGAGTCTTGGGAAAAGCCTCTCAAGGAAGCCAAGGAGAATGTGCTAGATTATGTACTAGGCCTGCGGTCTCGCATGGCTGAGTATATGAAGAAGGCAAGCAGGAACCTGGAGGCCAGTCAGGAGCTCATGAAGCTATGGCATGATCAAAAGGCTACCATGCCTGAGTATCACCCAGGACAGCTGGTGTGGGTTTTGGAGCCCATGGCTCCTAGGGCACTACAGGCCAAATGGACTGGGCCCTATCCAATCCTAGAGAAAAAAGGTGAGGTCACCTACTTGGTGGACCTTGGCACCCCCAGGAATCCTCACAGGATCCTGCATGTTAATAGGATGAAACCCCACCAGGACAGGGCAGACATGACCATGCTGATGGTCACTGATGAAGGGAAGGAGGAGGAGGGTGAACCTCTGCCAGACCTCCTGTCCTCAAAGGAAAAAGATGGGTCAGTGGAGGGAGTGGTACTCTCTCCCAAACTGACAGATCAGCAACAACAAGACTGTAAGCAAGTCTTGGGACAGTTTGCTAGTCTGTTCTCCCTGACCCCTGGACTCACCAATTGGTGTGTCCATGATGTTGACACTGGTGACAGCTTGCCTGTCAAGAACAAGCTGTACAGGCTGTCTGACCAGTTCAAGGCCAACATCAAAGCTGAAGTGGCTAAGATGTTGGATCTGAAGGTAATTGAGCACTCTGATAGTCCTTGGTCCAGTCCAGTGGTACTGGTGCCCAAAGCTAGTCCCCAAGGTGGGAAGAAAGAATTAAGATTCTGTGTGGACTACAGAGGTCTAAATGCAGTCACTAGGACTGATGCTCACCCCATACCTAGAGCTGATGAGCTCATTGACAGGTTGGGGGCTGCCAAATTCCTGAGCACATTTGATCTGACCTCAGGATATTGGCAGATTGCCTTAAGTCCAAGAGCCAAGGAGAGGTCAGCATTTTCCACACCAGAGGGCCACTTTCAGTTCAAGGTGATGCCCTTTGGGATGAAAAATGCTCCTGCCACCTTCCAACGGTTGGTGAATAGAGTCCTATCTGGGTTGGAATCTTTTAGTGCAGCTTATCTAGATGATATAGCTGTATTTAGTTCCACCTGGAGGGACCACCTGGTCCACCTGAAGGAAGTGCTTCAGGCCCTGCTTCAAGCAGGCCTGACTATCAAGGCAAGCAAGTGCCAGATAGGGCAAAGTTCTGTTGTGTACCTGGGCCACCTTGTTGGTGGAGGCCATGTACAACCTCTCCAGCCCAAGATCCAGACTATCCTGGATTGGGAGGCTCCAAAAACCCAGACTCAGGTCAGGGCCTTTCTTGGCCTGACTGGGTATTACAGGAGGTTTGTTCAGAATTTTGGGACCATAGTGGCCCCTCTGACTGAGCTTACCTCCAAGAAACAACCCAAGAAGGTCATTTGGACCCCAGAGTGTCAAAAAGCTTTTGACACCCTAAAACAGGCTATGTGTTCAGCACCAGTGTTACTGGCCCCTGACTATAGCAAGGAGTTTGTAGTGCAAACAGATGCTTCAGAGGAAGGGATTGGGGCAGTGTTAGCACAAGTTAATGAAGAGAGCCATGATCACCCAGTTGCCTTCATCAGCAGGCGACTACTCCCCAGAGAGAAGAAATGGAGTGCCATTGAGAGGGAGGCCTTTGCTGTGGTTTGGTCCCTGAAGAAGTTGAGGCCTTACTTGTTTGGCACTCACTTCCGTGTACAAACTGACCACAGACCTCTCAGATGGTTGATGCAGATGAGGGGGGAGAACCCAAAACTGTTAAGGTGGTCCATTTCCCTACAGGGGATGGACTTCACAGTGGAGCACAGACCTGGGACTGCTCATGCCAATGCAGATGGCCTTTCCAGGTTTTTCCACTTAGCTGATGAGGACTACCAGGGTGTAGGTTAGTACCCATCACCTTTCATCTGGGGGGGGGCAGTGTAGGAAAGTCCTTTTTTTTTGCCTGATCACCCCCACTCTTTCTGGATAGGTACTGGTGGTTACTGACTCTTGGCTGTGCCCTGGGTACTGCTTACCAGTCCCAGGGCCAGTGCTCTGTGTAAAATGGATATGCAAATTAGGCTAATTATAATTGGCTAAGTTAACCTACCTATAAGTCCCTAGTATATGGTAGGGCATGTAGGTTTAGGGACCACAGCATAGGTGGTGCACACCTAGGTGCATTGCTGAGGTGCCCAGTGTCATTTTAAAAGCAAGCCTGCCTTGCTGGCTGCTTTTAAATTAAAGTTATATGCAAATTCGACTTTGGAATTAAAGTTACTTCCAAAGTTTTAAACTACCTTATTTTTACATATAAGTCACCCCTAAGGTGTGCCCTATGTGCCCCTAGGGCTGGGTGCCATGTAACTATAAGCAGGGACTTTATAAAAATAGATTTATAAGCCCTGGTGAGGTAAAAACAGCCAAATTCGTTTTTCCCTCATTGAAGTAAATGGCCTTCATAGGCTAGAATGGGCAGACTTTATTTTTAATTTTAAAGTCTCCTTAAATGTTACATACCAAGAATTTGGTATCAAATTGATTGTTATAATAAATCCCACAACTTCCAGTTGTTGGATTTAATATAACTAGTGCAGGTAAAAAGTTTAGACTTTACCTAAAAAGTTGCCAATTTCAGCTCTGCATTGTTTTTGCTGCTGTGCTCTGATTGGCCAGCCTGCAGCAGCTTCTGCCAGGCCACTTTTATGAGGTGTGAAGTGGCCTGGCTTTACACAAAGGAATGTGCTTGGGGGAGAGAATCTCCCCTCAGCAGATGGGGAAGCAGGAAGGGGGAGGGCTGCCAAACTGGTCTTCAAAGGCAGAGAAGGACATCTGGAGCACCCAGCAACACCCCCACATCCTGCAACCCCAGACAGCTAGGTGCCCCCTTGATTAGATTAGGAGAGGGCAGGAGAGGGGTGTGTTTATGATTTTTAGCCACACCAGTGGGTGGGCTCAGCCAGATCTCTCCTCCAAAAATCAGATTCATCCATTTTGGATTTTTAGAGACTATTGCCTTCTGGGATGGATTTTTGCCACACTTCCCAGGAAGTGGTCATCACAGGGGGACGACCCTGTCCCTGATTGGAGGACCAGGGCCCCCCTGCTTTTCACCCAGGAGCAAGGATAAAACTGGCAGACCTGCACCCACGCCTCAGATCCCCTCCAGAATTCAACAAGAAAGGAACTAAAGAAGAAGAAGGACTGCCCTGCTGGACCCCTGGCCTGCACCTGGACCCTGCACTCAGAAAGACTGCACCAGCTGCACACTTGGGCTTCACCACAAGAAGGACTTTGCCTGGCTTCCACTGGTTCAAGGAGGGACTCCCTGTTTGCTACAGGTGAAAAATTGCTAACCAGAGTCCCCTGCACCAACTCCTGAAAAAGTGACCAGCTGACCACTGTCCAGTGGCCAAAAAGGAGTTTGCGCCAGGTGCACTCTGGGAGTTGAAGTCCGCACTTCCCAAGGACCATCACAGAACTTCTGGACCCTTGGGGTGAGCTGTGGACCCCAAAAGAACCTTAAAAGAACATCTGGGTGAAGCCCCAGAAGTTTGGAAAAGATTGGAGAAATTTTAGAAAAAAGCTCCATAAAGTGACCGACTCGACGCGGAAATTCTAGCCGGCTTGCCTCAACCGCGACCCGGCCTGACTTCGTGGTTCGTCCCGGTCAAGAAAAACATCCGAAAAAAAGACTAAGTCCGAACGTAAAAAGTTGACCGGGACCTTCCAGCCATCGTATCCGAGAAGGGCTCCACGGACGTCGGATCAAGATCCAGGTTTACCCCGGTCGAAGGATTTTCATCTCGAAAAAACGACTAAGTCCGAAGGTAAAAATCACCACCGAGGAAACCGACTTCGCGTATCCGGACAAGGGCTCCAGGAGGTCGGATCCAACTGGCAGGTTCGTCCCGGGGAAGAAAAACATCGAAAAAGAGACTAAGTCAGAAGGTAACTTTTTAACCGAGGCCTCCCGCGACTTGTAGCCGAGCAGGGCTCCATCGCGGTCGGCCTGAAAGTTTGACTTTGCCCCGGTCCTGTGCAACCAGATGACCCGATTGGCGCTTTTCGTTTCTGAGCGCTAGAAAATAATAATACTTTAAAAATTCATATCTCCGGTTCCCCTGAACCGATTTTAATCGTTTTTGTGTCATTTTAAAGATAAAAATATAAGCTATTTTTATAAATTGGTTTTGGATTTTTAAACTGTTTCCTGTGTTTTATTTAATTACTGTTTTGTGATATTTGAATGCTTTACACTTTGTCTCCTAAGTTAAGCCTTGACGCTCGATGCTAAGCTACCAAGGGTAGAGCTGGGATTAATTTACTGAGACCTAACTGTACTTTTGTGGAGGTTTGTGGCTTGTTGCTAGGTGTAGGTACCTACCTGCCCTACCAATAACCCATTTTCCAACATACTTCATATGAGTGCCTGTTCGGAACACGAATGTATGTTCCTGATCTAGATGGTCCTGGTGTGGAGGCGGCAGATACGCCCTTTGACATAAATGATCGTGTCGCTGTTTTGCAGGATTTACAACAATTTCGTGAAGATAACTCTTCTGCGAGTGCTGCCTCCTCTGGAATTAAGGATGAGCCAGTAACACCTACTGGTTGGATACCCAGGATTGGGGATCTAGTGCGTGAAAAGGTTGCAGTAAAGAAAGGATTTGGTCCTTCTTATCGAGCACCTGTCCCGGTGTTGGGGGTGAGCGGCACGAGAACTGTGATTTTGCCGCCGCTGCAAGGGGCCAAAGGAAATCGTTTTGTTTCCATTGATAATGTCAAGTTACAACATGTGGCCGATTCTGCACAGCAGACCAAGAGGGACACCCAGTAGTTCCGGCATCCCTCTCACTACTAGGGAAGAAGTCCCGCTGCAGGTGATTTGCACCGACCCTGTTTCCTCTCCGAGCTTGGGGAGGGTGTAAGATGATCTGGCGATTGTTCCACAGTCAACAATTGATATCGATTCTTTTGCTCAAGTTGCTGTACGTTCTACTGATGTTTCTGAACATGTGATTTATAGTGTACCTAGGAGAGCACCTCCATCCGCTTCCTTGTTCACTGTTGCACCTTTTGCTAGAACTGCCTCTGGCTGCCTCAACGACGCGGATGCGGCTGTATCCAGCTCTTCGTCTTCACTGTCTTCAATCTGAGGTCCGCGTAAGCTGCTCAGTTGGCTTAAACGTACATATTTTGTTGTTCCTTGGAACTATTTGTGGCTTTTTATGGCTGTAATGACTCTTTTTTTATGGTTGGGATTTGTGGTTACTTTTTTTCTAGTAATACATGGTCATTTTCTTCCTGATCGATCAGACATTGAGCACGTGGAGACTGTGTTGAGACCACATTTTTCGTCTCATATGGTTCGAAGAGACTTATCCAATGTGAACATTTCTGCAATACCAATTCCGGATGGGATTGTGTGGGATAAAGTAATGTTTGATATATATGGTCCCACTGAATTGATTCAAATACCGTATGTCCTTAAGTTATCAATGAATGATATTGTTATTCCAGGCATTGTTTCTGATGATTGGGATGTGAAGACAGTAGATTCTATGCTAAAAGATTTGCAATATTATACTGTCTATGACGATGAAGATGCTTACCAATTTAGAGATAATCATGGTGATATGTTTTGCTACACCCATTATGGACACCACTTTATTCACAAAGCGAGTAGCCCTAAGTCCATCTTTAATTATGTACAATGGGAACATTGCTCGACTCCTCCACAAGGGAGTTCGAAAACGTATAATGATAAATTTGCATATTTTTCTGGGCATGATCAGCGAAATGCTAAGTCTTACTATTTTAAAGTGACACCGTATTCTGATAAGCAACTTTTGTTGACCGATACTAAATTACTATATTCTAATTCGTTTGTATCTAAACTTTCGGTCGAAGGATATGAATACTGGTTGAGGAATGTTGACTTGAAAAGTGTTTGGGGTACGAAAAATTGGCAGATGCAAGGCAGAGATACATTATTTCGAGCATGCATTATCCCTGTGCAAATGATTTTCCTCAATGACACAGTACAACAGACTAGTTGTTTGGGCTTGGCGTCGATTAGAGAATTGACTTTGCCTGGTATACCTGTCCCTTCTAAATTAAATAACTGGCAGCACTATGTGAATGCTACTTTTAGTGAATTTACGCATTGGGTCCAGAATGGTACGCTTAACGCTTCATCGTTACATCCGGGCGGGTGGTTATTGTGGCCTGTAGACACTAATCAGTGTCATCAACGTTTTGTTACCTCTTCTGGGGGGTTCAGGACTAGTAGGGCAGACCCTCGTTACATTTCACCAGAACATGCTGATATAATAACTACATACAGTGTGGGGAAACTTTGTCAACAATGGTTGAAGTACTCCACGCTGGGTGCAGTTAAGTCACACCTCAAGTTACTGTCTAATGGTACTGATTTACAAGATTTCTTATCAGGTCCCAAGGTGCCCCGGAGAAAAAGGTTCTTATACGAAATGTATAATGAGTTTTGGAAACTTTCCCAGCAGGAGGCTGCAGCCCGGTTAAGACAGATTGATCAAGAAAATCTGCTGCAGACTTTGGGGGTTATTCTAACTTTGGAGGAGGTGTTAATCCGTCCCAAAAGTGACGGAAAAGTGACGGATTTACCACCAGCCGTATTACGAGTCCATTATATCCTATGGAACTCGTAATACGGCTGGTGGTATATCTGTCACTTTTCCGTCACTTTTGGGACGGATTAACACTACTCCAAAGTTAGAATAACCCCCTTTGTCTGTTGTTGATAATGGCATGCATACCCTTTCTGACCGTGTTTACACGATTGACAGCATTGTCTCTTCTGCTATTGACATTATAAAATCAGACATGTCTTCTTAATATCATGGGCAGAGTCAGACACGATCTATCATGCAGCTGGGTTGGACTCTTCAGACCTTGAAGGCGGGTCGCGTTCCATGGCAGCACATTCGTGCCAGAGAGATCTTTATCTCCTTTAATTTAACTCGTCAACAACAATTGATGGCTAAGAAGGAAGCGACGTATGTTATGTTAAATATTGAAAAATTGGAGAAACTGCCTTTTACAGTGGCTGAGATTCCGTCAGCTGAGTGGTTGATTCATGGGGTTATTAATTTGCCTATCTCCACTCTGCAATTTACTTCTTGTTTGAAGCACATTCCGGTGGGTAGATATGAACTATTGGGTGACAGTTACATACACGAGGTGTGGGAACTTCCTTTTCAGTACAGATGTGTTAATGGTTTGCAGGAGGTTTTTCTTAGCGGTAGCGAATGCGAAGCTTCTGTTAGCCATTCCATGGTTTGTAAACAGCTGTCCTTGCACGGAGCGTGTAACGCTTCGATTGCTAACTTAGCTTGTTATCTGAAGGGAGTTCCAGTCCCAGTAATTAAAAACACTTTCCAGGTGCTTTCTAACGGCAGTTACATTATTGTTAATAGCGAACGCTGCTGTGGCATGCGTGCCGGAATAGTTTACGTCGTTGTTGTCAACAAGGCCGTTACGTGCTGCGGGAATGTGTTGTTTCCCCCTACTGAATTTAGGGAGGTAGCGGACATCTGGCCTCATATTGCTACTTCCAAGGTTGATTTCGACAAGTTGAGTCGGCTGAAAGCTTTATTGTTTCAAAAGCATGTGGCCCTTACATCTGCTAGCGAGACCTACGCACTTCAAGTGGCAAGGTCGTCGGCTGAGATACAGTCCCTTTTGAATACTAACTTTCCGAGTCACTTCGGTGAACTTGTGGGACGTATATTTAATGCATCCAGCACTGCTGGTGTTGCTCATTTTTTCAAAGCCGTTGGTGCTGGTTTCGTTCACACCTTCTCTTCCATATTCGGTTTGATACCCTCGGCTATACACTCTATTTTCGGAAGCATTTTTGGGGGTTTCCCGATTACTTTGGCTTTATTGGCTGGAGTTTTGCTGTTGTTACTATTTTTTCGCAATGGCTGTCCCGCTGCGACGAGATCCTATACTGCTGCTCCCGTCAGCGCAGCTGTGTCGTGAACACATGATGCAGCGTTTTGGAGCTACACTCCTGGCTCATTTGGAGTGTGACTGGTCTTTGTCATTCAGGCCGGTTTTGGATTGTGTGCAACCCGTGTTTCGATGTCTTTGGTGCTCGTTTGAACATGCACTGGCTTTCTGTCTCTCACTGCAGCGCTCTCCAGTGGTTGATCTTGATCTGTTGATGTTCCCGATTAGGGCTCATTCCCAGACTTGTGCACTACGGTTGCGTTTGCTTCGTGAAGCGGATTATGAGATTCCCTTCCTGGAGGAAGATGGTTTTGTCTCATTCCTTGGCACTACATGGGGTGCCGCCCTAAATGGTTTTGGGGCTTTGGAACACACCTGCTCCATGGTACTTTGTGGCGTGGATCTTCCGATATTGACATATCTCGAAGTGGAGGAGCTTCTACGTTCTATTGCTTCTGTCTGACAATTGGATTTTTTTTTTTCTCCTCTTTCCCGACTAAATTGACACTATATTGCAATTCGCTCTATCGTCACATGTTTCCTAAATTTATGACTTTGTTGTCTTCTCATTTTGTCGAAATGTTGGGTTTAAATTTAGGTCATGTTTTTTTTTTTTAATGTTATTAGAACCACTTGCTACCGACAAGGGGAGGGTGTAGTGTGGTCAGTTTTACGTATATTTTGCGCATTAGCTTCAGGCCTTAGGCCTCTGTGCACTTTGCCCTAAATATATTTTATTCATTTGCTAACAGCTTAGAGCCTCTGTGCACTTTATTTTAAATGCTTTCTATTAGGCTTCGTACTGTTATTTTACAGAATAGCCAGTTCTACGGTGTTGTTTTTTATTCATATCACACTGTTTTGCCTACTTCAGCACTGGAGTTCTTCATAACATATTCACTCTGTGCTTTAGTCAAGGATACAGTCTGGTACATTGCCGATAGACGTGGTAGGAGTCTAGACTTGCCATTCCTGCGTAGGAACATTTTGTGATCACGATGACATGTTAGTTATAAAATCACTTCCTTGTCCCAATACATGCAAGAGGGAGATTCCGACCAGGGAACCACAACTAGACGCTGACTGCCTCGTTGCAGATGCTGAACCAGATCACAGGCCTTTGCTCAGGTATGAGTGTGTCCGTCTCCCTAGTGATACAGAAAGGCAAGCTGGAAGCTTAACATGCTGTGCTCTAAATAGAACAAGCAGAGGGAGAGTAGAAACGGTTAGGAATTATGATAGCTTTATTTCTATGTTTTACTCTCCTGGTTACTATATCAATCCTACTATGTTGTAATGTTCTGGTTATTGCGGCTCACGCCTTAATATCTAAAATACAGTTGTTTTATTAAAACATTATATAAAACTTATACTGTCTTTGTCATTTGTATATGAGACCATATTGTGAATGAGAGAGTTGGTTTGGATCTGAGTGACCACGACTTCCCTGAGAAGTTCCAAAGATGTCATGCGCTCGGCTGCCCAATCATTTCATCCCCATGGGAGCAATGAGGCACTGCTAGTTAGCCGGAGCAACAACCGGATTTAGGGTGACAGAGTTCCTTACACGTGGGTCAGACTCAGTCCCCCACACCGTTATCGATCCTGCTGCCTAGAAATCCAGTAGTCTCATTTAGGATAATGAGAGCCCACGCAACACTACTTTCTCTCTTTGTGATTGTTTTTGATTCTTTCTCTGCCTTTTTCTTTTCTCTTTGTGTTTTGTTCGTCTTTCTCTTTGCAAATGTCCGACGAGGAAAAATAAGACCCCAAAAATGAGGGCCGGTGGCCCGCACCGGCAACCACTGGCTCAAGTTAAGCACTGATTGTTGGGCTACTTAAAACCAATTAAATACTGTTTTCAGGATGCAGCATGAGAGCAAGCGGATACATGCTAGATGCAGCACCTGATCCTTGACAGAATTTTTTTATTGATTAACCTCTCAAGCTGCAGTGTTGGAATTAGTACGAGTAAAACACAATCAATTTCATTATAAAGTAAAATCGTTGCTTCACTATTTTAAGCTGCACTAAACGAAGTATCAAAGAAGCCAGAACGTTCCTACATTTTTAAGTGGTTTCAAAGGACATTAGATTGTTTAGAAAATGGTGTTAGCGCCCGAAAAACATGGTTTTATTTCCTAGTATTAATTAATTGTAAATTTTTGGAGACACAATAAATAATTAAACCACCCACCACCCTATCAAACCCTAGTCATTTCTCAGAGAATAGCATAATAAAATCCTATGGATAACAGGTCTGCTGATCAACTAGCCTGCGTTGTCCAGCAGGATAAAGTGCAACTTTGGGACCATTTAACAAAGAAATTTAGAAAAATGCACCAGTCCAGTAGAGTTACACACAGGCTGATGCCTATTTATGACTTTTAGGAGCTTACAAACATCACCTTTCAGCCTTCGAGTCTAGGGTCACCGACAACCCCCTTGTCACCCAATCTAACAGTAAGTCATTTAGAATCCCCCTGTAGCTATGTACAGCATTTGAAAACGTAGTGTCTCTGCACTCTGGCATGTTTCAGGCATGTATTGTAAACCCCCCTTGCAATTAGAGACAATGGGTGTCCTTGCAACCTTGTACTATATCATGCTTGCACTGTGAACTCCCAACCCCAAATTGGATAGACTGTTGCCCCTGCAATCACATACCATAAAGGCCCCGAATTAACTGTTGATTGACTTTTGACACTTCATACATGTGTTTTGCTGTTCTGCAGTGTACCACTGCCTCACTGTGAATGTTTGATGCCCCTTGTACTATTCTGTGACTGCAGTGTAATCCCTACCCTTACTTGAGAATTTTACAGTTTTACTTGCACAACCGATGTGCTGTTCAGCGATCCCGTATTTTGACTCTGAACCTAAGTGCTGTTGCACTTCGCCTGACCATATTCACACGTGCCAAATGGCTACCCTTCTCATATGTTCAGTACTTCCCAGACTCATGATCCTTAACCCCTTTGCTGTCAGGCTTTTTCCCCCTGAGGTGCCAAGCCTTTTTTAGGCTGGTTGCGGCAGTTCGCGCTTTGGCCCTCATACCTTTTTGTACACACTAGCTACCCATGCCATATTTGCATCCTTTTCTTCCAACATCATAGGAATCCTAAAGGTAGCCAGAGTTTGTGGTTTCCCCTGGAGGACACCAAGAAATTAGCCAAAATACAGCGAAAAGTTAGTTTTTCAAAAACAAAATGGGGAAAAGGACTGCAGAAGAAGGCTTGTGTTTTTTCCCTGAAAATGGCATCAACAAAGGGTTTGCACTGTTAAAATCATCATCTTCCCAGCTTTCAGGATCAGGCAGACTTAAGTCAGAAGACCACCTTTTTCAACAGAATTTGGCATTTTACTGCGACATACCCCATGTTTACTATTTTTTGCACTCTGAGGCCCGTATTTATACTCCGTTTGCGCCGAATTTGCGTCGTTTTTTTCGACGCAAATTTGACGCTAAACTAACGCCAACTAACGCCATATTTATACTATGGCGTTAGAGGCGTCTAGCGCCAAAGTTCCCGGAATGTGCGTCATTTTTTAGCGTGAACCCCTTCCTTGCGTTAATGATATGCAAGGGAGGCGTTCCCGTCTTAAAAAATGACTCCCAGGCCTTTACGTGGTATTTATACTCCCGGGCAAAAGAGACGCCCGGGAGTGGGCGTGGCTAAAAACGGCGCATTTGCGCCGCTTTTTAACGCCTGGGTCAGGCATGGCGTTAAGGGACAAGTGGGCTCAAAATGAGCCCAGAGTGCCCTCCCCTGCCCCCAGGGACCCCCCCTGCCACCCTTGCCCACCCCAGGAGGACACCCAAGGCTGGAGGGACCCACCCCAGGGACATTCAGGTAAGTTCAGGTAAGTATATATATATTTTTTTTTTATAATTTTTTTTGGCATAGGGGGGCCTGATTTGTGCCCCCCTACATGCCACTATGCCCAATGACCATGCCCAGGGGACAGAAGTCCCCTGGGCATGGCCATTGGGCAAGGGGGCATGACTCCTATCTTTACAATGATAGGAGTCATGTTGATGGGGGATGGGCGTCGTTAAAAAATGGCGCAAGTCGGGTTAAGACGATTTTTTTGCCTCAACCTGACTTGCCCCATTTTAAGACGCCCTAACGTCATTTTTGCCTAACGCCGGCGCTGCCTGGTCTACGTGGTTTTTTTCCACGCACACCAGGCAGCGCCGGTCTGCTTGCGCCGGCTAACGCCATTCCATAAATACGGCGCCCGCATGGCGCTTCAGAATGGCGTTAGACGCCGCAAAATTTTTTGACGCTAAACTGCGTTAGCGCAGTTTAGCGTCAAAAAGTATAAATATGGGCCTGAGTCTCCTTCCAGTTAATGACAGAAATGGGCAAGAAACCAATGCTGGATCCCAGACAGCTGGACATTTCAGAAAAATAGACAACTTTCTGAAATCAGCAAGGGGTCATTTGTGTAGATCCTACAAGGTTTTTGTACAGAAAATAACAGCTGAAATGAAAAAATATTGAAGTTGAGGTGAAAAACCGAGCAATTTTTCTCCACGTTTTACTCTGTAATTTTTTGCTGCAAAGTCAGATTTCAAAAGCAATATGCCGTTACACCTGCTATACTCTTCTGGTTGTGTGGATATTTGGAGCTTGTAGGTTCATCAAGAACTCTAGGTACCCAATGCCAATAAAGGAGCTGCACCTTGCAATTGGTTTTCATTGTATACTGGGTACACAGCAATTCATTTGTTAAATAAATATAAAGAGTGAAAAATAGGTATCAAGGAAACCTTTGTATTACCAAAATGGGCAAAAGACAAGGTGTTGGGAAGCAGTTGTTATTTGTACATCTCTGAATTCTGGGGTCCCCATACTAGCATGTGAATTACAGGGCATTTCTCAAACAGTTGTCTTTTTTACACACTGTATTACGTTTGGAAGGAAAAATGTAGAGAAAAACAAAGGGCAATAACACTTGTTCTACTATTGTGTGTCCCCCCAAGTCTTCTGATAATAATGGTACCTCACTTGTGTGGGAAGGCCTAACGCCTGAAACCTAGGGAAACCCAGTAAACCTATACATTTTTTAAAACTAGGGGGGTGATTCTAACCCTGGCGGTCGGTGTTAAAGCGGCGGCCAACCCGCCAAAAGGCTGGCGGTCAAAAAAATGGAATTCTGACCCTGGCGGGAACCGCCAACACAGACAGCCACTTTAACACTCCGACCGCCACGGCGGTACAAACAAACAGCGCGGCGGTCACCGCCAACAGGCAGGCGGCAGACAATGTACCGCCCACACTATCACAACTCACCAATCCGCCACCTTTTCCGGGGCGGGAGCACCGCCGATAAAAACACGGCGGAAACAGACTACGAACGGGAAAACGCACACCACTACGCACTCCAGGAGGAAGGAGGACAGCATGGAACCCGAATTAAACATCCTACCTGCTCTCGTCTACCTTCTCATCTACCACGAGTACGAAGTCCGGCGCAGACGACAACGGTGAGTACTGCACCTACGACACACGGGAGGGGGAGGACGAAAGGTTACGGCCACACACATATGCGACCCCCCCCACCCCCAACTATGTACACACCAATGCAAAGCAACAAGTCACAGTGACACCACCCAAACACCCCTGAAAAATGCTATGACATAATCAAATTTGGAATAAATATTTATGTACAAAAAAGCTCTTGAAAATTATCGTACAACCATGAAAGATATTTACAAGAAAACAAATGATATACACATCAGTGTATAACTGAAGTAACAAGTCCTGCACATCCTACGAATTCATCATGTCCGTGGGCCAAAGTTTTGAGAAACAAGGGCAAAGCCCACACAGGAGACCTGAGTCCTTTGGAGAGAACACTGCAGGGGCATCAGATGTAAAAACTACAGGCACCTCAGGGGGAAGGGAAGGGGGGGGCACCACAGCCACATGAGTCCACGACGCCAGATCCACGAGGAGCCACCATGCCCACTGTACCATCCTGGGGAGTGCAAAGCCACAGTCTCTCAATGTCTCTACAGTGGGTGGGCTGCCCACTGTACCATCCTGGGGAGTGCAAAGCCACAGTCCATCAGGTGGATGACAGTCTCCACTGGTCAAGGAGGAGGCATGGTGGGCACAGTGAACCATAAACAGTGCTTGAGACGGCGGTGCCCAGCGGAGCGGTGCTTGAGAAGAAGGGCCCAGCGGAGCGGTGCTTGAGATGGCAGTGCCCAGCGGAGCGGTGCTTGAGAACAAGGGCCCAGCGGAGCGGTGCTTGAGATGGCGGTGCCCAGCGGAGCGGTGCTTGAGATGAAGGGCCCAGCGGAGCGGTGCTTGAGATGGCGGTGCCCAGGGGAGCGGTGCTTGAGATGAAGGGCCCAGCGGAGCGGTGCTTGAGAAGAAGGGCCCAGCGGAGCGGTGCTTGAGATGGCGGTGCCAAGCGGAGCGGTGCTTGAGATGAAGGGCCCAGCGGAGCGGTGCTTGAGATGGCGGTGCCCAGCGGAGCGGTGCTTGAGATGAAGGGCCCAGCGGAGCGGTGCTTGAGATGGCGGTGCCCAGCGGAGCGGTGCTTGAGAAGAAGGGCCCAGCGGAGCGGTGCTTGAGATGGCGGTGCCCAGCGGAGCGGTGCTTGAGATGAAGGGCCCAGGGGAGCGGTGCTTGAGACGGCGGTGCCCAGCGGAGCGGTGCTTGAGAAGAAGGGCCCAGCGGAGCGGTGCTTGAGAAGAAGGGCCCAGCGGAGCGGTGCTTGAGATGGCGGTGCCCAGCGGAGCGGTGCTTGAGATGAAGGGCCCAGCGGAGCGGTGCTTGAGATGGCGGGGCCCTCTTCAGCGGTGCCTATCTTCACGGCGGGGCCCTGTTCAGCGGTGCTCTTCTGCACGGCGGGCCCTGTTCAGCGGTGCTCTTCTGCACGGCGGGCCCTGTTCAGCGGTGCTGTTCTGCATGGCAGGCCCTGTTCAGCGGTGCTCTTCTGCACGGCGGGGCCCTGTTCAGCGGTGCTCTTCTGCACCGCGGGCCCTGTTCAGCGGTGCTCTTCTGCACGGCGGGCCCTGTTCAGCGGTGCTCTTCTGCACGGCGGGCCCTGTTCAGCGGTGCTCTTCTGCACGGCGGGCCCTGTTCAGCGGTGCTCTTCTGCACGGCGGGGCCCTGTTCAGCGGTGCTCTTCTGCACCGCGGGCCCTGTTCAGCGGTGCTCTTCTGCACGGCGGGCCCTGTTCAGCTGTGCTCTTCTGCACAGCGGGCCCTCTTCAGCAGTGCCTATCTTCACGGCGGGGCCCTCTTCAGCGGTGCTCTTCTGCACGGCGGGCCCTGTTCAGCGGTGCTCTTCTGCACGGCGGGCCCTGTTCAGCGGTGCTCTTCTGCACAGCGGGGCCCTGTTCAGCGGTGCTCTTCTGCACCGCGGGCCCTGTTCAGCGGTGCTCTTCTGCACGGCGGGCCCTGTTCAGCGGTGCTCTTCTGCACCGTGGGCCCTCTTCAGCGGTGCTCTTCTGCACCGCGGGCCCTGTTCTGCGGTGCTCTTCTGCACCGCGGGCCCTCTTCAGCGGTGCTCATCCAGCAGGTCAAGGGAGCCAGACCTGTGCTGCACTCCCTGCTCAGTCGCCCTCGGACCGTGACGTTTCTGGACCCTTCGGGGACGGACTCCTGTCCTCTTTAGTGTCCTCCTTCCCAGCTGGGATGTGACATGTGGGGTCCACCTTCTCCGCGCTCCTGCTGCCCTTCCGCTCCTTTGATGGGGCTCTCGGGCCCTTGCCTCCCCTAGATGGTGTGGCTGGTGAAGTGGCCGCACATTGCTCCTTGGGGGCAGCCCTGTCAGTCCTCGCACGGCGGCCCTTGTTTTTGCGGGTCCTCTTGCCGGGGGGGGGGGGCTGGACGTGTCCTTGCTGCTGATCGATGTGTCACTGCTGGCAAAGGGTGGACTCCAGAACCCATGCACAACAGTGACACTCAAAGCTGGGTTGGTGGTGGCTGCGGTGCTCTTGGGACTCTTTGCAGATGGAGGGGGGAGCTCATCGGAGGGAAAGAGGTTAAGATTAGCCAGGAAAAGCGTTTTAGGTCCAAGGTAAAGGGTAGGAGAAGTGGTGATGGGAGTGGAGGAAGAGGATGTGGTTGTAGGAGAGTCAGGTGTGCTGTCATTGGGTGAAGGTGCTGGTGCTGTAGGCTGACGTGAGGTGGATGGCTGTTGGGTGGGTGGCTGCCTGCGTTTGTGTGTCTTGGAAGAGGGGGTGACAGACACAGTGGGAGAGGACACAGGGGACGTGTAAATGGCAGTGGGGGTGGTGACTGCACGAGTGTGGACTGTACTGGAGGGTGAGGTGGTGATGGAAGCACTGGCTGATGTTGGGGTGCATGCAGGTGTGAGTGTAGACGTCACAGGGAGGGAGGAGGGAGACGAGGAGGAGGGGGACACAGAGGTGGTTGTGACTGCTGAAATGTCTGCATCTGTGTGTTGCTTGGGTGAGTGTTTGTGGGATCTGTGGTGCTTGTGTCTGGATGAGCTGCTCTTGGGTGTTGAGGTGTGTGCAGGCTGGTCTGATGGTGTGGATGGGATAGGCTGAGGAACAGGAGACAGAGACAGGCTGGAGGCAGTCAGAAGAGGGAGGCTGGAAACAGGGACAATGGCTGCCGTCAGTGCTGAGGCCAGAGCAGTGAACGCTCGTTGATGGGCAGCCTGACCCGAATGAATGCCCTCCAGGTACGCATTGCTCTGTTGCACCTCCCTTTGCACACCCTGGATGGCATTCAAAAGGGTAGTCTGCCCAACAATGAGCGTCCTCACAAGGTCAATGAGCTCCGCACTGAGGGCAGCAGGGGCAACAGGGGCAGGGGCTGAGGTGCCTGGGGCGAAGGAGACGCGCGCCTTCCTGGGCGAGCGGGCACGGAGCGTAGGCTGAGGGGCTGCTGGGAGGGCGGTGCTGGTGCGCTGGGTGGCGGCTGTACCTGTAGAGGCGGGGGGCCCGGATGTTGCCGCCACCGCTAGGGAGCACCCATCCAAGGACGTGTCTGAGTCGCTGGTCTCACCACCGGTCCCCGTTGTGGTGCTCCCCTCGCCCTCTGGATCACTGGTGCCCTTGGTGTCTGTTCCTGGGCCCACCGGGCCCTTGTGTCCTGCAGCTCCCTCGTGCTCCGATGCCAAATCTCCTCCGCCTGATGATGCTAATGCACACATGCACAAGAAGATGAAGAGAAAGGGTGGGGGGAGAAAAAAGAAGACCAGGTTGAGTGCATGCAATGTCAACACCGTTGGCGGAGAGGAGCGACACAGGAGCCTCATGCACTAAGCCGCGCATTCATGGGACACTACTCAGTACTACTGACTAGGACAACAGGCCAAGAGACGTCAAACGTGCACATGGGTGATGCTGGACCATCAATGGCTGTACTTGTCACCCTACAGAGGTGGGGGCCGGGGGCACAGGGCCATGCCTAAGGGAGAGGACTACACTACAGAAAGCGCCCTGGCCTAATGTCACCCACAGCCCTCCTCCCCCACCCAGACGCCTCCACTGCGCAGAAAGATATGAGAATGTGCTGATACTCACCCCCTTGTGTCTGCTGTGATGTCTTAAAGCGCCCATCCAATTCAGGGTAGGCCATCGCCAGGATCCGGGACATCAACTTTGCCATATGGCACATGCTCTCATCTGTCGTGCGTTGCACTCCTCATTCGCCCCCCACCCCACCAACTTACATCCACCCCAATCCACACAGGCATAGCACATTCCATGTGCACCCGGTGTACTCACTTGTTGGTCTAGAGGACCGTAGAGTAGCGCATACTGGGGGAGGACCCCATCCATGAGCTTCTCCAACTCTTCAGACGTGAAGGCAGGGGCCCTTTCCCCAGTCGCAGCAGCCATTGTCACTTCCAGACCGAGGTCACAGCAGCACTTGCAGTATAGGTCCTCTCCTGTGGATGATCAGGTCTCGAGTGATCAATCAGCTAGGAAATGGCGCACATCGTCATTGGCTCCTGAAACCCATAGGGTTCAATGTTAACCAATGCGGCTTTGCGCCGCGGTCTTCGACCGCCTACCGCCACGGTGTGCCCCGCCAGCGCATTGACCTCACATCCCATTGTCCCACTTCACAGGTCAGGCAGCCGCCATTTCAAGGGCCTACATGGCTTAATTTTGACTGCGACACACAGGCCTAGGCCTTGCATTGCCACACATACACGCCTTTCAACCCATTGCCATTCTTTAACTGTGCAAGCTGTCTGTACGTACCTGTGGTTTGCCTGACTCTGTGCTCCATGTTGTCCTTCCTAGGCACCGTCCGCTGGGACTTGCGAGGAGAAGGACGAATCCTCGCGTGTACCGACCGCTGGTGGACCTGTCGACAATGGAAGAACGCCATATAATACTTCGATACAGACTTGACCGTGCCACTATCCATGAACTGTGTGCCCAGCTGGAGCCAGCCCTGATGTCCCCCATCCGCCAACCCACAGGGATTCCCCCTCTGGTGCAGGTTTTGTCAGTCCTCCATTTTTTGGCAAGTGGGTCATTCCAGACAACAGTGGCCATGTCATCTGGAATGTCTCAGCCTATGTTTTCAAAGATTTTGAGCAGAGTGTTGTCTGCCCTGATGAAACTCATGCGGAGCTACATCATTTTCCCAGAGGAGGGTGACTTACCTACAGTGAAGGGTGATTTCTATGCCCTTGGACATATCCCCAACATCATTGGTGCCATTGATGGGACCCATGTGGCTTTGGTACCCCCAAAAGACGATGAGCAGGTGTACAGAAACAGAAAAAGTTATCATTCGATGAATGTCCAGGTGGTCTGTTTGGCTGACCAGTACATCTCCCATGTAAATGCCAAGTTCCCAGGGTCAGTGCATGACGCGTATGTTATGCGAAATAGCAGCATCCCCTATGTGATGGAGCAGCTACAGAGACAACGTGTGTGGCTAATTGGTGACTCTGGTTACCCCAACCTGCCTTGGCTACTGACCCCAGTGAGGAATCCCCGGACCAGGGCAGAGGAACGGTACAATGAGGCCCATGGGCGAACTAGGAGGATCATCGAAAGGACCTTTGGCCTCCTGAAGGCCAGGTTTAGGTGCCTGCATATGACAGGGGGATCCCTGATGTACTCACCAAAGAAAGTGTGCCATATCATCGTGGCCTGCTGTATGCTTCACAATCTGGCATTGCGACGTCAGGTTCCTTTCCTGCAGGAGGATGGTGCAGATGGTGGTGTTGAAGCAGCTGTGGAGCCTGCGGAGAGTGAAGAGGAGGAAGGCTCAGAGGACGACACAGACAACAGGGACAGAGTAATAGAACAGTATTTTCAGTAGCACACAGGTAATAATCACCCATGCCATTTTACATTTCCTGAAAGCCTCCTGCATCTCAACTTTGTCGATTTCCCCCCAGAACTATAAACATGATGTTTGATTTTCCCTTCCCTTTTCTGTGCTGTATGAGCCACTGCGTGACCTCGGCTTGGTTGGCCCATGGACTAATGCTAAGTTACCTCGGTATGTGTAATTCACAATGTTAAAAATACGTAATTGATATGTAATGTGTCATACATTTGTAAATAAGACAGGCTGAGTCCTGATTGATTTCAGTGCAATGTGTGATTTATTATTAGTGCATAGATATTGGTACATGATAGTGAAACAGTGATGGGTGGGGGTGGAGTAATGTCCATGGCAGAGTCCAGTTCTCAGTCTCACAGGTGCATTGTCCATATGCCTGTGGCAGGATGGAGCAGGGGCAGTTCAAGGTTTGACAGGGTGGCAATGTTGAACAGTGGGAGGACTTCAGGGGGTATGTGATGCTGGCGGGGGTCTTGACATCCTACTCTGTCGGTTTTTTTGATCTCAGGCTCCTTTTGCGGGGTGGTTGTTGTTCAGCAGGAGGTGGGGTTCTGGTGGGCTGTCGTTGTGGTGGGGCCTCCTGTCCACTAGCGCCGGCGGAGGTGGTAGGCTGTTCCTGTTCCTGGCTAGTGACAGGGGCCCTGTGTGATGCCACATGGTCCTGAAACGTGTCCTCTATACGGTTCAGGGCCTGGACTATGCTCCCCATAGCGGTTGAGATGTTGGTGAGTTGGTCGCTGAACCCCATGTAGCGTTGCTCCTGCTGTGCCTGGATCTCCTGGAACCTGGCCAGTACCGTCGCCATCATCTCTTGTGAGTGGTGGTAGGCTGCCATGATGGTGGTGAGGGCCTCTTGGAGAGTGGGTTCCCTGGGCCTCTCCTCCCCCCCTGTCGCACAGCAGCCCTCCGAGTTGCCCTGTTTCCCTGGGCCTCTGTCCCCTGGACGGTGTGCTAACTCCCACTGCCCCCAGGTCCCTGTTGTTGTTGGGTTGGTGGGTTACCCTGGGGGCCCTGTAGTGGTAGACACACCGCTGCTTGACCTGTCCTAGAGACAGAGGCATGGGCCCGCTGGGTGGGAGCTGTGCTGTTGTTCCCAGAGGGGGTTGGGTCTGCAGTGGCCTGTGTCTGGGTGAGGGGAACCGACTGCCCAGAGGTCCCCGATGGTCCGGGCTGGTCATCAGGGTCCAGGTCGACAGAGCTGCTGTCATCACTAGGGGCCTGTTCCGGGGGTGGGATGGACATTTCTGGTCCCTCCTGACCGGTGTGTTGTTGTTCGGGTCCTGCATGGGGTAAGAGGGTATGGTTATTGTTTCTGTGTGTGCATTAGCTTGCGTTTTATGGGTGCCCTTGTCCCCCAGTGCTGGCATTCCCTTGGGGGAGGTGTTGTGAGGGTGTTTTGTGGGGGGGGGGGAATGGGTATGTGCAGTGGTCATGCTTAGGTGATGGGTGTCCATAGTTTGGGGATGGCATGCAGGGGTTGGTGTTGGGTGGGTTGTGCTGGAGAGACATTCTCAGGGAGGATGTGTGCTGGGGGGTTGGGGGTGAGGGTGGGGGTTAGCAGGCTGGGGGGGGGTGAAGTGGTTGGCCTTGTACTTACCAGAGTCCAATCCTCCGTGTACTCCAGCGAGGCCATCAGGATGCAGGATGTTTAGTACCTCTTGCTCCCATGCTGTGAATTCGGGTGGAGTGGGTGGGGGTCCCCTGCCAGTCTTCTGCACTGCGATGTTGTGTCGCGAGACCATCGATCGCACCTTCCCCCGTAGGTCGTTCCATCGTTTGCGGATGTCGTCCCTATTTCTGGGATGCTGTCCCACCGCGTTGACCCTGTCCACGATCCGCTGCCAGAGCTCCGCCTTCCTTGCTATGGTGGTGTGCTGAACCTGTGAGCCGAAGAGCTGGGGTTCCACTCTTATGATTTCCTCCACCATGACCCGGAGTTCTTGGTCCGAAAAGCGTGGGTGCCTTTGTGGTGCCATGGGGTGGTGTGTATGAGGTGTGGGGTGGTGTATGTGATGATGTGTGTGTTGGTGTGTGGTGCTTTGTGCTTCTATGTGGTGTGTGTGATGTTGTGGTGTGCCTCTGTGTGTCTGGCTCTCTATTCTCTGATGTGTCTCTCTCTCCTTCGTCTCTGGTTTTTGTTGGTAGGGGTTTGTGGGTGATGTGGGTGTGTGTTTTATATGGTATTGTATGTGTGGGAGTGGTGTGTGTATGTGTTTCAGGTGTGTGCCTTTCAAATTGTCCAATGTGGTAGGGGTTTGTAAAGGTGTGTGTATTTTGACCGCAGCGGTGTGTACCGCCAATGGAATACCGCGGTTGAATGACCGCCGCGTGGATTTGCGGGTCATAATGGGATGGGCGTATTTCTGTTGCCGTGGCGGTGGAGGTTTGGTCTTCTCCAGTTTACCGCTGGCCGCTGATGTGGCGGACTGCAGTGGAGGGCGGATTTTTGGAGGTTTTGCAGTTGTGGGTCAGAATGTCCGTGGCGGCTGACCGCGGCCGCGGCGGTATTGTGGCGGCCTTCTGACCTCGGCGGTAAGCGCCTTTTACCGCCGAGGTCAGAATGACCCCCTAGATACCTAGGGGAATTCAGAAGGGGGTGACTTGTGGGTCTCACAACAGGTTCTGTTACCCAAAATCCTTAGCAAACCTCAACATTTAGAAAATAAATACTTTTTCTCAGATTTTGGTGCTGCAAAGTTCTGGAATCTGAGGGGAGCCACAAACTTCCATCTACCCAGCATTCTCCCAGGTGTCCCAATAAAAATGGCACCTCGCTTGTGTCGGTAGGCCTAGTGCCTGCGACAGGAAAGGCCCCAAAACACTACATGGACACATCAAAATTATCAAATGCAAAACTGCTAGTTTTTGCGGGGTGCACCTGCGTTTGTGGGCTATGGAAACCTACCAAACCCAGACATTTCTGAAAACTAGACACCTGAGGGAGTCCAGGGAGATGTGAACTGCGTGGATCTCCCAGTGTTTTCTTACCCAGAATCCTCAGCAAACCTCAAATTTTGCTGGAAAATGTGACATTTCTGTGTGGGATCACCGCACTGGTACAAATTTCCTACTAACCAACATTTCCTTCAGTGTACTGATAAAATTGATACCTCACTTGTGAAGATGGGCCAAGTGCCTGTGACAGGGAAGAGCCAACAACATGTTAAAAATGAGGAAACCCAAGGCAGGCCAAAAGGGCAGTTTGAAAGAAATAGTTTTTAGGCTGACAAGTGGGGCAGAATTTTTATCGGTATAGATGCGACAATGCTGGGTGGTAGGAATTATGTGGATTCCGGCAGATTCCGGAAGGTTCCATCAAAAAAATGTGGGAAAAATGTGTGATTTAGAGCAAAGTTGGAGGTTTGCAGGGCATTATGTGAAGCACACCACCCTGGACTCACCCAGATGTTTAGTTTACAGATGTGTCTAGGTCTTGTAGATTTTTCTACATGGCAGCATCCCAAAGTCCAAAATGTGCAGCCCTCACCATTCCAAGTGGGACGATTTGTAGAGTTACACAAGCTCTCATGGCCCAAATGTAAAACCAAAACCCAAAATAATCAATTGTCCTCTTGCTTGCAGTGGGATAATATGTGTTAGTGTGCGAGGGGAGAGCTGAAAGACTGTTACCTCCTTCAATTGGGGTGGGGGCATAACCATGCCCATACTGGTTGGTAGCCACCACCCCACCATTTTTTTTATTTTTATTCCCTGGCATCTAGTAAGCGTTCTGTCCCCCCTCGGGAATGGATCAGGGGTAATTGCCCCACCTGCCCACCAGTAGACAGATCATCTTTGTCCCTATTTATTTGGGATGGGGGTATTGCCATACCCCCACCCTCTTTTTTTGCAAAAAAGGGAGCGACCCTGGCCTAAGGGGTTGTTCCCTGTCTGTAAAAAAATAAATAAATACATATATAAACCCTGGTGCCTAGTGGTTTCTGCCCCCCTTGAGGGCAGATCGGCCTAATACAAATAGGCTGGTCTGCCCCCAAGAGGGGCAGAAATGGCCTAAAGAAAATGTGCCATCCAGGGGAGCGACCCTTGCCTAATGGTTGGCTCCCCTTGTGTGAAATTGGCACAAAAAACAAATCCCTTAGAAAAATAGGCCGATCTGCCCCCAAGGTGGGCAGAAATTGCCAAAAAACAATGTGCCCTCAGGGGATCCACCCTTGCCTAAGGGGTCATTACCCACATGTAAAAAAACAAAAACAAAAAATATCTCTGGTGTCTAGTTGGTTTATCGGCCTAATTAAAAAAGGCCGATCTGCCCCCAAGGGGGACAAAAAAGACCTACTAATATATTGCCCCCCCTGGGAAGCTACCGTTGCCAAAGGGGCTGCTCTCCTTATATATAAAATAAACAAAACAAACAAAACACAAAATCTTGAGTGTCTAGTGGGCATTTCTGCACTTGACGATTGGGCTGCAGAAATGCTGAAAGAGACATGAAAGGAAAGGAAAGGCGTTTCCTTTGCTTTCATGCCTCTGTCTACCCCCACCTCCCAATTAGAAGAGAAATGCTTTGCATTTCTCTTCCGATCGAGCTGGAAGCTGAGCTTCCAGCGTGATGGGAGGTGATCTCTGATGAGGAGCTGGGTGCATGACGAGCTGGTCTCATCCTCAGCAAATGGCAACCATGGCCGAGAACCAGACCAGCTCGTACCGGGTACCCGAGGGGTCAATGAACATTCCCAATAGCCCTCTCCTTGTCCTTTAGCCCGTACTCACCTAAATTCTATTCCACCATCTCTCTTCTTATCTAATCACCTTGATTAAATGTGAAAACACACTGCACACGTTGCTATCTGATTCTCCTTATAGGACACATGGAATAAGACTGCTCATATAAGTGATCCATTTGAATCACACATTCCAAATTCCATTTCATAGCCATTTCTGAGATATGGGTTGACCACTGACATGGAGCTTGCAATCTTCTCCTACATTCCAAACAGTAATCACAGCAGAGTCACTAACAGCCACTTCCATGCCTATATTGCACAATCGTTCCTCTTTATTGCACCGTACCATACTATTTAATGTTAACATTATGTAATGACAAATAAATGTAATTTCTGCAAAGGAAACTATGCAAAATTCACTCATCATCATTTCATCACTTAGTGACAAGTTGATGTGTCATGCTTGACTTATCCAAAACAAAGATCATTTATTTTCCGTGCCATCCTGGTTCCCACCTTTCTACCCAACTTCATCTATACCCCAGATTACATATTTAGTTAGTCTTCTTTAAAAAGAATTTACTATGCAGGTCAAATATTTCATAACGTCTACTGCAGTCAGATGGTCCGCTCCACATTGATCATTTGATGTTCGCTGTGTTCTACTGACGCAAAGTTGACCGCTTCTGTAGTCAACTGGAAAGTTCCCACTTGCACCTTTTTTGCACTGAATGATATGCTAAACTTTGACACATGGCTCTTTTAGAACCTGTCTAAGCATATCACTGCCTCATTTTATCAACATGATGCTATGTGGCTTTCAAACAAAACAAAGGGCCTTATTACAACTTTGGAGGAAGGTGTTAATCCGTCCCAAATGTGACGGATATACCACCAGCCGTATTACGAGTCCATTATATCCTATGGAACTCATAATACGGCTGGTGGTATATCCGTCACATTTGGGACGGATTAACACCTCCTCCAAAGTTGTAATCAGGCCCAAAGACTTTTACAGATTGTTGATTTCAATAACTGAAGCCAACTGCCCTTCTCTATGCTGTCTCTCCAAAAGAATAATTTGCTGAGTACACTGTCGAAAACTGCACTCTGCTAGCCAGAACCTACTTTTGTCTCCAAATCGTTCTGGCCAGTAATTTTAGTAGTGTCCTTCCTTTGGAACTCAGTCTATTCACAATCACTAAATATGATAGATTCAAACATGATTTTAAAGCCCACCTACTTTAACTGCAGCTTCATATTAGCTCATGGCCTCTTCCTCATCATAGTTCTTGCATCATCACCAAGAAATAAAGAACTGATATAGGCAAAATATTTAAATATTATGAATCACTGGTTGTATTTTTCCCTCTCAAGTTATCGTCACCATTCATCAAACAGCATACCTAGTGCCAACTGTATCCAACAATGCTGAAGTGAAAGATGTACATCTTGTTGCTTTGTATAGCATTTCCTACAGCGAAATATATAAATGTTCCACTCTTACTTGTTGTTGCAGTAGTTGTTCCTCAATTAGTAAAAAACACAGCCGCCAACTGAATAATTTCCCTGCCTCAGTCAATGTTGTATTAAAGGATGTAATGGAACATTCCTGTGTTCCTGAGAGGTCTGAGCCTCTGAGTCTGAGCCTATGTGTTCCCGAGAGGTCTGAGCCTCTGGATCATGATTGACTGCTACAAGCAGTGGTGGGCTTTTCTTGCCCTTGTTGCCAATTGTCTCCTGTTCAAATACTCTACTCCCAAAATGCTCACCAATGTAGTGATTGTCACCATGTATATCTATTTTTACAAAGCCCAAGCCCCAGTTTGTTGAGCACTTTAACCACTAGATATTGGGCTAGTAAAAAAACAGTTCCACCCACAATGAAGGAAATCTGAAATAATAGAACCTGACAACCTGATTTAGAAATTTGCAAGGTGTTATTTCATCACAGCTGTGACAGAGTACCCTCTCTGTCAAATTGAAGGTCCACCCACCTCATTTAGAGTCGGGTGGATTAATCTCTCTCAGACATTGACATATACTTCCGATGGCCCAACAGAGTAGAGCTGTTTGGCGTTCAGCCATTTTACCACCTGCCTGATTTAGAGTGGGTGGTCAAGTGGCTAGCTTTCGCTGTCCATCACCGCTAGGTAAAACCTGGTGGTATAGGGCATAAAAACTGCAAAATCACCACCCCACCACTGGAGATGACTCTCATGGCATGAGGGTGTCTAGTTTATCTTCTTTTTATTTTCAAAATCAAATTTCTGCTTTCAGATTCTGGTTTTGAAAACAAAAGAAATAGGTTAAAAGATTGACAGACGGTACCATCATACTGTCCGTCAAACTTTTCATACATTGACATGAAACGACCATCTGTCCCAGATGAGCAGCTCTCTCTCTTTTTGGCAGCCAAGTGAAGATTTAAGGAATTGTGAAGCATTGGTTTATAGCATTGGTTGTTACTACCTGATCCCAGACCAGTAGGCCATGCCCATCTCAGGGCACAGATATTAGAAAAATACTTCACCACTTGTCATGTATGAAACTAAACTTAAATTAAACTAGCCACCTTATATCTGACAGTTTACAGATAGAATGGCACCGTGTGCTTTCACACACTGAGGGCCACTTGTATGAACATTTGGAATTGAGAGTTCCTAATTGCGATTTAATGCGAATTGCAATTGGGAAATCAAAATTTCAAATGTTTGAAATTATTGAGTTTCATTTACGAGTCCCAGTGGGTCGCAAATAGACCTACCTCATTCATGAGGAAGGTTTAGCCTTGTGACCCACTGGGAATCGCAAAAATCACAAGGATAGTGGAGCTGGGGTCAGCAGACCAACATGACTGTGATTGCTTTTAAATAAAGAAATCTTTTGATTTTAATGGAGCCCGTTTTCTTTAATAGAAAACGGAATGCATTTAAAAAAGAAAAAAGAAAGTTTTCTTTTAATTTTTTAAGATTAGGCAGCTGTCCGTGGGACCACTTCGGGCTCTTAAATATGCTGTTACTGATATTCACAAAGGGGATACATGGATAATGCAGTCCTGTCTTGGGATTTATATTTCGGCAGATGGGATACTCGTCATCTTTGTGATGGAGTAATCCTTCCGCAAAACTCTAAATCAGTTTTACCTGGATATCAACTACTCCAAATCCTAGACTCTGGCATGGAGGAAGAAAACTCTACATTTGTGAAGCATCAATCCTAAGGATAACAAGCTAACAAATGTTTCCAACTTCTGTTACCTAAGCATAATATTTGATTCCACCTTAAGATGGCATATCAATTTGGCCAAATGAACACGCCATTCTCAATCATTATGTTATTGAAGACTACCTGTTGTGCAGTCACTGGTATGAGACCCAGTGGCTGTCCTATCTTAGGCATTGTTGCGTACCAACTGTTAAAAAGGGAGTTTTTGATAACCCTTGTTGGAAAGTGGATTGTTAGTAGGGGTAAGTATGCACCAATGCAAAACAAGGTCCAGTCAAGGTCCCAATACTTTAGCCTCTGGCTCAACACTTGGTAACTGGCAGCGAACAAGGAGGCATAACTCAGGAGACCGGTATGTAAAATATTTAAAAACACCAATACATTAAATAAGCAAGACACAACACACAATAAAATTCCCACACCGATTTATGAAAATAGAAAAAAAAATCCATCTTCAAAATTATACCAATACAACAAAAATGCAATTTAGGAAATCAGAGCTATGAAAGATTAAAAAATTTCTAGTGCTCAAAAACCTATAGTGCCAACTAGGGACATGTGGTCGTGTTTGACCAGGACATATTAAAGTTTGAGGCCAATCACAATGGAGCCCTGGTCAGACACACTAAGCGGGAGACCCCGGTCAAAATTTTAACTTTGGACTGAGAAATGTTTATGGAGGAATTTCTCTGAACTTCGTACGTTTCTCTCCAGCAGGCTGACTTTGATGCAACATCATTGGATTGCTTCTCCATAGCTTTCAGCAAAACAAACCTGAAATCAAGGCTGGTTCACGGTTGAAGGGAGTCAGCTTGACTGTTGACTTCGGGCCAGTCCACTTATGGAACTTTTTCCAAAAGTTGCTCCAAACGTCTCCAAACTTCTGTAACTTCTTCCTGAAGTTCTCCTTGATGGTTCAAAGTGTCCAAAACACAAATCCAAGGGTATAAAAGCTCTGAGATGTTCCTTGGAAGTTAGGAACTACAATTCCCACAATGCATCTGGCCAAATCCCTAAAAGTCCACTGGACGCACTGCAGGCTGGGATGTGATGCAGGGAAGGTTTGTTAACCTGTTGCTTTCAGGGAGTCAACTCCTTAATCCTTTTGGAAGAAAGGCCATGTCCCCAGGGCTGTAGTTCCCAGTATGCAGCAGGAGAAGGCCTTCAGAATTCAATCCTTTGGGGTGCAGACCGGGGGTTCCAGCAGGGCAGTCCTTCTTCTCCTTGTAGTTTCAGGTAGCAGATCTGATTTGCTATATAGCTCTCATATATTTATTCAATGATCTGGGGTGACAAGCAGGAGGCATGACAGCTTACTCCGAAGAGTGGCATATTCTCCCACAAAGCACTGCACTTTAAAATTCAATATGGGAGATTCCTGCCCAGGAGAGTAAGACCTGGTTAAACCAACCTACTGAATTGTCTCATTTCCATTAACACTCCCCCTCCAGACCAACTGCAAGTTCCATTCCAGGGCCTGTCATCTGGCTAGGGGTACAGGAAGAGGGGCCTGGCTGGCAGTCCTTACTGTCCTGCTCTCTTTTAAGGGAAGTTTGATTTACCCAGCTCCATTTCTTGCCTGTTTTTCTGCAGCTGAAGCACTCCCCACACCAAATAACCTCTGTTCTACGCAGGCCATTTATGACCTCATTAAATCAGCTTAGCTAAGCATGTTAAGACTGACCAATCAGGTGAGGCTGCTAGAAGGCTGGATTTTGGCTCACAGAAAAAAAGTCCATTAACTTCTTTTCTGTATTGGTTATGATAAATTCAACAGTGGCAAGTTGTCGGATCCTCACCTCACCCTCATTGACCCACTGCAGGAAAGGAATCAAAACCTGGCTTTTAGATTGAAATCTGCAGCATTGTGCCTAGATACCTTCTCAAGTGAAATGCCACATTATAGAAGACTATTTGATTGATTGATGTATTATTACCAATCTTTCAAGACTTTGAATGACAATTTTAGCCCCATTCCTAGCAATATTTACAGTATACTTACATATAATATCCTAATTTTAGCCTATGGGGCTAAGTATCTGCAAGGGTGAAAAACATCATGGGCAGTTTTCCCTCACAAGGGCATATGAAACATCTTTTACAATGTCCATGCTCATAGTCCCATGGCACCCCATCCCTGGGGCACGTAGGGGAGACTTTAGATGTGACTTATATGTACAAAGTATTTTACTTTTCAAGGCAGTCTGAAAAGCAGAGCTGCCTTTAAAAATTACAGCAGGCAACACAGCAGTGCACATTTCCATTCAGGACATCTACTGGTCCTCTAAATCTCCCTGCCCTATTACATACATGGAACTTATAGGTAGTTTGAATCTCTCTTGCCTGATTATATACTAGAGACTTACAGGCGTCTAACATTGCCAATTGTAATTATACCTAGTTGCCATATGTAGGAAAGTGCCCTTTTTGGCATGTTTATCCCCCACTTTTTGCCTGAAATTTATGCTGAGTTGACTGAGAGTGTGCTGGGATCCTGCTAACCAGGCACCAGAAACAGTGTTTTTTCCCAAAACTGTATCATTGTTCCCACAATCGGCATACCCCTGACACACAGTTAAGTCCGTTGTAAAAGGTACCAGTGGTACCAAGGAGACTGTGACCAGGGAGGGTCTGTAAGGGCTGCAGCATGTATTATGCCACCCTAAGGGACCCCTCGCAAAGCACATGGACACTGCCTTTGCAGCTTGTGTGTACTGGTGGGGAGAAAAAAGGTAAAGTCTACATGGCATCCTTCTCAGGATACCATGCCCACAAACCACTGCCTGTGGCATTGGTAAGTCACCCCTCTAGCAGGCCCTAAAGCCCTAAGGTAGGGTGTACTATACCTGTTAGGAATCGCACTCATACATGCACACTTCTTGCCGCTCCCTCAAAAAGATAAATCAGCATGTATGAAAAAACATAAAACATGTCATTAATGTGTTTACAGCCCAGCACTTCCCTGTAACTTGTGAGGAAAATCATCTTCCTTCTGAAGACCGAATATTACATTGCATGTTTGTTTATATTGATAAAAGCAAGTGTTGTCCCATTTGTGAACTGTGTGCCAAGCGGTTTATGAAGACATAAAATTCCTTCATATGAATCATCAGAAGTGTTTGATGACTTATCACCAGCATGTGTATGATGACTCATCACCAGCACAGCATCCACATCCCTCATGATTGATGACTCATCACCAGCACACCAGTCTATAAATAGAATTTCCAAGGTGTTTCCTGTGCTTGACTTGGAGTCTTCCTTCGCTCGCAGGTGTTCCCGGTTCAGCTGGAGTTCAGTGATTCTTTCAGGAATCGTCTTTTCAGTGCGAGGCTTCATTGCAGCTTCCCTCTCTGGAGCGGATTACTTTCACAGCGGCTGGAGAATTTATGAGCAGTATTCCATTTTCCTCATATAATCAAAACATTCCAAGAGAAGTTGGTTCGTAAGTAATTCCCCTCTCGCCTCCCTGTTTTCAGTCTTAAAGAGGTTAGTGACCTTTTGGTGCATTCCGAAAGACATTTGTTGATGCTGAGAAACCCTTGATACAAGACTATTTTCCACAGACAGCTTGAGAAGCGTTTTTAAAAGCAGCATAGAAGTTAAGTGTTGTGAATTCCTGAAAGCATTGCTCGATATCTATGCTAACTTAAATGTTTATTCTGATTGTTTTGGAGCAAATCTATTGTGAAAATGAATAACAAAAGACAAATACATAAGTTTGATTTTATAACGATTTTATTGTGAGTTACAAAAGCGTGCTTAATAGTTGAGCAATTGAGCACTAATAATTATTGTGACTTTGCTGAAAGACTCGGTGATTGCACAATTGAATGATAATAATTATTGTTATTTTGCTGAAAGTCTCTGTGATATATTTGTAGTTGTTTTGTTTTTGATTTGTTTTTGGTCTTAGAATTCCTGCACCAAGCTCTGAGGCAACTTTTGTAGAACAACAGTGATCCTCCTTCGTGAACCAGTGTTTTGTTTCTATTTCATTCCCAAATACCTGTTCCCTATCACCTTCTCCCTGAGGCTATTGGCTCATTCCCTGTTCATTTCAGATACAATAGTGTTTAGGGGTGAGTGTTTTATTCTCTCCGCTCCCACTGTACCTGGAATTCAGGTGAGTGGACATGGTCTTGTCAATACCACAGGTGAGGGCATAGCTGCATGAGTGATATGCCCCTATGGTGTATAAGTCCATTCTTAGACATTGTAAGTGCAGTGTGGCCATTTTGAGTACATGGGCTGGGAGTTTGTCATTACGAACTCCACAGCTCCATGATGGCTTCACTGAAGTCTGTGAAGTTTGGTATCAAACTTCTCAGCACAATAAACCCACATTGATGCCAGTGTTGGATTTGTTGAAAATTGCACCCAGAGGGCATCTTAGTGAAACCCCCTGTATTTTAGCCAATCTTCTGTTGTAGGACTGACCGGTTTGTGCCAGCCTGCCACTTCCACAGGGTGAGATCCTTTGTGCTCTCTGAGGCCAGAAACAAAGCCTGTACTGTGTGGAGGTGCTTCACTCTCCTCTCTGCAGGAACTGGTGGTGAGCATCAAAGGCTCAGGCCTCCTGCTACAGCTCCCTAGGGCAGTCCAGCTAGTGGAGGTGACCGCCTGCCCGGACAAAGCCTCACTTTTGGCAGCACATCCAATGGGAAAATTAAGAAAAACAAAGAGAAGTGACCCCATCCTTGCAGAATCCTCCATCTTGGTTTGGAAGACAGGGACCAATATGGTTAGGTCTGAGTCCCCCTTCGCAAAGGGAGTAGACATCGAAAGAGTGTAGTCACCCTCACGGACAGTAGCCATTGGCTACTGACCTCTGTAACGGCCCTAATTCCAGGATTTAAGGCCTCCCCCTGAAACTAGATCATCAGATTCCTGGTGGCCTCAAGAATACAATGAGAAGGGAGAAGAAGGACTGGATCCAGCGATTCCTGCCCACTGTGCACCGGTCACCCACATCCTGTGTCCAGGTGGCTCACCGGTCTAGAGCAGGTCCCCAGGTGATTCAAACCTTGTGTCCATTCTGGGTTGGCCCCTCCTGACCAACACAACAATGTCTGCAGACTAAATCCAGCGGACCCCCCTGCCTGTGAAGGATCCGGACGAAGATATCTGATGCCAAAATGTACCCTGCACCCGCAGTCCCCTGGCCTTGGGGATCCCGACCTTCAGTGCAGCAACAGGCAACAGGTGTCCCTCTTCTCTGTCCAGCCTGTGGTTTCCTGAACTGACCTCCTGAGCCCAGCCTGCAACCTACTTGTGACCCCTGAGGTGTCCCACTATTCAAAAGCATTGTGAGTCTGATGCTGAGTTTGCAACCTGGCCACCCCTGTGCCGCTGAGGGTGTGTACTTGGTGCTGACCTGTGGCCACTACCGGTGCTCTCCTAAAACCCCCAGGGCTCCCCTCCAAAGATGCGGGTATTTATCTGCTGACAGTTCCAATTCTGAGTGCCCCCAGTCTCCTCAGGAGCCCATTTGAAATCTTGCAGCAACTTTGACCTCTGCACTTGGCCGGCCTCGTGTTGCTGGTGGGGGGTGTTTGGGACTAACTTGAACCCCAACCTGTGGACATCTTAACTCCCAGAGACTGGAACTGTAAGTATTGTACTAACCTCAAAACTGTACTAACTTTTCTTATCCTAGAACTGTTTTTGAAAATTGCAGTGTCAACTTTTGAAACAGATTATTGCTATTTACTTGAAAACCGCTTAACTTGCCAAATTAAAACAAATAGGTGTTGATACATATGCACACTGCTTACTCATAAATGTACTTACCTATGATCAGAATCTTGTGGTTCTAGAAATAAAGTAACAAAATATAGTTTTGCTATATAAACAACAATTGGCCTGGAGTTAGCCTTTGAGTGTGCGCTCCATTTATTGCCTGTGTGTATACAACAAATGCTTTGCACTATACTGTGATAAACCTAACTGCCACCAGTATCAGTCAAATAAATGGGTGAGAACAGGGCTAAAAGGATGACTTTCTCACTACCCTACAAGCAGGACAAAGTATGGGCCAAAAGTACATTTTTAGCTAAGTGTCGGTCCAAACAAGAAAGACCAGTAGTTATAAAACCTAACCTATATCACTATATGGCGCCTAAGACCACACCATTTACTGAGCCGTATCTCTTCAAAATTACTTGTCATTGCACACAAACACATTTATTCAGCTTTAAATTAGAATCAATTTGTAACTTGCTGTGCTTCCCATCAAGTGAGTACCCCAGCGGCAGTATTGGGATCTGTCCTTGTGACAATCTATCAAAAGAGACTTTGTTTCATTTTATTTTCTTGTTATCTATTGTATACCAAAAGATGTGTAATTCCTCTCTTAAATCAAATACATTTTAGAAGTTGCACTTTAGCTTTACACTTTTTTTTTATTCAGTCATTGATGATCACAGTAGAATATTTTAGGACGTTTTTCTTAAAGACATTGATGTGTTATTGACTGTTTATGCTATGTTGACTTTTGTCTAATTTTTATTCTACATATAACTTTATGATGATAAATATGAAAGGTTATAATCAGCCCTCCATAGTGTTTCTGGCACTCTCATCCAGTTGTGTCAGGGGGAACGTGGCTTATCACTCTCCGTGTGTTTCTGCATTACCTCTGTCACCTGATGCAGTGTAGCACTGTCCGACTCTCTTCTGAGGCCTCCTCACATTCTCTGGTGTCTTTGCTTGTATTTGGGGGGTTTCCATGGAACTCGAGGGTTAGCTTGGGTGACAGGGTCAACACTGTCTTCGAACACTCCACTAAAAGTATCCAGGAACAATTTCAGTTCCCTGAGATTTATGAACTCCTGTATGTGTCCGTTTATAGTGACCAGCATTCTTGCTGGGGCTGATAGTTCATAACTGATGTTTGTGCATTTCATCCGGGGCTGGAGTGCCGAAGACTTCTTGCATCTGGCACCAGTGGCAGCAGAGTAATCCAGCAAAGAGACCTATTGACCTTAATAAGAAGTGGTTCCGTGTCTCTCTTAGCCAATGTTAAAATAGCCCTTGTATGTTCATGCCGAAGCTCACAAGCAAGTATGGGACGCAACATGTTGGTAGAAGAAGCCTGGCATGAGCAGACTCCGTATACCCTCTAGAATTCCAAAGCTTTGGGAAATGAAGATGAACAAGCTTGGGTAGCATTCTAGCTACACAGGTTACCATGTGAAAATGTTCCACTTCATGCGGAAACCCATAAATCTAAAAACTGCCTCTTGTAGCCATGCCTCTCAGGTCCTTGACCTTCTGATGCAGAAAGTCTATATCACACCCCCAGTACAGTTTACATTCATATAGAGCTATAACAGTGTCTAGACACATTGGTCAACCTTGTCCAATCGGGAGCGGATTGTGTCCTGAGATATAGATTTCACCTAAGAGAATACATTCCGTCACTTTTATGTGATTGGATTAAGAGTGGTTCCAATTGATGTGATCTCTTCGAGACGTGCCTCCATGGTTGTATCCATAGGGGCTGGAAAAGGTGTCCTGCATCTATTGACTGTGGCTCACAACCTCTAAGAACAGAAGTGGGTGAGCTGGCTGACAATGGGTTTACTTGCAAGGTCAGGGGAGCCCAGGTTTAGGAACCAGAGCTGACCCCTCAGCATCTCTGAGACTGTGTCAGATTATGGGGTCAACCAGCTTGGCACTGTCCTAGCAAAGGCATTCGGGCATCACTCACTGCCTTGGGTGTGTAGCAATGTTATTCTGGGTCAACTCAGTACAAGAGACCACACAGGTCTGCATTGTAGTGCCTAGAGTCTGATGCTGATGGCTGGGGCCCAAGCCATACTAGGTAACTCACTGAAATTAAGTTTACTCTCGAGAGCCAAACCTGTTGAGAAACCCCACATTACCCTGTTGCCTACCCAGAACTGAATGCAAGCAGAACAGTTGTCTCAGACAGGATCTAGCCCGGCGTCATTGCCCTTATCCAGTGAGGATTCTAGTATTGTAGTGACCTGCAGTGGGATCTCCAATAGGGATCGTGATGAAGTTCCAGAAAGGTGAGGGACTGCTGTGAGGAGCGAGAGGGAAGGCATGCTCCCAGTAAAGCCCCAGGAGTGAAGCCAGACAGGGCTGCTTCTTCTTGAACAGTTCTGAGTGCATTCAATAGCAGGCCACCCCAGCAAGTGAGAAAATGGTGAGGTCTCAAATGGAGTGGGAGAGGGAGGTCTCCTTACTATGTTGTGTGGTTTGAAGTGATGGTAGTGCAAATCCTATGGTAGAAAAACTCTTGGGATCTCCCAGGTGTTGACGGGCATCCTCATTCCTCACTGCCCAAAGGAGGTACCTGGGTCGTAAGTCTCTAAATATCCCTAACCAGACTGACCCATATAGTGGTGAGGAGGAGGAACCTGTGGACAGGATACTAACCTGTAACCAGGGCACCAATTCGAATCAGTGGGGCCAGTATGTGTTCAATCGTATAGGGGAGGGCAAAGCCAGCAGGCAAGTGAGGGTTTGTGAGGAAAGTCTCTCTAGGGTCTCAGTTTTGAGCCTGCTTTCTTCAGCTTAAGCCAGATCAGATCAGGGGGTGCTTAGGGCGAAGGCTGCTGAAGAGAAGGGGTTCGCACAGCACAGTACCTGAGAGCAGCTTAGCTCTTAGGCCTCTGGTGAGTAACGGGCCAGCCCATAGCTGCACACTGTGGTGGGAGAATGATGTGAAATGGTTTCTGTGCCTTGTCCAGACATAACTCCTGGGCACCTCTTCCAGAGTGCAGGCCTCGGCTGAGTGTGGCAGAGATTCAGCCCCAGAAGGGTTGGGGTCAGGCGCAGTAGGGTGGCGGAGTTGCCCAGTCTCATTGCCGTCAAAGAGGATGCAGCTGCAGGCTCCAAAGGCGTACGGGGAGAAGAAAGGCGTCAGTGCCGCTGTGGAGCAGAATCAGGGAGCTGACATTTTGCTCTGCTCCAAGCTCCTCCTTCTGACTGTATAGCTTCTAAAAGATTATACAAATGTTTTATCCAGACAAGGGTCTTTCTTGGACTGTACTAAGATTTTCAAAAACAGGAAAGCCTACTGTTGCTTGGCCTTTGGACATATAGGCCCTCATTCCAACCCTGGCGGTCTCTAACCGCCAGGGCGGAGGGCAGCGGAAGCACCGCCAACAGGCTGGCGGTGCTTCCAGGGCTATTCTGACTGCAGCGGTAAAGCCGCGGTCAGAAAAGGGGAACCGGCGGTTTCCCGCCGGTTTTTCCCTGGCCCAGGGAATCCTCCATGGCGGCGCTGCTTGCAGCGCCGCCATGGGGATTCCGACCCCCTTCCCGCCAGACTGTTTCTGGCGGTTTCCACTGCCAGAACCAGGATGGTGGGAACGGGTGTCGTGGGGCCCCTGGGGGCCCCTGCACTGCCCATGCCACTGGCATGGGCAGTGCAGGGGCCCCCTAACAGGGCCCCATACAGATTTTCACTGTCTGCTTTGCAGACAGTGAAAATCGCGACGGGTGCCACTGCACCGGTCGCACCCCTGCAACTCCGCCGGCTCCATTCGGAGCCGGCTTCCTCGTTGCAGGGGCTTTCCCGCTGGGCCGGCGGGCGGCCTTTTGGCGGTCGCCCGCCAGCCCAGCAGGAAAGCCAGAATGGCATCCGCGGTCTCCTGACCGCGGAGCGGCCATTCGGCGGTGACCGCATGGTGGGCGGCGAATGCCGCCCGCCGCGGTCAGAATGACCGCCATAATGCCAGACTTGTGATGCAGTACAAATGTGAATGTAATGGAAGACGCTTGCTTCATTAGAGGTTACTCATGACACTCTCTGTCAGGCCCTTTGTGTGTCTCTTACAACCATGTCTTATGTTCTGTTTAATCATTTTATGATAGTAGGGTATAGCTCAATGCCTTTGAGGTGCTCGACTGATAATGATAGGAGATAACACAAGGACTGGCTACTTTAAGGCAAGATCAAGGTCTAATGCTCCCTGTGAAAGAACAGAGAATTGTGTAGTGTCCACAGGGTCTTCTGAAAACAGTTGCACATGATGGTAACCGAAAAGTCTCAACCGCTCTCTTTAAAAGTGTAAACTTGCAGTAAATATTTAGAAACAAAACACAATGGTCTGCTGAGCAAGCGTCTAATGGATCAAACACATAATTTAAATGTCAATAATGTGCTCAGGAGCAGTCAGCAAAGACAATCCTACAATGGAGATAAATCTGGGCATTCGGGTATTCCGGTGGCAAGGTAAGCTGCATCATTCTTCATGCGCCATAGCGATATTTAAGTAATTTGTAACCCTATGTGAGGACTAATATAGTAGTCCAGATGTGCTTAAATCAGGAAGCAGTGACTTAGCTTTGAACTTTCATAATGAAGGGATGCAAATTCCACATTATTTCACGACATTTTCGAAGTTCAAATGATTCGCTTCTCATAGGGAATGGTGCCTTGCAGGCAGAGCCACTCAATGTTCAGCGGGACAAGGCAACAGGCGGAAATGACAGGGTGTAATCTATGATCAAATGTGTCAGCTATCAAAGTGATTGAAGGACAAGAAAACCTATCAAGGGTGAGGAATGTAGAGAGCCACCCAGGCTTTGAGATAAAATGTTGCAATGTGAGGGCAAGGGGACTGGGCTCACTACCGAGGTGTTAATAAAGTGACCGGTGCTGACCCCAGCAGTAGCTTAGTGAGAGCACACCTGCAGTGTCGCATCTTGTTTGTAGGCTCACAACCGGCGCATGGCCTCGCGCCACAAGGAAGTAGTTTACAACTTTCTTATTGTTCGACCGAGGAGAGCTGCTCCCAAAGCACTTTTGCCCCACTTAAGGATTTCCACCGTGACCAAAACATCACAGTCATTTTTTACCGCAGGCATAGAAAGAGAACGACAAGAGTTTACAGATCAGACACAAATGTCCTTCATCAGCTGACACAAACCGTCAGCCCAAAGAGGTCAGAGCCCTCGAGCTGCCATCTCCATTGACGTTGCAATTTCAGTATTAGTATAAACAACACACAATTCAGTCCTTTGTACTTTTCCATTTTGGTAACCATAATTTGCGTAATACATTTTGTGACTAACTACCTCAGTCTTCATGATTCCGACACGAAAAAAGGCATTGTTCCATGCATCTGCAAAAGCCACGAGCCACATGCAGTAATTGAGCATTTCATACAATCCAACAAGCAATGTTGGGTAATAAACTACTGACAACTTTTTTATGGTATTTACTTTGACTGGCGTTTAAAACGATTCAAACGTTCCCAAAAGTAAGAAGGCAAATGGGAGCGAGTGATAGCAGCCAGCCTTCCATGTAACCGTCTGTCTTTTTTTAAATGTGTTCAATGAAGCGGCGGAGCCCCTCTGGGTCGCTGATTCTCTTAAAAAAAATATGAAAATCTGTATTTACAAACTTGCAGATTTACTACTTGGGATGCAGATTTACACTTTTTTGGAAATTAAAACTGTTTCCAGGAGTACTCTTCTACAGCCATGACGATTGCAACCTTTGGGAAGTACTCTTTAAAAACTGTGAATTCTTGTGTACTAAGAGGCAAGACCAGTTCCACCTGTGTAATTGTGCATACAATGCAAACAAGCGTGCCAGGATTTCTTGCATTAGGACTATTCAGACGCGGCAACTACTTTTCGACCAGAAGAAAAAAACAACCTCACCTACAACATATTATTACTATCTTGGAAATGTATTGACTCCTGATGTCCGACCACTACCAGAGTGGCCACTAGGAAAAATAGTTGGCAGAATTTGTTTATTTAGTTGTTTTGTGTAGGGTTAGCGTGCGCCCAGAAGATGCTTCACAACACTAGTAGATTCACAAAGATTTCACGTGTACCTCGTTTATGAGAGTTGAACTGGACTATTATTTGGACATAATGTAGTGTACTTTGAAGACGTGTATCTTCAGTTCTTTCACAAACTGGTGCAGAGTTGGGATTGTCATGACGGATGCTATTCCGTGCCCAGGGAGCTTAGGCCTTTATACCTGTTTTTCTTTAATTTCAGTTCCTCTTTTCAGTCTGGTGAGCTGGTGAGCCAAATAGTCAACAAATGCTTATCAAGATGGATTTTCAGATGATGCAGCTGGTTTTAGAAGATGATGCAGGCTGGAATATTTCAGTAAGTGTGGGAGTGATATTTCTTCAGGCTCTTGATGGAATGGCCTGCCACATTTAGGATGCCCTTCAGGTGTCTATTGTGGAATTTAGGGGACGATGGAGGAGGGCTTTGTCACTACTAGTGCCTTGTATAGTTGGTTGCATTCCAAAGCATATGTGGATGGTTGGAATACGCATTGGGGGAGTGTGGGCCACATATGCAAACATGGGGTGTAGTGTAGGAGGCTGACTCTCTATATAGTGCATGAAAAATACTCACACTGTGCAGAGTCCAATCAACCCCACCTTAGTATCCAGATGTAAAAAAGCAGACCACCCGACGCTCTGTTTTTGTGGTAGTGTGGGCCAGCATTTAGGCTTATCTTGGAGTTGTGTTAGGCATTTGTTGAACTCACAGTATCAATAAAAATGGATACACACATGCTGAAGAATACCCCAAGACTAATTTATAAAAATAGTTCAGATTTATATAACATTTTTAAGACCCAAATCATCAAAATTGGGTAAATACTTTTTAAGGTATGATTTTTCAAAGTTTTGAAAATATAGGGGTATATTTAAGAAAAGTGATGCTGTATTGTGAGCAGCGTCACCTTTCTTGCACTCCTTAGAGTCCCCCTAATGCCACCAAGAGTGCACCACATTTAAAATAAGGCGCACCATGGCACTAGTTAGGGGACTAGCATCAGAATTTTTTACGCTAGCCCAGAGTTTTACAGGATTAGCGTAAACATTTTTTACACTATTCCTGCAAAGCTCATTGAGGTCCATCATAATCAATGATGTGCCTCCGTTTAGCTCCTGCTTACAGCAGGCGTTAACATTGACGAACAAAATGATGCAAAGGAATCTCTTAGATTTCTTCATGCCGTTTTTTCATCCATCCTAATGGGGGAACGCCTGCTTTGCATACATTATGCCTGGCGCAGGCATAATGTAGTGCAAAGGGTTACAAAGTGGCGCAATGCATGCATTGCGCCACTTTGTAAACATGGAGCTGGGATTTTGGCCTCATTGGGCCACATTAGCATTAAAAAAAAAATGATGCTAATGTGATGCAAGGAGGCGCTAGGTGCTCTTAAATATGCCCCATAGTCTTTTGTGCATTATTACACACCATAGGAATGAATGGGAAAACACTAAAAATGCCTATAAAATCACGTAATGCTCTCACAAATGTCACCTATTTTTAGGTCAAGGTCGAGATGTCCTGTGGGCCAGCCGGACACATTTGGGCAGTTCCCGGTACAAGCGGGAGCAGCGACTGAAAGTTTTGGAGCTGGTGCAGAACAATGAAGGAGACCACCTGGAAACACACTGTATGGATGGACAGTAAATCCAGTTGGTCCCCGTGGAGTTTAGAGGTCGCAAGAGGTTTGGGACCCCTACAGCACACCTGGTTTTGCCATGCAGGGGCCAGGGAGGCCAGGTGCAGTGCATATAGGTCAGCCAAGGGTTGGCATCCAAGGGTCCTTGGATCTAGCTACAGGTCATTTTAAGGGTGGATTTCAGGTCAGCAGGACCACTCTGGGGTAGTTCTTGGGTGTTCTGAAGCCCCTCAACTGGTGCTTACTTCTAGTCTTCCGAGAGTCCGGAGTGGTCTGTCCTTTTGGGAGCCTGGTATTAGGGGTCCAGTTCCCCAGGTATAGGGACATCTCGGGTCCTGAAGGAGGCAGTGCCACCAAACTTGGCACCCTAGAAGGCTTTGTAGTTTGCTTTGTTTGGGTCAATTATGGTTAGGCTGCTCTGTCTGGTTCATTGATCGGTGGGCAGGTATTGAACTGGACTTCACTGATTTCTTGCCTGCAATGTGCAGGGAGTAATGCCTTCACTCAGAGGGAAGTCTTGGCAATTTTCGGAAGCCTGGAGGTCCTCCAGGGTTTCTTAGAGCCCTTCAGTTGTCCAGTCGATCCGTCAGTGGTGATTGTTGAGTCCTGGGTGCAGCAGGCAGAGTTTGGCACCTTTTTCGTCTTGCAGCAGGACTTCTGCTCTCATACCTCAGGTCTTCTTTGTCACTGGTCTTGTTGTGTCCATCGAATCTGATCTGTAGGTCTAGGGATACCCACTAAATACTACATTTAGTAGGCATTAGGAGGATTACGTGGTATTGGCCAGTGGCACACCTGCCTTAGGGTGGCTAAACCCTCTATGTGAACATTTCTTGTGGGAAGGAGTTAAATCCTTAACACTGATTGGCTATTTTTCTACCATCCAAGAATGGCGAAAAATGAAATGGGGTGGTCACCTCACCTGCACACCTGAGGGGTGGTTCAGGCTGAGGTGGCCACTCCTCCTACTCTGGCTACATTTCCCTACTGGTTTTCCCACTCAAAGCAGGAGAAAAACTATAGGGCGGTCATCTACTGATAGCACCAGAGTCAAAGGTCAGATTTCAGGGTGCCTGCCTGGGGGAGTAGTTGTAATACCTCCATCCAGGAAAGGCTTTGTGTTATGGCTACTGGGAACAGAGGCACTCACCCCAGGAGTCCAGACTCCTGTCTGGGGGTGGCAGGCTGACAAAAACCAGTCAGCAACCGTGCCAGGGCTGCTAGGCTTTGCAGTGGGCACCTCTAAGGTGCCCTCTTGATAAATGTTATAATACATCAAACACTGTCATCAGTGTCAGTTTATTATTCAGAGATATTTGGTACCAAGCAACCCAGTTTTCATGGTAGATGGGGAACTTGTAATGTCCAGAGCCGAGCACATGTGTTTGCTATTGCTTCCCTGTGCACTTACCATGTCTTAAGGTTTTGCAAAGACACAGTAGGGGCATATTTGCCCATGTACACATATGCCCTCACATGCACCCCTTAGGGCTGTAAGGCCTGCCAGAGGAGTCACTTACATATAGTGCATGCCATTTCAGTGGACATGGCACTCTTGGTGAGTGTCACGTCAAGTTTGCAAATTTTAAATACACCATCATGACAAGCACTTGCAATGGTAGTCTGCCTGAGGCTGGTGTGGGGCCTCTCGGCGTTGCACAATTGGTGCTGCAGCTCTGAAGGGCCCTCTTCAGTACCCATACCCTAGGTACCAAAGGTACCATTTACTAGGAGCTTACAAGGATGGCTGAAGTGCCAAACATAGTACCATTTTGGGGAAAGAGATCTGGCCCTGGGAACCTGTTTAGCAGGGGCCCAGGGCACTTTCAGTTTGAAACCACATCATTTTCCAGGCAAAAAGTGGGTGGCTACTATTTCAAAAGAGGCCCCTTTCTCAAATGTAGTGTGTGAAGACACTAGATAAGCTCTAACCCTAAAATGGAGGGCCAGAATCTGTTGCTAGGCATGCATGTGTCACAGAAAGATACATTGAAAATTTGGTCATGTTTTTCATATTTGGTTGAAAGGTAGATGCACTGGAAATGTACTTTATGGGAAGAGTTCGATGTCGGGAGTGAGGAATCAGATGTGTGCTTTGAAATGATGCCTAGTCAGGACAGTCTAAGATGACTGAGACCTTTGATCATCTCTACAATGACAATATCATATTTTATTGAATCAGTTTATGTACGTGCAATTTTTGACAGCGAGTGCTGCACATTATTGAAATAGTGTTCCAAGTGCTGATAATATACTTCATTTAAGCTGATTGTTTATCATGCTACAATTACGACCCGTATTGGATACAGCCAATAAATACAAAGGGGTGTTTTAAAAAGTGGAATCAATACCGATTGTGATTGTGTTTCTTCTGGCTACCTCATTCCAAAACATAAATCTAATCTCCATATTTTTATGTCTTTGTAAAGACACCCAGAGACAGAATCATTCAGTACCGACAATGATTATGTTTTTAGTTACATTCACCATAGGGAAATAGTTAAACAATTGTCAAAGGCAAATACATAATAATGAATACTGTAAATATCCATTAGATGTATCCACCATGGTACTATTTATAAAAACAATGTAAAAATCTATTTTGTTCTCAATATTTTATTGCATAACTGATTCCTGGAATGGGCACCTTCCTGGATCAGCCTCATCTGAAACCGGATTCGGCTCTTCCCACTAATGTGTCGGCTCCAAAGGGCTTGCAAAGTCACACTTTTAAATGGGCCCAACAGAAAACCAACTCCAGGTTCAAGATTGAGGCAGCTACGATGCTTTCCATTACAAGACATTGGTATGTTTCACTCGTTTAGTAGAAAACAAACTACCTGCTCAGAGGCGAGGAAGTCATTGCACTCCTCATTACTGGGGATTTTCGGGCATGTCAGAGCGTGCTTCACCATAGAAAACTGTCCATTCACTATCTCGACCTTCCTCCAGTTACCCGCTGATTGAAGCAGCAGACTGACAGGCACCAAACCTCTAAACAGTCAGCTATTTCCTCTGTAGTGCCTGGTAGCCCATCACCAGGTCTAGACAACCATTTTATGGTTCAGCCTGTGAGTGCATGCGCCAGTGCATGTGTCTCACTTAGGAGACTCTTGTGTACAAAAATGGCTTGGAGCCTGTGTAGGAGGCTGGCCTGGTTTGTAGTGGGTACCTTGGGAACTTACACCTTACACCAGGTCCAGTTATCCCTTGTTAGTGAATGTAGTAGTGTTCTAGCAGCTTAGGCTGATAGAGGTAGCTATAGCAGAGCAGCTTAGGCTGAACTAGGAGACATGCAAAGCTCATGCAACACCACTTATATTTACACAGTACGTATACACAAGTAAAGACAATACTCAGAAAGGTATTTATTTGGGTGACACAGTATCAAAAATATCTTAGAGACAATACTCCTTCTGGAGGTAAGTATTATACACAATATATACACTAGACACCAACATTAGACAAGTAAATAGTCATAGAACAATGCAAACAGTAGGAAATCCTATAGAATGCAATGGGAGAAAATAGGTCTAGGGGCAACACAAACCAAATACTAAAAAGGTGGAATGTGAATCACAAATGCAGAATCGCAGGGGGAGTAAGAATACAGTAAAGGTAAGTAAATTACCCCACCCCAGAGCCCAGAAAAGCAGAAGTAAAGTACTGCTAGTTTCCTTAGGACACACTACACCTCATTGTTGGGATTTTGCAGCAACCAACCAAGTCTGCAAAGAACAAGTGCTGGATTATTGGACCTGAAGACCTGCAAAGGAAGCGGACCAAGCCCACAAGTTGAAAGAAGTTCCAGGAAGGACAGAAGCCCCTGCCAACCCAGAAGAGGGTGCAAAAGAAGAGTCCCTGGTTAGTTGAAGACTGCAGAAATGCACCCTAGGAAGATGCCACTGGGTTGCTGCATGATGCAAAAGATGTCACACGGTGTGAAGATCTTTGCAGATGAGATATCGTGTTGGAAGGCACCAACAAGCCTTGGCTATTGCAAAAGAGCATTTTTCATCAATATGGCACTGAATGGACCCAGGAGGGACCTGAGGGCCTCAACTCTATGTGAGGAGGACGAGGAGGCTCTCACTACTTTAGAGAACCTTCAGGATGCCAGCCAGCATCCAGAGAAGCCGCAGGATCTGGGTTCAAAGAGGTGCAAAATGTGGTTGAGGCAGCACAACAAAAGAAGATCCCACGCCGCCGGAGAACAACTCAGTGAGTTGAGGGTCGCAGGGTGGAGTGCTGGGGACATGGGTCAGGCTGTGCATGAAGGAATTTTACAAAGAGTGCACAGAGGCCACAGGAGGCAAAGAAAACATAAAAAAACAGGGGTACCATCGTTCTTAGGGGAAGGCAAGGTCTTACCTCCTCCAAATTGCGTCAGCAGGACCTCAGGACAGTCTAAGTTAATGATGTCCACCCTCTGTGTCCCTAGGAACACGCTTGTCACCGTGAGAGGAGTCCCAGGGTACCAGTTGTCGCCTTGGAAGGTGCCTGCTTGAAGCAGGGGAGTGTCTCTGTCACTCCACAGGAGAGTTCTTCGGTCCTTCTGGTGCAGGATGAAGATAGGGACTCCCGAGAGCATGGACACTGTGGAAACTGTTGCAGTTGCTGAGTTGGAGCTGAGGTTGCTGAAGAAAAGTGTCTCTTGTCTACACTTTGTTGCAGATACAGCGTTTCTTGGAGCAGGCTGCGGTTGATCCGAGGTCAGAGGATGCTGAAGTTGTTGCAGAGGATTCCTGAAGGAAACTTGCAAGCAGAATCTGAAGAGAACCCACAGGAGAGACCGTAAATAGCTCTGAGAAGGGGATTTGCTACCTATTAGGAGGGGTCTCTGACGTCACCTGCTGGCACTGGCCACTCAGAGCCCTCCAGAGTGCCCCCACACCTTGCAAAGCAAGATAGCTGAAGTCTGGGACACACTGGAGGAGCTCTGGGCACCACCCCTAGGGTGGTGATGGACAGGGGAGTGGTCACTCCCCTTTCCTTTGTCCAGTTTCCCACCAGAGCAGGGGAGAAGGGGTCCCTGAACTGGAGTAGACTGGTTTATGCAAGGAGGGCACCATCTGGCTCTTCAAAGCATTTCCAGAGGCTGGGGGAGGCAGCCTGTAACACCTATTTCCCATGGGAGAGGGTGTAACACCCTGCTCTCAGAGGAAATGCTTTGTTCTGCCGTCCTGGGGCTGGGCTGCCCAGACCCCAGGAGGGCAGAACCCTGTCTGTGAGGTGGCAGCAGCTGTTGCTGCAGTGCAAGCCTCAGAGAGCTGGTTTGGCAGTACTGGGGGTCCATGGTGGAGCCCTCAGGATGCATGGAATTGGCTCCCCAATACCAGATTTAGAATGGGGGGATAGTTCCATGATCTTGGACATGTTACATGGCCATATTCAGAGTTACCATTGTGAAGCTACATATAGGTATCGACTTATATGTAGTGCACTCTTGTAATGGCGTCCCCGCACTCACAAAATCCGGGGAAATGGCCCTGTACTATGTGGGGACACCTTTGCTAGTGCAAGGGTGCCCTCACACTTAGTAAATTTGCACCTAACCTTCATCAATTGAATGTTAGACATATAGGTGACTTATAAGTTACTTAAGTTCAGTGAAAATGGCTGTGAAATAACGTTTGTGTCATTTCACGTAGGCTGCAATGGCGGTTCTGTGTAAGGGTTTGTCTGAGCTCCCTACTTGTGGCAAAAGAAATGCTGCAGCCCACATGGATCTCCTGGAACCCCAATGCCCTGGGTACCTAGGTACCATATACTAGGGACATATAAGTGGGGTCCAGTATGCCAATTGAAATTGGTAAATAAAATCATTGGCCTACAGTGCAAAATTTAAAAGCAGAGAGAGCATAAGCACTGAGGTTCTGATTTGCAGAGCCTCAGTGACACAGTTAGGCACTACACAGGCATACACATTAGGCCACAAACTTATGAGCACTGGGGTCCTGGCTCGCAGGATCCCAGTGAGACAGGCAAAACACACTGACATATAGGTTTTTATCTATGAGCACTGGGGTCCTGGCTAGCAGGATCCCAGTGACACAATAAAACACACTGACACACAGTCACAAACAGGCCAAAAGTGGGGGTAACCATGCTGAAAAGAGCCTACTTTCCTACAGACTGCCTGTCACTTGACATTTGTTGGCTTCTTTACTGCCTCCTGAATTGGCCAGTGCAGAGGTAACATATGTTCCGGTCACTTTTGTGGAGCAGGGCCCAAGCACAGATTAATTTAATTCTGTGTCAGTTCTCTGCTCCCGATGTGATGGAGGTACTGTGTCTTGCCTGTTCCCACTGCCTGCTTCTCACTTTTTTCCCTGTTTTTAACGCGGGTTCCAAAATATCAGGTTGCCAATGTAGTAATTTGAGAGAGGGTGCAACCGGATGCGTATGCGATGATACCGTGTTTTGATCACACTGCCGGGCCAGCGGTGTCCTGATATCTGACTCGTGCCTTTTCAACTTCCGTTGACCTTCCTGGGTGTGCTCTCGTGTCTGAGGATATTTCAGCCGCTGCTCCTGGGTTTAAGGTCATTTTTTCCGTCTTCCCCCAATCCTCCCTTGTTTCTTTTACTTCTAGCACTCATTAGAGTGCGTTTGTTTCCAGCCGCCATCTGTCCCGCAGTGCAATATTGTACATTGAGGGGTTACAAGGTTGCTGGCCAGGCAGTTTCGCATCTGGTGCAGTAGTGAAAGAGTAGGCCTGCATGTGGTGTGCTGGGGCGATAAGGAGAGAGGAGGTGGGCAGGAGCCTATTGGCAAATGCGAAACAAGCTCGGCAGGAAGATAACTGCTAGCAGGAGAAAGAAACAGGGTGGCTCAGGACTGTGGTGCTATAACCGAGCCTTTTGCCTCAGCGGCCTGGGATCCGAACTCACAGAATTCACCCTGGCACAGCCCACTTACAGTATTATTAAGATCTAGGGCCAGATGTAGCAAAATTGCAAATTGCGACTTGCACCGTCTGCGAGTCGGTATGGGGTCGCAAAGACCCACCTCATTAATATTAATGAGGTGGGTCGCAAATTGCGGCCCCATACCGACTATGGGCACTCGCAAACATGGAGGCCTGCTGTAGTCAGCAGACCTCCATGTTCGTGACTGCTTTTAAATAAAGCAGTTTTTTTTTTTTTAAGTGTAGCCCGTTTTACTTAAAGGAAAACGAGCTGCACTTAAAAAAAAATCCGAAACCTTTAGTTTCGTTATTTTTTCAGGGCAGGTAGTGGTCCCTTGGACCACTACCTACCCTGAAAAAATAATTTGTGGTCCATTCACAAAGGGGAAGGGGTCCCATGGGGACCCCTTCCAATTTGCGAGTGGGTTACCATCCACTTCAAGTGGATGGTAACTGCGGGTATTGCATACCACTGCGAATCGCAAATAGGAAGGGAACACCCCTTCCTATTTGCGATTCGGAAATGCATTTTGTGAGTCGGTCCCGACTCGCAAAATGCATTTCTGCATAGGAAAATGCGATTTGCGACTCGCAAACGGCAATTTTTGCCGTTTGCGACTCGCAAATCCTTTCCTACATCTGGCCCTTAGTTAAAAGGTAGATGTCCAAATGCTATCTACTGACGCTTAGCCTGTTTCAAAGCTATGCAGAGTGTAATGCAAGCCTAGCACCTTCTAAACATGGGTAGAAGATTACGTGAAATGGCAGATGATGCAGGGGTAAAAAATGGTTGCAAACTTTTTTTGATAATGTATAGCAAAATACGTGAAGCACAAACACCAAACAAAATCCATTCTCATCATGCTGGAATTTTGGTAAACACTGCAATCCAGGCTGCGTGAAGTAGTATAATAAGGAGGTACGCACAGGAACGCAATTTGCTCAATTGGTGGAGAGGGATACTAAAGCATACCATTTGGCTCTGATGTCTGGCACTAAGGGCCAGATGTAGGCAGGTTTAAAATTGCAAGTCGCAATTTGCTATGCAGAAAGGTGTCTCAGACACCTTCTGCAACTCGCAATGGGGTCGCAAAGACCCACCTCATTAATATTAATGAGGTGGGTCGCAGTTTGCGACCCCATTGCGAGTATGGGCACTCACGGGGATGGTGGCCTGCTGGAGACAGCAGACCACCATGTCCGTGACTGCTTTTTAATAAAGCAGTTATTTTTTTTCTATCTGCAGCCCGTTTTCCTTAAAGGAAAACAAGCTGCCCTTAGAAAAAAAAACAAAAAACTTTTGTTCGGTATTTTTCAGAGCAGGCAGCGGTCCATAGGACCACTACCTGCTCTGAAAAATTGTTTTTGTGATCATTCACAAAGGGGAAGGGGTCCCATGGGGACCCCTTCCCATTTGCGAATGGGTTACCATCCACTTCAAATGGATGGTAACTGCGAGTTCATTTGCAACCGAACTTGCATAGCGTTGCGAGTCGCAAATAGGAAGGGAACACCCCTTCCTATTTGCGAGTCGGAAAAGCATTTTGCGAGTCGGATTCGACTCGCAAAATGCATTTCTGCATTGCGGAGAGGCTTTTGCGCCTTTCGCCGTTTGCGAGGCGCAAATCCTTTCCTACATCTGGCCTTTAGAGTTGAGAGCACACGTACCCCACATATTTAGAATAGTTCATTTCCCTTTTCTTAACAATTTCTGTGTTCCAAGGCATTAGGAATGCAAAATATAAAAGGCAGGTGCAACAAATTTGTGTGCCTTTCTTCTTTCCTTTTTAATATAATCATTTGTTTCTTGTTTTACCACTGAAAACCCCAGTCACTGCTGTTTGTAAGTACTGTAATTAATAAGTTACCATTACCCACTTTATTTATGGGCACTCCCACATCAAACTTGCAAGGCTGATAGGCTGTTTGATTCTGCTGCGATTCTAGACGATAGCATCAAAGTGACAGCAGATGTTAGCAGCAAGTGAACAACCCATTAGGATGTGTTGTTATTGCCAGAAGTGCCGACGTTGGGACTCTGAAACCAGGTTCCAATCTCGGTGTTGGCTCAACATAAAATACATCTCACCATGGTGGTAGTTAGGGGACTAGCGTCTGAAATTTTTACACTAGTCCAGCAGGATTAGCATAAAAAGTTCTGACGCTAATCCTGCAAAGCAATCAGAGGCCCATTGTAAGTAATGGAAGCCTCCTTTTAATGCCTGCTCTGAGCAGACATTAAAAGGGCCGAAAAAAATGCCGCAAGGAACTCCCCCTTTGCATACATTATGCCTGGTGCAGGCATAATGTAGCGCAAAGGGTTGCAAAGTGGGGCAATAAATGCATTGCGCCACTTTGTAAATATGGCGCTGTGTTTATGGCCTTCTAACACCACATTAGCGTATAAAAATGATGCTCATGTGGTGTTGGAATGGCACTAGGGGCTCTTAAATATACCCCTTGAAGTCCCACTTCTTTGTTTAGGGATTTACAACTACAAAAAATAGGGGCCATATTTCTACTTCTTGATGCAAAACTGTGCCAACGCAGTTTGGCGTCATAAAATGTCATGCCGGCTAACGCCATTTCTTAGCGCCGCTTAGGCGTCAAATTTATACTTTGATGCACGGCGGCGCAAACCACTGGTGTGAGACATTTTTTTTACTCAAACCAATGCGTCACGTCGTAAAGGAAAATGACGTTAACGTGTCAGGTTAACGTGACCTCCCATCCAATACTGCCTCGATCACCCTTAAGGCATGTCCCTGAGGGATATTAGGATATAGTGAAACCTTTAGTACCCATGACAGAAGCCTACCTTAGAGATACAATAGAAACTATTAAAATGATTGATAATTTACACTTTGATAGTGGGAAACTAATTGTAGTGACAATGGTCATTGCTTTACTATATACTAATATCCCTCAGGGACATGCCTTAAGGGTGATCGAGGCAGTATTGGATGGGAGGTCACAGCCATCCCAAGTACCTACTAAGTTTATTTCCGAGCTATTACAGATAGCAATGACTAGAAATTTATTTTATTTTCAGGGAGATTTCTATATGCAAACAAAAAATGTTGCTATGGGAGCAACCTTTCCACCCGATGTAGCGATTTTGTATATGGATAACTTTGAACAACAATTTATCTTTGATAAGACTTTACCATATTTTACTCAGATAACCTTATGGAAACGTTATAAGGATGATGTGATAATGATCTGGACAGGGACCCAAGGTGATCTATTAAGGTTCCATAAATGGCTAAATGAGAGATCGCATGATATTCAATTCACCATGCAATGTAGCCAATCTGAGATTGATTTTCTGGATGTAACAATCAAGGTGGAAGACAACCAAGTCTATACTTCTTTATATAGGAAGCCGAGTGAGAGGAATTCCATTTTACAATATACAAGTCATCATCCCCGTAATTTGAGGGATAATTTACCATATGGCCAATTCCTCCGTCTCAGAAGGAATTGTTCTCGTAAAAAAGATTATTTTGAAGAGTCTGAAGACTTATCTAATAGTTTAATAATAAGTGGGCATCCCAAGAGTATAGTGAGGAAGTCACGCAAGAGAGCGTGGTTTTGTCACAGGGATATCCTACTTGAACCGAAAGTACATACAGACAATGACAGAAATAGGTTGATATGTGATACAACCTATTGTACTAAAAGTACTGAAGTTAAAAAGATTATCAACAAACATTGGAATCTGATTACAGACGTACTTGAAGTATGCAATCTTCCCATGTTTGCATTTAAAATAGGCAAGAACATCACAGACTGGGTGGTTAATTCTCTGTTAGCAGACCCCCCTAAACACTCTTTGTTATCAATGTTCAATTTACCTAAAATTGTGGGTAATTTTAAATGTGGGTCATGTAAAGACTGTATCCAATGTATGGAGATAAAAATATTTAAGCATAATCGTGTAACTGTACAATTTAAAGAACATACTAACTGTAACAGTATGAATGTCATCTATGTGATTAAATGCCCTTGTGATTTGATATATGTTGGTCAAACTAAACAAAAGATTAAGGTACGGATTTTACAGCACTGCAGTCGCATTAGATGTAAAATACAAGGGGCACCTTTTGTTGAACATTTCACTACATCGAATCATCTGGTAGATTCTCTAAGATGGGTAGTGATTGATAAGATCATTGTGAACCAACGAGGGGGTAATGTGACCAATATATTAAATCTACAAGAATGTTAATGGATTAATTTGCTTGATTCTGTGTCGCATGGCCTTAATGAATATGAAGAGATAGCCAGACAGACAGCAAGTCTATCAAATGGTTAGAGGGTAGTGATCTTTCTTCCTGTCATTCTATTTGGGGTCCAGTTCACCTATGACATGAGCTCTATAGCATCATAAGGATGATGTGTTGAAGTGTGTTTTGTTAAGAACTGATGCAAACCTAATGCGTTTTTTTTTTTTTTTTAGATCGCAGTATATAATGGCCATTTGTTAGATTTCTCTATAGGTAATATGCAGCCATGTATTTCATTGGTCATACTATGAGTGATATGGCGTTATATTCTTTTGGTTGCCCTTCGTGGCAAAATTATATTATGCTCTAGGGCTGATATACACTTCCCCGCGATGTCTGTGGGACAATAGTATAATACACCGAATAATTGTTGCCCTTTGTGAGGTACCTTTTGTTGAATTGAATTATATTACCTTAGGATATGATTAGATCATGTGTCTCGATTCCCAACTCCGTTTGGGAAATGTGCAAGCCCTAACCTTTCCTATTTATCAACACAAGTTGCACTGCGGTTCTCCCCTTTTTTATAATGTTGTGACGATTTGTAGTTCGGGACGAGAGTGGAATAATTTGGATTCCACCGTCTTACGGCTAGGAATCCAGGAAGTTATCTCAGCATGATGTTTGTAGTTTGGTGGGGCCTTTACTATGCGGTGATTGGTACAGCGGTATTTCCTTTAGAGAGGCAGACCAGAGTGGAACAATTTTTTTTGTATGTTTTTTCTTTCCACATTTGTTCAGCTTATCATAGGCAAGGTATAAAAATATGGGTGTTTTTCTATGCCACGTTGCCCCTTCAGAGAGGCAGACCGGAGTGAAACAAATTCACATTCTTTCCACACTTGTTCGGTTTATCGTAGGCCAGATATGAAGATGAGAATATGGGCATTTACTTTGTGGTGATTGGTAGCGCGGTACTCCTTCAGGGAGGCGGACCAGAGTGAAACAATTACATTCTTTCCACACCTGTTCGGTTTATCACAGGCCAGATATGAAGAAGAGAATATGGGCGTTTACTTTGCGGTGATTGGTACCGTGGTGCTCCTTCAGGGAGGCGGACCAGATTGGAATAATTAAACTTTTTTCAAACCAGTTTGATATGTGCAATTAAGAAAACTACAAAAACGCTGGTTTTTTCGTACCTCGTCATCGATAGATTCTTTAGTACGAAGAGATGTGAGAAGACACTGGATGGAAAAGGTATTCAGTGCTTTTATTGAAAGGACTTGGAATGGAATTTTTTTTGCTAAGCTTTTGGATTTTTTTTAGGAGAATAATAATAGAAATTGAGTAATGTGATTAATACATTGAGACATGAGTGCTCTAATGTATATTTTCTGGATAGAAAATAGACAGTTTTTGTATATATGGGTTAGTTGTCAGGTTTGGTGTTTTTAATGGGTGTTTGTTGTTTTTTCAAGGATTCATTTTTGAAGATTTGGGGGTATTATGAAGAAAGGAGAATATCCGCATGTGTTTGGGGTAAGAGATTTGTTATGGCATGCAGAAAATATATTGAATAATATCTAAAAAATGTTTTTTACTATAGAGGTATTGTCTGTATGTTATAGATATAAGGCATTGTGAAGTTCAACTGAAGAGGTTTGTGGCCTTAAGAATGGAAGTATAATAAGTGTAAGTATGATTGTATATAGTTGTACAGCAGCATTATAATTTTGGAGTCATTGGTACATTTAGATTAATTACTTTTGTTTGGATCATTTTTAGTGGTCCCCTATCTTTTTTAGTCCTGATGAAGACCCGTGTGTGAGCCCGGAATCAGCCTGAGAGGCAGAAGGGGTCGAAACGTCGACGATAATTTTCAGCCTAGATGTGTTTTTTCTTTTTAGGATGAAAGAAGGACTTTAATGGGGATATAATACTCCTTTAATTATACTAGAAGATTCAATATGCCAAAATTTGAACCAACAGGCTGCCCTATATATTTCGATTTTATTGGCTAGGTGTGAGATTGACCTTTTTCTCTTTTTTCCTGAACACAAGCACTTGTTCTTTTGACACTTTTTTCTGTCCTTCTTAAACAATTTGTGATAGAGGTATTTGGATGTGTATATGTAATTTCATTTTGTATGTAAATAAAAGAAGTTTATCTAAAAATTGTTTTATGATGCTGCATGTATATGTTAATGTTTTCTTTATGTTAGAGTTGGTCCAAGAGCGGGCAATTTAGGCCCATATTTATACTTTTTGACGCAAAACTGCGCCAGCGCAGTTTTGCGGAAAAAAAATTTGGGTGCACTGTGCGGGCGTCATATTTATACTTTGACGCACGGCGGTGCAAACAACAGATGGGAGTCATAAATTTTTGACGCACACCGTGGCGTCAAGTCGTAAAGGAAAATGACGTTAACGCGGCGGAAATGACTGTCGGTCGATTTATGACACCGAAACCGGATATGCGCAGTTTTTTTACGCAATAGCGTCAAAAAAACCTGCCAACACTGCCAGTTCACCAGAGGAGAGCCAAAATAGATCACAGATTCCACTACAGACCCCAGGAAGATGACAGCAGACCAGGAACCAGCCAGGAGGATCCACACATGAACCAGGAAACTTTTAAGAAGAAAAGAAAGTGTCGCTTCAGTGCAGAGGAGCAGGAAATCCTGGTTAAAGAGGTGACGGAACACCAGCACCAACTGTTTGTCACATCAAAGTTGCCAATCAGTAGAAGAGAGGCTATATGGCAACTAATTGTTGACAAGATTAACAGTGTGGCAGAAGTACGCAGAACTGTCATCGAGTGCAAGAAACGCTGGCATGACTGCAAACGCAGGTCCTAGGAAAAGATGGCCAGGAACAGGAAGGCAGCACTGCAGACTGGAGGGGGGAGTCCAGCACACCAGGAGGCCCTGGACCACATGGAGGAGATGGTTGCAGCCGTCATCCCTGAGGAGATCGTCACAGGGATTCAAGGACAGGACAGCGCAGACTACCAGGAGACAACGCACATGCAGGGTAAGTCGAATGGGGAATTATAATGCAATAATGTCAACTGCAACCGGGGGGGGGAACACCTACTACACATTGCATGTAAGTCATCATATACATGGAGTGGCATGGGTAAAGAAGCACGGCAGGGGGGCATGGCCTGCACAAACATAAGCTGGGGCACACCATTACACTACACCAACAACAGTCCCATGGAGGCATGCTGTCATGCCAACGATGGAGCAAAGGGAAAGCCACGACAGGAGGGAAGGCCACTACGTCAAACTGACATCCTGGCACTCATCAGCCAACATACCTCCTACATTAACTAGGGCCCTATTAGCAATCCTCTAGCCAAACCGACAACTGCAATGTAACTGCAACAACAGTTGCCACTACCACCTCTGGTCTGTGTGCAGCTCAAGTAGCCAATGGCAGTAACCTCCCCATGGAACATACATACCTAAATTAGGGGGTGAGGATGACAACTGCAACAATCTCCTGAAACAAGACAAAGGCCCCAGTACACTCAAATGTCAATGCCCATAGTTGCCACAAACATCAGCCAATGTAAACAACAATAGGAGCGACACAGCACCAAGGACACACCCATTCTGCATATGTCAGGGTCCATCCTGTGCCTGGGTAACAAGGCAACATCACACATGTCATACTGCTCAGACAACAGCATTGAGGAGGGGACACATGTAACTGGTCACTGAAATACACCTGCACAGTCAGAGGAGGAAATAGGACACTGATACGATTATCAGGGCAATCCAATGTACCACACATTACCCAAAATCAGCAGGACCCATTAACAATGTCAACATCCATATCACATCATAACATTGCCATGCATAGGATATGCTACATGTCAATTACAATTAAGTCGATGTGAAAGATCAGGGATTGGGGCAGGTCCTGATAGTTAAGTGTGCTGCCAGGGCCATCAGAACACCCACAGCCAGTGAAAGGTTTCACCATGAGAATGGATATACACGGAGGGTCGAGTAGGACAAAAAGGTGGCAATTCTCTATTTGGCTTAAAGCAACACCTAGAGGCAATGAGGCTGACAAGTCTGATAACTCAATAACATACATGTAACACACAGGTGGGCCATAGGCCGGAAACAATGCCCATCTGAAGGACTGCAGATATTAATACAAAACAAGATCACAAAGTGAATTCATCAAAAGGCAGGCACGTCACGTCAAAATTGTCACAACACAGACACACTAATTGTACCCTGTTTCATTGCAGAGGAAGATGGATCTCCTGCCGATATGCCTGTCCCAGATTTCCCTGATGACATGGATGACGAGCCAATAAACATTCCCCAGGAGACCATCCAAAAGGTCCTTGAAACCCCCCAGACCCCACCTTCTGTCACAAGGAGAAGCACAGAACAAGCAGCCATCGCAGAGGATCAACCCCCCACCCCAATTGTAAGACCTGCCAGCTCCAATACAGCTGAGGACTCAGACGACACTGGCACCAGCTTTGAGAGAACTGTAGTTGGAGTACAGCGGGAGCTGGCCAAGGAGGTGCGGGTGGGGATGCAAAATATGGCAGCCAGCCTTGAGGGGGTGCGTTTGTGCATGATGTCATCTGCAGATCAGGCAGCAGCTTTGCAAGCCCTAACATCCATACTGCAAGGACTAGAAGAAACTGTCAAGGAATTCACCACTGCAGTAAGGGAGTTGCCACAACACCTCGCACCCCAAACCTTCCACTGCATGCACGAATGCAATCATGACTCCCTTAGGCCCGACCTGGCTGCCTACCATCGTGATGTGGCTGCTATTCTCAAGAACCAGCATATCCTCCTTGCTGCAGTACTGCCCTTAAGACCTTCACAGGGAGCAGCGACCGGGATGTCTGACTCCACGTCTTCTAACACTGAGGTGTGTGTTGCCCTTTCACAACCAACAACAAGAAGGACAAAGCAGGCAACACACACATCAGAAGAAGAAGACATGGAACAGATCACATTCACAAGGAAAAGTACCCGGAAGCACTAGTCTCTGGCACATGGCCGACATTTACCAAGGTCCTGCGCTTTGTAACTTGACAGTCTTGCAACATTTGTACTCAAGCACTGTTCTGCAAACCACTGTATATATTGTCACCCAGCCCAGTGATTGTCTCTCTCCTACTCATTGCCAAATCCTGTCCCTCTGCACTGTCTGAAACAGCAACCCCAGCATGACAAAAGCATTTTGGTAAACCCTTGTGTTGGATCCCAATTTAAAATGTAACTATAATGGACTCACAGAAATGGACAATGTACATATAGCACTACAGCACTTTTCAATAAATAGCACTTACACCACAAATCTGTCTCTGGGTAATGTGACATATCAACTGCGCAGTAGATAATTGGAATGTCCCTACTGTCAAATAACGGAGCTTCTCAATACAACTGTCCAGATATTATGTAGTTAGAGAAATCTGCACAGTGACCATGATTGCATCATACTCTGCCCATCCTGAGGGAATAATCTGATGAAGTGAGAAGCCATAGACCACCATGCTGTGTTGGACCTTGCTTTCAACATGTATGTGTGAAATAGTTGTGGTCCTCTCCTATAGGCCTTCAAAGGAGATATGTACATGATATATGTCATTAAGAGTGTTTGTGTATGTGACCATTGTATGTGAGGCATCACATAAGCTCTGGGATGTTCTGTGTCCTACTCAGTATCTCAGCAATGCTCCATGAGGCTACGCTCTTATTCTGATAAGTAGAGATGAAGCTGTGTAAAAAAGGAATAGCCAGACCATGATATGGTGATTATAATAGGTGTTTATTTAAAATAGTTAACTAAAGTGGTGAAGGTGATCATATTCAGAAGAAATTATTTACAATCTGTTGCCGCCTGCGTATACCAGCAGCTGTGTTCTGTAGTTCCCCCTCCTGTTGCAGGCCATCCTCCTCCTCTTCCTCCTCTTCAGGCATGTGTGGCTCTGGTTCCAGGAGGGGAATGTTTCTTCTGACACAAATGTTGTGCAATATTGCACATGTGAGGATGATCCTACAGACCATCTCGGGGGAATATAGGAGGCTACCACCAGTGATGTCGAGGCAGCAGAACCTTGACTTGAGGATGCCGAAGGTCCGCTCAACAATGCTGCATGTCCTCCTATGGGCCTCGTTGTATGCACGCTCTGCAGCTGTACTCGGGTTGCCAAATGGTGTCATAATCCATGGCTGGATGCCATACCCCTGATCAGCTGCAATAGAAAATGAATGGGATCATGTTGATGTAGCTGGCACTATTAAAAAGACCTATAATGGCAGTAGTTGTCTTGTGTTGTCAGTGTCTCTTTTGTGTACTAATGTGACATCCTATGCTTGTAGGCTATACCATCTGCATTGTGTTGTTTCCTTGGCTGAACAAGTGTTTATCTGCTAACCGTTTGTCAGCAATATGTTTGGGGATTTTCAGTACAGTGTGCCCTCACTAGCATTGTGACTTGTGATACAGGTGTCCGTGTGTCTTCAATGGGGGTGAGATGATAGTTTGATGCAGAGTTAAAATTGAAAATGTTGTTAGCCATTCATATGAAAGTACCCTGGACATCCCATACCTTTAGACTTAGGCAATGTATTAATGTAAAGGTCATTGGGACACTTACAATTTGCAAGGTGACATTTAGGCAACCACACTCATTGACGTCTTCACATTAGGCTGTACAGTAATTTCCGATGTGTGACAGGTTCAAAGGTGACTTCAGAAACATGGCTAGTGATGTCACGACCTCAGTGTGTTCCTGTTGACATGTTGCTGTTGTGGTGTATGTGTTGTGTGTCCTAGTGGGTTGCTGTGCAGTGTATATATAAGTAGGTTTTTGTACTTACCAACAAGTAGTCCATTGCCATACCGTCCATCCTGGAAGTGTTGATTGATGGTGCAGTGACGGAAGATGAATGAGTCATGGACACTCCCAGGATATTTAGCCACGATGTTGGTGATTAATCCCTGGTGATCGACTATGGCCTGCACGATGATGGAATGTGTGTGCTTCCTGTTGCGGTAGAGGTGTTCAGTTGCAGCAGGTGGCACAAGGCATATATGTGTGCAGTCAATTGCACCAAGGACGTGTGGGAAGCCACTGATTGTGTAGAACCCCTGTTTAGATTCCTGCTGCTTCTGCAGTATGTTAGGGAAGCAGATGTGGCGGGTGTCAGGCGAATGATGGCATGCAGTACTTTGGGCAAAAAGGCGGAGAATGATGGTTGTGATATTCCGCCTACCAGGGCACCAGTTGTTTGAAAAGAGCCACTTGCCAGCATATGAAGTACGGCAAGCAGCTTTGTTTCTGTTGGGATGGTGTGGGGTGTCACCAAAGTGGGGGCCAACTGCAGTTCAATGTTTCGCAGCAGCTGCTGAATGGTCTGTCAGTTCAACCGGTACCTCTGTATGATGTTGTGTTCCCTGAGGGCCTGAAGGGTTGTTCTTGGGCGGAATATCCTCTCCTGCCTTCTGCGCTGCCTTTGGTGTCCCTGCTGGTGTTGTTGTAGCTGCTGTTGTTGTTGCTGGGCTCTGCGTCTGCGTGCATGCTGGATTAGAATCACCTCCATGGCTCCCTGTTGCTGCTCTGCTGCTCTGCTGTTTGTTCTGTGTGTTCTGATTAAATGCAGGTGTGTTTGCCCCATTTTAAAGCCTGCCCTGACCCAGGCGTTAATTTTTGACGCAAATCGGGCTGTGCGTCATTTTCTGGCTCCGCCTCCCGGCCGTGCGTCATTTTTGCCCGAAAGCATAAATACGACGCACAGCCCTTTAAGCCATTTTTTGAACGGGAACGCCTTCCTTGCATATAATTAACGCAAGGCGGGTTGCTGCATCCAAAAAATGATGCACACAGCGGAAATTTGTTGTCAATGGGCTCGGGCGTCAAAGTTTAAATACGGGGCAACGTTTGCGCTGATTGTGCGTAAAAAATGTTGACGCACAATCGGCGCAGACGGAGTATAAATATGCCCCTTAGTCTATTGACATGGTCTTCTGATATTAGCACACAACCATGTCTGTGATAGCCTCCATACTGGGAAGTTAACTATTGTACATATGCTGCACTAGATCAGCAGGGGTGTACCAAACTTAAACTAGCAAAGTATTAGGGAAATTTATATGTACGATGGAATTGGTCAGGGGTCACTTGCACAACATCATGCACGAAATACATTGTGACCATGCATTCCCCAACGTCATGTATCCCATGATGACTCCATAACTTAGGAGAAGTGCATGGCTATAGAGTAACACAAATGGGAAATACATTAGCTCTGTTCCAGCTATTGTGCCCAAGACCAATTTAAAACACACAGGTACAATGAACAGAGGGCCAGGGATAGTTGTTGTCCCTCAATTTGGATCATTTGCTTCATGTTATATGCTACAGCTATGGAAAGTAGCACCAAACATTTAGATATTAACCCGTGTGCATTACTTTGGCATCCATTCCTAATTTAATTGCGGCACAACCAAGTCAAACTATCAACCTAAGATATTACGGGAGGTAAGAAAGAAATTGGTACGTATGGACCAGAATGCAGTTCAGACATGTATTCAAAATAATTGGGGTACACATTAATTCTTTGCTTTAGCTTGTGAAAAACATCTCTTTCCTGATACACTCACAAACCATGGATAAAACATATGTTTGAGCTGCATTAGCATCATCTATTGACGTGAAGGCAGCACTAATTTAGAAGATCTAGTTGTGTTTTGTAAGTTAGTGCAGCTGTTGTGTCAACAAATGACGGTGATGTGTAGCAATTATTGTATAACTCAGGGCCACTGTATGTTTAACTTGCATTCCACATGTCCAAAAACATTGCCTACAACATATCAACAAATCTGCTACTGTAACTACAGAGCATTTAAATGTGCACATTACTCTGAATTGTACTCACCAACAGGGCCACCACTCACAATACCCAGGTGGTCCAGCAGGTCTTGCGCTCTGGCAACAAGGTCAGCCCAGCAGTGCTTCAGTTGGTGGTCGTTGCGCGGTGTCTTGAAGATGCGACACAGATGGTACTACAACTTTGACCACCGTAGCCTCCTCGCCTCTGTGTGATACACCTGTATCACCCTGCCACCTGCTTCTATCATCAAGGGGAGGAAGTGGCACACCAGCCAAATGAATGCCCCCCCAGCTCCTCCTCACCCATTCTCCCCAGATATGGCCTACCCAACATGACAGAAATAATAGGAAAAATAAAGGGTACAGAGGAAAATAAAGGGAAAGGAGGGAGGAAAATGAAAGAAAAGTAACCCTAAAACAGCCCAACTACCCCCAAACTAACAATACTCACAACAGACTCCCAACAGTACAAACACAAAATTAGACCAAATATGACAAATAAACACTTACAATGAACAACTGAGACAATTACAAATAAAACAGATGACAAATAGGATGGCACACAGGAGACAAAAGCACAATTGGAACAGACAAAACTCTAAGCACAGCCACACAGTCTAGAAAAATCACAGACTGCAAAGTGAAAGTGAAAGTACACCCACTGTACCAAATCTGTAAACAGGATATCCTATTACATTATTTCCTGCCTCATATGCGGTACGTTTTTATTATGATGCGTCAAAATATTGTGATGCATACAGTCCGTGCGTCCATTTGTTTTTTACACAACTGCTTAAAAATTACCCTGCATCCATAGTTCAAAATACTTAGCGTTGGTAACCAATTTCATGGAGGCCAGTGTAGGAATTACCGCTTGGGGCCAATGGATGTATCATGGCTGTGAGTGCCATTTTTCTACGCATATGCAGAGATTTTGACGCATATGTGTCTTTTTTGATGTGTTTGCGTCAAAATTTATGTCTTTTACTGGGTTTGTGTAATTTCTCACATTTTCATAGTAAATGACAGCTATAACTGTACAGAGATAGGCTGTTTGCACCTGCATTGTGCATTCCAGTGTTTGGGCACATGTGGCAGATCACACTACTGCGGACCATGATACTCCAGTTTTTGTACCGGATGAGCACTCTTCAATGATGCAATAGATACCCAAACTTTTGGAATACAAATTAGTATTACTCAGTTTGAGTAGGTTGTGTGTCAATAGAGGATAACAAGGCTATGCAACTTACGGCCAGATGTAGCAAAATTTTGCGAGTCGCAAATGGGCCGATTCGCTATTTGCGACCCCGCAAAATCGGAAATGGGATGCAAAAATCCAATTTCTGACTCGCAAAATGCGATGCGAGCCGGTACCGACTCGCAAAATTTGCGACCCCATTTTGCGACCCGCAAATAGGAAGTCGCAATTTGCGAGTCGCAAACCATATGCAACAGCAACTCGCAAATTGCGACTAGTAGCAAAAAGCCCAGTTTGCACTTCCAATTTATCACTAACTCAGAGCAGGTGGTAACCATTACCAAAGTATAAAAGGAGACCCAGAAGGCATCTGGGTTACACAAGATGGCGGTGATACACCTGATAGCAGTGAGGAGGAGAGCCCACGCCGCCCAGCAGAGGAGGAGGAGGAGCCAGAGACAGGAGAAGATTTACAGAACAAGGCAGACACTCTTCCAGCAAACTGAGGAGGAAATATATGACAAATATAGACTTAGCAGCGCTGCTATACTAGATTTAATAGATTTACTCAAACCACAGCTAAAATGCCAGACTGTGTGCGGCTGCGCCATCCCTACCCATGTGCAAGTGCTATGCTCACTGCACCTCTTGGCCTCGGGTAGCTATCAGGGGGTCATTGCTGTGGCAGGTGGGGTATCCCAAAGTGCACTACCAAGGTTCTTCAGGTCATTACTAGATGCCATACTCACACACATGTCCCGATACATACAGTATACTTACCCAGGAATGAGGCAGAAATTAACAGCACCAAGTTAGACTTTTACCGGATTGCCAACTTCCCCCATGTAATAGGGTGTATAGACGGGACACACATACAAATATGCCCTCCTGCAAACCTGGAATATCTGTTCCGCAATAGGAAGTGTACCCACTCACTCAATATTCAGGTGGTATGTGACGCCCATTATGTCATCATTGACATGGTTGCTAAGTTTCCAGGCAGTACTCATGACTCCTACATTTTTAGGTACAGTGTGATACACCAGCGCCTGGAACGTGGAGAGTTTGGAGACGGATACCTCCTAGGTAGAGCTGACTACACCTTGAAGGCATGCACACAGGTCAATGTGCAAACCACCCATGCCTTGCTAACAGTGTACGTTTTGTGCCCAACAGGTGACAGTGCATATGCACTATGTCCATGGATACTGACTCCCTACTTAACACCCAGCAATGAATGCAAGAGGCGATACAACAGTGCACATAAGGGGACCAGGAACATCATAGAAAGAACCTTCGGACGGCTGAAAGCAAGGTTCAGATGCCTCCACCGAAGTGGAGGTGCCCTCCAGTATACCCCAATAACGGCATTCAAAATAGTTGTCACATGCGCTATCCTGCACAACATTGCCACACGACGTGGGCTACCTCTCACCCCTGAAGACCCAGATTCGGAGGATGAAGAGCAAGATCAACCACATCGCCATCATGGGGATAGGAGCATCGCAAATCAAGGCAGACTGAGACGGGAACACATTGCAAACCAATACTTTGGAAGGTACGTGCCAACTTCTACCATACTCACCAATAGAACAAACAGTCCATGTGTTAAGTGGAAAGAAAAAATTATTTAATAAGTGCAAATAACCAAACTATATACAAGAAAAAACAGTTCAGGGCCTTCAATAGTCCACCTGGCATGGGACACATTGCCATCATGTGCCCCAACCCCAGGGACAGTGTTTAGCTCACACTCTACGGCGGGCACGGCCAGCCTGGCTGGTTCTAGGTGGGTCAGCAGTGCTCTGCCTTTTACTTCCACTACGTAGCACCCTGGTGTCACTGGCAGAGACACTGCTGACAGTGGAGCCCTCCTCACTGTCTTGTGGGGTTTGGCCGTGCCCCTGGACACCTGCCGTGCCTCCATTGGGTCTATTGCATGGGTGATCCGGCCCAGTCCCCGTGCCACATCACCCGCAAAGTGGCCCATGTCAACCTGGAGGCTCACTGTTCGCCTAGACAGCCCAGTTGTGTTAACTGCCAGCCTAACGATAGAGGAGGCCATCCTGTCCAGGCGTTGCAGCAGCTGGTGGTCCCTGCGCCGTGCCCTGTCACTCTGCATTAGCAGTCCAGCCACCAGTTCGCGCATAGACAGTGCAAGGTCACCTGTGTTGTTCCCAATGACCTCCAGTTCTGAATGCACCTGCTGCATGCTGATGGCATGGTTTCTCTCAAAGCGCTGCAATACCCCACTAATCCTCCTTAACTGTTGGTTTTGAAGGCGCTGACCCCGTAGCAGTTGGGCCTCCATTGGTGTTGTGGAGGCAAGCCCTGACTCTGCCTGCTGCTCTGCTGTTGTCATCCTGCGTCGCCTGCGCAGCGGTGTAGGCCCTGTAATGTCTGATGTGGCACTCTGGCTTGTACCTGGTGCAGGCTCCAACACCACTGTTGCAACAGGTGTTTCCAGAGAGGGCATGGTGTTGGTGGTGCAGGTGGGAGTGGGAGTGTTGTCTCCTCTCTGTGCTGGCTGACCATTGGCACCTGGCTGCTTGGGCTGTGGGGGTGTCTTGTGGGAGACCTGTGGGACATGGGGAACACACCGTCAGTGTCTACTATCAGTTAAAAACCTCCTAATAAACAATTGCCTATGAACTGCCTACTTGACTACATTGCCCATAATGCATCATTCTGGTGTTTGCTACTCTGAAATGGAGCTATCTTGGTTGTGCATGCCCCTGTGTACATGGTGGGTGGGGGTATGGCATTGATGGAGGTACAAGTATATCACATGGTACTCACTGGTTGATGGTCCTGGCTCAGAGGTGTCCAGTTCTCCAATTCCACTGACAGCCCCCGGCTCGAGGGTCTCCTCAACCCTTTCCTCCAGGGGTGTGGGTGGTGGTTTGGTAGATGGTCCCCCTCCTGTGCCTCTCATCTCCCGGAGCCGTTCTGCCACCCTCTCCTTGGTCCGGGAGCGCAGGTCGTACCACCTCTTCTTAAGTTCTTCCACACTCCGGTGGCTGACCCCCAGGGAGTTTACCTTGTCCTGGATATGCTGCCAAATTCGTTTTTTTTCTGTGTCTGGCACAGTGATGGCTGCCTTGCCACACAGCTCATCATGGTGCTGACAGCACTCCTCTGTTAGCACCTCCAACTCCTTGTCAGCAAACTTGAGCTTCCTTTTCCTGGGAGTGTCAGCCATGGTTGCTGGTGCTCTGTTAGCTGTGCTGCAGTTAAAACGGGTGTGGTCCTCCCTCCTTCCAGGTGTATTTGTAAACTTCCTGGCTGTGATGTCATCATCATGTGCCAGGAAGTGTTTTCCTGAGTGTTCTGAAGTGATTTCTAGAGTGTTCTGCAGCACCTGCTTTCAATTTTCAGCACAGTCGCAATTTGTGACACCCACTCGCAAATTGCGAGTCCGTTTTTTGCGCGGTCACAAAAAGCGACCTCGCAAACAGCGGACTCGCTATCTGCGGTGCGACTCCGGGTGCGAGTCGCAAATTGTCCACGCACTTTCTACCTGAATTGCAGTTAGCGACTCGCAAATTGCGAGTTGCAAATGCTCGCAATTTGCGAGTCGCTATTTTTTTCCTACCCACATCTGGCCCTTAATACCTTAACTCATTGCCTGTGTGTCAATGTCTGTAAATTGGCTATTTCAATTTTAGTTGGGCCTCTGTGTGAACATCACAAGACGTGTTTTCATTAATGTGCTTGTATGCATGTGTTGTAAATGTGGATAACCATCAGATGCTATTCGGTGTGGAAATGAGTCAGGAAATGTGTTTGTCATACATGTAGCAACTAATTATGTGTGAACTTCCCTGACTTTTGGGACAAAAGCATCTCCCATGACAAACTATGCACAGGATAGATAGAGGACAATTGATAATGGCAATGTTACAAGAGTAAGCCATCACATGTACTGGAATGTTGGATACCACTTCCTGGTCACTTGTTTTTATACTACCCATGAGACAGACATTTGAAAATGTTATGGGGGTACACTGTTTGTGACACAGAGTCCCAAAACCAATCCAAAAATTTAATGTCACTCCACAGTTTGAGTCATATTAATGACCTATGTTTCTCTTGTGGCAGTGGAGGACCAGCAGGCCAAGCTGCATGTGCTCACATAGTTCCAGTGGTTAATTACACAACGGTGTCCAGTTCAAGTGGGTGCCCATGTGTACCCTGTGTCATTATTAGGCTCCATGTTGTCACAGTTACGTGCAGGTCTATTCATGAGTCTGTGGAGCCATTCTCTGCATTAACAGAGTTTCCATCAAAGCAGAATTGAACGAAAGCCAAAGACACATATGGGGATAGTCCAGCTATGGCACTGCAGATGTTTTATGAGACTGACAACAGGGCAACCTTGGTCTGCTCACAAAGTTAATGGATCAGTAATTTTAAACCGGCAGGTTTCATCACAAGATTTGTATATAGGGTGGCCTCTAAAATTCCCACTGCAACCGGCAACATCGGTGCCTCTGTGCTGATTAATCTCACAGCTAGTCACCATGCAAGCACCATCATTGGGTTGCAGCTAATGTGAATCTGTGCATGGACCGTCAGGGCACAAACATGTTTTGCCCTTTCATGCACATTTGCAAACGTTGTTTGTTGTGCTGGAGGCACCATACCCAATCCATGCATACAGGTATGGTACACTGTCACTGTTTGTCACTCATGCATACATGAAACTCAGACAAGGGATAGGGCCGGGATTGGGCTACTTGAAGACATATCCCAGATCATGATATGATAAGTAAACTGATTACACTAAACAATCTATTTGAGGATTCATCGTAAACCTACCAGACACAATACCCCAGTAGCAAAGTGAGGGCATGGACAGCAACTATGAGACAAATGTTGCCACAGGGAACCTTTCTGGTAACACAAAGACAGGAACCAATCAGGCTAACAGGATGGAGGCTCTGTCAGGAACTAGCATGAACAATGCAAATGCACAGTGAGCAGGCTCTGACTGGGAAAAGCTGGAACAACACCATGGAAAATGAAAACTGTATTTGTGCTGTGGGCTGCAACATTACACAATCACCCAAAGCCTGTGTTACACAAGTGATTTATACGGCAATGCACAACAAGGGTATACATAAAATGGCAGCTTCTAAGCCGTTCCAGGCAGCAGCAATGGCAGTGCAGGTTCAGATGGCTAGTCTGCATGGAAGTGCTCACAGGTGTGTGCAGCTTCAGTCTCTCACAAGTCCTGTAGTATAGAATCAAGTTCAAAGGGCCAACAGTACCTTTCACATGGGAAGCAATGAACAGGTGATTACAGGTCCCACAGACTACCAGGCAGTGCATTATCCGACCTGAAGTCCATGCAGACAGATGAACTATGACTATGGCATGCCATATTAAAGAGGGAAGCACACTGGAGTCAGAATGTGAGTCTGGGTGTGTGTGTAGATGAAGGATTATCAGGGTACAAATAGTCCATTTACAGGCCCCCTAAAGAAGGGTGGGGAGAGACTGAAAACACGCCTGTGGCAGGACTTATAACCTGGGATGGCATGCGCAGGGCATGTCTTGTGAGCAATGCTTGTCATACCTGGGGCACTTGTGCTATCCATTTGAAGCTTAGATGGACTTCTTGTCACACATACTCTTTGCAAAGATAGCTAATCAATATCCTCCTCTTCCTCCTCTTCAGGCATTTGTGGGGCTGGTGCATAGAGGGGAATGTTCCTCCTTACACAAATGTTGTGCAGGACGGCACAGGTAAAAATGATCTTGCAAGCCATTTCAGGTAAGTATAGGAGGCTGCCTCCGGTGATGTTGAGGCACCTGAACCTTGACTTCAGGATGCCAAAGGTCCTCTCTACTGTGGTGCGTGTCCTCTGATGTGCCTCATTATATGCACGCTCTCCTGCAGTGTTTGGGTTTGCAAATGGGGTCGTGATCCATGGCTGGATCCCATACCCCTGATCAGCTGTAAGAGAAAAAATGTGATGGAGCTTGCACCATGATTATCACTTTGCATGGCAGTTGTCCTCTTGAGTTAGCTGTGACTCACCTGTGTTTGTGTTATTGTGTGGAATCCTAGGCTTCTAGGATGTACCATCAGCATTGGGATGTTTCATTATTTGAACTGGTGTTTGGCTGATTGACTGGATGACTTGCAGTACATTGTGTACTCCCATGCATTATGTCATGTGAAAGAGGTGTCCATGTGTCTTAACTGGGGGTGACATGATACTTCCACACACACAATTGATTCTACTGTGGTGGTAACATGGTTGCATCTTTATGGCCTGGACATCCCATCCAATTTAACATAAATAGAATTTGTTAAACATCAGTGAGGCCCTTTGACTTGGCTAGGTGACCATGTACAACACATCGCCATAAGTTGGCAGGACTGACGTGTTGACAATAGACAATACACAAATATCCCATGTGTGACAAGTTCTATGCAGACCTATTTATCTGCCCCCACCGAGTTGGCTTATGTTCAAACGTGTACCTACACTACTGAACCTGGTCCAGTTAAGCTGGCTAACTTGGTTGTGGGGTTGAAGGTTTGAGGCCCATATTTATACTTTTTGACGCACAACTGCGCCAATGCAGTTGTGCGTCAAAAAGTTTACCGCCGGCTAACGCCATTCCAACGCGCCATGCGGGCGCCTTATTTATGGAATGACATTAGCCGGCGCTGCGGACTGGTGTGTGTCAAAAAAAAGACTCACACCAGGCAGCGCCAGCGTATGGGAAAATGGGGGTTGTGCGTCAAAAAATGGGGCAAGTCAGGTCTGAGGCAAAATTCAGGCCTCAAACCGGATTTGCGCCATTTTTTTTTACACCCAACCTCCATTGACATGACTCCTGTCTTAGCAAAGACAGGAGTCATGCCCCCTTGCCCAATGGCCAAGCCCGGGGGACTTATGTCCCCTGGGCATGGTCATTGGGCATAGTGGCATGTAGGGGGGCCCAAATCAGGCCCCCCTATGCCACAAAAAAAATCTGAAAAAAATACTTACCCGCACTTACCTTTACTTCCCTGGGATGGGTCCCTCCATCCTTGGGTGTCCTCCTGGGGTGGGCAAGGGTGGCAGGGGGTGTCCCTGGGGGCAGGGGAGGGCACCTCTGGGCTCCTTCCGAGCCCACAGGTCCCTTAACGCCTGCCCTGACCCAGGCGTTAAAAAACGGCGCCCATCAGGCTGTGCGTCGTTTTTTAAGGCCCACCCCCTCCTGTGCGTCAAAATGACGTCAGAGTATAAATATGGGGCACAGGCCTTAAAGTCATTTTTTGGGAGGGAACGCCTACCTTGCATATAATTAACGCAAGGCTGGTTCCCCCTTCCAAAAAATGACGCACATGGTGGAATTTTGACGCCCGCGGGGTCGGACGTCAAAGTATAAATATGGGGCAGGGTTTGCGCCGATTTCGCACATTCGGCGCAAACAGAGTATAAATTTGCCCCTAAGTGTCAGAAGGTCCATATGCCTGTACATCTGTTGTGTAAATATGTAATTGTCTCAATCTGTATGTGGAGTAAGGTGCACTTTGCAATATTGTCACATCAATATGTGTTCTTAGCACAGTCCACTTGCTTATTGGTACTGGGCAATGTCAGACCAGGAGTGATGTGAGAAGTTGGTACAGCCTCAATGATTCCATGTCCTATTCATTGGAGTCATCATCACTATGCCATGTGTGTCATGGTGTTAGACCTGCAGCGAAACACAATGCATACCCCTTACACAGTACATATTTTTTGGAAGGGTGTGTGATTGAGTGTTATTGATGTGATATTGTAAGATTCATCTTCCAAGTTGTACGGCAGTTAAGGACATGTCATTGTCACTGTGTGGTTTTCAATTGTTCCCTTGTGTCTGTGGACTGGCATCTGTTGTTATTTGCATCTGTCTTTGTCCATAGGTGTGTATCCCATTGGGTCAGGACATCAAACATGACTAGCAGTGTCACAACCTCAGTGTCTTCCTGGCCACGTGTCAATGAAGTGGTGTATGTGCTGTGTGTTCTAGAGGGTTGCTGTGCTATGTGTATATAACTGGGTTTCTGTACTTACCAACAAGTAGGCCATTGCCATATCGTCCATCCTGGAAGTGTTGATTGATGGTGCAGTGGCGGAAGATGAATTAATTATGTACACTCCCAGGATACTTTGCCATGATGTTGGTGATCAAACCCCAGTGATCGACAATGGCCTGCACATTGATGGAGAGTGTGTGCTTCCTGTTGCGGTATAGATGCTCGGTTGCAGCAGGTTGCACAATCCATACATGTGGGCAGTCAATGGCACCAAGCATGTGTGGGAAGCCGTTGATTTGGTAGAAGCCCTGTTTGGTCTCCTGCTGCTTCTGCTGTGTGTTGGGGAAGCTGTTGTGGCGGGGTGTGAGGGAGATGATGGCATCCAATACCTTGGGTAGGAAGTCAGAGAATGGGGGCTGTGATATCCCATCAGCCAGGGCACCGGTGGTTTGAAACAAGCCACTTGCCAACATGTAGAGGACAGCTAGGAGCTTGGTCTCTAGTGGAATGATGTGGGGTGTCTGCAAGCTGGGTGCCAACTGTGGCTCAATGTGTACAGCAGCTGCTGAATGGCTTGCCAGTTTAGACTGTACTTCTGGATGATATCATGTTGCCTGAGTCCCAGAAGGGTTGTCCTGGCCCTGAATATCTTCTCCTGCCTTCTGCGTTGTGTTTGGGTTCCCTGCTGGTGTGGTGGAAGATGCTGGTGTTGGTCCTGTGCTCTGCGCCTTTGTGCATGCTGGATGAATAGCACCTCCATGTCTTCCTTTTGGAGCTCTGATGTTGCTTCTGTGTGTTTTCCTTAAGTAGTGGTGTGTTTGCCCCATTTTTACACCTGCCCTGACCCAGGCGTTATTTTTTTATGCAAATCGGGCTGTGCGTCATTTTCCGACTCCGCCTTCCAGCCGTGTTGCATTTTTGCACTGTAGGATAAATATGGCGCACAGGTGTTTAAGTCATTTTTTGGACAGGAACACCTACCTTGCATGTCATTAATGCAAGGCGTTTCACACATACAGAAAATGACACACACAGTGGAATTTTGGCGTTCGTGGGCTCGGGCATCAAAGTAAAAATATAGTGTAAGGTTTGCACTGAATTTGCGTCAAAATGTTTAGTTAGAGTATAAATATGGGCCTAGGTCCCTTGTGAAAAATGAGTGAAATGGCAAGCCAGGAGCAAATAGAGTTTTTCTGAACACTGTCTGTTTTATGTTCCATTCCAAACCAGTAAATCCTAGAGGAGACTGTCTGTGAATTTTGTGATGGGAGCCATTGGGTGAAGAGCTGGATGTGGGGGATGGCCACCAATGTTTCTGCTAGTGTGCTGCTGGTCCAAAAATAATCCACAATCCACAAGTGCAGAGGCAGACTGAGCCAAGGGGAAGCATGCTGAACACCTGAAAAGCCCTTGTCTCCAAGCTGCCATAATATAAGGGCACAGCCCTTCCCAAGCCATTCATAATGAAAACTCTGCAGGCATTGCATAGCCACAAGCTTAATTGTAGAACACTGAGCTGTCTAAGTGCCCTGTCAGACTATCACTGATGTGTAACTGCCACAGATCTAATCACATGAGGATATTTCAGACTACCCCTGGGTTTAAACTATATCTCTGCTTCTGCAGCTCCCAGTACATCCACAGTGCCATTGATTGACTGCCCCTCACACTATAAGTCTGATTTATCCACAGCAATGTGAACTCAACCCCCCTGCTCTATCAGCTGGGGGGGGACTAACTCTCAGGTGGTCATTATGAACATGACGGTAATGACCGCCACGCAAGCACTGGCGCACTGGTCCAGACCACCATATTCTGAACACAGTAGTGAACTGGCTGCTTTGCAGCCAGTTCACTACCACCCACCACCAGGTCAGAATTGACCGCAAGGCCGACGGTAGGCCGGTGGAATTATTATCCCATTTTAATCCCTGGTGAAAAGCATACGGGTGACAGGAATTCTCATTCCTGTCATCTGTATGTGACATGCCAGGCCCTTGCACCCCCTAGTCCCCTAGAACTGCCCCACCCCCCCAAACCCTGAAAACCGACCTACCCAACCCTCCTCCCCTAAATCTCAATGTAGGCCTCCCACCTCCCCCCTCACCATCCCCCACCCACCCCCCTTCATACAGGTCCCCCAAACCTCAACCCCCCACATCCTCATGCACCCATACACATACTTGCCCACATTTAATCATACACTCAGACACAAATCCCCCCTTCACAAACACTCACGCACACCCCCATGCACTCACACACACACAGCCCTCCCCCTTCCATCTCAGGCAGCACTTACCTGTTCGTTGCGCTGCTCTGGGAGGGAACGGGCTCCTTGGATGCTGCTCTGCCGGCATCGCCACATCTCCATACACCACCACTCCTATAACTGCATCATCATAGGTGTGGCGGGGTATGGACTGACGTGGCGGAGAGGGTGCAGCGGCATCCACCCCTGCCACCGACCACCAGCATGACGCATGGCGGGACTCACCGTCATCAATGGCCATCAATGGTGGGATGCCTGCCGCTGCCACTGACGGTCTTCTGTAGACTGTCAGCATGGGCCGCCATGTTCAAAATGAGGGCCTCAGTCTTATACAGCTGATTTTACACGCAGGTCACACTTACAGGGTCAGATGTTTCAGAGTATCAGCACATTGTTTTGGACATTAGCCACACTAAAAAGGTTTGTTAGTCGCTTATTATTTGTGGTCCTGACATAACACTGCTGCAAATGCAAACAAAATTATAAATTCAACTATTTACAATACTGCTAAGAAATGGTTGCCTACGTGCTTCCTAACTCACACTTCAAAGCATCCTCACATGCAGCACTGTTATATTCGGGTAAAGAGACACCTCTGCCAATTCATTTTGTCTATGATTTGAGTACCTGCTATTTAAGCACTTAATCCAACATAATCCCAACAACACACCTCAAATCTAAACTCCATGACTTCTGTTATTATTATACCTCAAATATCTCTATAAATGAACCTCAATACTGATCTGTATCATCTCTACTATTGAAGTGCAACTCAATCTTGACCATTTGTAGCTTTTTTTCTCACAACCTATGCATCTCACTCGGTCTTTTGGATAGCACAAGGGACATCAATACACATCTATATCAAGGTGCTAATGTGCCTGCTGTTTTTACTAAACTGAATCCTTTCCAGTGAGTGCATTCCCATTCTGACCTGGAACCCTGTGTTAAGGTAATTTCCTGCCAGGTGTCTCTGAAAAGCATTCTAACAAGTTGGGTGATTTGCACAGAAAAAGTATTTCTTAGATTTTACCTTGATTTGGGTAGTAATTGTAGCATCTGTTTGGAAACCAGTAGAAAAAACATTCCAAAAATGTCTTCAAAATGCATGTCCTGATGGCTAAATTCTGTGAAAATGGTGCTGTTATATGCACTACTTGGTCCAATTTGTAAACATAAGACCTTGTGAATCCACCTAAGTAACGTGGGCTCACTTTCCAAAAGCGATTCTATACGTGGCTCAAGTGGGGTTGTGTAATTTTGCCTGACTTTCATGACCCACTTGAAGGCGCAAAATATCTTTACACCAGAGCAAGCACATGGGCAGCAGCATTACAAACCAGAAAAAGAGCGGGTCATGTCTGCTCAAAACAAGGCCAGCATCCTGCCAACACTCAGTTTAAACATTACCCACTCTCTTGTGTGTGTTGTTTACAATTTTAGAAATAGTTTTTAGGTTGCGGCTATGTAGTGCATGCTCTTCAAGACATGCTGTAATTATTTTATTGACTTTCATCCTGCCCAGTAGCTTTTCATTTGTTATTTGGTGTCTCCTTGAAAAAAGCCACTTTGCTATTGGGTAATTTATCTTTTTAGTCCCTACTTGTGCTCATTTGTTTCCTCCCCTGAAGCAGGGACTAACTACTTGTTTTGTTCCACTGCCATTCTTATCTGTTGTTTTCATGCACTATTTGTTTTTCCGTTACTTGTCTGCTTCTTCACTGATTGTATTGGAACTCCGTCTGACGAAGAGCCCTGCACTGCCTTTTTTTATTGTTATTTGACATCCCGAAATAGCTATGCTGTTTATTGGCAGTGTTATGAACCTTGTTTGACGAACAGTCTTGCACTGCATTTTGTTCCAAAAGGGCATACCTTTTACCATACCGAGACAGGAACCCAGCTCTCCAGCTCCAAGGTTGACAGTTCTGACTGTTCCTCTGTCCTGATCCTTCCCTTCTATTCCCGGTACTCTTCTTTAGCAATCACAGCTGGGTCACTTCACTCTCTACGTGGCCCCTCCTCTCAGTTTACAGCACATGTTCTTACCATCCCCTTCAAATTCCCTGCTGTTGTTACAGATAAAGCTCTTTTGTACCCTAATTTTTGCTTTAGTGGCACACAAAATTGTTATATAAATACAGTATATACAGAACAGCAGTGGGGCATTCCTTCAGGACTATGAGCACCAGGCGTCACTTGAACAGACCCTGCCCACAGTGTTTGATCGTGCTTGAAGACGCTTGCATAAAATGGTGACCGGGCTCCCGCTGCACGTGTGTCCAGAACTGCAGCGTTGCAGTCCTTCAGGACTACGAGCCCCAAGTGTCAATCTGACTGGTCCTGTCCACAGTGTTTGATTGTCCTTGGAGGTGCTTGCATAAATTGGTGACCAGGCTCCCTCTGCTCAGGTGTTCAGAACGGCAGCAGAGAATCCCTACAGGACTATGTGCCCCAGGGGTCAATTGGACCGCCCTGTCCACAGGTTTGATTGTGCTTGGAGGAGCTTGCACAAATTGGTGACCAGGCTCCCGCAGCATGGGATGCATGCGGGAAGCGCCTGGCAAAGACTAGGCCAAGAAAGATTCCATCTTCGCCCATCATCACCTGGCAGAGGTTGGACTGGGCCCACTCTTTTTCAATAGGTTTCGGGTGCATAATTGGGATAGATGACCAACAACTAAGTAATTCATTACGTTACCTGGCTGCTGGGGTTCAACATGATAACTATGGGGAAGTGAAAAGCAGGAGAAGTGGTCGCATCAGCCTGTAGCTCCAAAAAATCAAGTAAGCCAATTTTGCCCGCATTGACTTGCTCGCCTCCCAGAGATAATCTTAGCACACTTTCCGACACTGATATTCTTATCGGGGAGGTAAGATCGTTATTGAATGGCAATACAACTACAGGGGCAAAGAAAGGGTTACGTGCCCTGATATTTTCATGAAGTTAAGACATTTACGTACGTCCCCACGTGCGGGCTCTGACAATTTAACGTCATCCACTGCTCCACACACCTGTGAAACAGATGAATTAACTAGGCCTTCTAAAGACAATTCTGCTCCACCTAGGTAACCCTTTTCATCTACAATTGACATCAATGTAATCTACAAATGCCATGCACAAATAGGCTTGCTCCACTAACAGCAGTAGAAAATACTGCTTTATCCTCCAATGTCCTGATCGAGCCCTGCAATAAGATTTGAGAAGGAACACTATCACGGGTATGTGTCTCTGATACTGAAGTCCTTTATTCCAAATTAGATAAACTTAAAATGGTAATCATTACTTTGAGTAGCAAAATGGATAATCTTGTGGTAAAGCTTGAAGAGCGCAGATGTGTGTGCTTGTGTGGCTGTAAAGGGGATGACAAAGCATCAGTATCGAAGACAGAATTTGCCAATACTGAGTTGCTCAGTTGGAGGGCCGGTCCCTTTCATGGAAACAAACATTGATGAACTCCAATAAGGGTAATCCTTGTACATTTGGAATGGACCCTTTAGCAACTAACAACTCATTTGTAGCTATATACAACCAGCTTTTCAGCAAATGACCGTATCTTAGTACAGATGAGCTCCAGCGCAATGGTTGGTAATTGTATTAAATGTGAATTGTGAAATATAGGGCCAGATGTAGGTAGACAGCAAATTGCGACTTGCAATTTGCGAGTCAGAGTGACTCGCAAATTGCAACTCGCAATTTGCTATGCAGAAAGGTGTCTCAGACACCTTCTGCGACTCACTGTGGGGCCATAGCGAGTCAGGGCACTCACGGGGATGGTGGCCTGCTGGAGACAGCAGACCACCATGTCCGTGACTGCTTTTAAATAAAGCAGTTTTTTTTTTTCTATCTGCAGCCCGTTTTCCTTGAAGGAAAACGAGCTGCACATAGAAAAAAATACCGAAACCTTTTGTTTCAGTATTTTTCAGAGTAGGCAGTGGTCCATAGGACCACTGCCTGCTCTGAAAAAATAATTTTGTGATCATTCACAAAGGGGAAGGGGTCCCATGGGGACCACTTCCCGTTTGCGAATGAGTTACCATCCACTTAAAGTGGATGGTAACTGCGAGTTGATTTAAGAATCAACTTACATCGCGGTGCGAGTCGCAAATAGGAAAGGAACACCCCTTCCTATTTGCGAGTCGGAAGCGCATGTGTTTCTGCATCGCGTGCAGGCATTAGCGCCTCGGAAACTGCGTTTTTCGCCATTTGCGAGGCGCTAATGCCTTGCTACATCTGGCCCATAGTGAGGTACAATCGACTGTAATTTGATTGAAATTATCCCCCCAGGAGCTGGTCCAAGAGTGAGACACATGTGGGACACTCTGGTGCATACACAACAGAAACTATCAACTCATGGGCCACATGTACATTTGAATGAGTGATCTAATCTTGATAAAATGGAGCTGTACAATAATTGCAAAGAAAAGCTGTGACTCTGGTTGATATTGATATCTCCCCTTCTGATTTATTAGGTAATAATAATGGAGATTCAGCTATAGTGCGGGGGGATTCTTTATATCAAGTGGATGATAATTGTGGTAAGGTTTTTGTGTGCCCATTACTTGCATCACAGTAGTACTATTGTTCCAATATTGGAGGGACACTAAGGATTCCATCTCCAGGAGGAGTCGCAAAGCTTAGAAATGACGTGGGTGTAAGGAGAAATGCGGATCCTAGTGGCTGTCTTATTCTGATGTCATGGAACCTGGCTGGAATCAAGCAAAAATTGTTAAATGCTGAATGTTTGACTTACATCTAGGACTGTGACATATGCATGTTTCAGGAGACATAGGCCACAGAGAAAATATTTTTAAATGGTTACACTTCATATAGCATAGAGGCCAAGCCACCAGAGAAATTTGGGAGACCAGTGGTGGGCTATTAACCTCATTGAGCAATGATATACCTAGTCCTCGCAAGAAAATGCCAAAAGTCCCTCCTGATGTGTTGGGCATTAATACAACATTCCCCTCTGGAGTGCATATTGCTTTCATTAATATATATGTACTACAGTTTGCGGCAACTAGAGATTCCCCAACTTTATCTTCTCTGGAGGAGGCCTTAGAAATTGCTCACCCTGATGTAAAAATTATTATAGCAGGTGATTTCAACAGTACATTTGAACCTTCTCCATTTCTGAGTGAGGTCACTGACTTAGAGGACGAGTTGTGGAACATTCCTTCTGTAGTGGAAAACTTTGTTTCAATTACACAGCTACTGACCTTAAAATAGTGTCACTGTGGTTAGTAGGGGTTTAAGAGCTTGTAACGGTCGCACACTATCAGATTCCGAGAGGGCTTTCACTTTCAAGAGGGTAAGTTATTCTAGTGTCATTGATTATATCTTGCTAGATGTGAGATTGTGGGCTCTCCTAGGGAATATGAACATGACAGCAACCATAATCCCCTGATTTTAGTTTTCTTTGAGGAAGTATTGAGGAAGGAAAATAATAACACCTGTGTGATGTTGGTTCCCGAATCTATTGTGGCCAATAATGGGCAATATCTCTCATGGTCAGCGGTAATTCCCAACCAAAAACTGTGTTCCAAGATGTACGTTCTCTTTGAATCCTTATTTGTCTAGGTTCACTGGTTATTCACCTTCGGATATCCCTATCCTGGAGGTATATAAATAATTATTTAACGGATTGCAGGAACTTTTCAATGAGGAAAATCAAAGTAAGGCGCGGAAGAGTAAAACAACCAAATAGTGTGATGTGGGCTAAAAAGCTGCCAAAGTTCACTTGAAGAAAGCCATTAAGAAGGAGAACAGAGAGGAAATAGTGGATGCAAGCGGAATTATAGAAGAACTCTCAGCAGAGGAAAAGAAAGTGGGAGGATTTGATTTGGTGGGATGTGTTATTGGCGGCCTCATAGGAGAGACACCCAATTATTTTGGAAGTTGGTATCTGCAGTAGGGTCCGAGATTGGGAGTGCTTACCACTACCACATCCATCCTGACTGCTGGGTCTCTCATTTAACCAGTTTGTATGCCCCTGAAGGGGCACATGAGTATGTATGTAGCAAAGATGAGGCATCAATTGAAGACTTTCAGTCTGGTATTGGAGGAGAGGGTACAGGAGGTCCATTTTCTTTTACTTTTGATAATACTGTCAGGGCAATAGAGACCCTAAAAACTTCTAAGGCTCCCTGATCATATAAAATTCCTGGGGATCTGTACAAGACGGAACCACTAGTCTGGATTAGCTACATTAATTTGCTATCTAATGCTGTCTCAAAGGGAGAAGACATACCCGAGATCTGGAGGAGAGCGGAGATAATCCCGATTTATAAAAAGGGTGATGCTACCTCTCCAATTATAGACCTATAAGTCTTAATCATAACCTCCCAAAAAATACTTCTTGGCAAGTCCTGAATAAATTACTATCTTGGGTAGCAGAAGAGAAAATGTTGTCTCCACTCCAGATGGGCTTCTGTCCTAAAACTGGTACTTCTGAACACGTTTTTTGGTTAACCGGTCTCTATTGGAAATACGTTTTACTAGCAAAACAAAGGCTTTATGTAGCCTTTGTAGATCTCATAGCTGCGTTCGATTTCATCCCACGTAATATCTTGTGGCGTGTACTGGCGAGCATGGGGGTACCTTCAAATTTGTTTGGGTTAATCATTAAGCTCTATTTGAAGAATCATGCCCAGGTACGTTTGGGTAGTGAGGGAGAATTAACAGACCAGATTGCTATTAGATGCAGTGTGCAACAAGGGTGCGTGTTTGCACCCACATTATTCACACTTTATATGAATGACTCTCCCATTGTTAAAAATTAAAAAATCCCCATCTTACTTTTCGTAGATGACTCATTACTCATATCTAAAATACCAATGGGGCTGCAGGTTCTCATTGATAGGTTTGTGAATTTCTGTATGTCCAGAGGTTTGGAGCTGAATGTAGGAAAGGCCCAGTGTATGGTTTTTGGCCAGAGGGGAGTTAGGAGCATGGCAATTCGAGTGGGCAGTGACGTACTGGAAAGGTTTAACTGTTTTGATTTTCTAGGGGTCAAATTAACCAGCGACCTTAAATGGCAGCCTCAGTTAACTATGTCCTCTCTAACTGTGGAGTATAGATCCAATGCCATCAGCAGGTTATACAAGAATAATAACTGTCACTCTGTTACACTAGCTTTAGCAGTATATCGGGCCAAAGCACAAAGTGCTGCTTTATTTGTCGTAGACATTTGGGACCATTGTAATACAAGTTGTTTACCAGTTGCAGAAAATACATATCTAAGAAAGCTGCTATTAGTGCCTGCGAGCACCTTATTGACACCTCTTTATCTAGATCTTGACTTGGGGAGAGTAACTGATCTGGCTGCCCTAAAGCCTTTGGTGTATTGGGTCTGTCTGTGGTCCACCAATGAATTGAGCCACTAGAGGGACTCCTTAAGACATCTGATATTCCATGGCCTATGCTAGATGCATTCCTTGGGTGAAATCTGAGCATGATTGACTGTATAGATTGGGCCTAGGGAGGTTTTCGGATGAGCCAGATTTACTTTGTAAGTCTGATCTCAATGTGCTAAACCATTGTTATTGTGAATATGTCAATTGTTAGTGTAACTTGGCTAATGATATTGGTTATTTAACGTACAAATGTTTGGAGATCAAGCTCTTCCCAAGCTTTGAAACATTTCTTGTTAAGATTACTCCTGCTCTTGCTCAAAGCTTGTAAATTCGCTTTAGGCTTGGCTCATTACCGCTCAGATCCTTTACTAGTAAATGTAGGGATACAGGATCAAGTGTTTGTCCCGCATGTGGACTAGTGAATGCGACCGAGGGTAATGTTCTGTTTTTTTGTCCAGAGTACCTGGGGCCACGCAAAAAATGGATTTGCCCAATCTGCCTGTTTTTAGGCGCATTATGATACACACAAGCTTTAAGAATTTTGAAAAGTGATATGGTAGAACCCATTGTTTTTGTAGTTAGTAGATGTTTAGTAAACATTTGGCACAAAAGCATACATTTTTATTAACAACTGACTTTTAATAATCCTCATGACTTTTTACAGTATTTATATATTCTATTTAGTTGCATAGCTTCATATTTATCAAGTCGATCTGCGATAATTTATTTTGATGGCTCTTGTGAACAGAATATGTCTACATTTTAGGCAGTCAGGGGAACCTCAGACACTCTAAAACTATAAGAGTTATGAAAAGTTGTAGGAAAGTACACTCTTTTTGGCATGTTACCCCCGATTTCTGCCTGATGGTAGTGTGTTTGACTGTGTCACTGGGATCCTGCCAACCAGGACCCCAGTGCTTATGCTCTCTCTCCTCTAAATGTTATCACTGCAGACTGGTAACCCAGTATTACATCCTAAATGGGCATACTGGTCACCCCTTATAAATCTCTAGTATATGGTACTTAGGTACCCAGGGGCATTGGGCTCCAGGGGTCCCTAATGGACTGCAGCATTACTTTTGTCACCCATAGGGAGCCCATGCAAAGGCTTCTACAGACTGCCGTTGCAGCCTGTGTGAAATTGTGCATGCACCATTTCACTGCCCTATACACTCCACCAGGTCACCTATAAATCACCTATATTTCAGGCCTTCCAGCCATGTAAGGTGTCTAACATCTTGGAATTATACCTCAATGTAGATTCTAACTTTGGTTGTATAATTCCACGCACTCTGAACGCTCAATAGTGGACCCCCAGTACTGCAATACCTGCCTTCTGACGTTTTCCAGCCAGCCCCAGCAGCTGCCACTTCACAGACATGTTTCTGCCCTTCTGTTGCTCAAGCAGCTTGAGCCCAGGAAGGCATAACAAAACATTTCCTTTGGGAGAGGGTGTTACACCCTCTCCCTTTAGAAATAGGTGTCAGAGGCATGTGAGGCGTAGCCTCCCAGAGCCTCTGGAAATGCTTTGGAGGGCACAGATAGTCCCCTCCTTGCATAATCCAGTCTCGACCAGTTCAGGGACCCAAAGTCCCTGCTCTGGCGTGAAACTGGACAAAAGAAAGGGTGTGACCACTCACCTGTTATTCACCACCCCAGGGGTGGTGCCCAGAGCTCCTGCAGAGTGTCCCTGGATTTTACCATCTTGGATTCCCAGGTGGTGGGGCACTCTGGGAGCATCTGGATGGCCAGTGCCAGCAGGTGACGTCAGAGCCCTCCTCTGATAGGTGCTTATCTGTGTAGCTGACCAATCCCCCTTTCAGGGCTATTTACGGTCTCTCCTCATCATCTGCATCCTTTAACTTCACCTTTTACCAACAAAACTGCAACAAAGAAGCAAAGACGACTTCAGCAACATTTTATCTCCAGCTCCTGCTCCCGCAACTGTTTCCAGGTTGTGCATCCTCCGAGGACTGCTTGTCTTCTGCCTGTACCAGAAGAATAAAGGAATCTCCCTTGAAGAGAAGGAGTCACTTCCCTGCTTCAGCAGGCACCCCTCTGCAGCGACAACAGGTGGCGTGGGACCCCTCTCCTGAAGAATTGCGTGGACCCCATGTTTTGTTTGTTGGCATCCATCCACGAAGTTCTTCATACACCGCGCCACTTCGGCTACCAGCACTCCTTCCTCTGATGCACAGCCTCCTGCATGGTTCTCTGGCAACGTGGGAGTCCTTTGTGTAGTGCTTTGTGAGCCCCCTTTTGCACCTTCTTTGTCCCTGTGCTGTCGGACCCCTGGTCTTCTGAGGGCTTTCTGAGTTGCTGAGAGCCCCTTCTTTCTGCCCCTCCTGGTTAGAGGCCACCACGTCCCTCCTGGTCCCAGGCAGCACCATTTTGCCCTATCCGCAAGCTTTGCATTTGCCCAGGCTTGTTGGCGGAATCCAGCAATGCAAACCAGACTGCAATCATCCATCCGGTGTGTGACATCATCTGCACTAACCAGGAACCCACATCCGTCTTCTTGGGTGCAGTACTGACTGTTCTTCTTCACCTGTGGTTCTACTTTTGCACCTTCATCAGTGTTAGCAGGGGCTCCTGTTCTCCCTGTACTCTTCAGTGCTTCTTGGACATGCCCCCCCTTCTTCCACAGGTCTTCAAGTCCAGGAATCCATCACTGGTGTCTTGCAGTCTCTTCTAGTTCTTGCATAATCTACTATCAGGTGTTCTTATGTGTTCAAAGAAAGTTACTGTGATTTACTTCTGCTTTCCTGGGCTCTGGGGTGGGTTCTATTACTTACCTTTAGTTTTTTCTTACACTCCCAGCCCCCCTCTACACACTGCACCTGCCTAGGTGGGAAACCAATGTTCGCATTCCACTCTTTTAGTATATGGTTTGTGTTCCCCAAGCCCATTTCTAACTATTGCGATTTTCACTCTTTGCCCTGTTTTCTAACTGTTTTTACAGCTATTACTGCATTTAGTGTATATATTGTGTATATTACTTAAGTCCTAAGGGAGTATATTGTCGAAGTTATTTCTGGCATTTGTGTCACCAAAATAAAGTACCTTTATGTTTGGAACACTGAGTATTTTCTTTCATGTGTGTAAGTACTCTGTGAATACAGTGGTTTTGCATGAGGTTTGCATGACTCCTAGTTACGCTTTTGCCACTCGTCCACACTACCCCTAGAGAGCCTGGCTTCTAGACACTTACTACATTTCACTAATAAGGGATAACTGGACGTGGTATAAGGTGAAAGTACCTTTGGTACCCACTACAAACCAGGCCAGCCTCCTACAAAAGTGCAATGATGGAATTAATTGTTTATGAAGTTATCAGATTTGCGTTGACTACTTGGTCCAGTTGATATGTTTTAATGAAGTCTTGATTTTTAATGATTGTTATGATTTTATATAGTATTTTTTTTAAATTGTATTTTGTTTTTGCAGTTTTGTACATAATGAAATGTTGTTTGATAATTTACTTTGATGGTTGTTAATTACAGAATAAAGTATTTCTACTCTCTAGCCATAAATAAATATTAAAGCTCATCATGTCTCATTCTGCTAGGAGGATGTACAGCCAGCCACACTGCAGAAACCTCCCTCGGTGCGGCACCCTTCCTTCAGCAATCAGTGCTGGGTCACTTTGCCACTGCTCCTCACAAACCCCCCTCAAAGTGTCTCCCTCTCTATCTGTGACTGCTGGAGGTGTCTTGTTCTGCTCGTCGGAGGTACAGCCAGCCAAAGCAGCAGGACCCGGGAGCTGTGCTGCACGGCACCGGTCACTGCAAGTGGTTCAACTTTGGTTTCATTTTCATGAATGGTCGCCAAGGCAGCCCCCTGGAGAACCCTGTTGCATGGTGCAGCAAGTGCAGTGGCTTAGGGACCAAAAGCTCCAGTAAACCTACTGAACACCTATCATAGCAATATGTTGCAACTAAGCAAGCACTCACAAGCATGGTTACCTTGCAGACACCAGGGCCAGGATTTGAATGGTGCAGCAGGTGCCGTGGTGCAGAGGCCAAAAGGTCCAGAAAGCCCACTGAACACTAATTATTGCTATATGTTGCTAATAAACAAGCAGTCACAGGCGCAGTTACATTACAGGTACAGGTAATTCCAAAATACCATCACATTTTAAACCATTTAAATCACTTGCCACCTTAATAATTGATTACATCTTAAATAATTGTTGTTCGACGGACTCATACAAAGCAGTACTATGGCTTTTTTATTTTGTGCATTCATTGGCATTCTATTCCTTCTGCAATCACGGTTGGGTCACTTTGCCACTGCTTCTCTCTAACCTTCCTCAACGCGGTCCTCCTCTCAGTCTACTACTCATGTTCTGACTGCCCCCCATGCTTCTACTGCTGTTGCTACAGATACATCCAACTGTATCTTTTGTTGTAATTTAAAGCTTCATTATCCCTTATTTAACACAAAATTGTTAAATAAATATATACATAAATAAATATGAAAGCTCATTGTATCTCTTTCTCCTAAGAGGAAGTACAGCCAGCCGCACTACAGAAACCTCCCATAGTGTGGCCCCCTTCCATCAGCAATCGTGGCTGGATCACTTTGCTGTTGCTCCTCGCAAATCCCTCTCTAAGTGGCCCCTGTTGGAAAATGGATTATTAGTAAGTATCTACACTTAGCAATAGTCCAATAACCCCCCCTAGGTCCAGTCAGGACTCAATAAATTAACCCATGCTCAACCCTTGGTAGCTTGGCAACGAGCGAAAAGGCTTAAATTAGGAGACAGGTGTGTAAAGCATTTACAAGTCTCAAACTAGTAAATAAGTAAAACACAATAAACATCCAACACCACTTTATAAAAATAGAGTATATTTTTGTCTTTAAAAGGACACCACATTGATTAAAATCAGATAAGGGGAACCGAAGCTATGAATTTTCAAAGAATTAATGTTTTCTAGCACATAGAAACTAAAAGCGCTAATCTGGTCATCTGGTCGCACTAGACCGGGGCAAAGTCAGAGTTTGAGGTCGACCACAATGGAGTTTGCTTTCGAACTTAGGCCCTCATTGTAACCCTGGTGGTTGGTGATAAAGTCAACAGGCTGGCGGTAAAAAAATTGGAATCATGACCACAGTGGAAACCGCCAACACAAACAGCCACTTTAACACTCCGACCGCCATGGTGGTAGCAACAAACACCGCAGCGTTAACCGCCAACAGCCAGACGGAAGACAATGTACCATCCACAGTATTACAATCCGCCAGATTTTCTGGGGCGGTAACAACGCCATCAAAAGCACGGCGGAAACAGAACACAGAAGGGAAACAACTCACCTCTGGACACTCAAGGAAGAACCAGGACGCCATGGAGCACGAACTGCAGGTGTTCCCCATGCTGGTGTATCTTCTCATACACCAGGAACATGAACGCCGGTGAACACGACCACAGTGAGTACTGCACCTAGCACACAGGGGAGGGGGGAGGAAAAAGAGAGTGACACACAAATGCAACACCCAACACCATCACTCCCACCCTCACCCCCAAGCACCATACACACAAACACATGCAACAACATTACATATACACCCCATGACCCTTAGGAATAACGCAAGGACAAAAGGAATGGAATAAAATGAGTGTAATATTAGAAATTTTGACAAATACGTTCTTAAAAAAATAAACCATATGTACAATATATACAATATATACAAAAGGAGGGACCATGCCCACTCAAAAATGGCCGTGGCCCATTAGGACAAAAACACACAGGCACCTCAGGGGGATGGGGAATGGGGGGGGGCACATCACCCGGAAGTTGGTATAATGCCACTGGCCTGGAGGGGGCTCCATGCCCACTGCTTGGTCCTGGGGAGTGTAAAGCCAAAGTCTCTCTAGTGGGTTGTTTGCCCACTGCTTGGTCCTGTGGAGTACAAAGGCATAGTCACTCAAGTGGGTGGTTTGCCCACTGCTTGGTCCTGGGGAGTGCAAAGCCACAGTCTCTCTAGTGGGTGGGTTGCCCACTGCCTGGTCCTGGGGAGTGCAAAGCCACAGTCTCTCTAGTGGGTGGTTTGCCCACTGCTTGGTCCTGGGGAGTGCAATTCTTCCACTGGTTCTGGAGGGGGCCTTGTGCCCAGTGTACTTCATCCTGCATGGGGCAAGGTCACAGTCTCTCACCTGTGTGTCACACCGACAGGTGTTGCAGGAGCCTTGATGCATTGCAGCCCAAGTAGTCACCACTACACACTGCTCTTTGGCTGTGATGGCTGCTCAGTGGATGCCAGTTGCACTGCAGGTGGCAGTGCTGTCAGTGGTGGTGGCAGCCTCCTGGCCTTCACCTGCAGCATCGGATGGCTGGCCTGGGGCAGGTGGCAGTGCTGGCCGCGGTGCAGGTGGCGATGCTGGCCGCGGTGCAGGTGGCGGTGCTGGCCGCAGTGCAGGTAGTTGTGCTGACAGTGATGGTGATATCCTCCAGGCCTTCACCTGCAGCCTCGGACGGCTGCCCACTGGGGGTGCTGCTGCTGGCAGTGTTGCTGCTGGCGGCGGGGCAGGTGGTGGTGCTGGCCGTGGTGCAGGTGGCGGTGCTGGCAGTGGTGGTGGTAGCCTCCAGGCCTTCACCTGCAGCCTCGGATGGATGAAGTGCCTTGGCTGGTGTTCTGTGCCCCCTCCTGTCCTTGGCATATGGTGGTGCCTCCTTGCTTCTGCCAGCTGGTATCTTTGTCTTGCCCTTGCTGGCTGGTTGTGCCTCCTTCCCCTTGCTGGCTGGTGTCCCCTTCTTGTCCTTGGCAGGTGGCGGACCCTTCTTGGCCTTGGAAGGTGTTGCTGGCTGTGCCTCCATGCAGTCTCTCCCATCTACAGTAGCTGCAGAAACCACAGTGGCCGTGGACTGGGTGGCTGAGGTGCTGGGCTCTGGCCATCCTGGTTCGAGGTGAAGGACGGGGGGGAGGGGTAGGGAATAGGTCAACGTTGGCGAGGAAAAGCTTCTTAGGGAGACTGGGGCAGGAAGAGGTTAAAGGTTTGGGAGTGGAGGAAGAGGGAGTGGTTGTAGGAGGTGTCAGTCTGCTGTGTTTGGGTGCAGGTGCATGGGCTGGTTGCTGTTGTGAGGTGGTTGGCTGTTGGGTGTGTGTCTGTGCTTGTGTTTGTGTACTTTGGGAGGAGGGGTCACAGACATAGTGGAAGAGGACACATGGGAAGTGTGCATGGCTGTGGGGGTGGTGACTGCCAGTGAGGGGCATGTAGTGATAGCTGTGCTTGTGATGGAGGTAGTGGATGAGGAAGTAGTGCATGCAGGTGTAAGTGGAGACGCTAATGTGAGGGAGGTGGATGAGGAGGAGGATGGGGACACAGTAGAGGCAGTGGATGTTGGTGTGTCTGCATGTGGATGGTGCTGTGTGAGTGCCTGTGAGATAAATTGTGATGCTTGTGTTTGCCTGAACCACTTCTGTGTGTTGATTTGGGTGATTGCTGGTCTGAAGGTGTGCTTGGGATAGGCTGGGGTTGAGGGGATTGGGACTGGGTTGAGGAAGTTGGAGGGGGAGGCAGGAGACAGGGACAATGGCTGCCATCGGTGTGGAGGCCAGAGCCTGGAATGCTCTCTGTTGGGCCGCCACGCCAGAGTGAATGCCCTTCAGATATGCATTTGTTTGTTGCAAATGCCCTGCTACACCCTGGATGGCATTCAGTATGGTTGACTGCCCAACAGAGAAGGATCTCAGGAGGTCAATAGCCTCCTCACTGAGGTCAGCAGGGCTCAATGGGTCAGGGCCTGAGGTGCCTGGGGCGAGGAAGATGGCCACTCTCCTGGGTGAGCGGGCACGGGAAACATGCTGAGGGGCTGCTGGGAGGGTGGCGCTGGTACGGGGGTGGTGGCTGTCCCTGTTGTTGGGGTGGGCACAGAGGAGTCCGCCACCACCAGGGAGCTTCCATCAGAGGAGGAGTCGCTGTTGTCCCCTCCTGTCTCCGTCATGGTGCTCCCCTCGGCCTCCATCCCACTGGTACCCTCACTGTCGGTGGATTCGGCCTCCAGGCCCATGTGGGATGCAGCTCCCTCCATTGCCGGTGCTTCTGCTCATCCGCCAAATGATGCTAATGCAGACAAGGACAGGTTGACAAAACAAAAAGGGGGGGAGAGACAGAGGATACACTTGGTCAATGCTAGCAACAACACTACTGTTGGCGTACACAACACACAGGGAACAGCCCTATGCACTAGGACATGCACTACCAGTTACACTGCTAGTCACCAGCCCATGGGGTACAATGCCTAACGCCATTAGCTGCACACCTGAAACCCACAGGACCCTGCCCAGTAGTAGGTGCCCACTAACACTATTGGGGTTGGATTGCATGTGATCTTGCTCATCACTGAACATACCCTGCCATGTTCGCCCTGGCCTAGGGGCACCCACAGGCCACATCCCCCACCCAGGTAATACCTTAACGTGCACACAGAAATGATTCAGAATCTAAACTCCTGATAGGCCACCGTCAAGATGTGGAACATGAGGGGGGTCAGGGTATGACGGGCACCCCTTCATCGTTGGGAGGCCAGCCCCAGCTGGGCCTCCGCCATCTTCCTTGCCCTGCAGCGCAGGTCCTCCCACCATTTGTGGCAGTGGGTGCTCCACCTGTCAAAGACACCCAGGGTCCGCACATCCTTGGCGATGGCACGCCGAATTCCCTTTTTCTGATGGACGCTGACCTGCAGAAAAAATACAGCAGAAAAGGGATTAGTCATACCATCCGAACTGTTATACTCATGGCCCACCATATCCCCCCATACACTTACACACATACATTGCCCAACATATATGCAGCACTCTGCCCAGGACCCCTCAGACCCCCCCTACATGGGCTGACACACACAACAATCCCTACATTCATGGCCCACACATCATGCTCACAGTGTACTCACCTGTTTGTCTGGAGGACCATAGAGTAAAGTATACTGGGGTAGGATCCCATCCACTAGTCTCTCCAACCCCTCAGAAGTGAAAGCAGGGGTCCTTTCCCCAGACACTCGAGCAATTGTCGCTTCCAGACAGAGGTCACAGCAGCACTTGCAGTATAGGTGCTCTCCTATTGAAGATCAGGTAGCATGTGAGTGCACAGATAGAAAATGTCGGTCGGCTCCTCGGCGGTGCGTACCGTCACCGCCGGTGTACATCGACATTGGCTCCTGGAAACCATAGGGCCCAATGACAACCAATGCAATGTTGCGCGACGGTCATCAACCGCCGACCGCAGCGGCGCACAATGCCAGCGGAATTTCCTCATTTATACTTGTCTCTCCTCACAGGTCAGGCAGCCGCCATTTCAGTGGGGCACAGACCATGGCACCTAACTTGCTCACAGCAGACATTGGCACATCAACTGACTTTCAAGTTCACAAACTGTTTCTGTAAAGGAAGAATTGAATATTAATAATTTTTTTTACCTAGAATTCAACCGCTGAGAATGAATAGGAGATGAAGACATCCCCCGTGTACAGACCCCTGGTGGACCTGGCGACAACGGAGGACAGGCACATTATCCTGACCTACAGACTTGATAGGGCCACAATTCAAGAACTGTTTGCCCAATTGGAGCCAGACATGATTTCAGCTATCCGCCACCCCTCAGGTATCCCCCCTCTAGTGCAGGTCTTGTCAGTGCTCCATTTCCTGGCAAGTGGTTCTTTCCAAGTGACAGTGGCCATGGCATCAGCAATGTCACAGCCTATGTTCTCAAATGTGCTGACCAGAGTGTTGTCTGTCCTGCTGAAACACATGTGCAGCTACATCGTATTTCCCAGGTGGAGGATTTGGCCACAGTGAAGGCTGACTTCTACGCACTGGGACATATCCCAACATCATTGGTGCCATTGATGGTACACATATTGCATTTGTTCCACCCCCCCCGGGAGAAATGAACAACTGTTCAGAAATAGGAAAAGCTTTCACTCTTTGAATGTGCAGATGGTGTGTTTAGCGGACCTGTACATCTCCGGTGTCAATGCCAAGTATGCTGGATCTGTGCAAGATGCCTTTATCTTGAGGTATAGCAGCATCCCATATGTGATGGCTCAACTCCAGAGGCCCCGGGTGTGGCTAATAGGTGAGCCCATGGTCCCCACCCAGTTGATGTAGGTATATGGGTGTGGGGTTGGCCCTAAAGGTGAGTGTCTGGCTAACAGGTATCCCTCAAATATTTGCAGGTGACTCTGGTTACCCAAACCTCTCATGGCTACTGACCCCAGTGAGGAATGCCAGGACAAGGGCAGAGGAACGTTACAATGAGGTACATGGGTGAACAAGGAGGATCATTGAGAGAACCTTTGCCCTCCTGAAGGCCAGATTGCGGTGCCTCCATCTGACAGGTGGATCCCTGTACTACTCACCCAAGAATGTGTGCCAGATCATCGTTGCATGTTTCATGTTGCACAACCTGGCCTTGAGACACCAGGTGTCTTTTCTGCAGGAGGATGAGCAGAAGTACACTAATTCAACAGTACTTCCAGTGACACACAGGTAAGACACTGTAACTTCACCTTCCATTGCAGTTTAGTATTTGACGTTGAACATGGCAGCCTGATTTCCCTATTTCTATAGCCACTTACTGTACCCTTTGGCATCTATATTTTCAGATCTCTGTGCCCCACTCTGGCTCCTGGTGTATTTACTGATGCCCACTACAGGTCGTACCTATGTAAATATTACAATACATTTGAATTGCACTATTTACCGTTTGTGAAACTAATACATTTGAAAAAGAATTGACAGCCTCCATACTTGAATTTGTTCCAAGGGTGTTTATTTAGGTTATAGTAAGTGGAGGGGGTATTGCAATGGGCTGGGTTGCTGGTGGAGGAAAGTCCAGGGGAGAGTGCAGTCTATTTGCATCACAGGTGCATTGTCCAAGGTAGCATAGGAAGAGGGGCAATGACAGTTCAAGGTGGACACGGTGACAGAGTGGGACACAAGGGTGACAATCAGGAGAGTCTTATTTCCTGGCAGGGGTCTCGGCAATGTTCTCTGGCTTCTGCCTGGATCACAGGGACTGTTTGTGGGGTGGTTCTCCTTCTGCAGGAGGTGGGGTGCTGGTGGCCTGTTGTTCCTGTCCACTAGCACTGGCGGAGGTGGAGGGCTGTTCTTCGGTTTGGCTAGTGTCAGGGGCTCGTTGTTATGCCACTGCCTCCCTCATGGTGTTGGCCATGTCTACCAGTACCCCTGCAATGGGGACCAGGGTGCTGTGGATGTCCCTCAGGTCCTCCCGGATCCCCAGGTACCGTCCCTCCTGCAGCCGCTGGGTCTCCTGCAGCATGGCCACTATCTAGCCCATGGTCTCCTGGGAACTGTGGTATGCTCCCAGGATGTTGGTGAGTGCCTTGTGGAAAGTCGGTTCCCTGGGCCTGTCCTCCCCCTGTCGCACAGCAGTCCTCTCAGCTTCCCTGTTGTCCTGTGCCTCTGTCCCCTGAATCGTGTGCCCACTGCCACTGACCTTAGGTCCCTGATTGTCCTGTGTTTGTGGGGTTGCCTGGTGTCCCTGTAGTGGTGGACTCACTGCCGACTGACGTGTCTTGGGGACAGAAGGATGGGCCCGCTGGGTGGGTGCTGTAGTGGTGTTTCCTGAGGCAGGAGGATTTGTGGTGGTTTGGAACTGTGGCTGGGTCACCGACTGTCCAGAGGTCCCTGCTGGGCCAGGTTGGTCATCTTGATCCAGGCGTGCACAGCTGCTGTCATCACTGTGGGCCTCTTCAGGGGGGCGACTGAATGTGGCAGGTACCTCCTTTCCGGTGACATTGAGTGGGGGTCATGTGGGGATGTAAATGCAGTGTTACTGTATCTGTGTGTGCCACCTTGTGCATGGATATGTTTCCCTCTATAGTTGTTATTAGCAAGACAGCTTTGGGTTGTGTGAGTTGTGCTTGGTTTGGCTAAGTGATTGTCACTAGTGTGCATGCTGTGGTGATAGGTGTCCATGCAGGTCTGTGATGGATGTCCATGCATTGGTATTGCATGCAGGGCTTGGTTTTGGGATGGGTGTGTGGTGATGGTGGGGTATATGTGAGGTGGTCGGGTGATGCGGTGAGGGTAGGGGTTGTTGTTTATGATGGCATGCAGGTAGGGTGGGTGATAAAGTATTAATGATTTGACTTACCAGAGTTCAGTCCTCTTGCTACTCCTGCAAGGCCCTCAGGATGCATGATTGCCAAGACTTGCTCCTCCCATATTGTTAGTTGTGGGGGAGGAGGTGGGGGTCCACCACCAGTCCTCTGTACAGCTACCTGGTGTCTTTCTACCATGGAATGCACCTCCCCCCGTAGGTCGTTCCACCTCTTCCTGATGTCATCCCTTGTTCTTGGGTGCTGTCCCACGGCGTTGACCCTGTCCACGACTCTCCACCATAGCTCCATATTCCTAGCAATGGACGTCTGCTGCACCTGTGATCAAAATAGCTGTGGCTCTACCCGGATGATTTCCTCCACCATGACTCTTAGCTCCTCCTCAGAGAACCTGGGGTGTCTTTGCGGTGTCTTGGGTATAGTGTGAGTGGTATGTGTGAGGGTGTGTGGGGTGATGTGTTGGGGTGTGTGCTGTGAGTTGCATGGATGGTGTATGGGTGATGGTGTTTTGTGGCTCAGATTCAGTGGGTGCTCCTGGCTTGTCTCTCTCTCACTTGCCAAAATGTTTGGGTCGTAAAGGGTTGTGGGTATTGTGTGTGCGTGTTTTATAGTGTTGTGGGTGTGGTGTGTGTATGTGTTTCAGGTGTGTGTAGTTTAAATTGTCCAATGTGGTGTCGTTTTGTATGTGTGTGTGTATTTTGAGCGCGGTGGTCTGTCCTGCCAGTGGTTTACTGCAGCTGATTAACCACTGCAATGATTTGTGGGTCATGATGCTGTGGGTGTATTTCTGTTGGCGTAACGGTGTGGGTTTTGGTACCGCCAGTTTATCACTGACCTTTGGGCTGGCGGACTTGTGTAGGTGTCTGTATAGTGGCCGATTTCTATGTGTGGGTCATAATACCCGTAGCGGTATACCGCCGCGGTCATGGTGTTTTGGCGGCAGTCAGCTTGGCGGTAAGCAGCACTTGCCGCCAATGTTTTAATGAAGGCCTTCGTCTTTTTCTTGAAGATTTTCTTCAGCGGGAATAAGTCACCAATCCGATCCAACCTCCCTGGAGCCCTCTTCGGATACACGTCGCAGGAGACCTCGGTGAAGAATTCTTCCTTCGGACTTAAATGATTTTTCAGGGTGAAAATCTTTGTCTGGTCAAAAACCGAATCTTGATCCGACGGCCCTGGAGCCCTCCTCAGATACGCTGCGCGGTAAGTCCCGGTCACCTTTTTACGTTCGGACTTTGTCACTTTTTGGAGCTTTTTCCTTCCGAGTGGGGTCGACTCTCCGAATCAAGCCTATTTCAGTGCAAAATCATTGGATCACCTTTCCAGGAACTCCCAGTGAAATCCTGGAAGTCTGAGGCTCCAGAGCTGTTCAGTGGGCCGAACCTGGAAGTCAGGCCAGGTCACGGTTGAGGTTAGCCGGCTTGACTAACCACGGCGGGTCAGACCCTTTATGGTAAATTTTTTCAAAAGTTCTTCAAACTTCTGTATCTTCTTCCGGAAGGTCTTTGAAGGTCCCTTAGGAGTCCAAAGCTCACCCCAAGGTTCCAGAAGCTCTGGGTTGCTCCTTGAGGGATAGGACTCCATCTCCCAGAATTCACCTGATTCAAATCCAAAAATGACCACTAACCACTGGTCAGCTGGTCAGTTCCTTCAGGTTTTAATGCACAGGACTCTGATTAGCAATTTTTTTTACCTGTAGCAAGCAGGGAGTCCCTTTTTGAACCAGTTAAAGAAAAGCAAAGTCCTTCTAGTGATAGAGCTCAAGTGTGCAGCTGGTGCAGACCTTCAGAGTACAGTGTTCAGGTGCAGTTGAGGGGTCCAGCAAGGCAGTCCTTCTTCTGATGTTGTTCCTTGTAGGGATCTGAGGTGTGGGTGCAGCTCTGCCATATTTATCCTTGCTCCTGGGGTGAAAAGCAGGGGGGCAACTATCCAATCACATACAGGCCTCCATGGATGACCACTTCCTGGGAAGGGTGGCAAAAATCAATCCCAGGGAGCAACATTCCTTAAAAAAACAAAATGGCTGAAACTGAATTTTCGAGGTTAGGTCTGGCTGAGCCCACCCGTTGGTGTGGCTATAAATCCTCAACACACCCCTCTCCTGCCTTCTCCTAATCTAATTAAGAGGGCACTTGGTTGTCTGGGTTTACAGGAAAAGGGGGAGCTCCTGAGCTGCTCCAAATGTTCCTCCATCGTTTGAAGTCCAGTTTGGCTGTTCTCCACCTCATCCTGTCCACTCCATCTACTGAGGCAGATCTCTTACATCAGCCACATTCTTTGTCTTCAGCCCAGGCTACTTCACATACACATCATCATGCTAGCCTGGCCAGACTGCCAGAGGCTGGCCACTCAGAGAAGGGCACTACAGAGCTGAAACTGGTAACTTTAAGGAAAAGTTCTAAAACTCTTCCCCTGAACTAGTTCTAATAAATCTAACAATGGCAAATTGTTGCATTTCTTATAACAATCATTTTGACACCAACTTTGCCAAATCTCGCTCTTTTGGATACTTTTTAATTAAAATAATGTCTCCCCATTTTAAACTATGGAGCCTAATCACTGCAATGAGGGAAAAACAAATATGGATATTTTTCCTCACCAGGGCTTATAAAACATTTTTATAAGGTTCCTGCTTATAGTTACACTGCACCTAATCCTGGGGGCACCAGGGCACACTGTTGTGGTGATGTATATGTAAAAATAAGGTAGTTTAGGACTTTGGAAGTACTTTTAATTCCAAAGTTGAATCTGCATGTAACTTTAATTTAAAAGCAGCCAGTGAGGCATGCCCTATGATATATAGGGACTTACAGGTAGATTGATACTGCCAGTTATAATTAGCCTAATTTGCATAGTCATTTTACACAGAGTTTAGAACCTGGGACTGGCTAACAGTACACAGGGCCACATCAGAGTCAAAAAAACACCAGCAAAAAATAAAAAATGCGGGCAAAAATTTGGAGGGACCTCAGCATTTGACCCATTTTCTCACAGCCCCTCTCTCAGTCTATGGCTAATGAAGGTGTCTTGTTCTCCTTGTCGGAGGTGCAGCCAGCCAGAGGACCCAGACCCGGGAGCCTTGCTGCAGGGCATCGGTCAGTGCAGGTGGTTCAACCTCAGTTCCATCTCCATGAACAGTAGCCAAGTCAGCCCCTGGACCACCCTGCTGTATGGTGCAGCAGGTGCGGTGGCACAGGGACCAAAAGCTATAGGAAATCTACTGAGCATCTATTATACCTATGTGTTGCTACTAAGCAAGCAATCACAAGCGGAGTTACCTTGCAGGCACCAGAGACATGATTTGGTTAGTGCGTCAGCTGCAGTGGCACAGGGGCCAAAAGGTCCAGGAAGCCCACTGAACATTGATTATTGCTATGTGTTGCCACTAAACATGCAGCCACAATCACAATTATCTTGCGGGCAACAGGGTTCTGATTTTAATGGTGCAGCAGCTGCAGTGGCAGAAAGCACCACGAAAGCCACTGAACACCGATTATTGCTATATGTTGCTACTAAACAAAAAGTCACAAATGCAGTTAACTTGTAGGTACCAGGGCCATGATTGTAATGATGCAGCAGCTGAAGTGGCACAGTGGCCGAAAGCTCCACGAAAGCCACTGAACACTGGTTATTGCTATATGTTGCTACCAACCAAGCAGCCACGAATTCAATTACCTTGTAGGCACCAGGGTCATGATTTGAATGGTGCAGCAGGTGCAGTGGCACAGGGTCTAAATTCTCTAGGAAACCAACTGAACATCAGTTATTGCTAGAGTGTACTACTAGCAGGCTGCCAGGCATGTTTTTTTCGTAACTATTGCTCCCAAAGTAACAGATAGTATAATGTATTACTGTAAAAAAGCTGTAATCTATTCGGCTTTTCTGTCTACTTATATCTTATGTTACATTCAGCGCATTCATATGGCACATTTTCACCGTTTTTGTATGGTCCTAAAATACTTCTGAATCTGGACAAACTAACACCTTGGCAAGGACATCCTCCATCCTATAACTTTAGCATTTCAGCCCTTGTAAACCCTATATAAATATGTATAACTTACCATATGGCAGTCCATACCAATCATTGACAAAGCCATTGTGTCCTACATATGTAAGATCTATTGGCTTTATCAATGTTTTGTTAGCCATTTAATACAGCAGTGCTAGCTTCAATGCAGCATAACTGAAAAAAGGTAATATAACACAGACAGTGCTAGCTGTGTCATACAGCTTTTTAAAGCTAATTCCATTCATTTGCAACATAGCTAAAAAAACAGTAGCAAAGCCAATAAATCTCACATAGGCAAGACCTATTGGCTGTGCCAATGCTTTTTTAACCCTTTGCTTAATTTACACAACTTCTCACCAAGCTACAACTTACAACAAAGAACAGCTCATTATTAATCACATAGTCAAAACCTATTGCATTTACTAATGCCATACCCATCTATCTTGCTCTCTCTGGCACTATCCCAGCCTCAATAATATAGTTAACTTCAGATCTTCACGCAGTTTCTTTCCTGTGCCTTTTCAAAGTTTCCATCCCTCAAACACATGCTCTACCTCTTCTTCTTAGGGTGTCTTCTGCATACACAAAAACTCCCTCTTTAGGTATCCGTGGCCTTCTCTCTCCTTCTTTCTCTTTTTCCCATACACTATTTCTGCTCCTCTGTCTCAATGTCAATAACCACTACCTGCACAAACTACCTATCCCTTTTATTCTTCCTTTCTATCAATTCTCTGCAGCTTTCACCAATACCAATTTACCATACCACTTAATTCTACTATACTAATACACTACATAACTCAAAATTCCACACCACACTAATAAACGACTAACAATTCCAATACAACACACATAATTCCAGTACACACTGCATACCTCCACTACACTACAAAACAAAACACATGGGTAAAAGCATTATAACTTACAATGGCAATAGCTTTAATTTTCACAAATGCGAGACCTATTGCATTGCAAATGCTTGTTTTTTTACTTCTAATGGCCCATTTCCATGATGCAATAAAACCACAACAGAGAAAGGGACATCCAAGGAAATTAAAGGAAAGAGAAGTCCTCTGCACCAAAGCTTTTCATGAAAGATCCCAAGTAGTCATCTGCAAACCACAACAACGTTTTATTCCAAATAGGATAATACTGGTTATAATCCAGGAATAAAGAATAAGAATAAAGAATTTATAGACCTAAAAATTTCTACTAGTAATGAACAGGGAGAGAAGCGTATTAATAGTAAGTACTGGCTAACCCCGAATATTTATGTTCTTAGTTTAGTGTGCACAGTGATAGAGGAGAAGAAGGCTTCTTGTGGAGGCAATGCAGAGATAGAATCCCCTGTATGGACTCGTAAAAACCATACTAGGATTATGGCTTTCACTGAGCTCTAGTGAAGGATAGAATGCCGTCATCTGACGAAGTACAGCAGCTTCCTTTGAATACATTCTTATATCGTGATAACCGAGTATGTCATCACCGCCGGAAATTTGGAATCACTTAACCTATTGGGTGCCTTGGACGAGGTGATCTCGTCCAAGGCACTGGTTCCCGGGTGCCTTGGACGAGATCACCTCGTCCTGCACCCGGGAACCGGGGGGAGCGCTAGCGCTCCCCCATGGGCCCCCCACCCACACACCCCCGTCGTGGATGGAAGGGGAATCCCTTCCCCTTCCACCACCGACCCCCCTCGGTAATCCGATGACGTCAGCGCGCTTACAGCGCGCCAACGTCATCAAATATTGCAGAGGGACACGCTGGAAGCCATTTTCTTCCAGCGCGTTGGGGAGAAAGGACCTGAAGGTAAGTCCTTTCCTTTTTGGGGGTTGGGGGGGGAAAACAGACACGGGGGAAAGGAAAGGGTTTTTCCTTTCCCCCTGTGCCTGTTTTCAGTGGATTCCTGCTCCACGATCGCTGGCGGGGCCCGCGATCGTGGAGCAGGAATCCCCACTAGGCACCTGGGAGTTCTTTTTGCTGTTAGTTTTGGGAGCGACCCCTTGGGGAAGGGTCGCTCCCATGGGCGGCTGATTTTTTCTGTATTTCGGCCCCCAGGAGGGGCCGAAATCCACTAGACACCAGAGACATTATTTTTGGCATGTAAGGGTCGCTCCTATTGGGGGCTATTTTTTTCTGTATTTCGGCTCCCCGGGGGCAGATCGGCCGATCTTTTGCCCGATCTGCCCTCAGGGGGGGCCGAAATCCACTAGAGACCAGGGAAATTATTTTTGGCATGTATTTTAGGGAGCGACCCCTTAGGCAAGGGTCGCTCCCAGTGAGTGCTTTTTTTCGGTATTTCGGCCCCCCGGGGGCAGATCGGCCGATTTTTTGGCCGATCTGCCCCCAGGGGGAGCCAAAATCCACTAGACACCAGGGACATTATGTTGGGCATATATTTTAGGGAGCGAGCCCTTGGGCAAGGGTCGCTCCCATTAGGGGCATTTTTTTTTCCTTATTTCGGCGCTCCCGGGGGCAGATCGGCTGATTTTTCGGCCGATCTGCCCCCGGGGGGGGGGGAGGGCGAAAACCAATAAACACCAGGGAAATTATTTTCTTTGTTTTAGGGCAGCGACCCCTTAGGCAAGGGTCGCTGACGCGGGGGCAATACTTTTTCTATATGTTTCGGCCCCCCCTGGGGCTAGATAGGCCATGCTTTTGGCTGATCTGGCCCCCGGGGGGGTCGAAACCCACTAGGCGCCAGGGATTGTGAGGTGTGAGTGTGTTTTGTGTATTTGGGGGCACCCCTTGGGCAAGGGTCTCCCCCCAAAGGGGGGACATTTCATATTGGCCATCTCTGACCCCCCCTTGGGGACAGATGGGCCTATTTTTGTAGGCCCATATGCCCCCAAAGAGGGCAGAAACCACCAATACGGCAGGGATTTTTTTGGGAGTTCCTTTTTTTTGTTTTGTTTAGTGCTGTGGGTGCCCCCCCCTTTGACCCCTTTGGCAAGGGTCGCCCCCTAAAGGGGGCACAGAGCTGTTGGCAATTTCTGCCCTCCTTGGGGGCAGATCGGCCAATTTGTTTACACCCATCTGCCCCCAAGGGGGGCAGAATCCACTTAGGCACCAGGGATCCTGTGTGTGTGTTTTGTGTGGGGGGGGTGGCACCTTTGGCAAGGGTCGCCCCCCAAAGGGGGCACGTTAGTGATGCCCATTTCTGCCCACCATGGAGGCAGATCAGCATATTTGTTTAGGCTCATCTGCCTCCCAGTGGGGCAGAAGCCACTTAGGCACCAGGGACAATTTCTAAGTTCTTGGTGGCGGGGTGTTTGTCAACTGGCGAAGTATTTGGATTTGTGATTATAACAGTTTATTTCTTCTTTTTGTTCTAGTTCAAAGCTTTTGCTTCCTTTGCTGTGGATCCTTGTGGTTTTGGCAGTAGTTGTCCTGCAGCTTGCATAGTTGTATGTTTTAGGTAAGTGAAAGCAATTTACTTCAAAGGAGTATTGTTGACAGGCATGAATGACATGTTTGTAGGTGGTGTACTAAATGCAGTATTGTGTGTGAAATTGCCCTTAGATTTGAGCACAATGATATTTGTGTTGTCATATGTCTAATTTTCTTTTTTCTTTTTAGTGGGATATCATTGGTGATTGCTGTGTCTGTGCAGAGTAGTTGCTGGTGAGTAGCTTGTTCAGGCAAGTGAGTGGTATTGTTTTTTAGTACATAACTCTTTGTGATAAAGCTACACTTTGTTTGTTACTTATTTTAGTGCTAGTTGTTGTTGGCAATCCATTTGTTGTTAGTGAGGATCATGGCTAGCCGCAGAGTGACCGCTCAGCAGGTTGTTGGCATGCTCTTTGAGTCGTCTTCAGACCATGATTACAAGACTGACTCTGCATCTGAGGCAGAGGAGCAAGTGAGAGATTCTGGCAGTGAGTTTTCTGTCAGAGAGTATTCTTCTGATGAGGAAGCTACTCTCAGTGCAGATGAAGGGCCTGTTTTAGAGGAGGACATTGATGTGCCAAGAGTGCAGCAGCCTGGGGCTGAAGGGTTTCCCATTAGAAACCCTGACACCTGGATTGCCCCAAACATGGAGCAGCCACAGTTACCTGCATTTACTGGTCTCCCAGGGTGTAGAGTCAATACGGAAAACTTTTTGCCTGTCCATTTATTTCACTTGTTTATGTACGATGTAATTTTGAAAGAGATTGTGGAGCAGACTAATTTGTATGCAGAGCAATATTTAAGGGACAACGCTGCCAGACTTAGGCCTCAGTCTAGAGCTACTCAATCAATCAATCAATCAATCAGGAATTTGGAAAGCGCACTACTCACCCAGTTGATAGCGTTGATGCATTTTCAAAGGAAGTGGTAGTTGCGCAAAACTTTATAAAAATTGTGAACGTCTTTCCCAAGGTTCCCACATATCTGGAAGAGATGAAAAAGTTTTTAGGTTTGACTTTTTTGATGGGGTTGATCAGGAAGCCGTCACTGGCTTCTTATTGGTCTACTAGTCCCTTGATTGCAATGGCTATATTTCCTGCAACTATGACACGTAATTGCTATTTGCTTATTCTTCGTATGCTGCATTTTGTAGACAATGCTTTAGCCTTGCCGCGAGATCACCCTGATTGTGACCGTCTTTTTAAGATTAGGCCCGTCCATGATCATTTTGTAGATCGGTTTTCAGAGGTCTATGTTCCAGGCAAAGAGATAAGTGTGGACGAGTCTTTGGTCCTTTTTAAGGGGTGTTTAGTACATTCCTAGTAAGAGGGCACTGTATGGGATTAAATTGTATATGCTGTCAGAAAGCAGTACAGGATATGTGTATAATTTCCGGGTCTACAGTGGTAGGGATTCCAGTATTGACCCTCCTGGTTGTCCGGCCACTTTTGGAGTTAACGAAAAAATTGTGTGGGAACTTGGTAGATGACTGTTTAACAAAGGTCACCATTTGTACGTAGATAATTTCTACACTGGATTGCAGTTGTTCAAGGAGTTGTTTAGAGTGGACACTGTTGCTTGTGGCACAATCCGTTCTAACCGGAAAGGCTATCCAAGGGAGCTTGTCTGTAAAAAACTTGAGAGGGGACAGTGCAGTGCCTTACGGAATAATGAGCTGCTAGCTCTGAAATTTTCAGACAGGAGGGATGTGTACATGCTATCTACCATCCATGATGAGAGTACTTCCCCTGTGACTGTTTGGGGTCAGGTTGCAGATGTGCGCAAACCTACGTGCATTTTGGACTACAATAGGCACATAAGTGGTGTTGATAGAGTAGATCAGAGGTTGGAACCTTACACTGCTCTTCGTAAGTCTGACGTGTGGTGTAAAAAGTTGGCCCTACATTTATTTCATTTGGCGACTTTTAATGCTTTTATTGTGTTCAAGGATTGTTCACCTGAGTCAAAGATGACATTTGTTAAATTTCAGGAGTCAGTGATAGAGAGCCTTATTGTGGTGGAATGAGCAAGAGTTCCTAGAGTAGAAGTGGTGAAGGAAGTGGCTAGATTGAAAGATCGCCACTTTCCAGATCACATTCCTCCCACTCCCAAAAAAGACTTGCCCACAAAGAAATTTAGAGTATGTGCCCAGAGATCAATCCGGAGGGAGAGCCGGATGTACTGCCCCGAATGCCCTTCAAAGCCTGAGCTGTGTGTGCCTGGCTGTTTTAGAAGTTACCACACTAGGAAACATTTTTGGGAAATACCGTGAGCGTAAACTGCCTGTTTTTTATTTTCATATGTTCAGTTTCACGGTTGGCATTACTGTCATGTATTTAGTTAGAGCTTTTGTGTTTGTAGTTTTGTACTTATTTTATAATTAGTTAGTGGTTTCTTTGTTGTTTATAAACAAAAAAAAGTGATGGCTGTGTGCATGGGGTGGCACCTGGCTGGCAGTGTGCTTGGGGTGGCGCTTGGCTGGCGGTATGCGTGGGGTGGCGCTTGGCTGGTGGTATGGATGGTGTGGTGCTTGGCTGACGGTGTGCTTGGGGTGGCGCTTGGCTGGCGGTGTGTGTGGGGTGGCGGTTGGCTGGCGGTATGGGTGGTGTGGCGCTTGGCTGGCGGTGTGCATGGGGTGGCACTTGGCTGGCGGTGTGCGTAGGGTGGCGCTTGGCTGGCGGTGTGCGTGGGGTGGCGCTTGGCTGGCAGTATGGGTGGTGTGGCGCTTGGCTGGTGGTGTGCTTGAGGTGGCGCTTGGCTGGCAGTATGGGTGGGGTGACGCTTGGCTAGCGGTGCCAGCCAAACGCCAGTCCACACACTCATCAGCTGGTGTGATTGCTGTGTCAGGCATGTGGGCATATGAAAGTGATGGGCACTTGACTGGCGCTGTCTGTCGATCCAAGGGTTGTAATGTGCAGGGTACGTGGCTGGCGGCGTGAATGGTCTTGTGCATGTCATGTATGAAAGGTGTGTGAATAGACTGTAGAGCGGTTGGTGCCTTGCCGTGGCTTTATAGCTCACGAGCTGTGTGTCATTGGTTCAGTTTTTTGGCCTCTCAGTTATTACCAGTGCATTTCACTTTTGTGAAATCTCTTGTTAATAAAATTTGATCTACTGAACCATCACTCACCATCGTGCCAAATCCAGCCAGTATGTGTGGTAAAAATTAAAAAACCTGCTCCGCTGTAATCAGGCGTCGCAGCAGACTTGTCACATGCTAGGTGTCTCAGGTGGGACCCCGATGATGAAGCATGCAACCAACTTGCTTGGTGGGTGAGGGGTCTTTTTCAATAACCCAAGTGCATTTCTTTTCACAATTTTAGTGTTTGGCACATCACAGACGTATGTGGACACATCAAAATGATAGATTACAAAACTACCTGTGTTTCGGGGGGAGGGGGCACCTATGTTTTTGGTCCTGGGTGCGGCCTTCATCTAGGGAAACCTACCAAACCCAGACATTTTTTAAAACTAGACACCCCAAGGAGTCCAAGGAGGTGTGGCTTGTGTGGATCCCCCAACATTTTCTTACCCAGACTCCTCTGCAAACCTCAAAATTTGCTTAAAAAAGCATATTTTCCTGACTTTCGTTTGTACGATCACCGCTCCAGCACAAAATTCCTACTCCCCAGCGTTCCCCTCAGTCTCCCAAAACTCACTTGTGTGGGTCCCCAAAGCAGAGTCAGCCTAAAGATGTATAAAAGAAGACTATGTGCTTGTCAACTCGCTGTGCTATCCCCTTAATCTCTTCAAGTTTGTGGCCTTTTTCTGTTGCAGGCACCTGGCCCACCCACACAAGTGAGGTATCATTTTTATCGGGAGACTTGGGGGAACGCTGGGTGGAAGGAAATTTGTGGCTCCTCTCAGATTCCAGAACTTTCTGTCACCGAAATGTGGGGAAAATGTGTTTTTTTAGCCAAATTTTGAGGTTTGCAAAGGATTCTGGGTAACAGAACCTGTTCAGAGCCCCACAAGTCACCCCATCGTGGATTCCCCTACGTCTCTAGTTTTCAAAAATGCACAGGTTTGGTAGGTTTCCCTAGGTGCTGGCTGAGCTAGAGGCCAAAATCTACAGGTAGGCACTTTGCAGAAAACACCTCTGTTTTCTGTCAAAAAATGGGATGTGTCCACGGTGTGTTTTGGGCCATTTCCTGTCGCGGGCGCTAGGCCTACCCACAAAAGTGAGGTATCATTTTTATCGGGAGACTTGGGGGAACGCTGCGTGGAGGGATATTTGTCTCAATGTCAATAACCACTACCTGCACAAACTACCTATCCCTTTTATTCTTCCTTTCTATCAATTCTCTGCAGCTTTCACCACTACCAATTTACCATACCACTTAATTCTACTATACTAATACACTACATAACTCAAATTCCACACCACACTAATAAACGACTAATAATTCCAATACAACACACATAATTCCAGTACACACTGCATACCTCCACTACACTACAAAACAAAACACATGGGTAAAAGCATTATAACTTACAATGGCAATAGCTTTAATTTTCACAAATGCGAGACCTATTGCATTGCAAATGCTTGTTGTTTTACTTCTAATGGCCCATTTCCATGATGCAATAAAACCACAACAGAGAAAGGGACATCCAAGGAAATTAAAGGAAAGAGAAGTCCTCTGCACCAAAGCTTTTCATGAAAGATCCCAAGTAGTCATCTGCAAACCACAACAACGTTTTATTCCAAATAGGATAACACTGGTTATAATCCAGGAATAAAGAATTTATAGACACCAGTCCCAAAGAAATGGGATGACCTAAACATTTCTACTAGTAATGAACAGGGAGAGAAGCGTATTAATAGTAAGTACTGGCTAACCCCGAATATTTATGCTCTTAGTTTAGTATGCACAGTGATGGAGGAGAAGACGGCTTCTTGTGGAGGCAATGCAGAGATAGAATCCCCTGTATGGACTCGTAAAAACCAGAATAGGATTATGGCTTTCACTGAGCTCTAGTGAAGGATAGAATGCCGTCATCTGACGAAGTACAGCAGCTTCCTTTGAATACATTCTTATATCGTGATAACCGAGTATGTCATCACCGCCGGAAATTTGGAATCACTTAACCTATTGGGTGCCTTGGACGAGGTGATCTCGTCCAAGGCACTGGTTCCCGGGTGCCTTGGACGAGATCACCTCGTCCTGCACCCGAGAACCGGGGGGAGCGCTAGCGCTCCCCCATGGGCCCCCCACCCACACACCCCCGTCGTGGATGGAAGGGGAATCCCTTCCCCTTCCACCACCGACCCCCACGGTAATCCGATGACGTCAGCGCGCTTACAGCGCGCCGACGTCATCAAATATTGCAGAGGGACACGCTGGAAGCCATTTTCTTCCAGCGCGTTGGGGAGAAAGGACCTAAAGGTAAGTCCTTTCCTCTTTGGGGGTTGGGGGGGGAAAACAGACACAGGGGAAAGGAAAGGGTTTTTCCTTTCCCCCTGTGCCTGTTTTCAGTGGATTTCTGCTCCACGATCGCTGGCGGTGCCCGCAATCGTGGAGCAGGAATCCCCACTAGGCACCTGGGAGTTCTTTTTGCTGTTAGTTTTGGGAGCGACCCCTTGGGGAAGGGTCGCTCCCATGGGCGGCTGATTTTTTCTGTATTTCGGCCCCCAGGAGGGGCCGAAATCCACTAGACACCAGAGACATTATTTTTGGCATGTAAGGGTCGCTCCTATTGGGGGCTATTTTTTTCTGTATTTCGGCTCCCCGGGGGCAGATCGGCCGATCTTTTGCCCGATCTGCCCTCAGGGGGGGCCGAAATCCACTAGAGACCAGGGAAATTATTTTTGGCATGTATTTTAGGAAGCGACCCCTTAGGCAAGGGTCGCTCCCATTGATTGCTATTTTTTCGGTATTGCCTCATTGTAATGTTCCTCTGCCCTTGTCCTGGCATTCCTCACTGGGGTCAGTAACCATGAGAGGTTGGGGTAACCAGAGTCACCTGCAAATATTGAGGGACAACTGTTAAACACACACTAACCATTAGGGACAACCCCATACCCAGACACCAACATATACTGGTTGGGGACCTTGTGCTCACCTATTAGCCATACCCGGTGCCTCTGGAGTTGAGCCATCACATATGGGATGCTGCTATTCCTCAAGATAAAGGCATCATGCACAGAGCTAAGATACTTTGCATTGACATGGGAGATGTACTGGTCCGCCAAACACACCATCTGCAGATTTAGAGAGTGAAAGCTCTTTCGATTTCTGAACACTTTTCATTTCTCCGGGGAGGGGACAAAGTCAATATATGTACCATCAATGTCACCAATGATGTTGGGGATATGTCCCATTGCATAGAAGTCAGCCTTCACTGTGGCCAAATCCTCCATCTGGGGGAATACGAAGTAGCTGCGCATGTGTTTCATCAGGCCAGACAACACTGTGGTCAGTACGTTTGAGAACATAGGCTGTGACATCCCTGATGCCATGGCCACTGTCGCTTGGAAGGAACAACTTGCCAAGAAAAGGAGCACTGACTGGACCTGCACTAGAGGGGGGGAATACCTGTGGGGTGGCGGAGAGCTGAAATCAGGTCTGGCTCCAATTGGACACACAGCTCTTGGATTGTGGCCCTATCAAGTCTGTAGGTAAGGATAATGTGCCTGTCTTCCATTGTCGCCAGGTCCACCAGGGGTCTGTGCACGGGGGTATGTCTCCATCTCCTAGTCATCCTCAGCGGTTGAACTCTAGGGTGAAAAACGGTGAGCAGAAGGTCATATTCAAATATATACTTAGATTAATATGCAACTTTTGTTATACAGAAAAAGTATGTGAACTTGTAAGTTAGTTGATGTGCCTATGTCTGCTGTGACGCAGTTAGGTGCCATGGCGTGTGCCCCCCTGAAATGGCGGCTGCCTGACCTGTGAGGAGGGACAAGTGGAAATAAGGTAATTCCATTGGGTCGTGCACCGTTGCAGTCGGCCGTCAACGACCGCCGTGCAACACCGCATTGGTTATCATTGGGGCCTACGGGTTCCAGTAGCCAATGGTGAAGAACACAGGCGGTGATGGTACGCACCGCCGCGGACGTGACCGCCAAGTTCTATCTGTTCACTCATATGCTACCTGACCTTCAACAGGAGAGGACCTACACTGCAACTGCTGCTGTGACCTGTGTCTGGAAGCGACCATGGCTCAAGAGTCCAGGGAAAGGGCCCCTGCCTTCACTTCAGAGGAGTTGGAGAGGCTGATGGATGGGGTCTTACCCCAGTACCGTTTACTTTATGGTCCTCCAGACCAACAGGTCAGTACACTGTGAGCATGATGCATGGGGCATGAATGTATGGAGTGCTGTGTTTGTAAGCCTCGTGTGGGGGGCTGAGGGGTCCTGGGCAGAGTGCTGCATGTATGGTGGTCAATGTCTGTGCGTAAGAGGATGGGCGGGATATGATGAGTCATGAGTATGACAGTCCGGACGGTATGACTAATCCTTTTTCTACTGTATTTTTCCTGCAGGTCAGGGCCCATCAGAAAAAGGGTATTTGAAGTGCCATCGCAAGGAGGTGCGGACCCTGGGGGTCTTTGACAGGTGGAGCACCCACTGTCGCAAACGGTGGGAGGACCCGTGCCACTGGGCGAGGAAGACGGCAGAGGCCCAGCTGGATATGGCCTCCCCAGGAGGAGGGAGTGCCCATCGTACCTTGACCCCCCCTGATGTTCCTCATCCTGGCAGTCGCCTATCCATAGTTGGGTGGGCTCTTGAAGGCATGACAGCAGCCACAAGGGAGTGAGTACAGATTCAGAATCATGACTTTGCCCGCGTTAAGGTGTTACCTGGGTGGGGGATGTGGGCTGTGGGTGCTCCTACGCCAATGGCGAACATGGCAGGGTAGGTTCCATGATGGGCAAGCTCAGATGAACTCCAACCACAATAATGTTGGTGGACATCTACTACTGGGCAGGGTCCTATGGGTTTCATGTGTGCAAGTATGGAATTAGGCATTGTACCCCATGGGCTGGTGACTAGCATTGTAACTGGTAGTGCATGGCCTAGTGCATAGGGCTGTTCACTGTGAGTTGTGTACACCAACGGTAGTGTTGTTTCTGGCATTGACAAAGTCTATCCTCTGTCTCCCCCCCTTTTAGTTTTGTCACCCTGTTCTTGTGTGCATTAGCATCATCTGGTGGAAAAGCAGAGGCACCGTTGACAGAGGGAATTCATCCCACATGGGCCTGGAGGCGGAATCCACCAACGGTGAGGGCACCAGTGGGATGGAGGGCGAGGGAAGCAGTACGACGGAGACAGGAGGGAACAGTACCGACAGCGACTTGGTCTCTGATGGAAGCTCCCTGGGGGTAGCGGGCACCTCTGTGCCCACCCCAACTACAGGTACAGCTGCCCCCCTCGTACCAGCACCGCCCTCCCAGCAGCCCCTCAGTGTGTTTCCTGTACCCACTCATCCAGGAGGGTGGGCATCTCCTTTGCCCCAGGCACCTCAGGCCCTGCCTCAGTCAGCCCTGCTGCCCTCAGTGAGGAGGGTATTGACCTCCTGAGATCCCTCTCTGTTGGGCAGTCAACCATACTGAATGCCATCCAGGGTGTAGCAGGGCATTTGCAACAAACAAATGCATACCTAGAGGGCATTCACTCTGGCGTGGCATCCCAACAGAGATTATTCCAGGCTCTGGCCTCCACATCGATGGCAGCCATTGTCCCTGTCTCCAGCCTTCCCCCTCCAACTTCCTCAACCCAGTCCCAATCCCCACAACCCCAGCCTCTCCCAAGCACACCTTCAGACCAGCATTCACCTAAATCAACACACAGAAGTTGCTCAGGCAAACACAGGCACCACACTTCATTCCATAGGCACTCACACAAGCACCATCCAGATGCAGACACACCAACATCCTCTGCCTCCACTGTGTCCCCCTCCTCCTCCTCCTCATCCACCTCCCTCCCAGTAGCATCGCCACTTACACCTGCATGCACTACATCCTCATCCACTACCTCCATCACCAGCACACCTATCACTACACGCCCCTCACTGGCAGTCACCACCCTCACAACCCTGCACACGTCCCCTGTGTCCTCTCCCAATGTGTCTGTGACCCCTCCACTCAAAGTACACAAACACAAGCACACAGAATCCCAACAGCCATCCACCTCACAACAGCATCCAGCCCATGCACCTGCACCTAAACACAGCAGACTGACACCTCCTACAACCACTCCCTCTTCCTCCACTCCCAAACCTTCACCCTCTTCCCGCCCCAGTGTCCCTAAGAAGCTTTTCCTCGCCACCATTGACCTATTCCCTATTCCTCCCCCCTGTCCTTCACTTCGGGCAGGGTGGCCAGAACTCAGCCCAGCACCTCAGCCACCCAGTCCACAGCCACTGTGGTTTCTGCAGCTCCTTCTGGTGTGAGAGGCTCCAAGGAGGCACCAGTCAGCACAGCCAGTGTGCCTGCACCACCTGCCAAGGCCAAGAAGGGGCCACCACCTAGCAAGGCAAGAATGGGATACCAGCTACCACGGGAAGGAGGCACCACCAGCCAGCAAGGGGGAGGAGGCACCACCAGCCAGCAAGGGCAAGAAAAGAATACCAGCTGGCAGAAGCAAGGAGGCACTACCATCTACCGAGGGCAGGAAGGGGCACACAACACCAGCCATGGCACTTCAGCCACCTGAGGCTGCAGGGGAGGGCTTGAGCCTCCCCCCACCACTGACAGCACCGCCACCTGCAGTGCAACTGACAACCACTGAGCAGCCGTCACCGCTGGCGAGCAGTGTGTAGTAGTGACTACATGGGCTGCAGTGCGTTCTGGCCCCTGCAACACCTGTCAGTGTGGCACCCAGTGAGAGACTGACCTTGCACCCTCCATGATAAAGCACACTGGGCACAAAGCCCCCTCCAGAACTAGTGGAAGAAGGCATCCACTCAACCCCTTCTTGGCAGGATGAAGCACCCTGGGCACAAAGCCCCCTCCAGAACCAGTGGAAGAAGGCATCCACTCACCCCCCTCCTTAGCAGGATGAAGCACACTGGGCACAAAGCTCCCTCCAGAACCAGTGGAGAAGCCATCCACTTGAGAGACTGTGGCTTTTCACTCCCCAGGAGAAAGCAGTGGGCAAACCACCCACTAGAGAGACTGTGGATTTGCACTCCCCAGGACCAAGCAGTGAGCAAACCCCCCACTTGAGAGACTGTGGCTTTGCACTCCCCAGGACCAAGCAGTGGGCAAACAACCCACTTGAGAGGCGGTGGCTTTGCACTCCAAAGGACCAAGCAGTGGGCAAACCACCCACTTGAGAGACTGTGGCTTTGCACTCCCCAGGACCAAGCAGTGGGCAAACCACCCACTTGAGAGACGGTGGCTTTGCACGCCCCAGGAGCAAGCAGTGGCCATGGAGCCCCCTCCAGGCCAGTGGTTTTGTACCATCTTCTGGCTGAGGTGCCCCCCAATTCCCTGTCCTCCTGAGGTGCCTGTGTGTTTTCGACCTGATGCCCCTGCAGTGTACTCTCCATATTGAGGCAGGAGTCAAGTGTGGGCTTGGCCTATGTGCTATGGCCCCGTGGGCCACGGACATTTTGGAGTGGGCATTGTCCCTCCTTTTGTATATATTGTACATACTGTTGATTGATTTAAGGATGTATTTTTCTAAAATTGTACTATTACACTCATTTTAATTAATTTCTTTTGTCCTTGAGTTATTCCTGGGCTTTACGGGGTGTATATGTAATGTTGTTGCATCTGTTTGTGTGTATGGTGTTGGGAGTGGGGGTGGGGGTGTTGCGTGTTGCCTGTGTGTGTCACTCTCTTTTTCCTCCCTCTTCCCTTGTGTGCTAAATGCAGTACTCAACGTGGTCGTCTTCACCGGCATTCATATTCCTGGTGTATGAGGAGGTACACCAGCATTCGAAAAATGTACAGCTCGGGCTCCATAGCGTCGTGGTTCTTCCTTGAGCGTCGAGAGGTGAGTCGTTTCCCTTCAGGTTACCACCGCAGTGTTTGTTGCTACCGCCGTAGCGGTCGGTGTGTTAAAGTGGCTGTCTGTGTTGGCCTTTTCCGCTGTGGTCATAATTCCATTTTTTTTACCGCCGGCCTGTTGGCGGTATTACCGCCATTTTATCCCCGACCGCCAGGGTTGTAATCAGGGCCTTATTCTTTAAAAATTCATATCTCTGGTTCCCTACATTAGATTTGTGTCATGTTGGTGTCATTTTAAAAGATTTAAGTATGTTCTATTTTTAGAAGTCAGATTTCTATTGTGTGGTGTTATTTACTGTTTTGTTGATATTAAGGCCCTCATTACAACCCTGGCGGTAAATGCCGCCTACCGCCGTGCTGACGGCCGCCAACATACCATGACTGCGGCGGTATACCGCTACGGGTATTATGACCCACACAGAGAAATCCGCCACTATACAGACACCCACACAAGTCCGCCAGACCAAAGGTCATTGATAAACTGGTGGTACCAAAACCCACACCCTTACACAAACAGAAATACGCCCACAGTATCAGGACCCACGAATCACTGTTGGGGTCTTTCAACTGTGGTAAACCATTGGTGGTACACAATGCTGCGTTCAAAATACACACACACATACAAAACTACACCACATTGGAAAATTCAAACTACACATACCTGACACACATACACATACCACACCCACACACCCACACCATTATAAAACACACACCCACATTACCCACAACCCTTCCTAAGGAAAAAAAGATTGCTAACTGACAGAGAGAAAAGCCAGGAGCACCCACTCATTCTGAGCCACAAAACACCATCACCCATATACCATCCACGCACCTCACAGCATACACCCCAACACATCACCCCACACACCCTCACAGATACCACTCACACCACATCCATGGCACTCCAAAGACACCCAAGGTTTTCAGAGGAGGAGCTAAGGGTCATGGTGGAGGAAATCATCCAGCTATGTGGATCACAGGTGCAGCTGACGTCCATTGCAAGGACGATGGAGCTATCGCAGAGATTCGTGGACAGGGTCAATGCCATGAGACAGCACCCCAGAACAAGGGGTGACATCAGGAAGAGGTGGAACGCTCTACGGGGGAAGGTGCGTTCCGTGGTTGCAAGACACCTGGTTGTCGAACGGAGGACTGGTGGTGGACCCCCCTTTTTTCCCACAACTAACAACATGGGAGGAGTAAGTCTTGGCAATCATGCATCCTGAGGGCCTCGCAGGAGGACTGGACTCAGGTAAGTCAAATGTTTACTAGTTTATCCCCCCACCCTACCTACATGCCATCACAAATTCCTACCCCTACTCTGACCCCATCACTCCACCACCTCACATATCTCCCACTATCACAACCCACCCATCCCAATACCCAGCCCTGCATGCAACACCAATGCATGGACACCTATCATAGACCTGCATGGACACACAACACCACAGCATGCCCATTAGAAAGAATCACCTAGCCCACAAAATCACCACACACACAAGGCAAAGCTGACAGGGCAATCACAACCATACAGGGAAACACACCCATGCACAAGATGGCACACGCAGATACAATAACACTGCATTGTCATCCCCACAGGGCCCCCACTCAACGTCACTGGAGAGGAGGTGCCACCAACATCCAGTACCCCCACAGAAGAGGTCCACAGTGATGACAAGAGCTTTGCACGCCTGGATTAAAATGACCAACCTGGCCCATCAGGGACCTCTGGAAAGTTGGTTACCCTGCTGCAGTCCCAAACCACCACAGAGCCTCCCCCCTCAGGAAACACCAGCACAGCACCCACCCAGCGGGCCCATACCACTGTCCCTAGGACACGTCAATCAGCAGTGTATCCACCATTACAGGGACCCCAGGCAACACCACAAACCCAAGAAAATCAGGGACCCGGGGTCAGTAGCAGTGGGCACATGGTTCAGGGGACAGAGGCACAGGACAACAGGGAAGCTGGGAGGACTGCTGTGCGACAGGGGAGGACAGGCCCAGGAAACCGACTTTCCATGAGGCACTTGCAGGGATCATGGGAGCATACCAACATTCCCAGGAGACCTTGGGCCAGATACTGGCCAAGTTGCAGAAGACCCAGCGGCTGCAGGAGGGACAGTACCTGGGGATCAGGGAGGGCCTCAAACATATCCACACCAACTTGGTCACCATTGCAGGGGTCCTGGCTGACATGGCCAACACCATAAGGGAGGTAGTGGCACAACAACGGGCCCCTGACACTAGCCAAACTGAAGAACAGCCTTCCACCTCCGCCGGCGCTAGTGGACAGGTGGTCCCGCCACAGGACCAACAGGCCACCAGCACCGTACCCACTGCAGAAGGAGAACCACCCCACAAACGGTCCCTGCGATACAGGCAAAAGCCAGAGACTATTGCCAAGACCCCGCCAGGAAATAGGGCTCTCCTGATTGTCACCCCTCTGTCCTACTCTGTCACCCTGTCCATCTTGAACTGCCATTGCTCCTCTTCCTATGCCCCATTGGACAATGCACCTGTGATACCAAGAGACTGGACTCTAACTGGACATTCCTCCACCATCACCCCAGCCCATTGTACATCCCCTTCTACTTATTAGCACTTAAATAAACACCCTTGGAACAAATACAAATCTGGAGTCTGTCAATTGTTTGAACAACAACCTGAAAACATTGCAATTCATATGTACAGTTATATATACATTGTTATGACCTGTAGTGGGCAGCAGTAAAAACACCAGGAGCCAGAGTGGGGCACAGAGATCTGAAAATAGAGATGTCAAAGGGTACAGTAAGTGGCCATATACATAGGGAAATCATGCTGCCATGTCCAATGTCAGATAGAAAACTGAAATGTGAATTGAAGTTACAGTGTCTTACCTATGTGTCACTGGAAATACTGCTGTATGAGAATGCTTCTGTTGTACACATTTTCATCCTCAGCCTCTTCTTCCTCACTGTCCACCGCTGCCAAAAGACCATCTCCAGGCTCATCCTCCTGCAGAAAAGGCACCTGACGCCTCAAGGCCAGGTTGTGCAACATGCAGCGATGATCTGGCACACCTTCTTGGGTGAGTAGTACATGGATCCACCTGTCAGATGGAGGCACCGGAACCTGGCCTTCAGGAGGCCGAAGGTTCTCTCAATTATCCTCCTTGTATGCCCATGTGCCTCATTGTAACGTTCACCTGCCCTTGTCCTGGCATTCCTCACTAGGGTCAGTAGCCATGAGAGGTTGGGGTAACCAGAGTCACCTGCAAATATCGAGGTACAACTGTTAGACACACACTAACCATTAGGGACAACCCCATACCCAGACACCAACATATACTGGGTGGGGACCTTGGGCTCACGTATTAGCTACACCCGGTGCCTCTGGAGTTGAACCATCACATATGGGATGATCCTATTCCTCAAGATAAAGGCCTCATGCACAGAGCAAGGATACTTGGCATTCACATGGGAGATGTACTGCTCCGCCAAACACACCATCTGCACATTCAGAGAGTGATAGCTTTTTCTATTCCTGAACACTTGTTCCTTTCTCCGGGGGAGACAAATGCTACATGTGTACCATCAATGGCATCAGTGATGTTGGGGAAATGTCCTAGGGAATAAAAGTCAGCTTTCAATGTGGCCAAATCCTCCACCTGGGGGAATACGATGTAGCTGCGCATGTGTTTCAGCAGGGCAGACAACACGTTGGAGAACATTGGCTGAGGCATCCCTGATGCCATGGCCACTGTTGTTTGGAAGGAACCACTTGCCAGGAAATGGAGCACTGACAGGATCTGCACAAGAGGGGGGATACCTGTAGGGTGGCGGTTAGCTGACATCAGGTCTGGCTCCAACTGGGCACACAGTTCTTGGATTGTGGCCCGATCAAGTCTGTAGGTTAGGATAATGTGTCTGTCCTCAATTATCGCAAGGTCCACCAGGGGTCTGTACACTGGAGGATGTCTCCATCTCATATTCATCCTCAGCGATTGAAGCCTAGGGAGGAAAACGGTGAGCAGAGGGTCATATTCACACATGCATTGAAATAATGATGCATCTCTTCATTTACAGGACCAGTATGTGAATCCGAGAGTCAGTTGAAGTGCCAATGTCTGCTGTGACGCAGTTAGGTGCCATGGCCTGTGCCCCCCTGAAATGGCGGCTGCCTGACCTATAAGGAGGGACAAGTGGAAATGAGGTAATTCCGCTGGTGTTGCGTGCCATTGTGGTAGGTGGTTCACGATCAACAGGCAACTTCGGAACAACAACCTCGTTGTTACCACTATTGCCTTTACCACGAATGCCTTAACAACGATTTTTCATTGTAAAGGCATTCCTGGTAAATGCATTAGTGATAGGCATGCATGGTTCCAGCATGAGTCCCCCCTGGCTCCCCACCCCTACCCCTAAAAATTACTGCGACCCCCCTCCCCTAAAACAACGCCAACCCCCCACCCTTGCCCCTAAAACTACCCCATCCCCACCTCATCCCTAAAAGTACCGCGACCCCCACTCTGCCCCTAACACCTAAAACAACCCCAACCCACACCCCATCCCTGAAACCTAAAGTACCCCAACCCCCACCCCTAAAACCTAAAACCACCCACCTCTAAAACTACCCAGAGCCCCCTACCCCGGCACTAAAACGTAAACCCCCCCAAACCCTCCACCCCACCCCTAAAATTACCTGACCCCCCAACCCACCCCTAAAACCTAAAACCTCCCCAACCTCCACCCCTAAAACAACCCCAACTCCCACCCCATCCCTAAAACCTAAATTACCACAACCCCCACCCCTGAAACCTAAAACCATCCCAACATCCCCACCCCTAAAACTACCTCGAGCCCCCACCCCGCCCCTAAAGCCTAACCCCCAACCCCTCAACCGTCCCTAAAACTACCTTACTCCAACCCCCACCCCTAAAATTACCGCAACCCCTCACCCCGCCCCTAAAACCTAAAACCACCCCAACCCCCCACCACTAAGGCCTAAACCACCCCAACCTCCCACCTCTCCCCTAAAACTAAAAATACCCCTCCCCGAACCTAAACCACCGACCCCCCACCCTCACCCCTAAAACAAAAAATACCCCTTCCCTCCCTCCCCGCCCCTAAACCCAAACCGCCCCAACGCCCCCTCCCCTAAAACTAAAAATACCTCGACCCCCACCCACCCGTAAAACTAAAAATACCCCTACCCTCCCTCCCCTGTCCCGCCCCTAAACCGCCCCAATGCCCCCCCAAAACTAAAAATACCTCGACCCCCACCCCCGCTCCTAAAACTAAAAATACCCTCACCACCCCTTCCCCCGCCCCTAAACCGCCCCAGAACAAAAAATAACATGACCCCCTCCCCTAAACCACCCTGACCCCCCAAACTAAAAATACCCCAACCCCCCACCACTAAAACTAAAACCCCAACCCCCCACCCCGCCACTAAAACTAAAAATACCCTGACCCCCAGGCCCTGAAACAGCTCCACTTACCTGACTCATCGCGTCATCCTCCTCAGCCGACTCGCTTGACTGCTCATCAGCCAAACTGCGGATTAATTTATTGAGACTTTGACTGGACCTTGTTTGTGACTGTGGTGTTGTTACTACCTGTAGGTACCTACCTGCACCAACTAAAAACCACTCTCTAATACCTCAGAGCCTTTGATCACTGGATAACATGGAGCCATCTCAAATATAATGCTTCCAAAACTGAAATACTCACATGTGGTGATTGGAAAAATTAGGATCCACTCTGCGCCTGGCCTGACAATCTGGAACCTCCTTCTAAAGTATCTAAGAAAGTAAAAAAACTTGGAATTACCATGGACTCCAAGTTATCGATGAATGCCCAAGTGGACAAATTAGCAACAGCAAGATTCACTACTATGAAAACTCTGCAATGCATCTTGCCCCACCTGGGTTTTTCACCCGAGGTCCAGGCTATTATCTTGCTAGTACTGTCTAAACTAGATGACCCCAACGGACTCTACCACAGATCATCTTTAGCAATCATGAAAAGATTACAACAGACTCAAAACTCTGCTATCAGACTACTCCTACATATAAAGCCACAAACCCACTTCTCCCTTGCATTGAGGGCCCCACATTGGTTGATGGTTGCTAGAAGGTCTACCTTTAAATTGCTTTATATCATCTACACAGAAATACAGGGAATAGCACCACTTCTCATCAATAATAAAACCAGAAACTACATTCAACAAAGGAACCTCCACTCCAGATTGGCACCTCACTTCAGAACTTCACCATATAAGAAAAAAGAACATAGATTGGATTGGATTGGATATTTATAAAGCGCTTTCCGGCCGAACCATCGAATCGCTAAAATAGGAGAGGAGTAAGTAACTGAAAGCCAGAAAAACCTAACGGAGACCAGATTTAAAACAGGAAGAGCCAAGTTTGAACTAATCTCCTGAACGCCCCAAAATTTTGTTCCTTCCTTATGGACAGAGGGAGAGAATTCCAACATCTGGCGGCAGCCACCGTAAAAGCCTTGTCACCCCATGTAACCCTATAGGTACGAGGGACCGGTATCATGAAACTTCCAGTAGATCTAAGTTGCCGATTAGGTCTATACCAATGTAGCCTTGAAGATAGATATTCAGAGCCATTTCCATTCACTGACTTATAGGTCAAATATAAAGTTGTAAACCTAATGCGCTTTGCAATCGATAACCAGTGCAATTGTTTCAGGCAATTACTGGCCGAAGCTGAGCAAGGGAGTTTCACTATGAAACGACATACAGATTGAATAATGTAGGGCTAGGTGAAGAGCCCTGGGGGACACCGCATAGCAAACAGTATACTGGTGCCCTGAAATCTCACAGTGATAGATCTGTCGCTCAAGAAAGTTCCAGAATCTTCAATGTAATGTCGCTAATTCCTGCTTGATGAAGATGAGATATCATAATCTGAGGTGAGCTAGTATCAAGTGCTGCAGATAGGCCCAATAATACTAATATGGCACCTTGACCCTCATCCACTAATCTCCGAATCGTTTCAGAAGTGGTGATAAGCGAGGATTCAGTACTATGTGCTTTCCTAAAACCATGTTGGGAGGAGTCTAATCCTTCTGAGGTAATTAGGAAGTTAGCTAATTCACTATTAACATGTTTTTCAAAAATCTTGGCCTGAAAGGGGAGTAGGGAAATAGGCCGTAAGTTACTCAAGTCATGTCCTGCTCCATCAGGCTTCTTTTTTAAAGGAACTACTGTTGCATCCCTCCAAGAAGGAGGAAAAGCTCCTGTGGTTAGAACGTCCAGAAAAACCGGCACAAGAGCAGACGTGACAATATCAGGAGCCAGCTGTAGAATATGTGGGGGGAAAGGATCACTAGGGGAGCCTGATTTAACTTCTAACATTAGCTCTTTAATTCTTTCTGGGGGTAGTGGCTGAAAATTAGTTAACGCAGGACGATCTTTATCTAAGGTGCTATTAGCAGTATGAAGTGAGCAATCTATCCCTTCAGAGTGATTAAAACTAGAATACATTTCTAGGACTTTATTTTCAAAGAAAGTTGCCACCTTATTATAGTACTCTTGAGAATTTTCCAATTCCAGGGGGGAAGGAGGTGCTGCAAGGCACGTACCACTTTAAAAAGTTCTCTGGGGGCATTAGATGCCTCCTTAATCTTTTGGGTAAAAAATTCAGATTTAGCTTTAGTACTTGCCTCTTTATAAACTTTAAGAACCATTCTTAATTTTTCTTTCTCAGCCAGGTTAGGATCTAACTTCCATCGCCGTTCTTGTTGGTGATATTTTCTTTGAAGTACCTTAAGGTAAGTGGTGAACCAAGCACAAGTGTTTTTTTTAGTTTCTTGAAAAAACAGAGGTCTTAAGTGGGGCAAGTTGATTGATAGCAATATTTATTCCCAGATTAAAACTGTCTGTAGCTGACAAGGACATTTTTTTGGCTGCTGCCCAACCTGCCACTAGGGCCAGTCCTAGCTGTTGCTTATTAATGCAGTTGCAATGTCTGCCAGATTTTGCCTTTGCGCTAGATTGCTGTGGCAGATAGACATTCATAAACCTAAAGGTTAGGAGATGGTGATCAGTCCAGCTAAGCAGGATATTAGTCTGCAGTATCTGGTCCTCAGAGCGGACAAATATCCTGTCCAGCAGATAGCCTGCTGCATGAGTGGCTGGTATAACTTTCAATTCTCAATCTAAAGCTGACATAAAGCTTAGAAATTCCTCAATGTGTGGATTTTGGCTATCATCAAAATGAAGATTAAAATCCCCTAAAATAATAGTTTTGGAAGGCAAAGTTAAAGGTTCCAATAAGTTAGTCCAGTGCTGCAGAAAATTGGAATAGGGGCCCGGAGGCCGAAAAACTAGAAGTCCATCAAAAGTAATATATTTTTAAGGCATATTTTGAAATAGATTCCTTCACTGCTCTCTGAGAGAGGGGCGACCCCCTTTTATTGGCAGACAAGATAGGACCTACAAATAATTTCAAATCCTCCACCTCTGCCAGTGGTTCTATCCAATCCATAAAATGCATAGCCAGGAGACGTAGCTACTATAAAGTCTGGATTGGAGTCAGCTTTTGCCCAAGTTTCAGTAATAAAAAGGCAGTCAAGATTGTGATGAGTATTTAAAACTTCAATTTCCATTTTATGTTTCATGAAAGAACGTGCATTAATTAGAGCGCAAATTAATGGATCCCTAGTTGAGGCTATACCCTTTTTTTGCTTTTTGCATTCCTTATGAGGGCCTATTAAAAGCCCTAACATCACTTAAAATCCTGGGTGTCCAATTACAGTGCTTGCAACTCCATTCAATCGAGTTATCTAGGGCCATTTTATGCAATGTTAGCATGTTGGGCTTTCTGCTATAGAATGGAAAGTTTGGGGCAAATACACCTTTTGACGGCGAACTGCTAGATTCCCAATCCCTTATGGCAGACTACAATCTTCATCCAGGTCAACTCCTTACTTTCTAACACCTTAAACAATCATTAAATTCACTATTTCATGTCTGAAACCCAGCACCAACCCCACATGAGGTGTGCCAAACACTCTACACAATAGAGATTGTGACACACTGATAAGATGGGTGTAAAGAGCTTTCTTGGAGACCAGTGAAAAGCTTTTTTCCGTACTACCTGGGAGACTGACATGGCCAAACCTCTGTACAATACAGACTAGGCTAAAAAAAATCTCCACAAAGTATCCTGCTGCTGCTAGTTTAAGTATCCTCAGTTTAATATTCTGAACTAAGCCTACTTTACAGCTGCCCGCATGGAAGCTGTAGCTGCATGTTCTTGCTGTATGCAATTAGATGCTGATTTGCTTTATATGCTTTGGTCTGGCCTCACACTCCTTTCATACTGTCAGAGTGTTCTTGAGGTGCTGTTGACAACGATGGGCCATGTACTAATGAATTCCCCAGAATGGTCCTATTGGGGGTATTCCTCTGCCCTAAGTTCAAGAAACCCTCCACCAAGTTCCTCGACCTGTCTCTTCTTCTAGCAAAACCCAATATCACACTGCACTGGAAAGATCCACTACCTCCGACTATAGTAAGTTGGAGAAAGGTCTTGCTCTCTTGGATTCAATCTGAGAGGACCCTGTTACACAGAGAAGAATGAGCAGGTGCAAGAAAATATTTTATTGCACAAATGTGGGTTATTTTGGTGCAGGGTGTTAAAGACTGCACTAAGGATGATAACTCTCTCCCTTTAAACCACCTAACACATACACGCTTAGTTTACATATACTAGTTTTTTGTGCCACATCTACGCAACTACACAAGGCAGTGGTCTAATGGTGCTCGTCTCTGACACACTTTCATAGTTTCTCCACTAGAACACTCTCTTCTAAGCACCACAGAGTTAATTGCTCTGCTCCCCTATTCTGATAGTTAAGGCAGAGGCAACAGGTCAGGGGGTGTGGAGGGACATTTTATTATGGATCAGTTTGTTACTCAGAAAAATGTAGAAATTGTGTGCTAACTCTTCATAAATGTATGTAGCTCAGCACTGTTCTTCTATGAATGTACAATGGAATCTATTGCTACTTACCTGGCTACTATCCTGTGAAGCAACCTATTTTGGCACACAACAATAACATCTTTAAACCAATATGGCAGTGTTTCAATTAGATCACAACATTGCATTGACAATTAAATGAAGTGAAAGTTTCTAAACATGAACACTAAAACATTCATTAACCCTCTTGACAACACCACGAGTGAACAAATTAAACCAATTGTCTGGTGCCCTGTACATGGCCTATATTTTTGTTATGGATGGTGGAGCTTTAGAGGCTTATAAAACATACAATTTAGTTTTTTATAAGCAGTCCATCTTAAACTGAATAGCTCAAAGGTGCTCTCAAACGAAATTTTCAAGTAAATTAGAAACATGAAGTAAATTGATTTGACTTAGATCACACAATTTAGTCATGGAGGAAATCCGGGATTTGAAAACAGGCTTTCTGTTCACACATAGAGTATTTCAGCCACTGACTAGGTGAAGATATTTTACTCAATCTTCTTTGAAGCCAGAAGACAGTGTTTTTGTACAATTCTGTAGGATTAATAGTAATCTGTGTTAAAGAAATACAGATCACAGGTGAATCTTAAAAAGATAAAGGTACATAATGAAGGTGAGGGAAAACAGGACATCATATGCTAATATCGCTGGCTTTTTCACACAGTACATAGCTAGTCAATGCAGCAGTCGAAGTGCACATAAAAACATTTGGACACCGCTGTGGGGCAAGGTCATTGAGTGCAGAGGCAAAATCAAAGGTGGGCCTAAAAATAACAAAATATTCTATAACCATGTTGTTCATCTTTCGCCATCAAGTAACCACATATAAAATAACACCCACCTTTAATAAAGAATAAATAGAAGTTGAACTCAGCAGTGGGAAATGCACTATGTTATAAAACCTCCATTGGTAAATGCAATCATTACAATTGTGTATGTTTACATTCCGAGTTCCATAGATTTGGACCCTATTTGGTACAGCAGGGAAAGTGACATGTATTTTTAGTGCTACATGGCCCCTGAAAGCACTACCAGCGGCCGAGCAATTTCTAACGATCCAGGTGGGCTAGGTGGATCAGCAGGATGGCTGCGCCAGCGCTCCCATTACCTCCGCAGTTCAAGAGTACACAACATCATCTGCGCACAGCGCAGGAACACGAAAAGCGCGACCCGGTGGTAGCCTATTACTGACGCGCATATCGGAGGGCGGCTGGAGGCGGCACCACCGGCACCATCAGTGTTTGATTAGGGCAGGAGCCCTTTAAATTTGCAGTAGCGCTCCCGCCTCGCGGGACGCGCATATCGGAGGGCGGCTGGAGGCGGCACCACCGGCACCACCAGTGTTTGATTAGGGCAGGAGCCCTTTAAATTTGCAGTAGCGCTCCCGCCTCACGGGACGCGCATATCGGAGGGCGGCTGGAGGCGGCACCACCGGCACCACCAGTGTTTGATTAGGGCAGGAGCCCTTTAAATTTGCAGTAGCACTCCCGCCTCGCGGGACGCGCATATCGGAGGGCGGCTGGAGGCGGCACCACCGGCACCACCAGTGTTTGATTAGGGCAGGAGCCCTTTAAATTTGCAGTAGCGCTCCCGCCTCGCGGGACGCGCATATCGGAGGGCGGCTGGAGGCGGCACCACCGGCACCACCAGTGTTTGATTGGGACAGGAGCCCTTTAAATTTGCAGTAGCGCTCCCACCTCGCGGGACGCGCATATCGGAGGGCGGCTGGAGGCGGCACCACCGGCACCACCAGTGTTTGATTAGGGCAGGAGCCCTTTAAATTTGCAGTAGCGCTCCCGCCTCGCGGGACGCGCATATCGGAGGGCGGCTGGAGGCGGCACCACCGGCACCACCAGTGTTTGATTAGGGCAGGAGCCCTTTAAATTTGCAGTAGCGCTCCCGCCTCGCGGGACGCGCATATCGGAGGGCGGCTGGAGGCGGCACCACCGGCACCACCAGTGTTTGTTTGGGCAGGAGCCCTTTAAATTTGCAGTAGCGCTCCCGCCTCGCAGGACGCGCGCGCGCGGCGACCGGGCCAAACCCAGGACAAGGGCGGGCCCGTCCTTGCCCGTCATTGCCAGGAAGAGGCAGGGCAGGGCCACCCCCCTGACATTTCTCCATAAAAACTTTTGGACAAGATACCTGTGAGCACAGGGCTGCCTGAAGGTACTGTGGCGATTTCCTTGCTCTCCTTTCTTTCCGAACCTCTCTTTCAACTGTCGTGCTGTGTTTGCTGAGGGGGCAGGAGCCCTCTAAAATCAAGTTGTTTTTTTTTAAACTGGTCTGGCCGCAAGGCCCTTTTCACAAAGGAACCCTCTGCTCCTTGCCTGTTATCGGCGGGAGGAGGCTGAGCTGGGCCCCCCCTCTTTTTCTTTGTGATTTAAGCTGGTCCCACAGTGATTGGAGCCCTTCTTTCTCTTTGTATTAAGGGAAATTGCTTCAGACATGCGAACACAGCTCTCTGAGCTACCGGCAACTGCGTAAAATCGGAATGTTAACTTCCAGAACGAGCCCCAATCTCATCCATTAGCTCCTTCTTTGAACCAATATAACCAACCCTCATCTTCACCACATAATCTCTCCGCAGATAAAAAAGTTCCAAATCCCACTCCATGTAACACAGCGAATAGTGATAGGCGTAGGGGAGCGAATACCTATCCTTATTGAAACCCAGGGAGAAATATAATTAGCAGGCCTGGATCACCGAATCTCGCTTACCTCCCTAGTGACCTGTTACATCTTCCCCCGGAGGCTACACCATATGTCGTGGTCTTGGCTAATGTCCCACCGATAGATGGCCGACAACGAGAAACTTGGACGGCCTTGAGAAACAAGGCCCTTAATTGGATCGGGGCCCGAATGGGCCCTGGAATGGTGAGGACTCTTTTCGATGATATAAAAATGGTCAGAAGGATTAAATGGATAGGAACTAGCAGGAAAGAGGTGACGGGTGATTGCATGATCCTTTCCTTTGGCACACCAAATTTAGTGAATAGGATTATTCATGAATTAGGAGTCAGACAAGTTACTTTGCAAGGAATCTCGCTAGTACCCTTGAGATACTTTTATCAGAGACCGGAGGGGAATAATTCCACCTGCTTACAGCGAGTTGTAGCACCTTCATCCAGCCCAAACTTGTCTATAACGCACAACACATTTTACCCTCGTTCAACGCTGGAAAATATAGATTGACTCAATATGAAACAGTTAGCTCTCCATGACAGAGAAGCACAGATAACACGTAGATCAGTGACGGAATTACAAAAGGAAGGTACATCACATACAACGGTTTCTATAAGGAATGAGATATTACTCCATCTAAGCCAGTGTGATGATAAATCTAGAAACATACCAAATACCACTATGGGCGATATCCCCCCTCCTTCCCCAATGAACCAGCCCTGTAATTTTAATCAAAATCCTAACCAGAAACCTGAAATACTCCTATTATTTTGGAATATTGAAGGTCTAGCAAATAAGTTAGGAAATGAGATCTGGGTTAACTTTTTAGAAGATTATTCATGTGTTTGTCTACAAGAGACATGGCTTTTAACCCCTGTCCATTTAAACAGCTACAAAACATTCCACACTCCTGCTGAGCAGTCCAGGTATGGTAGACCTAAAGGGGGACTGTGTACATATATCTCCAATAAGTTGTCCTTACAGAATTTAGCGATGCAATTTATGAGCCCATACTACCAAATGATAGAGTGTGACTTAGATCACAAGACCCACGTAGTCATTATTCATTTTTACAATAATGTTGCCCCAGGAGAGTTTTCCAACATTCTCATGGATATGGGAAATGACTTTAAAAAAATATGTGGAAAAAATAATCGCGAGATTATATTGATATGGGGTGGTGATTTTAATGTCCATCCGTGTAAAGAAATTTCGGAGAAGATATGTGGTTGGGACTCGGAAGGTATAGGCGCAAGCCTCCACTTCTCTCACAACACTCAAGGAGATAAAATGAACCTATTGGCTCAAACCTATAACCTGTCCTTTGTAAACGAATTATTTTTGGGAGAACCACAGTTTAAACCAACGTATAACGGTAGGGGTGTAAATACAGTGATTGATTATGTCCTAATGTCTACTCATTTTGCACACTATCTCACAAACTATACCTTGCACGACATCGCAATTAGTGATCACTACCCCCAGAGCTTGAATCTCCTACTATCCCCCCTTTTAGCAGCTAGGGAAGACAGTATTACACTGGTAGATGATATTGAACTGGTGCCGCGTAATGGATACACTATGAAGTGGTCCCAGACAGACCCCAAGTCTTTATTGAAACAGGTTATATGTCAATGTAAACATGCCTTCTCTGACTGTTTAAGAGAGAACCCACTCCCAGGGCAATGTCTAAGTGCGTTTACGATGATTACCCAAACCATAAAAGAAGCGCTCACTATTAGAAGCAGTAAGGCAGGGAAAAAAAGGACCTGTGGATGGTTTGACTATAACTGCACTCAAGCACATAAGAGATTGAAAAAGGCCCTAAATGCCCCAAAAAGGTGCTTGAGTGACATACGTAAACGCAGACAGGAATATAAGCTAGCAATAAAGGAAAGGAAATTAACTATAAAAACAAACTTGTGGGAAACCCTCCACATAGCAAGTTGCAAGAAAGATAACATACTCTTCTGGCAGACAATAAATTCCCCCGTGTTAGGGGACAAAGACATTCCTAGGATGGAAATCGCCATCTCTGAAGAAGATTGGGTGGCACATTTTTCTAATATATACTCACTGGCGAGTCACATATTTGACCATACACATGACCACGATCCACAGGAAGGTCCACGCCTAGTTATAACCCCCCAATTTAGCCTTCAGGAGGTAGAGGAAGCTATAATAGAAAGCAAATCAGGGAAAGCGCCAGGCCCTGATGGCGTTCCAATCGATATATTCAAGGCCAATATTGAGCTGTGGGGGCCTGTACTGACACAGACATTGAGGGCTGTCTGTACATGCGGACCCCTACCTTCCTGGAGAGCTTCTAACATAATTCCAATATACAAAAAGGGTGACTGCCTTAATCCAGCCTGCTACAGGCCAATCTCCCTGCTGGACACAACAGCCAAACTAGCAGGGAGAATAATTCTGAATAGGCTGCAAACATGGGCAGAGGAAAACAATGTTTTATCCCCGGTCCAGTATGGATTCCGGAAAGGAATCGGAACAGTGGAACAAAGTTTAAATCTAAGTCTCATAATTGGAAAGTATACTAAGATCAGAGCAGGCAATCTGTACCTGGCATTTATCGACTTATCATCAGCCTTCGACTGTGTAATCCATGATAAATTGTGGGTCATCTTAAATAGCATGGGGGTGGAACCGGCCTTAATCCAATTTATTTGTGAAATGTACACAGGGTGCAGAGCAAGAGTGAGGTACGGCCTAAAAGGGGAATGCACTCGCCCCTTTGGTCTACACAGAGGAGTGCGCCAAGGCTGTGTTCTCGCTCCGTTCCTGTTTTCAATGTATATACATAACCTAGACGAAGAACTGGCCACTAGGTGTAAAGATCTACCCCAAATAGATAAGCTACCTGTTCCGGCATTACTTTACGCAGACAACGCAGTATTAATGGCCAGGACCCCAATAGCTCTCCAGAAACTCCTGACAACCTGCATTACATACATGACACAGCTGGGACTTACTGTCAACCGCTCCAAAACCTTTATCATGAACTGCGGAGGGAGGCGCGCTAAGACCTATTACACTACTATTGCAAATAGCAAGGTCGAAATTGCGCAAACCTTTTCATATTTGGGCATAACATTTGACAAGCTGGGTACCTGGGCTAGTTGCAGGAAGACGAAGAGAGTGCACCTGATCAAAACAACGATGGCACTACGACTCTTCTCCAAAAGGCTTGGGGGGGTTACACCACCTAACATGATAAAGATCTATAAAGCCAAGTGTATTCCGGCTGTCACATATGGGGCAGGAATTTGGGGACATACAAACTGTGACCTACTGCAGACAGTGGAAAACGACTTCCTACGATATCTGTTGAGGGTACCAAAAGGCACTTCATCGTATGTCACACACACGGAACTTGGGGTTCCCTTCATCGCAGATTTGATAAAGATCCAGCCATTGCTTCTATGGCATAAAGTCTGGACCTCGGAACACACTAGTTTTAACAAGGCCATCCTGACAGACTGTACGAAGTCATTATATACATCGAGGGTACCATGGTTAAAATATATTATGACCTTCTTCGAAAAATTGGGCAATAAAGATTACTATACAAACCCAGTCTTGTTGCGGAAGATATCCAGGAAGGACCTGCGCATCTTGGCATTAAACTATCTAGAAGACATACGCTGGGGGGCCGAATCAAATAAAACTTCAGTCATTCACAATCAAATAATTTTGACGGCTGAGGGTATGCAGCCGTACTTGGCAAACGTGGTACCCCCTCGCCATCTTTATGTTCTTACTAGATTTAGGCTAGACACATTTCACCGCCTAGTTTCATTTCCAACTATGAACGACTGGTCCACCTTGTTAAAACCATGCCCCTGTGATGCAAAAACTCTTCAATCCACAATCAATGTGGTTTTATTCTATAATTTTTACGCCTACCAGAGGAAGCACCTACTAGTTCTGTTTTTAAGGTCAATCAATCTCCCCCAGTGTCGTACAGCTTATGCCTGTCTCCAGTCACTATCTTCTTTAGAGATGTGAGGAATTTTATCTAATTTTTTATGTTTTGTATTAAAGATAAGGAAATTTATGGGGGAGGTGACTGAATTATAACTTATTGTGAAAGGGTTTTTATTTATTTATTGATACACCAGACCGTCTTACTGCTGTGAGCTTTTTTTTATTTTCTTTATCGTTTTATTTACTCAACTTTTTATTATATATATTGAAATGTATGTATCTTAATTGGAGAATCTTGTATGACTGTTATGTCTTTTATGACTTGCTGAAAGTCGAATAAAGATTTGTACTACTACTACACTACCAGTACGTACGTCATTACCAGGGCCACTGAAATAATGGGATTGTGCAGCTGCAGCTTTTTTTATGGACCTGCTGCATTTGCCACTTAATCCACCATCTGCTGGATATTCTGCAGATTTTGACAAACAAAAATGTGTTTCAAGCTCAAACTATTAAAGAATTTGTAAAATTACAGCAACAAGTGTTGCTGCTCAGTCAAAGGTCCTTTGCAAAGGTTGACTTCTCACCTTTCTATAGCTATGTTTCAGTGTTAAGCTGAGGTGTAACTTATGTCCAGACAGTGCTAACAAGTATACAAATGGCAAAATAATGAAGTAATAGTATCAGACAATGTGGCACATTTTTTTTGCAGCATAATTTAGTGAACCCTGGCACATAATTTGGCCTTCTCCTGTCGCATAATTCCAGGAGCCTTGGTCATTATTTTACAGGCACATTACACACAGTATGATATAGGCTGCCACAAAATGTGGATATAAATGATTGTTAAAGAGCAAAAATGTGCTTTTAAAGTACAGATCTCAATAATAATCAGAATATACCTAGTGCATACATGTTTTATAAATGTCCTTTAATAGCAGGAACTCCACAGTCCAGCTTGGAACACTCTTGCAATACCTTTCAATAAGAAAATGTCTTCCCCATCAGGAAACTTCAAGTGACAGTATCAATTAATACCTAGATCTGCTTCCAAGCAGTCTTTACATTTGCTGATTTACCAGTTGCTCACATTTGCATTTCTATTGGGAAGCAGGCACCCTGACAAGAAGGCTAGAGTGGGATGGAATGAACTGGAGTGGGGTGTATTGGACTGGAGTGGGGCTAGGACTGGAGTCAGGTGGACTGGATTGGGGTGCAATGGACTCCCTCCCTTACACTCCAACTCGGGAAACTGAATTGTCCAAATTAACTTTTGTCCTTTAGCTCAAAGGCTAAAATTATGGACAAATGCCATATGTTAAGCCATCCATCATGGGCAAAATCACAGGCCGTCTGCGAAAATGACTGACTGGTGGTCTCCCTACCCGTTCTAAATTCTATGACAGGACCGGAGGCGAGGATTACGCAGATCTTTCTTCACTTTTTATTAATAGCAGGTTCAAAGTTCAACACAAAAAACATTAGAACCACAAATCCCATGAGTCCGTCGTCATGGTAACCATAGTCCAATGAACACCGATAACACCAACAGTATAAATGTCTAAAGTAACGTCATCCGCCCTCTTTCTTTACTGCTCACGGTGACAGATAAGTGCCTTTCTGGATCTGAGCTCTATTTTGTGACTTGGTAGAGTGTGTATTTGATATTTTGACTTAGCGCGTGTCATTACTTCACTTCTAGCAGTGTTTCCTTGTTGTAGCAACGCTGTTGCTACGTGCGCGGTAGGCTTTTGACAGCCCGAGCGCGTTTAGCCTGCGGTGACGTGTCGGGCCCTCTAGAGGGCGCACGTCCCGATTTTTCATACGCGTTCAGCGCGCGAGTCCTTTTTACGCTCAGCGCTGTGTTTTTCATTAACGAGTCGGGCGTTTGGGGAGTTTTTTCCACTGCTCTGTGTTTTTTCCCCCTCACTGGACACCCTTGGGTTGATTGTACCTAGAGCGGGAAGTACGCTCTTTTTTTCACTGTCACACGGGGTTGTGCCCGTTTTTTCTTTGGTTTAGGCTTGTGAACTTCTCAAGCCTCGTTTGTGACAGGAGAGTGAGGGGGCTACCCCGGAAGGTTTTGGGGCGCATTATTTCCTTTTCTCCTGTCATTACCACCTCTAGCAGCATGCAACCTGCCCAAGATCCAGAGTCTTTTCCCCTCATGTCTTCTGAGGCCCCTTCGCATCCTTCCCCCTGGGGTGGATGTCGTTCTGTCACAGGCCATTGCGCATGTTCTCGTCCCTATTAAGGAGAGTATGGCGCAGCTGGCCGAACAGGTTTCTAAAGGGCCAGGCATGACAGGGGTGACGGGGGTCGCCCATGGGGCTTCCCCCGCGAAATCACGCAAGCGTGCAGCAGAACCCCTCGGGGAAACAGAGCTTTTTTCTGCACTTCCTGGTAAGAGTGCGCGCACGTATTTGCGTTTACCCTCCCGGGAGGGCTCTTTGCCCAGGGTTACTGGTAACAAGTGGCACCCCAAATCGGACCTCCTTGTGGGGCATGGTGGATGACTCTGAGGGGGATTCTTCCTCAGTGGATGAGGTGGAAACGGGGCATCCCTGGCGCCCGGGGGCCTCTATCCCGGAATCTCAGGATCCGGGTGAGTCGGATTCCGACATGTTTGAGCCGGAGGGGATCTACCACCCCCGCTCATCGGAGTGGCGCCCGGACCCGAAAGTGGCAAACTATGTGGTGAGTAAACTTCGCCAACCTTTGTACGGGAGCGGCTCAGGGCTGAGGGCCCCCGCCCTACCCTCCCTGATAGAGTGGCAGCCACTCCAGATATAGACCCTAAAATGTGTACTTTCTTCGGAAAGTACGTGAAGGATCCTAAAAAAGGGATTGATAGGTCTTGGTGGGCGTGCCAGGATAAGCTCCTGGATGTCGTTGGGCCTCTGACCCAAATTATCCAACTGGCCGAGCGGGCCAAAGTGTCAAATACACCTCTCCAGACGGATGTCGTTGCGGGTTGGTCCCAGAGGGCGCCGCTCCCTGCTAATTAAAATTGACCCCAAGTTGGGGGAACTGTCAACTTCAGAGGCAGGGGCGGTGGCACAGGGTCATTTATTCGGCGACCCCTTTGTCAAGGAGCTCGGGAAATTTGTGGCCACTTTTTCGGCCCTTGATAAGGCTCAATCCTCGATGAAGAAGATCTTCCCGGGAAAGTTTTTTTTGGGGGGCGGACGAGGAAGGGGTTACCTCTTCCAGACGCCAATTCCACCAATGCCCAGGAACTGTCCGACAGTTCGGTTGGCGAGACGGTCGACAAGGGACCTTTTTCCCCAACAGGGGTAAAGGAAGAAGTAAAGCAAGTGGAGGAGCCCGCGGAGCAGCCAACTCCCCAGGAGGAGCCTTGGGTAAGGATTACCCCTTTTTTCCCTCAAGAACAGGGGGGGCGACTTCGATTGTTCAGAAGCAACTGGGAACTCCTCACCTCAGATGCATGGGTCTTACAAACAGTGCCAGGCTTCCACATAGAGTTCTGGGGGACTCCGGTTCAGGAAGTGATTCCAGAGGTACAGGAGTTATTACGCAAAGGCGCTATTTGTCCCGTGTCGCTCCACCCACGGGGTTTCGTCAGCAATCTTTTCCTCGTCGAGAAGAAGGACAAAGATTTTCGGCCGGTGATCAATCTGCGTTCCTTCAACGAATAGGTGGTCTATCGACACTTCAAAATGGAGTGTATTCACCTCCTGCGGGACATCTTACTTCAAGGGGACTGGATGGTTCGTCTAGATCTCAAGGACGCGTACCTCACGATCCCCATTTTTTCTCCTCATCGCAGGTTCCTGCTATTTCGGTGGTGACAACAGGTTTTCGAGTTCACCTCTCTCCCCTTCGGACTCTCCTCAGCCCCTTGGTGCTTTACCAAGCTCCTCAAACCGGTGGTAGAATCCCTTTGTTCTCGGGGACTCCGCCTCATTATTTACCTGGACGATATCGTTTTGATGGATCAGTCCCAATCTCATCTCATATCCAATGTGAACATGACTATTGCTTTGTTGCAGGATCTGGGGTTTGTGATCAATTACCAGAAGTACGATCTGACCCCCTCGCTGTCAATGACCTTTTTGAGTTTCCTAATAGATTCCCAGGCTGCCTCTGTGAGTCTTACGATCCAGAAGATTGCAAAAATCAAGAAGGAGCTGAGGCTTGTATTGAGAAGGGACAAGATTTTGCTTCGCCAACTTGCCAGAGTAGTGGGCTTACTGTCCTCATCGATCCAGGCCATTTTTCCAGGCCCACTTCATTACAGGGCTCTCCAACGCCTCAAAGCGCATCATCTTCGCCGGGAGCTGACTTAGTCAGAAAGGATTGCCCTCAATTCGGATGCCAGGACGGAGTTACAATGGTGGCTGGACCATATGGAGGCCTGGAACGGCAGGGCCATCTTTGGTTTCTCTCCTGATCTTGTCATAGAGTCGGATGCCAGTCTGCAAGGCTGGGGAGTCCGATGCGGGGATCTTTCCTTCAGCGGTCGATGGACGTCCCAGGAACTCAGCCTGCATATCAATTGCTTGGAGCTCCTAGCGGGTTCGTTTGCGATCAAGTCCCTGACTCGAGACAGGGTCTCTTGTGTGGTACTCCTGCGGATGGAAAATATATCGGTGGTTCAATACATCAACCGCCTGGGGGGCACCCTGTCACGGGCACTGACGGAATTAGTGAAGGATTTTTGGCATTTCTGCCTGGCGCACCAGATATCAGTCATGGTGGAGTATCTCCCGGGCATCCAGAACGCCACAGCGGACTGGAACTCCAGGTATCTGACGGATTCCAGCGACTGGCAGCTGGATCCGATGACTTTTCAAGCAATCATGTCTTATTGGGGTCCTTGCGCGGTGGACCTCTTTGCATCCCGGTGGAATGCGCATCTTCCTCCCTATTTCAGTTGGCGTCCAGACCAGGGAGCGGAGGCTGTGGATGCCTTTCAACAGACCTGGAGTCCGTTTCTGGGGTACGCTTTTCCCCTGTTTTTGTTGATTCCAAGAGTTCTGTCTCAAGTGCGTCGCCAGCAGGCCACGATTATCCTGGTGACTCTCCTGTGGTGCTCTCAGGCTTGGTTCCCGACCCTTCTGGAACTATTGTGCGATTGTCCTATTCGCCTCCCTTCTTATCCCTCAATCCTTTTGGATTCCGTGGGTCAGTGCCACCCGATGGTGCTTCAGGGTCATCTGCAGCTGGCAGCCTGGAGGATTTCAGGAACCGCTGGCACGATTGCCGACTTTCACAAGAAGCTCAAACCTTCATCTCTCACGCCTGGGCTCCAGGGACTGGTAAGAGATACAAATCAGCCTGGTCTCGCTGGTCTCGCTGGTGTTTGGACAGACATACCGATCCTGTGGGGGCCCATGTTACAGATGTGCTAAATTTTCTGGCTGAATTGGCCGCTTCAGGTCTGTCGTACTGCACTGTGACTTCTTTTAGGTCAGCTATTTCGGCAGGTCTCCCTCCTTTGGAAGGCCAGCCAGTGGGAGCTCAACCGTGGATGTGCAAGCTTCTCAAGGGCATTCGACTGTCCCGTCCGCCTCAACCCAGATATTCGGAACTTTGGGATGTCAACCTGGTTATGCTGTTGTTATCCTCTTGGCAGGACAATTTGTTTCTTTCTCATAAAGCGTTATCGGCTAAATTGGCCATGTTGTTGTGCCTCATTTCCTGTAAGAGGGTGTCAGACGTGCGGGCTCTCGACGTCTCGTCCAGAGTTTTTTCTCCTGAGGGAGTAACCTTTACGATCTCCCGTTGGACAAAATGTAATACCAGATCAGTGTCCTATCCGGCGTTTCCGTTCGCTCCTAAATTATGCGTTGTTCGATGCCTAAAGGCGTACGAAGAGATGTCGGCTCCCCTTCGTCCTCTGGGGGAGTGCCAGCTTCTCATTTCCCTGAAGAAACCGTTTAGAGCGATTTCCTCACCTACCATCGCTAGGTGGATCAGATGGATCCTAGCGGAAGCTGGTGTGGACATTCAGGCTTTTGGAGCTCACTCGACTAGAGGTGCCATGGCTTCTAAGGCCGTACAGGTAGGTGGTAGACTGGAGGACATCATGAGCGCAGCGGATTGGTCCTCGGAGTCGGTTTTCAAAAATTATATCTTAAACCGATCCATGAGGCGACCTCATTGGTGGTAAGTAAGCTTTGAACTTGCATAATCCTCGTCTCCGGTCCTGTCATAAAATGAGAAATTTCCTAGCTATCGTGAAGGAAAGTTTAAATTCTATTAAGGACACGGAGGCAAGGATTATCCCACCCGTCACTTGATCTGCTTCTTCCCACCCGAAGAGGACAGATTGGATCTCGTTCTAAGGTGGTATATCTTGCTATGTTTTCTGAGAATGTTCTCGGCCTGTAACAGTCTGTAGCTGTTTGCGGGGTATTCACCCGGTTTGGGGTACGCGATTACTGTACTAGATTCCATGGTGTGGGGCCTATATTGTATATTACTTTCATGAATGCTTCATGTTCTTTTGGTTTCAGATGTAATTCTCAGGATTGTTTTTAGATGGTCTGATATTGTGTACGATTTCTCTTAGGTCCGGAGACAGCGACCACATGAAGTTCGGATGTCCCTTTGCAGTGAAGTCGAGGGCGGATGACGTTACTTTAGGCATTTATACTGTTGGTGTTTTCGGTGTTCATTGGACTATGGTTACCATGACGACAGACTCATGGGATTTGTGGTTCTAATGTTTTTTGTGTTGAACTTTGAACCTGCTATTAATAAAAAGTGAAGAAAGATCTGCATAATCCTCGCCTCCGTGTCTTTAATAGAATTGAAACTTTCCTTCACGATAGCTAGGAAATTTCTCATTCTTCCTTCATATATCCCTCCTTTAACTTATCCCAACCTTCATTTTACTACTATGATCACCCTAATCCATTTCTAGAAACTCTTCCCTCCTCCATCCCTCCTTTTTCTCATCGCTAACCTCATCTTACTAGGAACTCCCAGGTAACATTTTCTAGAATCTTCCCTTCTCTGTCCCTCAATCATCCTATTCAATCCAACTGACAGATTCACATGTCCACCGCTCAAATTAACTCATATTTCCCTATACAAATCTACCACTAATTCTTTTTGGGCTCAAGAGTAGCATGCTACTCATCAAATAGTGCATCGATGGCTTGTCAGTGGTAGAACTGGGATTATTCCTAACAGAAAGGTAATACATGTGATACTCTCACTGAAAGGCTTGACACCCTCATAACACACAGGAATACAGGAAATAGACACATCTACCAAGAATCAACTCCCAGTCTGGTGACAGCCTCCACATATTCCTAGACAACAAAGGAGAAAATGGTTTGCCCAACCTGATAGTGTCATTCTACAGGAGGTTGTAAGAGAAAACCATCGTTTGAAAAGAGAATGATCGGTTTTAAAGGTTAAGGCAACAGACAAGAACAAAATCATTGAGCAAAAATCATCTCACATAAGTACAATGATTGAAACAAACTTGAGATCAACACCATGGTCATATCATCCATCAGACGTTGATAATGATTAATTTACAGTGCCTAATTACCTTAACCAGTTCCAACTTGGACTAAAGACTGGAGATTCAGAAAACACAAAGCCGCCCAAAAGAGTTGCCGCACTTATACAATCATTCAGTCAGGACATTATATATGCAGTCACAAATGGCCAGTGGAAACCCCCCAAGCAATTGTTGCTCCCATACACCATAAAAACGCTGACTTGGTCATGGGATTTCATACTCACAAATGGAAGAAAATGATACTGCCTTGTGTGTTCAGAAACTTGCTGCTACCTTAAATGAGCAAATTGTTCTTCCAGCCGACATTCAGCCTCATGTCTTCAATAAATTAGCATGGGATAATATTGATAGGCTGGAAGAGTCTCTTACTTGTAAGGGTACAACTCATTGAGTATAGTTGTGCAGCCCAAGTTGTTTGGATCACAGCATTTTAAAGTCCCTCTCCTTAGCATTGAATAACAAAAGCAAAGAGCATTGACCACTGAAGAATTGTTCATGCAGGTTTCTGATGAATGAGTTGGGAATCAGCCATTGATGAAAAGTACCAAAGTCATGCCAGAATGTTTGCCCACTTGAAGCTTGCACAAAATAGGAACATAATGTGGGTTGCCACAAGGCAAGAAGTGAGCCTTGCACAGATAATACCAAGTTGGACAGGATTTAACATGAGTGTTAAACACCTGGTTAGTGTATTACTGGATTCCATTGGCTACTTGCCCACCATTAATGCCCCTGTAGCTGAGATGACAACTGATTCTGAAATTTTGAAACAGTCAGAGCTGATAAGGGAATCAGGGCATTTGGCAAGAAATGGAGTGGTCATGGATCAAGCTCTCTATGCAAAAGCAACTGAGATTGTGTGGGAGCATAAAGAAATGTACGACAGAATCATTCTTCACATGGGCACCTTCACACCATTTGCAAAGTCAAATTCAAATCAAATCAAATCAATCTTTATTTGGATATTACTCCATAAAAGATATAGGCGGTCAGTACAACATTGGCGGTAAAAGGAGCTTACCGCCGTGCAGAAGACCGCCAATACACCGCAGCGGCGGCAGCATTCCGCCACAGCTATTATGACACACATCTTGGAATCCGCCGAAATTCAGACACCCACACAACACCGCCACACCAAAGGTCAGTGATAAACTGGCGGAAACAAATCCTCCACCTCCACGCCAACAGAAACACGCCCATGCTATTACGACCCACGAATCCACACGGAGGTCTTTCAACCGCGGTATTCCGTTGGCGGTACACATCTCCGCGCTCAAAATACACACACAGCTCCAAAACACTACCACATTGGACAATTCAAAATACACACACCTGATACACATAGAAACAACACTCCCACACACCCAATACAATACAAAACACCCACCCACATCACCCACAAACCCCTACGACCACAAATTAGACACAAAGGTGACAGAAAGAGAGCACAGAATAGACAACCCCACTACACAGAGGCACACAACACCATCACCCACACAACATCCATGCACAAAACACCAGACACCACTACACACACCACAACCATCACCACATACACCACCCCACACATCACCCACACCACCCCATGGCACGCCAAAGACACCCCCGCTTCTCCGAGGAGGAGCTCAGGGTCATGGTGGAGGAAATCGTCCGGGTAGAGCCACAGCTATTTGGCTCACAGGTACAGCACACATCAATAGCCAGGAAGATGGAGTTATGGCGCAGAGTAGTGGAGAGGGTCAACGCCGTGGGACAGCAGCCAAGAAATAGGGAGGACATCAGGAAGAGGTGGAACGACCTAAGGAGGAAGGTGCGTACAACGGTCTCCAGGCACAACATAGCGGTACAGCGGACTGGCAGCGGACCCCCACCTCCTCCCCCACAACTAACAACATGGGAGGAGCAAGTCTTGACCATCTTGCATCCGGAGGCCCCTCCGTAATGTAGGCCATGTGGCACTCTACGCCACCTCAGCAGAGTGGCAAGTACAGGTATAGTTGCCCCTGTGGCATCCATGTGCGCCGATGTCCACCATTGCCATATAGGCCATATCCCAGAAATTGCATGTGCAGAGGGCAGGAGCACGGCGTAATGCAGGGGGCATCTGCGTTTGTCTTGTCCGCCAATGGTAGCGGTATGCCATGCACTAAAACTATCTTTCTTCTGTCACCCCCCCTTTTTCTGCTCTCCCTGTCCTTTTGTACATCAGCATCAACAGGCGGAGGTACAGTGGCAACGGAGCACGAGGGAGCTGCATCCCACATGGCCATGGAGGGCCACACCACGGACTCTGAATGCACCAGTGGGACGGAGAGCAAGGGGAGCTTCACGTCAGCCACCGGATCACCAAGCAGCGACACAGACTCGTTCGACGATGTGGGCTCCCTTGTGGTGGCGGCACCATCTGTGCCCGCCACCTCTACAGGTACAGCCGCCACCTCCCCTACCAGCACCGCCCTCCCAGCAGCCCCTTAGCATTCGCCGGTGCCTGCTCACCCAGGAGGGTGGGCATCACCTTCGCCCCAGGCACCTCAGGCCCTGCCCCAGTCACCCCTGCTGCCCTCAGTGAGGAGGCCATTGACCTCCTCAGGTCACTCACTGTTGGGCAGTCTACCATTGTGAATGCCATCCAGGGTGTAGAACGAGAGTTGCAACACGGTAATGCATTCCTGGAGGGCATTCATTCTGGCCAGGCTGTCCTTCAGCGAACCCTGCAATCTTTGGCCTCAGCACTGTTGGCAGCAATTGTCCCTGTGTCTAGCCTCCCCCCTCCAACTTCCTCCACCCAGACCCAATCTCCTGTACCCCAGCCCATCCCAAGCACACCTACAGACCAGCATGCACACAAGTCAACACACACAAGTAGCTCAAGCAAACAAAGGCACCACACACACCACAAGCACTCACGCAAGCCTCACCCACATACAAACACAACAACATCCACTGCCTCCACTGTGTCCCCCTCCTCCTCTTCTCCCTCCTCCCTCCCAGTGTCGTCTACACACACACCTACATGCACCACATCTACAGGCACCATGAATCACACATTGACACCCAGCACCCCAAGCCGCTCACCTGCACTCACCACCTCCACTGCCATTTACACGTCCCCTGTGTCCTCTCCCAGTGTGTCTGTGACGCCCCCTCCCAAAGTACACAAACGCCGGCAATCTCTCATCCAACATCCATCCACCTCACAACAGCCTCCAGTACCTGCACCTGCACCCAAAACACCTAAAGTGACACCTCTTATAACCACCTCCTCTTCCTCCACTCCCAGACCCCCTCCAGCTACCCATCCCAGTGTTCGTCAGAAACTGTCCCTCTGTAAAGTTGACCTTTTTGCCCCCACCCCACCCCCTCCAATTCATCAGTCCCGTCGTAGCGCCACAGCCAAAAAGCCTCCAATATCAGTGGTGCCTGTTCAAGGTTTTTGGAGTGCACCGTCCACCAGGGCAGGCAGTAGGACCCAGAGCCAAGGCACTGGCAGCCCACCCCCTGTAAAGGCTCTAAAATTGGAGAGTGGACGACTGGACCGTGTTAAGACTCCTGGTGGGAATACAACTGACATGGGTTCCAAGGGGATTGGAGAGTCAGCTGTGACTCCACCAAAGGTGGTGAAGGGCCAGAGGAAGTCTTCCCAGCCTGTTCTGAGTGTCACGGCGGAGAAGTGCACCATCATTTCCAGCGGTCGAGACACAACCGCCAGCACCGTCGTTACTGGTCCAGAGACCACCGCCAGAGTCACAGCCCAGGAGAGCCCAAGTATCGTCACTGGTCAGGAGACCACCGCCTGAGTCACAGCCCAGGAGGGCCCCACTATCGTCACTGGTCCAGAGACCACCGCCAGAGTCACAGCCCAGGAGGGCCCAAGTATCGTCACTAGTCAGGAGACCACCGCCAGAGTCACAGCCCAGGAGGGACAAAGTATCGTCACTGGTCCGGAGACCACCGCCACCGCCGGAGTCACAGCCCAGGAGGGCCAGAGTATCATCACTGGTCAGGAGACCACCGCCACCGCCGGAGTAAGTGCCCAGGAGGGCCCCACTATCTTCACTGGTCCAGAGACCACCGCCAGAGTCACAGCCCAGGAGGGCCCAAGTATCGTCACTGGTCAGGAGACCACCACCAGAGTCACAGCCAAGGAGGGCCCAAGTATCGTCACTGGTCCGGAAACCACCGCCAGAGTCACAGCCCAGGAGGGCCAAAGCATCGCCATTGGTCCCGAGACCACCGCCACCGCCGGAGTCACAGCCCAGGAGGGCCCAAGTATCGTCACTGGTCAGGATACCACCACCGCCGGAGTAAGTGCCCAGGAGGGCCCCACTATCGTCACTGGTCCAGAGACCACCGCCAGAGTCACAGCCCAGTAGGGCCCAAGTATCGTCACTGGTCCAGAGACCACCGCCAGAGTCACAGCCCAGGAGGGCCCAAGTATCGGCACTGGTCAGGAGACCAACGCCACCGAAGGTGTAAGTGCCCAGGAGGGCTCCACTATCATCACTGGTCCAGAGACCACCGCCAGAGTCACAGCCCAGGAGGGCCCAAGTATCGTCACTGGTCAGGAGACCACCACCAGAGTCACAGCCCAGGAGGGCCCAAGTATCGTCACTGGTCCGGAGACCACCGCCACCGCTGGAGTCACAGCCCAGGAGGGCCCAAGTATCGTCACTGGTCAGGAGACCACCGCCAACACCGGAGTAAGTGCCCAGGAGGGCCCCACTATCGTCACTGGTCCAGAGACCACCGCCAGAGTCACAGCCCAGGAGGGCCCAAGTATCGTCACTGGTCAGGAGACCACCGCCAGAGTCACAGCCCAAGAGGGCCCAAGTATCGTCACTGGTCCGGAGACCACCGCCAGACTCACAGCCCAGGAGGGCCCAAGTATCGTCACTGGTCCGGAGACCACCGCCACCACCGGAGTCACAGCCCAGGAGGGCACAAGTATCGTCACTGGTCAGGAGACCACCGCCGGAGTAAGTGCCCAGGAGGGCCCCACTATCGTCACTGGTCCAGAGACCACCGCCGGAGTCAGTGCCCTGGAGGGCCCCGACTGCCACAGCCCCGCTGGGCAATGATGGAACGTCATGCCACACACCAATGTCCAGTGTAGAAGACGTCATGCCACACACCAATGTTCTTATCAGAACCGCCATGGCAAAGCACCGCTGAACAGTCCTGAACCGCCATGTCAAAGCACCGCTTAACAGGGCAAAGACCGCCATGTCAAAGCACCGCTGAACAGGGCAAAGACCGCCATGGCAAAGCACTGCTGAACAGTCCTGAACCGCCATGTCAAAGCACCGCTGGACAGGGCAAAGACCGCCATGTCAAAGCACCGCTGAACAGTCCTGAACCGCCATGTCAAAGCACCGCTGGACAGGGCAAAGACCGCCATGTCAAAGCACCGCTGAACAGTCCTGAACCTCCATGTCAAAGCACCACTGAACAGGGCAAAGCACCGCTGAACAGGGCAAAGACCGCCATGGCAAAGCACTGCTGAACAGTCCTGAACCGCCATGTCAAAGCACCGCTGAACAGGGCAAAGACCGCCATGGCAAAGCACAGCTGAACAGGGCAAAGACCGCCATGGCAAAGCACCGCTGAGCAGTCCTGAACCGCCATGTCAAAGCACCGCTGAACAGGGCAAAGACCGCCGTGGCAAAGCACCGCTGAACAGGGCAATGCACCGGGTAGGAATGAATGGACCGCCACATCAGGCATCCTTATCCCATGTGCAGCTGGGACAGTGACAGGACACGACCTTTCACGGGGAGACTCATCCAGTCTGGGCACCAGTCCCCCCCAGTACCAGTAGAGACCTGCATCAACTTGAGAGACTGTGGCTTGGCACTCCCCAGGATGTAACAGTGGGCAACCCACCCACTGTAGAGACTTGAGAGACTGTGGCTTTGCACTCCCCAGGATGGCATAAATGGGCATGGAGCCCTGTCATGGATCTGGCTTTGCAGTCATCCGGTTGAGGTGCCCCCCCTTCCCTACCCTCTGAGGTGCCTGTAGTATTTCTTTCTGATGCCCCTGCAGTGTTCTCTCCGATTGTGGTCAGGTATCGTTTGTGGGCCTCGCCCATGCATTTTTAGACTGATGGTGCACGGACATTGTTATGTACATAAATGCACTACTTCTCGTATTGTATATAATTATGACTGATTTTCAAATATATATCTGTATTTTTTTGTATGACATGTATATTGGCACATTACATTGTTTGACCGATTTTCGCTTTGTGTGTTCATTCTTCCGGAGGGATTGTGGGTTGTTACTGTGATTTTTGTGAATGCATTGGTGTGTATGTTGTAATATGCGAGGGTATGACAGGGCTCCATGCCATCCTTGGGAGTGCAAAGCCACAGTCTCTCAAGTCTCTACAGTGGCTGGCTTGCCCACTGTGCCATCCTGGGGAGTGCAAAGCCACAGTCTCTCAAGTCTCTACAGTGGCTGGCTTGCCCACTGTGCCATCCTGGGGAGTGCAAAGCCACAGTCTATCAAGTCTGTACAGTGGCTGGCTTGCCCACTGTGCCATCCTGGGGAGTGCAAAGCTTCAATTTCGCAAGTAGATAACATCTGCCAGTGGCTCGTGAGGGGGACTGGTGCCCAGACTGGATTAGTCTCCCCGTGAAAGTTCCTGTCCCGTCACTGTCCCAGCTGCACATGGGATAAGGATGGTGGTCTATTCATTCTTACCCGGTACCTGCACTGTTCAGCGGTGCTTTGCCATGGCGGTGCTTGCCCTGTTCAGCAGTCTTCACCATGGCGGTCTTTGCCCTGTTCAGCGGTGCTTTGCCATGGCGGTTCTGGACTGTTCAGCGGTGCTTTGCCATGGCGGTGCTTACCCTGTTCAGCGGTCTTCACCATGGCGGTCTTTGCCCTGTTCAGCGGTGCTTTGCCATGGCGGTTCTGGACTGTTCAGCGGTGCTTTGCCATAGCGGTTCTGGACTGTTCAGCGGTGCTTTGCCATGGCGGTGCTTGCCCTATTCAGCGGGCTTAACCATGGCGGTCTTTGCCCTGTTCAGTGGTGCTTTGCCATGGTGGTTCTGGTTCAGACATTGATGTGTGGCATGACGTTCCCTAGACTGGGCATTGGTGTGTGGCATGACGTTCCCTCATAGCCCACCTGGGCTGTGGCAGCCGCGGCACTCCTGGGCACTGACACCGGCAGTGGAGGTGGTCCCCTGACCATTGACGATACTTGCGCCCTCCTGGGCACAGACTCCGGCGGTGGTCTCCTGACCAGAGACGATACTTGGGCCCTCCTGGGCACTGACTCCGGCGGTGGTCTCCTGACCAGTGACGGTACTTGGGCCCTCCTGGGCACTGACCCCGGCGGTGGTCTCCTGACCAGTGACGATACTTGGGCCCTCCTGGGCACTGACTCCGGCGGTGGTCTCCTGACCAGTGACGATACTTGGGCCCTCCTGGACTATGACTTCTGCGGTGGCGGAAGTCTCCTGACCAGTGACGACAGTGCTGGCCGTTGGGTCTCGACCGCCGGGAATGATGCCGCCCTTCTCCGTTGTGATATTCACAACAGGCTGGGCAGACTTCCTCTGGCCCTTCCCCACCTTTGGTGGAGTCACAGCTGACTCTCCAATCCCCTTAGAACCCATGTGAGTTGTCTTCCCACCAGGAGTCTTCACACGGTCCCGTCGTCCACTCTCCAATTTCAGAGCCTTTACAGGGGGTGGGCTGCCAGTGCCTTGGCTCCGGATCACACTGCCTGCCCTGGTGGCCGGTGCACTCCACATACCTTGAACAGGCACCACTGGTATTGGGGGCTTTTTGGCTGAGGCGCTACGACGGGACTGATGAATTGGAGGGGGGGTGGGGGCAAAAAGGTCAACTTTACAGAGGGACAGTTTCTGACGAACACTGGGATGGGTAGTTGGAGGGGGTCTGGGAGTGGAGGTGGTTGTAGGAGGTGTCACTTTAGGTGTTTTGGGTGCAGGTGCATGTACTGGAGGCTGTCGTGAGGTGGATGGATGTTGGGTGTGTGATTGCCGGAGTTTGTGTACTTTGGGAGGGGGCGTCACAGACACACTGGGAGAGGACACAGGGGACATGTAAATGGCAGTGGAGGTGGTGAGTGCAGGTGAGCGGCTTGGGGTGCTGGGTGTCCTTGTGCGATTCATGGTGCCTGTAGATGTGGTGCATGCAGGTGTGTGTGTGTAGACGAGACTGGGAGGGAGGAGGGAGAAGAGAAGGAGGGGGACACAGTGGAAGCAGTGGATGTTGCTGTGTCTGTATGTGGGTTAGGCTTGCGTGAGTGCCTGTGGGTTGTGTGGTGCCTATGTTTGCCTGAGCTACTTGTGTGTGCTGACTTGTGTGCATGCTGGTCTGTAGGTGTGCTTGGGATGGGCTGGGGTACAGGGGTTTGGGTCTGGGTGGAGGAGGTTGGAGGGGGGAGGCTAGACACAGGGACAATGGCTGCCATCAGTGCTGAGGCCAGAGATTGCAGGGTTCGCTGAAGGACAGCCTGACAAGAATGAATGCCCTCCAGGAATGCATTACTGTGTTGCAGCTCTCGTTCTACACCCTGGATGGCATTCACAATGGTAGACTGCCCAACAGTGAGTGACCTGAAGAGGTCAATGGCCTCCTCTCTGAGGGTAGCAGGGGTGACTGGGGCAGGGCCTGAGGTGCCTGGGGCGAAGGTGATGCCCACCCTCCTGGGTGAGCTGGCAAGGGGCGAACGCTGAGGGGCTGCTGGGAGGGCGGTGCTGGTAGGGGAGGTGGCGGCTGTACCTGTAGAAGTGGGGCGCACAGATGGTACCGACACCACAAGGGAGCCCCCATCAGCAGACGAGTCTGTGTCGCTGGTTGGTGATCCGGTGGCCAACGTGAAGCTCCGCTCGCCCTCCGTCCCACTGGTGCATTCAGAGTCCGTTGTGTGGCCCTCCATGGCCATGTGGGATGTAGCTCCCTCGTGCTCCGGTGCCACTGTATCTCTGCCTGATGATGCTGATGTACAAAAGAACAGGGAGAGCAGAAAAAGGGGGGGACAGAAGAAAGACAGGTTGAGTACATGGCATACCGCTACCGTTAGCGGGCAAGACAAACACAGCAGCCCCCTCCATTACGCCGTGCTCCTGCCCTCTGCATATGCAATTTCTGGGATATGGCCTACATGGTAATGGTGGACATCTGCACACATGGATGCCACAGGGGCAACTATACCTCGACTTGGCACTCTACTGAGGTGGGGTAGAGTGCCACATGGGCTGCATTACAGAGGGGCCTAGTCTTCGTGTTTCTGACTGGCCTAGGTACACCCACAGGCCTCCTCCCCCACCCAGACCCCTCTACTGCTCGCAAAGTCAGCAGAATGAGTTTGTACTCCCCCCTTGTGTCTGCTGTGATGCCCTCAAGCACCCATCCAACTCCGGGTAGGCCACCGCCAGGATCCGAAACATCAGGGGGGCCATGGTGCGACGGGCACCCCTCCCACGTTGGGAGGCCATCCCCAGCTGAGCCTCCGCCGTCTTCTTGCTGCAGCGGCGAATGTCCTCCCATATTTTCTGGAAGTGGGTGCCCCGTCTCTGGTGGGCCCCCAGGATCCGGACCTCCTTGGCGATGGCACGCCAAATGTCCCTCTTCTGGTGGGCACTGACCTCCATGACATGCAAAAGGGAAGAGGAACAGTCATTACCAACTGCACCGTCGATGTGAGTGGCCCCCTCCCTACTCTGGCCATGTGGCCCATTCATTCACATGCATTAATGTTCTATGAACTGTGCCCCCTTCCCTCTTCCAACCAGCCCTCTCCACCCAGGCCTAGCCCATACAACGTGCTCCCTGTGTACTAACCTGTTGGTCTGGAGGACAGTAGAGTAGCGTGTACTGGGGGAGGACCCCATCTACCATTTTCTCCAACTCCTGAGTAGTGAAGGCAGGGGCCCTTTCCCCAGATGCAGCAGCCATCGTCGCTTCCAGACCGAGGTCACAGCAGCACTTGCAGTGTAGGTCCTCTCCTGTCGAAGGTCAGGTATCTAGTGATTGAACAGATAGAAAATGGCGGTGACGTCCGCAGCGGTGCGCATCATCACCGCCGGCGCACCTGTTCATTGGCTCCTGGGACCCATAGGGTCCAATGTTAACCAATGCAGCATAGCGCCGCGGTCTATGAGGGGTTTGTGGGTGATGTGGGTGTGTGTTTTATATAGTATTGTGTGTGTGGGAGTGGTGTGTGTATGTGTATCAAGTGTGTGTATTTTGAATTGTCCAATGTGGTGATGTTTTGGAGATGTGTGTGTATTTTGAGCACGGGGTGTATACCGCCAATGGAATACCGCGGTTGAAAGACCGCTGCGTGGATTCGTGGGTCGTAATAGCATGGGCGTGTTTTTGTTGGCGTGGAGGTGGAGGTTTTGTTTTCGCCATTTTAACACTGACCTTTAGTGTGGTGGAGTTGTGTGGGTGTCTGCATTTCGGCGGATTCCGAGATGTGTGTCATAATAGCTGTGGCGGACTACCGCCACCGCGGCGGTGTATTGGCGGTCTTCTGCACGGCGGTAAGCGCTTTTTACCGCCAATGTTGTAATGATCCCCAGAATGAAGTGCATCGTAGATTGTGCAAATCTTCCCACACAGGGACACTTCGGTAAACTTTTACTCCATATCCTCATCTTTGGGAAAGCTACTAGAACGTGCAATGTCCTTAAACGTATCCAGGTTAAGTAAAATCTGTCTTGGATATTTACAACTGTCAATAAATTGTTTCGAATTGTACCGTTAGCTTCCATCATGTAAAGTGCTACTGTAGGTTTCCTACATTCTCTATTTACTCTATCGCCATCCCTCCACTTCATTAATTGGTTTTTCAATTATTTTTTGCTAAATTGAAGAATAATATCTGGATAGTCTAAGTGTAAATCTAGGTTTCTGCTTTTCAACAAATCTTTTCAATGCACAAACCATGGGATTTTATCCCAGTGTTCTAGTGTAAGGCAATCTTTAATTATCTTTTTAGTAAATCTAGTCCCTTCTTTAGACCGAATGTCATGCCAAGCCAGTAGGGCACTGGTATATATTAAATCTTCCACGTAGGGGCAATCCAATTCCCTATGTACCATATACTGTAAGTAGACATAGTGTTTGGTACTGCTAGTAGTCTACAGAGGAATTTATTCTCTAAAGTTTGTAATGACTGTATCTCAGGTGTTAGGCCACAAAGGGCAGAACCATAATGCAATGTAATTTCCATTCTTGGAAAATGCTTTCAAGACGCTGGTCTTTGTGACCCTCGAATTGAAGCAGACATGATAGCAAAAGGATCAATATAATCAGTACTAGAAGGCTGTACGTACAATTCTGCAGTTCAGTACACAAGTGTGTGTACGAAACTATGATGAGGCGCACTTGGTTGGAAGTTATTCCCTGGGTGGAGAAGAATTACAAAGAGAACATTCAGGTAGTCTACTCCTTCATTGAGGATGTTCTTGACTTTAGAAATGACCTTTGCTAACAGAGATTAGATGACTTCTTGCAGATTGCTGCCTTTGCCAAAATAAAACAACTTTGGGATGTATTCCTGCAACATCTTCCGTGTGACAATGGAGATCTTTCTGCATTTTGGATGCTGTATCTGGATATTGTTGAAAATGTCTTGCTAGATCTGCTGCGTGCAGCTCAAGAAGGAAATTGGTATTTACATCTGACCACCATATGCTCTATGATCCCATGGTGTTTTGCGTATGACAGGATGAACTGTGCTAGATAGCTTACTGTATACTATGACGAAATGACATTACTTCCAGTGAAACATCCAGAGAAACACCACAACTTCATCAACGTATGTTTTTCAGTTCAACGTTCAGATGTTAATCCGTTTGGACGAATTCCGGTCGATCAAGCGATAGAGGTAAAAGTCAACAAAGACACACAGACTCCGGATGGTTCAACATGGTTCAACCTCAAGGAGGGTACTGTGAAAAGATATTATACAATGGCTGAACACAGAAGTGCCTTTTTGGGTCAGATAAGGGAAATTGTCTTACTCACGCAGACCTACATAAGTCATCAATTGAAAAAGATGAAGTTACTATTACGAGAGCTGTTAGTCGGGTTCAAATGTGGATAAACCCATTTGTTGGGCCACATGATCTCTTTAGTCTCACCACAGCAAAAAAATGACATAATGAAGGCGCATGAAATAAGTGAGCACTGCTATACAGACTTCAAAATTGAGAATAATCCACCTATAAAGAAGTTTCATGACCCAATGAAAATGAACAAACTAAAAACCTTCACTAACATGTCCAAGAAGAAGGCAGTGAACAGCAATTGCAGGACAATCATCATGAAAGCAGACAAAGCACTATTTGGTCAAATTATTGCGACAACAGAGAATCAGAACCTTCAAATATAGGATGTACTCTCTCATCCCTTGGGACCTTTACCATTAAGAACCTTTACCTTGGGTTTTAGCAACTCCAGAAGGTCTGTAGCGAAAGACAAACAAAGCTGTTTTAGCAACATACTTTCAGAAAACTGTTACCCTTGCTGAGTAAATACCTGGAAATCCAGCCACGCTGAATGACAGCATGGTTCTTTTTCAGAGAGTAAAAGGAGAAGAATTAAACTTTGGTGAGGTGGCTATGTCTGTCTTGTCCATGGCTTTGCGGGAAGGAAATAGGACTCAAAGAGAATGAGACGTCTATTAAGAACAGCAATCAAAGGGGAAGAACTCGGGCACAAGTTACAGAGCATCTCACCTTCCCAGATTGTTGGACAGTGGAGGAAAGTCCTCAGCTATGCAAGGAATAAAACTGCTCTAATCTTATTTCTTGCTAACGAATGGAGGAAACCATGGTATTTTGTAAAACTTTGTAAAACTTGTGAATGAAACACTGTTCACATACTGTGAAAGTAAATGGTACAAAATCACATCTGAAGGAAGCCACGAAGTGCCCGATCTCAACACTACATGCGAAGAAGCAGATGGTCGTTTGTCACTGCATGCTGCACACGCTGCTGATGAGGGTTATGAGGCAATAATGATATGCTCAGATGACACCAATGGATGTGTTTATTATGTGTATGGGATTCCTTGACAGAATCTAGGCTAAATTGTTTCTGTAATGTTGCACTAAAATACGCATACAGTTCTTGACATTGGGAAAATAGCTTCAACTCTTGGTGAAAATGTTTGTCGAGCTATGATAGGTCTCTATACGTTTACTGGTTTTGACACCGTAAGCACATTTGCGGGAAAAGGAAAAAGGAAAAGTAAGTGCATTCAAAATCCTGTCTGCCAACAGACATACACAGGAAACATTTTTGCAGCTCGGAGATGAATGGGATCGCTCCTAAGAATTAATGGTCAAATTGGAACAATTCTCATGCTTGCTGTATGCACCAAAATCTTCGGTTCATCATGTGAATGAGTAGAGATATCACCTATTCTGAGGAAAGAAGGGTGAGATAGACAGTCATCAACTTCCACCATGCAGGGACTGTCTAAAGAAACATGCTGAACGTGTGAATGATCAAGCCGCTATAAGCAAAGGGAGATGTTTTCTGAATGATCCACAGACACCTAGGCCCTCATTACAACATTGGCGGGCGGCAAGTGCCCACCAAGTTGTAACTGCTGTGCGGCCGCCAATGCGGCCGCACTCCTGCGGTGGCCATTACGACATCCCCGCTGGGACGGCGGGCGGAAACCAAATGGAGCTGGTGGTGTTGCGGCGGTGCGGCGGGTGCAGTTGCACCCGTCGCGCTTTTCACTGTCTATGCAGACAGTGAAAAGCTCCATGGGGCTGTGCCAGGGGGCCCTGCGACTCCACTTTCCACCATCCTTTTCATGGCTGTTCCTACCACCATGAAAAGGCTGGAGGGAGGGAGACTCGTAATCCCCTGGGCAGTGCTGCAAGCAGCGCTGCCCTGGAGGATTAAATCTGCCAGGACCACTGTGGCAGAAAACCGCCGGTCCCGGCGGTGCAACCGCGGTGGTCGTAGTACCCAAAATTGCACCGCCAGCCTGTTGGCGGTGCAATTGACAAAACAGCTCTGGCGGGTTGTAATGAGGACCTATATGTTAATCATTACAGTTAATAATCATAATTATTTTTAAATTACATTGAATGTAACCAATCTGGTGGAATTAGATTAATTTTTCAACATATGATGATGAATTTGTGTGCTATTTATCAAAAATATGAAAACTATTATTTTTTTTGTCTGTTGTTGCTAATCCAACAATAGACAAAAACCAAAGAGTGAAGACTTACTATCACATATTTTCCATCTCTAGGCATCCATACCTTACAAAAAAAATCATGTTAGAACCCATCCTCCTGAGTGGTACCAATGGCCTAAATTTGGGGTCCTGGCTCATGGTCTAAATGCTAAACAATCTCCAAAAAGGTAAACTGGTTTCTGTGAGGAAGCCTTCATCTGAGAAACAGTTGTCGTACATGGCAAATAGCTAACCAAATTTACAACACACTTAAGAAATTAGAACGTAAAAGGTCCAAACCATTTTACTTAAACAAATAATATCTTAATACATAAAAGGCAACAGAAGTGAAGGAAATATGATGTAGGAATTAAGGGTTATAACAAAATCGGATAAAAATGCTTTTTAGTTCTAAATGAGGTTTGTTGAAAAAATAGTTATTTTCTCATAACCTCCAGATAGAGGCAGCATTGTTTTTATATGATGTCCTGTGATGAAACAAAAAAAAAATGGTACTGTAGCCGTTGAAGTTTTTTTAGGAGAAAATATTATTAAAAAGACATATTGAAAAGGAAAAGTTATGCACACTTCCACTAGAACTCTTCAACTTCACAAGGAATGTTCTTCATAAAATATACCTTAGCAAAGGGTCTTCAAATCTTCATGGCTGATTCTTGAGTCACAAGATAATAGTTTTCATTTGGTGGTTCAGAACACTCACAATTCTCCAGCTCCACGGTAAAATGCCACATTCAATACGATCTTCAAGATTTCTTTGTAAAACATTTTCTTTGTCCACTAGACCTGCTACGCCTTCCCTCCTCAAACTGAAAGCTTGCCAGCAATCTGGAGATATGTCCAATTTTAAGTAGTCCACAGATTTTTTTTCAGACAAGCAACGGCTCCCTCTAACCTAGGATAATCGGCACACAAGGGGGAGAATGTACACAGGGTAAGCAGACTTTTCAGGCATGTCCTGACTCCTATATCCCTGGGGTCAACAGAAGGCTTTTGCAGCAGGGGCCACCTCAATTCTCAAATGCAGGGACAGGGGAAACAATAAAAATTATAATTTAAAAAAAGGTACCTTTCTGATGCCGCCTCTTCATTGCTTCTCTTCTCTCCTGGTGTGCCAGCAGTCCCTGGCACACCAGCAAAGGTTCCCCATGCAATCCTGGTGCAGCTATCATGCTATGCCTAGCATAAGAGCAGCACCATTGGTCTGAGCGGCTTGTTCTGCTGCTCTGACACTGCATGGGAATCTTTTCAGTTTCTCCAACCTGACTGTGCAACACAGTCAGGTTGAAGAAACAAAAGTGTGCAAGTCAGTTTGGCCGGCCTGAGATGGCTGGCTAATCTTACATGCACACTTAATGCACTGACTCCACTCCCCTTCCACTCCAACCCATGGACCAGCCCCACCCCTCCCTGCAGCTCCTGGCTGAGCCAGCATTTAAAAAATAAAACAATAGTATAATATTGTTTTATTTTTCAGCTGGTGGTTCTTAGCCAGGGGGACAACGCTCCTTCGCCACTGTGAAGTAGCTGCCCCTGGACCATTGTCACTAGATGTTGTAGCAATGTTCTGGACTTAGAGACTCAAGTGAGAGCTAGAGACAATTCTTTTCACAGGTTTGTCCCGATTGACAGGAATGCTTCCGTGCCACAAACAGGAAACTATTTTTTCAAAGTAACCCTTGGTTTATCTCATTGGGTTGCTTCTATCAAGCATGAAAGAAAATATCCAGCAGCTAGATCCCCATCTAATCCCGTCCTCCTGCAGACTTGAGCTTCAGAAGCCTCTCATTTTTTTAAAGCACATTCTATACTATGCAAGTGGGATAAGGCTTCTCAACATTCCTGCTTTGATGCCAAATGATTAGATATAGTTTCATGTGTGTATGATGGTTTCTCATGAAGCACAAATCATTTCTTGTTTTTTTGTGGGACCACTGAAGATTTTCTTTTTCATTTTGTATTATTCTTTGCCAGCCTTGCAAAGGCTGAGAAGTTAAAAAATATAAGTACAATACGCAAAGCTGTTTATTATGGTTACTTTGAAAATTCACTTACCCATAATGAGAGCTGTCGTCCATGGCCAGGGCCTTTCCATATATGACAAAATTCCTCACACTGGCATCTGTAATCCTAATTGGGATCCAACAAAAATTAAGTTACGTTCCTTCATATAACTAAAATGACTGATGGGTATAACCAAATTTCCCCCACCCTGTTTGACCGTCATTATCCACCCTAGTAGGCCATGTTACCATATCTTTTGGAAAAATTAATCATCCTTGGAGGCCAATTCAACACAAAAGCCTATGACCCCACGAGGCTTGAAGACAATAAACTGCCAAAACCCAGAATAATAACTTCACAACTACTCATCCAAGCTTTAGAAAAAGATCATAGATCTGGCCAAATCTTTAACTTTTTGCCTTCTGTCTCCCTAGCCATTGATTAGAAACAAGTCTAGATTCCAAACATACCAATACAGAAACAAGCATTGGCAAAGCAAATAGGTCTCGCCTATACAAGAGCTATTTCCTTTGGCAATGTGGTTGCATTGTTGTACACCAGTGTGGCTACTATCCAGCATGACTAAAGGCATGGAGTGTCAGAGTAGAGTTTCGTACAGTGGATTTGTTGGAACTTCGTAGAGGGGAGTAGGAGGGGTAGAGCTTCATAGAGTTGAGCAGAGCAGAGTAGAGTTCATTGGCAGAGTATCGTGGAGTGGAGTGGGTTGGAGTGGTTGAGGTAGTGGGATGGATTGGATTAGAGTAGATTAGAGTGAGGTGGATTGGATTGGGGTAAAGCAGGGTGGATTGAGGGGAGTGGGGTTGATTGGTGTGGGGTGGATTGACATGCACTGGATTGAAATGCAGTGAGGTGGATGCGATTGGGGTGGATTTAAATGGGGTGGATGATTTGGATTGGAGTGATAGGGCTGGGGTGGATTGGACTGGGGTAGGGTGGATTTGAGTAGGCTAGATTGGGATGGAATGAACTGGAGTGGGGTAGATTGGACTGGAGTGGGGGATAGGACTGGAGTCGGTGGACTGGATTGGGGTGCAATGGATGGAATTGATTGGAGTGGGATGGATTGCACTGGAGTGGGGTGGATTAGAGTGAGTGAGGTGGAGTGGAATGGAGGTGGTGGATTGGAGTGGGGTGAGGTGGATTGGATTGGGGTGTGGTGGGCTGCAGTGGGATGGATTGGATTGGAGTGGGGTGTGGTGGATTGAATTGGGGTGGATTGAAGTGAATTGGAGTGGGGTGAATTGCAGTGAGGTGTGGTCCATTGGAGTGGAGTGGATGCCTTGGATTGGATTGGAGTGGGGTGGACTAAACTGGGATGGGGTCAGATGGATTATATTGGCATTGGGTGGACTAAAGTGAGTATATTGGATTGAAGTGGGGTTGATTGAAGTGGGATAGGCTGGATGGATTGGATTGGAGTGCAGTGAACTGGACTGGGATGGGGTGGATTGGGTAGAGTGGGATAGACTCGAGTGGAGTGGAGTGGGGTGGATTGGAGTGGGTGGGGCTATTAGGGTGGGTTAGATTGGGGTGGGGTGGATTGGAGTGGGGTGGGGTGGATTGCATTGAGGTAAGGTGGACTGTATTTGCATGGTATGAATTGGATTGCAACGGAGTGGACTGGAGTGGGTGAACTTGATTGGGATGGACTTGATTGGGGTGGACTGGATTGGGGTGTATCAGAGTGGGATGGACTGGAGTGTATTGGATTGAGTGGAGAGGAGTGAATGGGTTAAGTGGGATGGATTGGGTGGGATGGTGTGCACTGTATTGAGTGCAATGGATTGGATTAGAGGGGGGTGGATAGGTTTGGGTTGGAGTGGATTCAATTGGTGTGGGGTGGATTACACTGGAGTGGTGTTGAGTGGATTGGTGTGGGATGGGTTGGATTGGGTCATAGTGTATTGATTGGAGTGGGGGGGCTGGATTGGAGTGGGGTAAATTAAGGTGGATTGGACTGGAGTAGGGTGAATTAATGTGGACTAGATTAAAGTGGATTGTAGTGGAGTGGGATGGATTTGGGTGGATTGGATTAGAGTGAAGTGAGGTGAGGTGGACTGCGTAGCAGTAGACTTGGAGTGAGGTGGATTGGGTTGGATTGGTGTGGTGGGTTGGATTGGAGTGGGGTGGAGTGGGCTAGAGGGGGCCAGAGTGGACTGGAGTAGATTAATGTGAGGTGCAGTGGGTTGGATTGGGGTGAGGTGCATTGGAATGGAGTGGGGTAGATTGGACTGGGCTGGATATGGGTAGATTTGATTTGTGTGGGGTGAACTGGATTGGTGTGAGGTGGAATGAATTGGTGTAAGGTGGGGTTGATTATAGTGGGGTGAATTGTGGTGGAAGAGAGTGGGGTGAATTGTGATTGAGTAGGGTGCATTATATTGGGGTGAAGTGAGGTGGATTGGGCAGGTTGTTTAGGATTGGAGTGGGTTCCTTTGGATTGGAGTGGGCAGGTTGAAGTAGGGCAGTATTTTTGGATTAAAGTGGGGCAGATTGAAATGGATTGGAGTGGTGCAGGTTATTCTGTGTTGAAATGGGGCAGATTGGAGTGGGGACGGGTTTTTGGATTGTTGTGGGGCAGATTGTAGTGGGCAGATTGTTTTGGATTGTAGTGGGGCAGATTGGAGTAGGCACGATTGTTTTGGATTGGAGTACAGCAGATTGCAGTGGTGCAGATTGTTTTGAATTGGAGCAGTTTAGAGCGGGGTAAATTGTTTTGGATTGGATTGGGGACAGATTGTTTTGGGTTAGAGTGGGGCAGATTGGAGTTGGGTAAAAGGGAGTGAAGCATATCGTTTTGGATTTGAGTGGGGCATATTGCTATGGATTGAAGTGGGGTAGATTGTTTTGGATTGGAGTGGGGTAGATTGTTTTGGAATTGTGAGGGTGTTTTGGATTAGAGTGGGGTGAATTGGAGTGGGCAGAATTGACTGGGGTGGGTTGGATTGGATTGGAGTGAGTGGTTTGAAATGGAGTGGGGAGCGGTGGATTGTTGTGTGGTGGATTGACTGGATTGTAGTGGGGTGGATTGGGGTGTACTGCATGATAATGTGTTAAAGCATCATTTCAGAAATTAAACCTAATAAAGAAACAATGTCACTTTGCAATATTTCAAATAAGACAATTGTCATATTTTAAGAATAGTGCCCACGAGCAACACAAAAGAAAACATGAGTGGAAAGTGAGAAAAGATGACTTGGCAAAATAACAGAAATTTAGCTATAAAAAATACAACTTTTTAATTTTGATTGTTATGTTTGTGTTGCTAGGCACGTTTTTGCCAGTGACAAGCCTTCTGTTTGCAGGGTACTAGAAGTTAAAAAGAACAAAATAGTACCCCAAGCTCGTCAGGAGCAGGGGATAGGCACTGATTACGTTGAATCAATCAGTGCTTGGTCCCTGCTCCACAGAGAGTAATGGAAATGATGCCAGGCCTGCGGTGATGAATTATGAGGCTATAAAGAAGAGTGTCACACAAGCCAATAAATGCGAGCGATAGGCAGGCTCCAAGTGTTTTACTGTACACAAAAGAGACTCGTAAACAATACGCATGTGCTATCGCATGCACTCGCAGGCTCGACCCTAATAAAAAAAAAAAGGTTTTCCCATCCACTAGACCAGTTAAAAGAAGTCTCTCTTTGCACATGATCTTAAATAAAAGACTAACCCCCACCATCCTATAGAGCACTTATCGACTACCCATTTACTTGCCTAGTATACATTTCCTACATCAACCCATCTAAATCAGTTCATTCTTTAAATCCATGGCTTCAAACCTAACTCCAGTCAATGATGTATTCTTCTTAACCTCAGTAGAGGGCTGTTGCCCCCACCATTACTGAATCATCCTTCAAGTATTTTTTTTTTTAGTTTCCTCCCTTACCGCAGTACCAAGCATGAAACTGCAGCACGAGGAGGCATCAAACTCCCATCAGGAGAGGAAAGAACTGTAAGGTGTTACCTAATGCTGATAAGCCCATTGCTCCAGTAATAAACTCAAGCACTATATAAATTCCACAGTAACAATCTGATTCATTGTGTTTGGTACACTTACAACCTGATGTACTATAATTCAGCAGCACAAACTGGTGCATGTCGCAGCCTTTAGCAACAACCTGATTCACTATCCATGCTGTAGAAAACAACCTATGCCGTATACAATATTATGAAAAAAGAATACGCTCAAATAATATAAAAGGGAATTTTAAGGTCATGGGTATGACAAACAACTTCCCCCACAAATTGCAAAGCATCACAAAGTTTATCTTTGAGTTGCATGTGTACATTTAACAAAGACTTGCAAAAAATAAGAACTGCATACACACTTTGAATTTGCAAGTTCACACTTCAAACAAGCAAGAACTAAATAAAGACCGAGTTGTCATGTAGGCACTGTGCAGGACATGCCGAATTGCTTGGAGCACTAAAACCAAGAATTTACCAATACATGTGTGATATTTACTTACAAGAGCTCACTGAGCACTTATGAAAAAGAAAAAGTCTGAAATAATTACTTATCACACACTTCTCTCATTTCTGATAATAAATAGTAATGCCTAGCCTTTTTTTAGTGAAATGAAGAAACACTGCATTACAGCACAAAGATATCGAGAGCAGTTATCATCAACACCAAATACTTATATATAATGGTGTTAGATTTGCCACGATTGTCAGCTTATAGGCGACGAAACATACATTTATGGGCAAATCATCAACCCTTAATTGTAAAAATTTTATTACTGAATTGAGGTATTACGATTAGATTTTGTTTGGCACTGTAATTTAGTGCAGATAAAGTTTTTAGACGATTGCAAACTATCCACTTCACAAAGATTGCGAAGGTTTGGCACCTCTGAACACTTTAATGCTTGAGGACAGACAGACATTCTTGGAAATTCGTGGGAGCTAATTTTTGAGGCAGAAATTACCCAAAAGAAAATATAGCATAGAATTTGGAGTCTATTCACTATGGGAAATATCATTGTAGAGATCTCTGCACAATGAGATTTTCACGTAAGCATAGGTCGACATCTTTATATGGATGATATTTACGAATTTTGGAATAAGATTTCTGTCAAGTAGTAGACTTATGAATTTCACTATGTTACATAATGGGGAGTTACTACTAGTAAATTTACAGACAGATTTCTACTATACGCCAGTTTGGAGAGATCTATGACACAGATCATCACCAGTGCGGAAGAAATCTCCCAGCAGAAAGGAATAGGGAAACACCATATACCTGACTCATATTACACACACCTGACATTCATTAGCACTGCAAACAATTAAATACATCCCAGGCTCTGCCCTTTTCCACCTGGATAACGTGACCCTTTGGGCGACAGGAACCAGATTCAGCTGATGATGAAATCTGTTACGACTCTGTCGTCCCATCTCTAGGGGGCGCTGTAAGGGGACTGTCGGAAGCCTGGGAATCACCTTAAACACTTATCTAGAGTCCCGTGCTGACTCCTGTTTGTTTCTCTTTTTACCATGGTACACTTGTGTAGTACTACATTTGCTTCTTGGACTGCAAATCCCATAATGCACAGCCTGGTAGTCAGGAAAGCCTGGATTGTGTTTCACATTGTTTTCTTTGGGAGAAGTCCAGTTGCTCCTTTTCACCGGATCCCCTCCTCCAGGACTTGCAAGTGTCTGAAACTACACACACCTGAGACCTCTCCTGTGCAGCCCAGATTGGAACTGCTTATAAGCAGCCATTTCCTCAAGATCCCATCGTGCATTGGAGTTCGATTCCTTTGTGTTACAGACATGCACCATCAAAACTAGCCAGGGGTGCTGCACACAGTTTGGGAACCACTTAGCTATTTCCAGTTCGGACACAAAAAAACTACAGCAAGTGGTTCCCAAACTGTGTGTGGCGCCCCTGGCTAGTTTTGATGGCGCACCAGGGAGCTGCGACTCCCAGTTTGGGTACCACTGCCTTATCGGATGGTGTTCCAGTTTTGTTCTGTTTCTGTTTCTTCTTGGTTATTTGTGTCTGGTAAGTGTTCTATCAGTTCTCACCAGTGTATAAGTTTCCTCCTTTGTACTGGGGTTGGCTCCTGGTTTCCAGGAGGCAATTCCAGCCCCCATCCTTGTCTAGTGTTATACCTTGTCTTTCGTGGCTAACAGTGACAGTGTGCTATTGCTGTTGTCCCGGGAATCGCCATTGTGTTTCCAGCTGGACCCGCAAGAGCTTGTCTTGTGTATGTAAGTACTATCCTTGTTTGTGCTCTAGGGTCCAGAGACAGAATCACTTCTGCTGCCTCCTTTCTATGGGGTTGGCAGAGTGACTATCTGTAAACAGAGGCATTGACATTCCCTGTCACTGTGGGAGGTTCTGCGCCTTACTCTGTGTACAACCCCAGTATGTTTGTCCATTAGTAATCTGTTTCCTGTTTGTTCACACAAGGGTTGCCCTGCTTTTACTTTCCTGTGCCTGTCCATAGCTGTCCTTTCCGTGTATACCTTTAGCTGCTCTTCTGCCCCAGTATACTACCTCTTTAGGATATTCAGTGACCTCAAGGGGTGTCCTAACCAAAGTCCTGATCAGACCTGCCCAAAACCGTGTCAAAATCATGCAGGTAAAGGTGAATTTGTGCCAGATAAAAGTGGAAAATGTTATTCCTGGTATTGGACTTGGACCTTGCTTTAGTTTCTCACCCTCGAACAGTGTATCCTATTTACTATGCATCCTGACTTGCCATATGCCTGTCTGTTCCAAGGAATACAAATTAAAGTCCAGGTAAAACCGCTACATTCCTTTATTTTGTTATTCTCCTAATCCACACCCTTGTTACACCCTTTCTCCCTCACAGTTAGGTACACATCTCACAAATCTCAATGAAATGTCTAAAACAGATTATTTAGTTTTTAATAGACGGTACACATGTTACACTTTCTTTAATTTAAAACGATTTCCAGATACAGTTGTTATATACCAACGTGCTACCCGTATATCATTGTTTGGGTCATTGATATATCTGTAATTGAAAAATCAATAAAATGTGATGTAAAAACAGTTCCCATTTAAAGTGCTTTCATATTTTCTCTTGGAACAGGAGTAACACCTACATCTACAGTGTAAACCAGGAGACACGTCTAAGCATATCCCCACAACACATACGGGTATGCCATACCTTAATGATTTATACTACGGCAATATTGTGCTTTGAATGAATTTGCTTTACATCCATAAACACTGAGTTAATTGTAACTTTAATAAACATGTTTATGGTACCTGTGATCAACACATAATAACTGATATTTTATTTACTTTTGACTCTTATAATGCCCTTCACCATTTACAAGCTTTAACATTGTCTCTTTATCAACCAACTGCAAACACCTCCTCTTCTGCTTCATCCAGTGAGCCAAGATGTGGCTTGGTCATGGAAACAAGACAGATAGTGGAGAATGATATAGGCCTTTAATAGAAGGAAAGTTCAGAGCAACGAAATTAGAATTTTGCACTCAGAGAAGGTCACTTACCGGCCAGATACTTTTCGTGTCCTTGCCCAGTGAAGATTTTACCTTCAGACATAGACACGTTTTTGGAGCTTTGATTCTTGCAGTCTGGGAGGGTTTCAGGCATTAGTCAAAGAGGGGTCAAGAAGGTCAGATGCCTTCTCTCTGATTTCCTGCTGAATCAGATTTGCTGCTACCAAAAAGCTCGGAGCAGGAGCAACAAGAACAGCAATCAGCAAGCAGCAATGCACCTTCGTAAGATTGGCTGGGCAGGTTGGTCTCACCCCTCCTGAAGTCCTTGAAATAGAATAGTTTCTAAGTCACAGGCTTCAGGAAACGTTAGGAAGAATGCACCTTGACACCAGCCAAGTGGGACAGCACCTTGGGGGTCAAGATTCACTCCAGTAGAGGCCAGCACCAGGGTCCAGGGAAGGAACTGTTAGAATTGACCAGCTGGGTAGTGCCAGAAACAACCTTTTATGGGTTGCTGTGTCCCTTAAACTTGAACAGGAGGTCAGCTTTATGACCCTTGGAGTCAATTCCTTTGTCCTGGAAACAAGAGTAAAAGCAGATCTAGTCCCCCCGCCAAGTTGTAACCGCCGTGCGGCCCCCAATGTGGCCCCACTCCTGCGGTGGCCATTATGACATCCCCGCTGGAAACTGAGTTTCTGCCCGCCCGCCCAGCAGGGATGACGGCTGCAACACGGGAGCAGGCTCCAAATGGAGCCGGCGGTGTTGCGGCGGTGCGACAGGTGCAGTTGCACCCATCGCGCTTTTCAGCTCCATGGGGCTGTGCCAGGGGGCCCCTGCACTGCCTATGCCAAAGACATGGGCAGTGCAGGGGCCCCACGACTCCCCTTTCTGCTAGCCTTTTCATGGCGGTTACTACCGCCATGAAAATCCTGGAAGGAGGAGAACTCGTAATCCCCTGGGCAGCGCTGCAAGCAGCGCTTCCCTGCAGGATTAAATCCGCTGGGGCCACTGTGTCAGAAAACCCTCGGTCCGGCGGTGCAACAATACCCAAGATTGCACCGCTAGCTTGTTGGCAGTGCAATCTACAAAACAGCCCTGGTGGTCTTTGACCACCAGGGTTGTGATGAGGGCCCTAATCTTCAAGGCCCTGCTCAGGACACATACAGCGTGTGCAGACTTCTTATTTTCTTCCACAGTGTAGAAGCTAAAAAGTCAGGGAAAAATCAAAGGCGCTTACTGTAGTAAGAGAAAAAGATTTAATAAGGTGGTAAGGGAAAATTGGCCCTCAAATCCAACTGTTCAAATTGCAGAAGTATAGCATGATCTTTTATTCCTATAAACCACAAAGGGTGGTCTCATAAGTTGTCCAATGAAAGTTTAGCTCATAGTCGTTTCTCTGTAATCATGCATATGTGGATTACATGCCCCGGTATCTCCGGGAAAAATTTCATAACATTTATATCCATTCAGGCCACAGTAATATTGCATTATAAGCAAGTACAAAGAAATAATCACATGTTTCTTAAGATTGAGTAACATGTTGGGCAATGGCAGTTGTCTTGATACCATGATCAAATATTTGTGATGAGCTAGCATGCTGTGGTACATCACGAGTGCTGTCTCTTGAGCAAGCCTTGCATCAAATTCCATTCCAAACATGAAATCAGTAAAACAATTTGTTAATTAAAGTCATGTAATTCAACAATAGTCAGTGTCTTATCGTTAAGTGTCACAGGGATGGCTCAGAAAACAAGATGGATTCCTGTACACATAAAACTGGTCCCCACATATACTGTATGCTTGACCCAAGCCTGTGAGTGCAGGGGGACTACTGGCCCATCGAAAAACAATAGGGTAAAGGTTCCCAGGATCAAACATACCCACTTATGCAGCACTCTTGTGTGCCATATTGCAACATATTCCATAGTGGTCCACTGTACCAGGTCTACCAAGATTTTGGAATGCCTTTGAATTGCCATCCAATCTATAAATCCTATAATGTAGTATAGTTTAATAAAACCCTTTTCCTCTTGTGGAGAGCCTTTGTGCCCATCCCAGAAATGTGGCTGGGAAATGTGGTCACTCTAAACCAGTCCCGGGAGAAGCTCCTCTCCCACTTGGATTAGTGCCTGCCCGACTAAAGGAACAAAGGAGGGCCCTAACCATGGGGAAGCTGTGATATGGTAAGCCTCATTGAAGTTGAATGCATTCCTAGGCACAGCACCAATGGTTATCCTGTCAAAGGAACAAAGCTCCTCCCTACACCCACAAACGTTATCTCAGGTCTGGCAAGTTTACACCTCACGAAGGGGGCTAGTCAGCTCTTGGGTGTCTGTTGGGGCTAATGCAATTAGACCTCTAAAGGTTTCAAATAGGGAAAAGTTAACTTCTAAAAGTAGCTTTTCCAAAATAGGTATTACATATTCAAACTTCACAAGTGAATCATTGTGGTAATAATTATTTCACAAAGTTCAAAAATGAAATTTGTGTTTCCTAGCTGTATAAAACAATATTAAATGTAATACTGTATCTTGAATCTTTCCTATGAACAGATAGTATTTCTACAGTGAAAAATGCTTGTGGGACCTTGTCACTGTCACGGTCCCTTCACAAGCAGCACTTAGCCTGGAAGAGGCGTGCAATGGATGTTGCTGTGGGTGTGCCACAGCAACACCTACAGTATTGCATTTTGACTCTGCCCCAGATTTATGTGTTTTTGTAAACTTGAGGCAGCGCCAAAATCTAACGGTACCCCAGGGGTGGCGTTAGAAGGGAACAACGAGGTGAAATGCTTTAATTTCTCCTCTTTTTTTTTGCTCTTTCTTTGTGTGCTACATTAAATCGCCATTTAAGATTTTTTTTTGTGCATTAAGGTGTTCCTTCCTGCACAAAAACAATCTCCCCCTCAACGTAGCCATCCTTGCACAATGGTGCAAGGGTTGCTGCATTGACACATGCATCAAATACAGCACCGGCACAGGAGGAAACACTGAGGTGAGCCATATTCTTTTGAATATGGTGCATCCCTGCATTTTGAAAATGACAGTGCGTGACACTGCCATATTTGGTGTAGCGTCACACACCGTCATTTGTTATTAAATCTGACCCTTAGTCTGAGTGAATTTGTTAAGGCACTCCCCAGATATCAAATAAAAGCCCACGAAAATATGAACATAAGCATTTAACTTGAATGCAGTGAAACACCTGTAGATGCCAAAATACTCACAGCAGTTAAGCAATGATAGACAGAAAATCTGCAATACATCAGTAGTAAATATATGCAGTGAAAATATATATAGTTAAGCTAAATACTTAAGAATTAAAATGGGAGTTGAATCCTTCATCCTTACCAGCAACAAGCCGAGGAACGCTGAATGGCTGAGGCAGGAAATCTTCCCAACATGGCATTTTTTTCCCTGAACAGTGCATACACTTTCAGGCAATCTCCTTCCTTTGTACCAAGTTTCCCCACCTTATATACCTTAAATTAGCTCAAGAGGAATATTCTAGTAATCTCCCCCTCCCTTTGGTTATGAAATTCAAGCACTGGCTGTACTCGGTCTCTGTTGAAAACACGCGAAGAAAAGGGCTCTGCCCCCATGCGCATACCAGAGAGCTAGAACTGTACTTTTCCTTGATGAAAACATTCCCAGGCTAATACTCTCTTATCATATCTACCTTCTACATCCCCCATGTTGTGTTCCAGCACTGTATAACCCTGTGCTGGTGAGAAAAGTGGAAAACACATTCTTTGTGGAAAACAAGCTCAGTGTGGAAAAACACTGTGCCGCCACTGTGATGGCACCTGAAGCTAAGCACAAAATAGAGTCAGTGGTCAAAATGGAGTCGGGGATCAAATACACATGGCATTACAAGATCCTAGAGAATTTAACAAAAGCATGCTCTATTTCAGTGTCATCTGGCCAGTGTTCTCTACTATCTCCTTAACTATACTTTTCAAGCTGTCCACCCTTGCCTTCCATGCCAGGAGTTCTCCACAGCCTTTGCCATACTCATGGTGTTCCAATGTACTAATATCCCACCTTCGTCGTATCTTCACTTCTAAATAATCTTTGTGTTTGTCATCCGAAGTAGTGCCACATGTACGAGGGGTGTGCCTCAACCTTGCAGCATGCATCATGGCACATGTGCAATGCAAACCCCCAAGTAACAAATGCTAAGACAGGCAAAGCCACTGTGTGTGCCTTTGAATGATGTATAGATCCAGAACAATGTAACAATGTAACACTGTGCAAAATGCAGTGCTGCATCACTGTGTGCATGAGAGGGGTTGCATGTCTGTTGTGTGTGCGTGTCCTCGTGTAACTCCCATGGTTCATGAGGCATGTCATGTATCCACACCAGGTAAACTTTGAAATGTGTCAGATCAATTGGTCTCCTCAGGTCATGTGAAACAAGGAAAAATAACTTATGTTACCCAAGACACTCCTGCCACCTATGTCTGCTGCATTCTGTGGCACACATACATAGACTGTCAGGCCTCCAAGGGTTCATCCTGCGCATGAAGGCGGCCCCTCCTGCACAAAGTCAATCCCACATTAAATGCAGGCACACATGCACCAAGTGTGCCTGTCTCTGTGCCAGGCAGCCCATTATGTAGCAGTTCAGGTTTAAAATTTGGGAACGTGCTGTATGGCCTAAATACTGTCCACCACTGCCCTTTCACAGTGATGCAGTGCAGTACTGATAGGTGACTTGCTGTCCTTTACAGTGCCACATTCCAAAATATCTGGGCCCTTGTGTCATGTGCACATGCTGGTACCAACGCGCTGCAAAGTGTAGACAATGATGTCCCACATTGACATGCACTCAGTAATCTGTCAATAGCAGTAGCTACAGAACATCAGAGACTAGTAATGTGTCATTATACTCTATGTGAATTAATGGAACCACATCATTTGCATCGGGTAACGAATCACGATTAAACCACCTGGTAGACCAGACAAGACAAAATGAGTACAAAGGCAACACAAGAGAGAAGTGTGAGACAAGTGTCTCCTCAATGGTGTACCTACTGTTCATATCAGTCAAGGCTAACCATCTTCAGGGGAATGAGAACAAGCAATTTGTAAATGAGTAAGTGTATTAAATGTATCAGTATACTGGTATGTTGGCGAAAGTGTCAGAAGAAACCCTGGATGAAGTCTTTTGAGAGGCCATGTGTGCCATGCAATGTCAGTGTAGGCCCCAGACATGGATAAATGTCAATACTGGATAACAACGTTGCATCTACAGCACAAAGCACACGTATGTTTCAGGCATACTGACAGTCCATGTAAAGTTAGTACACTTAGGTTTACAGCCACATTGATAGATGCAACCAACATGTCATCAACATAGAATTTAATGCAACCTGGACAAGGCACCATAGTGTCCTCAGGCTCTCAATCTCAACATTCATTTGTCACAGCAATGATGATAGAATCATGCAATACAGGTACCCAATCCCCTACAAGTTACATTAAAACACATACATGAGAAGACCGAAGCATTGTGTCCAGGTCTGTGGCAGACAGACATTTGATACATCAGTGTGTCCTACTCAGAGATGTAATTGCAATAACTATGTGTCAATCCCAGTGTACCATAAAAAGTCTGATGAAAAGCAGCAGCTGAAGGCTGCCAATAAAGAGTACCACTATCCATTAAACATGTTTGGAATGCACCACATGTACTCACCAAAATTGCATGCTAAAGTAAGTGAACAATTCAAAGGTCCTGTCATTGTCAGGTAGTGCAGCAACATCAGTGGTTCCACACAGACATATGTATGAGTGAGTGTGAAACAGGAAGGCAGTGACACAGCCTTCCCAGGGATGTCCAAAAGGGCAAAATAAGATCTACATGGTGTCACTGTGCACATGCAGTGAGTGCAAATAACCCTACAATGGCAGAGAATCTCTAAAAAAAAAAATCACAGTAAGCTACTGCCCAAATATTATTGTCTACATGTGGGAGTGACCAAGGTATCATGGCATGCACATATTTTGCTAGGACACAGAGAACTGAGAGAGACGTGGAATAAAATGAGCAAATGTATCTATAACACATATTGTCAAATACTGATAGAAATGGGTATGAGTCTCTTAGTACACATAATAGACATGTACAGGAACGTGGGCGTAACAAACACCATAATCATTGACTGAAATTTGTCTTTTTCTATTTTCAGCTGACCAATGATATGGGCTGCAGCTATTGGTCATGACACCAATTGGATATTCCCACACAGGCTGAACGGCAGTACAACCAGGTACTGGGTAAAACCAGGGGCATTGTCAAGAGATTGTTTGGTGTGCTGAAGTGATGCTACTGCTGCGTGGACATGTCAGCGGAGAGATTGCTATACTCACCCCCCTTGGTGTGCAAAGTAATACTTGTATGTTGCATCCTACACAACAGATGTGTACAGATAAATGTCCCACGGGATGTGCCCCATGAGGAGCAGTAAACAATACAGGAGGATGAGGACAAGGACAGAGAAGAAATAGAACACACAGTGGGTGGTAGTCGGTGACATGACATATTGTACAAAATTTATTTTCCTAATTTATCTTTTGCTCGATGGACTAAATCTGAGATAAGATATGATTTTGTACAAATGTCAATAAATGTACATACATAATCCTTATGTGTGCAGTTTTATGTCACAGTCACTGTAAAGACCAAACATTCACATCTCCTCAACTTGTTTTAGGCTTCAAGAGTTAACAATCATGTTACCAGAGCCGTTAATCTACATGTGGCCATGTCTCCTCTCAATAAGACCGAATACATAGCACTGCCATGTGATGCAGTGTACTACAGTAAAGGGACAGGTTAGGCATGCCAGTTATCCACATCCACATTTTCACTCCTGTCCTCAGGCACATGAGCAGTGCAGTGCTGCACAGCTAGCAGTCTTGCTGTATTTTGCATCATCAAAGTGTGTTTCAACTGTCACTCTGTGAGTGTTGGTACACAAACCACCTAATATGCCCATACCTGAAAAAATCAAATCAGTGTAGTGTGCCTCACAAATGTGATAGCATGATTAACAGTAGCACTTTGCAGGCAACATTTTTGTAGCTCATAACTTCACAGATCATGAGTGCCAGTTGTCATGGCACAAGGACAAGTGTGATGTGTACAAGACGGAATTGAGTTGTTACATGCATGCATGTCTGGGGAACCTCTAAACAGGACCCATGTGACTCAATTCCTGGCATAATTGTCATATATACCACTTCAGCCCAGAGTTGTCAGAAAACACAACTCACAGGTCTTGTACAGTCATGTGATGGGAGTCAAAGTCTGGTAACACAACAATATGAGCAGATGATTTTTTTATTGTTAGTAATTATCCTGAGGGGTATGATAATGGAAAAGTGTTTTTTCAAACACCATAGCACCTGAAGGAAACACAGCTGTCAAGAGTGTGATCTGTCCAATTGAAAAGTATATAAAAAACATATTTTTACACACATACACAATCATTGAACACGGTTTGATGGAGGAAATAGGATTAACTTCTACTTGGCTATAGTAGTATGTCCCCACCCTGAGTGTACAAGTGCAAAGTTGAGGTGATCACGTATCATGTATTCATGTATGATCCCAATGGGGAAATAGCATTTGAGTGTGTGCCATTATATAGGGCTTTGTCAGGGAATGCTGTCTTCTTGGTCTAGGAGGGCCACACAAACCCTTGCCCTCAGAGGAGATGTACTGCAAATGGTTATGGCAGGGGTGAGACAGAGATAATGTTTGATTGATATATAATTCTACAATGTACATCAGTAGTGTACCTGAACATATGTCCATGGTTCATTCCAAGGAGGCCAAATGGCTCACACACCTATTCAGAAATAGTGTTGCAGTGTGTCACACTCACCAATATGCAACAAAATGTAAATGAAAAGATGTGTGCATAGTAACACCATGTGCAGAACACATGTGCAAAACACATGTGCTCGGAAAGGACACACACAACAGAAATCTAGCAATGTGGAATAGTGTGCACATTCTGAGAGTGTGCGTGTTGCAAGAGTGTGTTCATCTTCTGACACTCAAGCACAGCTCCAAGAGAGTACAGATCCAAACAATGTGAGCTTCCTGATGTACACATCACGAAGTTGGTTTATGTCAGACACATGTGCATCATAGTTAAGTTCCACCAGCGTTCTGTGATTGTAAACAGAGGGGCATAGAATGTATACAGGGACACAGTGCAGCACTAATATTCTCCCTAATGCATGGCTTTGTGTGAAAGGACATTGCAAGTAATGTGTTTTCCATAACTGAATACAAAACAATCATGTCTTATCCTCTGCTCCACTGCAGTTTTGGCTGGCTAAGGCCTACACAAGCACAATTGCACCATCGAGCTGGGATGCAAATATCACATGCAGAAATGTATGGGTGCATGAAGGGGTATCCTCCTGCTAATAGTAATATCTCTGAATCTAATTCCACCATCTATGTGTAATGAAGAACCCAGCTCACATGGAGAGCTGAAGTGGCAAGGAGATATTTTGGTACAAGAACTTGTAATTTCACACCTGAAAATGTGTTACTTACCAGCACATTTCCCACTCTATGTGGGTTGCTATGTTTCAGAATGCACATGTTACCATTGTGTGTGCTTAGGTATCCCTGTGCAACATTTAAGGACCCTATAAATGGTGCATTGATTTGCAAAACATTATGGGGGTCCTTACAACCCTGGCGGACGGTGTTAAAGCTGCGGTAATACCGCAAACAGGCCGGCGGACAAAAAAAGGGAATTATGACCGTGGTGGAAACCGCCAACATAGACAGCCACTTTAACACTCCGACCGCCACGGCGGTACAGACAAGCAGCGCAGCGGTCACCGCCAACAGACAGACGGGAGACGATGTACCGCCCACAGTATCACAACCTGCCAATCCGCCACCTTTTCCGGGGCGGATTCACCGTGGATACAAACACGGCGGAAACAGCTTTTGCAATGGGAAAACGCTCACCTTAACACACTCCATGAGGAAGGAGGCCACCATGGAGCCCGAACTACAAATACTCCCTGCGCTTGTCTACCTGCTCTTCTACGAACATCAGCAACGTAGGCACCGAAGACAACGGTGAGTACTGCACCTACGACATAGGGGAGGCAAAAGTCAGGGAGACACACACGCAACACCCCCACCTCCAACCCGACCCTCACCCACTACAACACACACACCACTGCATTTCCAAACAGCACAGTAACAACCCACAACCCCCCCGGAAGAATGCCAAGACAAAATTAAATCAGTCCAAACATTGGAATGTATTAAAATAGAGTAACCAAAGAAATACAGATATATATATACACATTCCAGAATTTATACAGTACGATTAGTAGTGCATGTATGCACATATCAATGTCCGTGCTCCACTGGGCCCAAAATGCATGGTCGAGGCCCACACTAGATACCTCTCCACAAACGGAGAGAACACTGCAGGGGCATCAGATAGAAATACAACAGGCACCTCAGGGGGAAGGGAGGCGGAGGGGCACCTCAGCCAGATTACAGCACCACGCCAGATCCACGACAGGGCTCCATTCCCATTGATGTATCCTGGGGAGTGCAAAGCCACAGTCTCTCAAGTCTCTACAGTGGGTGGGTTGCCCACTGTTACATCCTGGGGAGTGCAAAGCCACAGTCTCTCAAGTCTCTACAGTGGGTGGGTTGCCCACTGTTACATCCTGGGGAGTGCAAAGCCACAGTCTCTCAAGTGGATGCAGGTCTCCACTGGTTCTGGAGGGGGACTGGTGCCCAGAGTGCATCAGGCTCCCCGTGACGGTCCCTGTTCCGTCACTGTCCCAGCTGCACATGGGCTGACGATGCTTGATCTGGCGGTCTATTCCCTGTTCAGCGGTGCTTTGCCCTGTTCAGCGGTCTTCACCATGGCGGTCTCTGACCTGTTCAGCGGTGCTTTGCCATGGCGGTCTTTGCCCTGTTCAGCGATGCGTTGCCCTGTTCAGCGGTCTTCACCATGGCGGTCTCTGACCTGTTCAGCGGTGCTTTTCCCTGTTCAGCGGTCTTCACCATGGCTGTCTCTGACCTGTTCAGCTGTGCTTTGCCATGGTGGTCTTTGCCCTGTTCAGCGGTGCTTTGGCCTGTTCAGCGGTGCTTTGCCCTGTTCAGCAGTGCTTGACTTTGCTGTCTGTGACCTGTGCATTGGTTTTTGGCATGATGGTCCCTCATTGCCCTGCAGGTCTGTGGCTGCCAGGGCCCTCCAGGGCACTGACTCTGGCGGTGGTCTCCTGACCAGTGACGATACTGCTGCCCTCCAGGGCACTGACTCTGGCGGTGGTCTCCTGACCAGTGACGATACTGCTGCCCTCCAGGGCACTGACTCTGGCTGTGGTCTCCTGACAAGTGACGACAGTGCTGGTGGTGGTGTCCCGGCCACCGGGGAGGATGGCACCCTTCTCCACCGTGCTGCTCTTACCAGACTTTGGAGACTTCTTCTGGCCCTTTACTGCCTTTGGAGGAGTCAAAGCTGGCTGGGCACTCCCCCCCGGACCCTTGTGAGCAGTTTTTCCACCAGGAGTCTTCACCCTGTCCCGTCGGCCACTTTCCAACTTAAGGTGCTTTACAGGGGGTGTACTGGCAGTGCTTTGGCTCCATGTCACACCGGCTGCCCTGGTGGCCGGTGCACTCCACACACCTTTAACACGCACCACTGGTACTGGACTTTTTTTGGCTGAGGTGCTAGTACGGGACCTATGAATTGGAGGGGTGGGGGTGGTGGCAAAGAGGTAAAAGTTGCTGAGGAAGAGTTTCTGACGAAGACTGGAATGGGTAGCTGGAGGGGGTCTGGGAGTGGAGGAAGAGGAGGTGGTTGTAGGAGGTGTCACTTTAGGTGATTTGGGTGCAGGTACTGGAGGCTGTCGTGAGGTGGATGGATGTTAGGTGTGTGGGTGCCCGCGTTTGTGTACTTTGGGAGGGGGCATCACAGACACACTGGGAGTGGACACAGGGGATGTGTAAATGGTAGTGGGGGTGGTGAGTGCAGGTGAGCGGGGTGTGGCGCTGTGTGTTCTGGTGCAAGTCCTAGTGCCTGCAGATGTAGTGCATGCAGGTGAGAGTGTAGACGACACTGGGAGGGAGGAGGGAGATGACGAGGAGGGGGACACAGTGGAGGCAGTGGATGTTGCTGTGTCTGTATGTGGGTGATGCTTGTTTGAGTGCCTGTGGGTTGTGTGGTGCTTATGTTTGCCTGAGCTACTTTTGTGTGTTGAGGTGTATGCATGCTTGTCTGATGGTGTGCTTGGGATAGGCTGGGGTACAGGGGACTGGGTCTGGGTGGAGGAAGCTGGAGGGGGGAGGCTAGACACAGGGGCAATGGCTGCCATCAGTGCTGAGGCCAGAGATTGCAGGGTTCGATGAAGGGCAGCCTGACCAGAATGAATGCCCTCTAGGAATGCATTACCGTGTTGCAACTCTCTTTCTACACCCTGGATGGCATTCACAATGGTAGACTGCCCAATAGTGAGTGACCTGAGGAGGTCAATGGCCTCCTCACTGAGGGCAGCAGGGGTGACTGGGGCAGGGGCTGAGGTGCCTGGGGCGAAGGTGATGCCCACCCTTCTGGGTGAGCGGGCACGGGGCGAAGGCTGAGGGGCTGCTGGGAGGGCGGTGCTGGTAAGGGAGCTCCCATCGGCGGACGAGTCTGTGTCGCTGTTTGGTGATCCGGTGACCGACGTGAAGCTCCCCTCGCCCTCCGTCCCACTGGTATATTCAGAGTCTGTGGTGTGGCCCTCCATGGCCGTGTGGGATGCAGCTCCCTTGTGCTCCGGTGCCACTGTACCTCCGCCTGATGATGCTGATGCACACAAGAACAGGGAGACCACAAAAAGGGGGGGGGGACAACAGAAGAAATACAGGTTGAGTGCATGGCTTACCGCTACCGTTGGCGGACAATACAGACACAGCAGCCCCCTGCACTACGCCGTGCTCTTGGCCTCTACAGATGCAATTCCTGGGATCTGGCCTACATGGCTATGGTGGTCATCTGCACACATAGATGACACAGGGGCATGTATACCTGTACTTGGCACTCTACAGAGGTGGGGTGGAGTGCCATATGGCCTGCATTCCGGAGGGGCCTAGCCTACGTACCTCGCCCTGGCCTAGGGAAACCCAAAGCCCTCCTCCCCCACCCAGACCCCTCCACTGCGCGCAAAGTCCACAGAATGAGAGTGTACTGACCCCCTTGTGTCTGCTGTGATGCCCTCAAGCGCTCATCCAACTCCGGGTAGGCCACCGCCAGGATATGGAACATCAGGGGGGTCATGGTGCGACGGGCACCCCTCCCACGTTGGGAGGCCATCCCCAGCTGAGCCTCCGCCATCTTCTTGCTCCAGCGGCGAATGTCCTCCCATCTTTTACGGCAGTGGGTGCCCCGTCTCTGGTGGACCCCCAGGGTCCGGACGTCCTTGGCGATGGCACGCCAAATGTCCTTCTTCTGGTGGGCGCTGACCTACATGACATGTGCAGGGGAAGAAGAGAAGTCACTAGCAACAGCACCGTCAAAGTGAGTGGCCCACATCCCTACCATTGCCATGTGGCACATGCATTCACAGTCCTTCATGTTCCCTGAACTCTGCCCCCTTCTAATGACATCCAGCCCTCTCCACCCAGCATAGGCCATACAACGTGCTCCCTGTGTACTAACCTGTTGGTCTGGAGGACCGTAGAGTAGCATGTACTGGGGGAGGACCCCGTCCACGAGCTTCTCCAACTCCTGAGCAGTGAAGGCAGGGGCCCTTTCCCCAGACGCAGCAGCCATTGTCTCTTCCAGACCAAGGTCACAGCAGCACTTGCAGTGTAGGTCCTCTCCTGTCGAAGATCAGGTATCGAGTGATTGAACAGATAGAAAATGGCGGCCACGTCCGCGGCGGTGACGTACGCGGCGGTGCGTATCATCACCGCCGACGCACTTCATCATTGGCTCCTGGGACCCATAGGGTCCAATGTTAACCAATGCAGCATTGCGCAGCGGTCTTCGACCGCCTACCGCGACGATGTACAACGCCAGCGCAGTTACCTCACATCCCATTGTCCCAGTTTAGAGGTCAGGCAGCTGCCATTTCAGGGACCCACATGGCTTCATTTACTACTGCGTCACACATACCTAGGCCTACACTCAACACACATACAGAAAGAGTTTTGTATTTGGTGTCGTGTTCTGTGTAGCTGTGGGTACATACCTGGGAATTTGTTGACTCTGTGGTCGCTGTTGTCCTTCTTAGGCACATTCAGCTGGGACATTTGAGGAGATGGCGGAATCCTCCGGTGTACTAACCGCTGGTGGACCTGTTAACAATGGAGGCGCGACATTTAATCATCACCTACAGGTTTAACCATGCCACAATCCAGGAACTGTGTACCCAGTTGGAGCCAGACCTGATCTCACCAATCCTCCATCCCACAGGAATACCCCCTGAAGTGCAGGTGCTATCAGTGCTCCATTTCCTTGCAAGTGGATCATTTCAAACAACAGTGGCCATGGCATCAGGGATGTCCCAGCCTATGTTTTCCAATGTGTTGTCCAGAGTGTTGTCTGCCCTGCTGAAACACGTAAGGAGCTACATCGGTTTCCCTCAGGTGGAGGATTTGGCTACAGTGAAAGGTGACTTCTATGCCCTTGGACATATCCCCAACATCATCGGTGCAATTGATGGCACCCATGTAGCTCTGGTTCGCCCCCCACAGGAGTGAACAGGTGTACAGGAACCGGAAGAGTTATCATTCCATGAATGTACAGATGGTGTGTTTGGCAGACCAGTACATCTCCCAGGTAAATGCTATGTTCCCTGGCTCTGTGCATGACGCCTACATCCTACGGAATAGCAGCATCCCTTATGTAATGGGTCAACTCCAGAGGCACCAGGTGTGGCTATTAGGGGACTCTGGTTACCCCAACCTGTCCTGGCTATTGACCCCAGTGAGGAATCCCAGGACCAGGGCAGAGGAACGCTACAATGAGGCCCATGGGCGGACTAGGAGGGTGATCGAACGCACCTTCGGCCTCCTGAAGGCCAGGTTCAGGTGCCTCCATATGACAGGTGGTTCCCTATTCTACTCACCAAGGAAGGTGTGCCAGATCATCATCGCCTGCTCGATGCTTCACAATCTTGCTTTGCGACGCCAGGTGCCTTTTCTGCAGGAGGATGGTCCATATGACGGTGTTGTGGCAGCTGTGGAGCCTGTGGAGCCTGTGGACAGTGATGAGGAGGAAGAAGACATAGACAACAGGGAGTCAGTCATACAGCAATATTTCCAGTGACACACAGGTGAGAACACTTTTTTTGACTATTACATTAACTTTCACACTTCTACCTCTATCCTGTCAGTCAATTAGTAGCAGTATTTGGTAACTGAGTTGTACCTTTTTATTACGGTTTCACAGGTGTGGTTACCAACGTGTGTCATCTGCTTGCATCCTTCATGGACTTGTGATGTGTGACATAGGTATGTTGGCATTACAATAGAAAACGCATTTTGACACTGTCATTGCTAATACAAATTTTCAAAATCACAGACTTACTCTACATTGTTTTGTGGTTCAAGGGTGTTTATTGAAGTGCTAATTATTGGAGGGGGTGGCAAAATGGTGAGGGGTGATGGTGGAGTAATTTCCATGGCAGAGTCCAGTCTATTGGTCACACAGGTGCACTGCCCATATGGGCATAGGAAGTGGAGCTGGGGCAGTTCGAATATGGACAGTGTTACTAAGTGGGACAATGGGAGGACAATCAGGGTGGTCTCATTTCCTGGTGGGAGTCTTGCCATCTTGCTCTGTCCTGTTCCTGGATCTCAGGGACAGCTTGTAGGGTGGTTGTCCGTCTGCAGGGGGTGTGGTGCTGGTGTGCTGGTCCTGTGGCTGGGCGTCCTGTCCACTAGTGCCGGCGGAGGTGGTGGGCAGTTCATCGTCCATGCTAGTGTCAGGGGCCCCTTGGAGTGCCACGGTGTCCCTCATGGTCTTTTGTATGTCCTTCAGCACCCCTACGATGGTGCCCAGGGCGGAGCGATGGTTCTGAGCTCCTCCCTGAACCCCAAATACTGTTCCTCCTGCATGCGCTGGGTCTCCTGAAACTTGGCCAGGACCGTCGCCATCATGTCCTGGGAGTGGTGGTATGCTCCCATGATGGAGGAGAGGGCCTTGTGGAGAGTGGGTTCCCTTGGTCTTTCTGCCCCCTGTCGCACAGCAGCCCTCCCAGTTCCCCTGTGTTCCTGTGCCTCCGTCCCCTGGACCATGTGCGCACTACCACTGCCCCCAGGTCCCTGATTTTCTTGGGGTGGTGGGTTACCCTGGGTTCCCTGTAGTGGAGGACACACCTCTGATTGACGTGTCCTGGGTACGGAGGTATGGGCCCGCTGGGTGGGTGATGTGCTGGTGTTCCCAGAGGGTGGAAGGTCAGTGTTGGGCTGTGCCTGTGCGAGGGGATCCTACTGTCCCGAGGCCCACGATGGTCCGGGCTGGTCATCTGGATCCAGTTGGCCAGAGCTGCTGTCGTCACTGTGGGCCTCTTCTGTGGGTGGGGTGGAGATGTCTGGACCCTCCTGTGTGGTGACGTTCCGTAGTGGTCCTGCAGGGGTATATGAGCATGATTATTGCATGTGTGTGTGTCATGGTGTGCAGTGGGTGGGTGTGCATGTACCCCAGTGCAAGCAGTCCTGTGTGGGGGTTTGTATGATGATGGTTAGGGGGTTGTTATGGTTATGTGCAGTGAGCATGCTTTAGTGAGGGGTGACCATGCTTAGTTGTGTCAAACAGGGCTTGGTGTTGGGATGTGTGGTTTGTGTTATTAGTACATTAGTGAGGAGTTGGAGTGATAGGGGAGGGGGTGAGGGTGGGGTGTGTGATAGCATGCAGGTAGGATGGGGGATATGATAGTTAAGATTTGACTTACCAGTGTCCATTCCTCCACCGACTCCTCCGAGGCCCTCTGGATGCATTATGGTCAATACTTGCTCCTCCCATGTTGTTAGTTGTGGGGGAGGAGGTGGGGGTCCGCCGCCAGTCCGCTGAATCACGATGTTGTGCCTGGAGACCACAGAACGCACCTTCCCCCGTAGGTCGTTCCACCTCTTCCTGATGTCCTCCCGATTTCTTGGATGCTGTCCCACTGCATTGACCCTGTCCACGATTCTTCGCCATATCTCCATCTTCCTGGCTATGGAGGTGTGCTGCACCTGTGAGCCAAATAGCTGTGGCTCTACCCGGATTATTTCCTCCACCATCACACTGAGCTCCTCCTCGGAAAACCTGGGGTGTCTTTGGCGTTCCATTGGGTGGTGTAGGTGATGTGTGTGGGGTGGTGTATGTGGTGATGAGTGTAGTGATGTGTAGTGGTGTGTGGTGTTTTGTGCATGGATGTTGTCTGGGTGATGGTGTTGTGTGCCTCTGTGTGGTGGGGTTCTCTATTGCTGTGCTCTCTGTTTGTCGCCTTTGTCTATAGTTTTTGGTCGTAGGGGTTTGTGGGTGATGTGGGGGTGTGTTTTATATTGTGTTGGGTGTGTGGGAGAGGTGTTTGTATGTGTCTCAGGTGTGTGTATTTTAAATTGTCCAATGTGGCGGTGTTTTGGAGATGTGTGTGTATTTAGAGCGCGGCGGTGTGTACCGCCAATGGAATACCGCGGTTGAAAGACCGCCGCGTGGATTCGTGGGTCGTGATAGCATGGGTGTGTTTCTGTTGGCGTGGAGGTGGAGGTTTTGTTTTCGCCAGTTTAACACTGACCTTTGGTGTGGCGGACTTGTGTGGATGTCTGAATTTTGGCGGTTTACGGTATGTGTGTCATAATAGCTGTGGCGGAATTCTGTGGCCGCAGCGGTGTATTGGCGGTCTTCTGCACGGCGGTAAGCGCCTTTTACCACCAATGTTGTAATGACCCCCTATGTCACTCAGTTTTAATAACACTTTTCACGTCTACACCAGCTGACCACAGCAACTATTCCTACCTGAACTCCACCCTCTGTCACACAGACCTGACAAGTGCTGCCAATCCAGTCCACATCTGTGCCAAGTGCCATCCAACACCGGATGCAGTTATGCATATATTATATAACCCCAGCATCATCTCAGCTACCAAAGTACCCCCAAGCCAATTTCAAACCACTAAATAAAGATAATTTACTCAATGCCCTCTGACCTGTTTTGGTCCAGAGCTCGCCTCCCACGTCCGCAGCACCAACCTGCTGTCTCCTGCCTCTGACCCCCTCCCACGCTGCTGCTAGCGTGCTCGAGGCCCTGGTAAGCCTCATTTGACCCGTGTGCCGCTTTCGCCGCCTTGTAAGTGTTTTTCCGATTTTTCTGCGCCTTGCCTCCTTGCACTTCTGCCCCCGTTGTGCCCCTCTGATTGCTGTACCCGACTGTATTTTGTGCCATTAGTGTATTTTGTGACTGTTTTTCTAATTGTGCCCGACTTTTTTGTGCCTTGTTTTTTGTGTTTTCGCCCCTTGGGCGCTCCCCTTGCAGTTCTCTCCCTGCCGCTGCCTTCCTGCGGCCCGCCCCCCTCGCGCCCCCATTCGCCGCTCCCTCCCGCCTCCCAGCTGCTCCTCCCTCCCCCTCCCTTCTTAATGGCTGGCGCTGCGCGTCGCGAGTGAGCGACCTCTGACCTGTTTTGGTCCAGAGCTCGCCCCCCACGTCCGCAGCACCAACCTGCTGTCTCCTGCCTCTGACCCCCTCCCACGCTGCTGCTAGCGTGTTCGAGGCCCTGGTAAGCCTCACTTGACCCGTGTGCCGCCTTTCGCCGGCTTGTAAGTGTTTTTCCGATTTTTCAGTGCCTTGCCTCCTTGCGCTTCTGCCCCCGTTGTGCCCCTCTGATTGCTGTACCCCGACTGTATTTTGTGCCATTAGTGTATTTTGTGACTGTTTTTCTAATTGTGCCCGACTTTTTTGTGCCTTGTTTTTCGGGTTTTCGCCCCTTGGGAGCTCCCCCTTGCAGTTCTCTCCCTGCCGCCCCGCCTCCCTCGCGCCCCCATTCGCCGCTCCCTCCAGCCTCCCGCCTCCCAGCTGCTCCTCCCTCCCCCCTCCCCCCTTCCTTCTTAATGGCTGGCGCTGCGTGTCCGTGCAGCGGGCGCGCCGCTGGCGTGCCGGAGGCGCACCAGAGGCAAGCCCGTCTGCGCCCGTCCGCGCCTGGACCGCGCCCAGCGCCACCCCCCCTGGTCCTCACGCCCCCGCGACCCATGCCTTCGCTACTCGGCCAGCGAACTCCTCGCCCTCAACCCTGGCCCCTCCTCAGAGTGCTTCCTGGCAACCCCGAAGCACACCAAAGGACCTTTTTCCTGCCGCACCTGCAACTTCACCTGCAACAAAACAACGAAACCAGCAACAACCAACACCAACCACCTGCACTGCATCCTCCTCAGCACACGCTCCGCACGAAAGCACGCCATCGAACTCTGGGACCTGCTCGACACCACAGCCCCAGACGTAGCCTTCCTGACCGAAACCTGGTGGAACGACTCCTCGGCCCGTGACATCGCCATCGCCATCTATGACGGCTACAAGATCACCAGAAGAGATCGCACCAACGGAATCGGTGGAGGAATAGCCATCGCCCACAAATCTACCCTTAAGATCCACACCCACACGGACGACACCCTCAAGACAGCCGAACACCTCCACTTCCAGATTCACACAGACCCCAACACTACCCTCAGAGGAACCCTCATTTACCGCCCTCCAGGACCTAGAGCCCTCTTCAGCTACGCCGTCTCCGACCTCGCAAGCACCCACGCCCTCGCCTCTTCAGACTACATCCTCCTGGGAGATCTAAACTTCCACCTGGAAAACAAGAATGACGTCAATACCGCATCAATGACCACCAACCTCTCCAACCTCGGACTCCGACAGCTGGTCAACACTCCCACCCACATCGCCGGCCACACCCTTGACCCACTCTTCACCCCAAGCAATCACATCTCTCTCAGCCACACCTCCGAACTCCACTGGACCGACCATCACTGCGTCCATTTCTCCTTCCAGAAAAACACCGAACACCACCACACTCCTCTACCGCCGCACCGCCGCTGGGGAAAAGTCACCGAAGATCAACTTACCAACACCCTCGCCAAAAACCCACCCCCCGACCCCACCGACCCGGACTCTGCCGCCACCAACCTCCAACAATGGATCCTCGACGGCGCCAACATCCTAGCCCCACTTAAGAGACCCACCGCCAACCAGAAAAGAAAAAGCAGCCTGGTTCCCAGACGAACTGACCACCTCCAAACGCACCTGCCAGAAACTCAAGAAAAAATGGATCCTCGAGCGCACACCCGAGAACCTTGCTACCCTCAAGGAAGCCAACCGTGAACACCACCTACGGATCCGACTCGCAAAGCGCTCCCACTTCACAGAACGCCTCAACAACAACGCTCACGACTGCAAGGAACTCTTCGGCATCGTGAAAGAACTCGCCAACCCCAACGCCATTGTCAACGACATCCCTCCATCCCAGAAACTCTGCAACGATCTCTCCACCTTCTTCTACCAGAAAATTGCAGCCATCCACGACAGCTTCAACACCTCACCTCCGCCAGACCCCACCCCCAACAACTCCTCCCACGCCGACCACATCACCACCTGGACCCAAGTAGACGACGCCGAAACCCTAAAGACCATGAACTCCATCCACTCAGGATCTCCCTCTGACCCCTGCCCACATCACGTGTTCAACAAAGCCGACGCCACCATCGCCCCCGCACTCCGAAAGATCATCAACCTTTCCTTTAACACCGCTACCTTCCCGGACAGCTGGAAGCACGCAGAAATCCAACCCCTCCTCAAGAAACCTAAGGCTGACCTCAACGATCTTAAAAACTTCTGACCGATCTCCCTCCTCCCTTTCCCAGCGAAAGTCATCGAGAAGATCGTCAACGCACAGCTCGCCCACTACCTAGAAGACAACTCCATCCTTGACCCCTCCCAATCAGGCTTCAGGCGAAACCACAGCACAGAGACTGCACTCCTCGGTGCCACAGATGACATCAGACTACAAATGGACAACGGCGAAACCTCAGCCCTGATCCTCCTAGACCTATCAGCCGCCTTCGATACAGTCTGCCACCGCACCATACTAACCCGCTTACACGAAGCCGGCATCCAAGAAAAGGCCCTCAAATGGATCTCCTCCTTTCTCTCCGGCAGAACCCAAAGGTTCCAATGCCACCAACCTCATCTGCGGCGTACCCCAAGGCTCCTCACTAAGCCCAACGCTGTTCAACGTCTACATGGCCCCCCTCGCACAACTGGCCCGCCAGCACAACCTCAGCATCCTCACCTACGCCGACGACACCCAACTCGTCCTCTCCCTGACCAAAGATCCTCTCACCGCCAAAGCCAACCTCCACGAGGGACTGAAATCCATCGCCGAGTGGATGAACAACAGCCGCCTGAAATTCAACTCCGACAAGACGGAAGTCCTCATCCTCGGGCGCACCCCCTCGGCCTGGAACGACTCGTGGTGGCCCACCGCCCTGGGCCCCCCACCCACCCCAGCCAGCCACGCACGAAATCTCGGCTTCATCCTCGACTCCACCCTCACCATGTCCAAACAGGTCAACGCAGTCTCATCCTCCTGTTTTAACACCCTCCGAATGCTCCCCAGGATCTTCAAGTGGATTCCAACAGGAAGCAGAAAGACAGTGACCCAAGCCTTCGTCAGTAGCAGACTCGACTACGGCAACGCACTCTACACAGGCATCCCAACAAAAGACATCAAGGGCCATATTTATACTCCGTTTGCGCCGAAATTGCGTCGTTTTTTTTTACGCAATTTCGACGCAAAACTAACGCCAACTAACGCCATATTTATACTATGGCGTTAGAGGCGAATAGCGCCAAAGTTCCCGGAATGTGCGTCATTTTTTAGCGTGAACCCCTTCCTTGCGTTAATGATATGCAAGGGAGGCGTTCCCGTCTAAAAAATGACTCCCAGGCCTTTACGTGGTATTTATACTCCCGGGCAAAAGAGACGCCCGGGAGTTGGCGTGGCTAAAAACGGCGCATTTGCGCCGCTTTTTAACGCCTGGGTCAGGCATGGCGTTAAGGGACAAGTGGGCTCAAAATGAGCCCAGAGTGCCCTCCCCTGCCCCCAGGGACCCCCCCTGCCACCCTTGCCCACCCCAGGAGGACACCCAAGGCTGGAGGGACCCACCCCAGGGACATTCAGGTAAGTATATATTTTTTTTTTTTTATAATATTTTGTGGCATAGGGGGGCCTGATTTGTGCCCCCCTACATGCCACTATGCCCAATGACCATGCCCAGGGGACAGAAGTCCCCTGGGCATGGCCATTGGGCAAGGGGGCATGACTCCTATCTTTACAATGATAGGAGTCATGTTGATGGGGGATGGGCGTCGTTAAAAAATGGCGCAAGTCGGGTTAAGACGATTTTTTCGACGTAACCTGACTTGCCCCATTTTAAGACGCCCATGCGCCATTTTCCCCCTACGCCGGCGCTGTCTGGTCTACGTGGTTTTTTCCCACGCAAACCAGGCAGCGCCGGTCTGATTGCGCCGTCTAACGCCATTCCATAAATACGGCACCCGCATGGCGCTTCAGAATGGCGTTAGACGGCGCAAAACTTTTTGACGCTAAACTGCGTTAGCGCAGTTTAGCGTCAAAAAGTATAAATATGGGCCCAAACGACTCCAACGCATCCAGAACGCATCCGCCCGCCTGATCCTAGACATACCGCTGATGTCACATCTCCCCTCACCTGAAGGACCTCCACTGGCTCCCCGTGGACAAGAGGATCACCTTTAAACTCCTCACCCACGCACAGAAGGCTCTACACGACACCGGACCCGCCTACCTGAACACCAAACTCAACTTCCACGTTCCCTCATGACAACTACGCTCTGCCAACCTTGCCCTCGCCATCGTCCCCCGAATCCAGCGCAAGACCTCTGGCGGCAGATCCTTCTCCTACCTCGCCACCAAAACCTGGAACTCACTCCCGACCTCACTGCGCCAGACCCAGGACCTCCTCACCTTCAGGAGACTCCTCAAGACATGGCTCTTCGAACGATAGCAGCACCCCCCCCCCGAGCGCCTCGAAACCCTAACGGGTACATACCGCGCTTTATAAATTATTGATTGAATGCCTCAATACATTACCATGATTATGTTGTTACACTCTCAATAAATTGTTACTCCAGATGTCACATGTAGGATGGTATTATGCCACACATAAGTACAATATGACCAGTGAAATGACACACATAACTTCCCTTTCAACCTGTCTGCTATAACTGTAGAACCATTGCAAGTGGGTTGAAGCTGTGATATCTTGTTTTTCACTGTCATCTACACTACATCCCAAATATGAGGCCAGTAACATGTGTCACAAACCTTGCATCCCCTCTGATGTGTGGTGCATTGCACCAGTTGCACTGGTTATAATCTACACATAGAGGCCAATGCGTGTAGAAAACAGCATAAGTGCCAATGAGCTGTGCGTTCATTTTACAATATCATAATCACTACTGATGCTTCAGAACAAAATAACATATTGACAAAAACGGGTGGCACCTCAGCCAGGAAATTACATAATGGGTGTTGCAGGCTGCATACTAGGAAGTTTGAAGTTACTTTCACTTCCTTTTACTCTGTTAGTCTGTGCTGGGTGCTAGTGGTATTTGAGAGTTAGTCTGAGATTGGTGGTTGTTTGGTCTTGTCTTTGTGTGCTCTTTGTCTCTAAATTGTGTCATTGTTGTCCATTATTGCCCTTTCATGTAGTTTTTTTTTTTTTGACAAGGTATTGTTAAGAGATTGTCTATTTGGGGGCTTTTCATCTAGGGTTTTTTAAAGTAGTTTGGGTGTTTAGTTTTTTTCTATTCTATTAGTAGGAAGGATGGGGACATGTCAGGGAGGGGAAGGAACTTATAAGAGCCAGAGTTCAGTGGCCTCATCTGGTTTATGAAGTACTCCCTGACAAGGATGGTTGCAGCTAAAGGCAGGGTGAGCCATGGATACCCTTCAAAAAATAATAAAGACAGATGGGAGTGAGTCCACTGGCACCACAGGAAGACCTTTGAGGTGGAATGTACTACAAGACATATGAAGCATAGGTGGGCTGACATGCTGACACAGGAGGCTGATCAAATTGACCTCCTAGGACTGGAGATTGGCAGAGATGTTGGTAATTATAGTTGTTTCCTCTGATTTTTGTGAAATAGCTATTTAAATCATGGAAAAATAAAACATGTACTGTACATATTTTTAAAATGTATTTTTAGTGATTGCAACATCCAAGATGCATATCAAAATGTGCGGAATTCATGGATGTGATGAAAGTAAATTAATATGTGGCATAAATCGGAGAATCTTTTTGGCCCATTGCATCACTTTTATTGATGCAGCCTTGGTGCAAACCTCTCAAAGAAATTAATGAGTCCATGCTAAGCCCCTTGGGGAGGCTCATGGATGTGGAGTAAGGCAAGGCAGCACAAATTGAGTTGATTCCCTGCAACATCCATGTATTGCTATGTATCCCCAAATTTACATTCCCATGTATACCTGGGGATGCATCAAAAGCTTACACTTCCCAAATGTATGTGCAACTGTGAGTTTTTTTCTTTATGCCTTCTTGTATTTTTCCTCTTTCCATGTGTCCTGTATTGAGCAGCACACATAGAAGATGATAATGCCTCCCAAGAATTTATATGTACAGGCATATGCCTCTTCTTGCACCAAATAACCCTGCATGCAACACAGACACCTTTGCACCATGGTCTATGGGTGCCTCCATTGATGCTAGTCTGCTGAAATGGTGCCAGCGCATGGGGAGAAAAAAGGAATGCACCCTATGCTAACCATATGGCACATTCCTGCCCTTTCACTTTGATGCAGGCCAGTGCAGCTAGATGTCATGGTAGATGGATACATCTGCACTACAACCTTCAGCCGTTTCAGGCCTGCATGCATGCTGACTAGCTGTATTCAATGATTTTGATTAAGATGTAACTGTATGCATATTTTAAAGCAATGTTTACAGTTCTATGTTTCAAATCTTGTTTTCTAGCGGGACAAAGACCATTCACACGGGGAGACGTGGACTCATTCCATTACCCCAATGCTGCTGGGTCATACGTTCATGTATAGTGAATGGTTAGGTTGTGTGTGATCTAAGTTACTTGTATCATGTGATGCATTTTGAGAGGTAATGATCACCTACTATCAATCTGCTGTCAGTGTGTGAAACACAATGGAACCTGCCCACAGATTAATTGTGAATGAACAAGGAAGTTTCCCATTGGGAATGTAGGGTGTACGTAAGTAGGCGTACTTGGGGTAAGCATGTTATGATGTATAGACATCTATAGTCATGTGGCTTTAGGCACACTTGTAATCACCTGTTGCAGAATCTGCATGTGTCCAACATAAACACATTAGTTGGTACCAAAATGGCACTCAGCTATACAATTAAGTTCCATCTTATGTAGTGGCACAGTGAAACATATATTGCTAAGCATGTCTAGTTAGTGGTCAGTTAAATATGTCAAAAATTGGGTTAGACAGAGGTTCATACAATGTGCGATATATTCACGCAAACACCGTAAGCATGTACAGGTAGGTATGGTAGAATCTAATTCACACAGTATGTCAATATGCCACATGTTTTGCATTAATTATTTAGCCCAAAAATGGTGCATACTTTAGATCTCTCAAGCTAAACATGCTTCTGTTTGACTGGCCATAAGGGTGGGAAAACATACAAGCTGTGATACACCTCACGTGTTTGTCAACAACAGACCCGTTCCTGTAGCAGTATGCCAGACACATTGGATACTTGATAAAGAATTAATGTATTTCATCAGGATAGCCATCACAAACTAAACTATTTTGCAAAATTAGTTTTTGAGATGGAAATTATACTTATTCAAAATGTAAATGATCAGTGACAGACAACAAATGCCATGGCTACATGTGTGACTGTTCATGTGTTTGATCATCAATATGTGGATACCTAGATTTTTGATTTCTTGGCCTAACAAGGGGTATGCCTGTTGTTATACAGCCTCAGAGGTACTTGAGCCTCACTTAGAGACATAGTGCAAGTGTGCCTACATTATGTGTGTTAGAAATGGGGTCTTTGGTTGGCAGTCAGGTTACCACCTGTCTAATCTCACTCTAATAAGGGTAAATCACACACAATGCAAATGATCCAGTGCCCACCCTGTGGTAGCTTAGCACTCAGCAGTCAGGTTTAACTTAGAAGGCAATGTGTAAAGTATGTTTACATTAAATCAGACAATTACACAGTACACCACACAGTGTTTAGAAAAATATATAATATATATCTGGATAAATGTAGGTCAAAACGATTAAAATACAATAAGTATATGTTGAAAATATCACTGTAGAAATGATATAAAGTGTCTTTAGTCTCTTAAAAGCAATAAATGTCTCTTGCAAGCACAAAGTACCTGGTTTGTGTTCAAAATCCCCGCAAGGAACCACAGAGGAGGAGATGTGTGGAAAACAGGGAGGTGTGCGTCGATTTGTCGGGCCGCACACAGCGATGCGTCATTTATTTTTCACGCAGGGAAGGCTTTGCATCGAATTCTGGTACTTGGTCTTGGATCCTCTTCGGGTTGTGGAGTTTTCAGACGCCCCGGGGACGAAGCGTTGAAATCCGGAACTGACAGGACGAAGTTACGGGGGCTGCATCGATCCGGTGGGCGTTTCATGGAAACTTCTACTGTACGGCAGCCGCTGTGTCAATTCCTCTCAGGAAGTCGGGCTGCACCGCTCCGGCTCAGCTCTGCATCGATCCAGTGGGCTGTGTATCGAATTTCCAGTCTCTACACTGGCGCTGCATCAATGTTCTCCTTGCAAAGTCGGGCTGCATCGTTCCGGTTGGGCGTGCGGTGAATTTTTCACCGCGATTCAGGCAGTGAATCATTTTCTGCCGGCTGTGCATCGATTTCCGCCGCACAGGGAGTTATTCTTGCAGGAATGAAGTTTTTTTGGTCCTGAGACTTCAGGGAAAAGGAGCCAAGCTCTATCCAAGCCCTTGCTGAGCACTTCTCAGCACAGCCAGACAGCAGCAAGGCAGCAGGGCAACAGCAAGGCATCAGTCCTTCACAGAAAGCAGTCAGGTGAGTCCTTTGGGCAGCCAGGCAGTTCTTCTTGGGAGGTTGCATGTTCTGATTCAGGTTCAGGTTCTCTTTTCCAAGAAGTATTTGTGACAGGAGTGTCTTGTCAAGAAGTTACTAAGTTGGTAGGGTCAGAGGCCCTGTTTAAATACCCAAATGTGCCTTCAACATGGGGGAGACTTCAACGAATGGCTTAGAAGTGCACAAGGTCCCCTTTCAGTTCCATCCTATCTGCCGGGGTCCCGGTAAGGGGTGTGGCAGTCCTTTGTGTGAGGGCAGGCTACTGTCCTTTGACATGTAAGTGTTGGGCCCTCCACCCTCCCAGCCCAGGAACACCCATTCAATATGCATGTGTATGCAAGTGTTACTGAGCATTCTGTGTTTGGGGTTGTCTGAGTGAATGCACAAGGGAGCTGTCAACGAAACCTAGCCAGACATGGATTGGAAGGCACAGAAGGATTTAAGTGTAGGGAAATGCTCACTTTCTAAAAGTAGTATTTCTAAAATAGTAATACAAACTCCAACTTCACCATTAAGGAGGATTTTGTATCACCATTCTGGCCCTACTAAATATGACATGGCTACTCCTTTCAGAACAAGATCTACCACTCAAACAGTATATGAGGGTAGCCCTAATGCTATCCTATGAAAGAAGCAAGCCTCACCGCAGTGTAAATGAAATTGGGAGTTTTGCACTACCAGGACATATAGAACACACATGGTCATGTCCTGCCTTTTACCTACGTAGCAGCCTGCCCTATGGGCTACCTAGGGACTACCTTAGGGGTGACATGTATGAAGAAAAAGGTGAGTTTAAGGCTTGGCAAGTACTTTTAAATGCCAAGTCAAAGTAGCAGTGAAACTGCACAAACAGGCACTGCAGAGGAAGGTCTAAGACATGGTTAGGGGGGCTACCTATGTGGGTGGCACAACCAGTGGTGCAGACCACTAGTAGCATTTAATTTGAATTTACAGGCCCTGTGCACATGTAGTGCACTTGACTAGGGACTTACAAGTAAATTAAATAAGCCAATTGGGTATGAGCCAATGTCACCATGTTTTAAGGGGAGAGCATATGCACTTTAGCACTGGTTAGCAGTAGTAAAGTGCGCAGAGTCCTAAAACCAGCAAAAATGAGGACAGAAAAAGAGAAGGAGAAAGGCAAAAAATTTGGGGGTGACCCTGCAGACAGGACATTTCCAACAATATGCAACACAGGTCTTGCATGATGTGTGGTCCGGCATAAATATATGCAAAAACAATGAGTGATGGACGGAATGCTGAACAATGTCAAACATTCACCCCCAGTACAGAGATCTGAGCCTAAATCCATTGTTTTGTTGCCACCCATGCCGTTCCAGTTTGGACCAAGCTCTATGCAAATCAGTCTTGACCCTGTTCCCAATGGGAACAGTCCAGCCTGAACTGCCAAGCCAGGTCCTCCCTGGACTGGAAACAAGCATCCTAAGACCGGTTTCAGGGTATCACCCTTCATCAGCAAGGTTAGCTTGATTCCAGTGGCATGGGGAGCACGGGACCCACGTCTGGGCATACCCTTCCCACTTGGGGCGACAAATGCAAAAACAATAAGTGATGGACGGCATAAATATATACACACTACTGAGAAGACTATTCTAAAGCTTGATGCGTGCAGACAAATGCAGACTTGTGATGATGTGTTTACTGAAATGTTGAAATATGATTAAGCATTTTTTTGCTACAAAAGTCAAACAGAAGCCAGATGTCACATTTCCTTACAGTTGCTTGAGGGTACATAAATGAAAGCTATTCCAGTCATGTTTTGAAATATACTGATGACATCCATGTATCCATGTATGGGCTACCTGACACTGACTAAGTGAAGTTAGCGATGTGTGGTGCCTTTTGTGACTACAGCTGGGGTTTGCAACATAGAGGCTCAATACTTGGATGGTATCACCTTACCACTATCATGTATGTGTACGTGAAAGTCTCTGCCCACCTCCATGATGCAATCCCTCAACCTAATTTACTGACTCAGGACCATGTGTCCTATATAAAATCTATACATCTTCATAAGTGTGAAACATTGATAGATATTACATGGTGTAATCTCATTGTGAACATATTTACGTATAGTAAACCAACGACTGGCAAAAGACTCTTTTTTTCCTTGATCAAGTAGGGGAAGTCCATGTCCATGTAGTGATGTTATCTTGTGCATATATCCATCACAATTTTGTGAGTTGGTCTGGTCATGCACATATGATTGTGTCATTATTTAACTATTTCACACACATCCTGTAGATGTACAGCGTGTGCTAGCAAAGTTTTACCAGACATCTCAACTAGTTTGAACTTTGTTTTGGACCTTGTTTTGGGGATAGGGTCTAGATTTAATAAATATTTCCCGAAATAGTTAGGCATTGAGTTAGTTAGTGTTTAGGACAGATTTAATGTAGATAGTTTTTCTATTTTAGATGTTTTAATAGATAAGTGTTTTTCTAGATGTTAGTATTTTTATTGGGATTTTAGTGGTTGGGGGTTTGATGTGTAGGATATGTTTAAAAAAATATATATTTGTTTAGGTTAGTATGTGTAGGTGGTTTATATTTAGGTGTGGCTGATGTTGGTTTTGTGAACTGCATGTGTGTTAAGGGGGTAGGGTTTGATGTCTAACATCTTTTGAGCTAAATGTATGATGATCATTTGAGATAAGTTGAGTTAATTTAAGGTAGAAGGTGTAGGATAGGTGGGTTAGGTGCAGTTTAGATATCATAAGTTACTGTAGGATAGGCAGGTTATGGTAATTTAGGCTTAGATGAGATAAAAGTAAGTTAGTGTAGGATAGATATATTTAATTTATAAGGATACGATTTGAATATATAAATATTATTCTGCTTTCACAACTTTTTAATTATTCAATGATGAAGAGTTCTAATCATTGCTTAGGATTAGTTGAGTACATGATGTAACTATTCCCTGCATTTTTTGTAGATATGTATAACATTGTGTGAGGGTTATGGACAAGAGTCAGTCTTCCTCACTCTTGAGTCACTTAAGTACTCTTCAGCCTTATTTAGGCACTGTGAATAGTCCTCTTCATGTGAACTGACACACAGGCCAATACAGTCACCTACTGTTGTACAGTGTGTGTACAAGATGTTGTATGTATAGTATGGATGGCTCTGTCTCTCATTATTACCCATTCCTGGATGTGATGTGACACACACTGATGCCTTCCACTTATGCACTCACCTTTGCACCACTTTACTAGGAGGTCATTGCTGTTAGCTGTTTGTAAATCATGGTTGCGGTCCCACCTGTCTGGATAACCTTAACCATCCTTGCCATTGGGTACTTGCTAAGTGTGGCATTTCATTCATGTGACTTTGGCAGACTACTTGCTGAGTCTGAATGTCTCACTTTTCCTGTTAACCTGGGCATGGGTTACTTATTCCTGGGCTTGTACTTTGGCTCCTATATGCCGTTATGTGTGTATATTGTCGAATTTATATCATGGGTGGTTACATTCACACTTAATGCATGTGATGGCTCTCAGAGGCAGAGATAATATTTGACACTATGGCCCTCATTACAACCCTGGCGGTCGGTGGTAAAGCGGTGGTAATACCTCCAACAGGCCGACGGGAAGAAAAATGGAATTGTGACCACGGCGGAAACCGCCAACACATACAGCCACTTTAACACTCTGACCGCCACGGAGGTAGCAACAAGCACCACGGCGGTAACCACCATGCGCAAGAAAATGTACCACCCACACTATTATGACACACCAATCCGCCACCTCTTCTGGGGCGGTACCAACGCCATCAAAAGCGAGGCGTAAACAGTACACAGAAAAGAAACAACTGCACATATTTCCAATGCTGGTCTACCTCCTCCTACACCAGGAACATGAACGGTGGCGAAGACGACCACGGTGAGTACTGCACCTAGCACACAAGGGAGGGGGGAGGAAAAAGAGAGTGATAAACACACGCAAAACACAACACCCCCCCAACCACCATGAACACAAACAGATGCAACAACATCACATATACACCCCGTAACCCTCAGGAATAATGCAAGGACAAAAGGAATTGATTAAAGGAAGTGTAATATTACAAATTTAGATAAATAAGTACTTAAAGCAATAAAATGTATGTACAATATATACAGATGGAGGGACAATGCCCACTCCAAATGTCAGTGGCCCACAGGGCCAAAACACATAGGCCAAGGCCACACTTGACTCCTGCCTCAATACAGAGAGAACACTGCAGGGGCATCTGGTCGAAAACACACAGCCACCTCTGGGGGACAGGGAATGGGGGGCACCTCAGCCGGAAGATGGTACAACGCCACTGCTCCTGGAGGGGGCTACATGCCCTCCGTGCTGTCCTGGGGAGCGCAAGGCCACAGTCTCTCAAGTAGGTGGTTTGCCCACTGCTTGGTCCTGGGGAGTGCAAAGCCACAGCCTGTCAAGTGGGTGGTTTGCCCACTGCTTGGTCCTGGTGAGTACAAGGCCACTGTCTCTCTAGTGGGTGGTTTGCCCACTGCTTGGTCCTGGGGAGTGCAATGCCACAGTCTCTCTAGTGGATGGCTTCTCCACTGGTTCTGCAGGGGGCCTTGTGCTTTGTGCCCAGTGTGCTTCATCCTGCCAAGGAGGGGGTGAGTGGATGCCTTCTTCCACTGGTTCTGGAGGGGGCCTTGTGCCCAGTGTGCTTCATCCTGCCAAGGAAGGGGTGAGTGGATGCCTTCTTCCACTGGTTCTGGATGGGGCTTTGTGCCCAGTGTGCTTCCTCTTGCCAAGGAGGGGGTGAGTGGATGTCTTCTTCCACTGGATATGGAAGGGGCTTTGTGTGCAGTGTGGTTCATCCTGCCAGGAGGGGTTGAGTGGATGCCTTCTTCCACTGCTTCTGGAGGGGGCTTTGTGCCCAATGTGCTTCATCCTGCCAAGGAGGGGGTGAGTGGATGCCTTCTTCCACTGGTTCTGGAGGGGGCCTTGTGCTCAGTGAGCTTCATCCTGCCAAGGAGGAGGTGAGTGGATGCCTTCTTCCACTATTTCTGGAAGGGGGCTATGTGCCCTGTGATGCTGATCCTGGATGGTGCAAGGTCACAGTCTCTCACCTGGGTGTCACACCTACAGGTGTTGCAGAGGCCAGAACGCACTAGATCCCACATAGGCATGACTACACACTGTTCGCCGGTCGGTGATGGCTGCTCAGTAGATGGCAGTTGCGCTGCAGGTGGCTGTGCTGTCAGTGGTAGGGGGAGGCTCCAGGCCTTCCCCTGAAGCTCTGGACAGCTGCCCACTGAGGCTTCTGCTGCTGGCAGTGGTGCTGTTGGCGGTGCAGGTAGCGGTGCTTCCGGCGGTGGAGGTGGCGCTGCTGTCAGTGGTGGGGGGGGAGGCTCCAGCCCTTCCCCTGCAGCCTCGGATGGAGGAAGTGCCATGGCTGGTGTTGTTTGCCCAGATGCTGCTCTAGCCCCAGGGAACAAAGCCATCCTGCCTGTGGCATCAGTTCCCTTTACATTGGCCTTGGCAGCTGTTGTCCCCTTCCTGCCCTTGGCAGATGGTGGTGCCTCCTTGTTTCTGCCAGCTGGTGTTCCCCTCCTGCCCTTGCTAGCTGGCGGCCCCTTCTTGCCCTTGGCAGGTGGTGCAGGCACACTGGCTGTGCTGACAGGTGCCTCCTTGGAGCATCTCACACCTGCAGTAGCTGAAGGAACTACAGTGGCTGAGGTGTTGGCCTGGGTTCTGCCCCCTTGGTGCGAAGTGAAGGACGGGGAGGAGGGGCAGGGAATAGGTCAAGGGTGGATAGGAAAAGCCTTTTACGGACACTGGGGCTGGAAGAGGGTGAAGGTTTGGGAGTGGAGGAAGAGGGAGTGGTGGTAGGAGGTATCAGTCTGGTGTGTTTGGGTGCAGTTGCATGGGCTGGACGGTGTTGTGAGGTAGATGGCTGTTTGGTGTCTGCGTGCTTGCATTTGTTTACTTTGGGAGGAGGGGGCACAGCCACAGTGGGAGAGGACACAGGGGACGTGTACATGGATGTGGGGGTGGTGACTGCCAGTGAGGGGCATGTTGCGATAGGTGTGCTGGTGATGGGGGTAGTGGATGTGGATGTAGTGCATGCAGGTGTGAGTGTAGATGTGACTGGGAGGGAGGTGGACGAGGAGGAGGAGGGGGACACAGTGGAGGCAGTGGATGTTGGTGTGTCTGCATCTGGATGGTGCTTGTGTGAGTGCCTGTGGGATGAAGTGTGGTGCTTGTGTTTGCCTGAGCCACTTCTGTGTGTTGATTTGGCTGCAAGCAGGTCTGAAGGTGTGCTTGGGATAGTCTGGGGTTGAGGGGAATGGGACTGTGTAGAGGAAGTTGGAGCGGGGAGGCTAGAGACAGGGACAATGGCTGCCATCAGTGAGTTGGCCAGAGCCTGGAATACTCTCTGTTGGGCTGCCACACCAGAGTGAATGCCATCCAGGTATGCATTTGTTTGTTGCAAATGCCCTGCTAGACCCCAGATGGCATTCAGTATAGTTGACTGCCCAACAGAGAGGGTTCTCAGGAGGTCAATAGCCTCCTCACTGAGGGCAGCAGGGCTGACTGGACAGGGCCTGATGTGCCTGGGGGGAAGGAGATGCCCACCCTCCTGGGTGTGCGAGCACGGGAAACTCGGGGAGGGGCTGCTGGGAGGGCGGTACTAGTACGCGGTTGGCGGCTGTACTTGTAGTTGGGGTCGGCACAGAGGTGTTCGCTACCGCCATGGAGCTTCCATCGGAGGAGGTTTTGCTGTCAGAACTGTCCCCTCCTGTCTCCGTCGTGGTGTTCCCCTTGCCCTCCGTCCCACTGGTGCACTCACCGTCGGAGGATTTGGCCTCTGGGCCCATGGTGGATGCAGCTCCCTCTGTCGCTGGTGCCTCTGCTCCTCCACCAGATGATGCTAATGCACACAAGGACAGGGTGACAAAACAAAAAGGGAGGGAAGAGACAGAGGATACTTTGTCAATGCCAGCAACAACACTACCATTGGCGTACACAACTCACAGGGAACAGCCCTATGCACTAGGCCATGCACTACCAGCTACAATGCTAGTCACCAGGCCATGGGGTACAATGCCTAACGCCATTAGCTGCATATGTGAAACTCACAGGACCCTGCCCAGTAGTAGATGCCCACTAGCATTATTGGGGTTGGAATGCATCTGAGCTTGCCCATCATGGAACCTACCATGCCATGTTCGTCCTGGCCTAGGGCCACCCACAGATCCACATCCCCCCAGGTAGCACCTTAACATGTGCAAAGTCATGATTCTGAATCTGTACTCACCCCCTTGTGGCCGCAGTGAAGCCTTCAAGCTCCCATCCAACTCTGGATAGGACACTGCCAGGATGCGGAACATCAGGGGGTCAGGGTATGACAGGCACCCCTTCCTCGTTGGGAGGCCAGCCCTAGCTGGGCCTCTGCCGTCTTCCTTGCCCAGCGGCGCAGGTCCTCCCACCATTTTCTACAGTGGGTGCTCCGCCTGTCAAAGACCCCCAGGGTCCGCACCTCCTTGGTGATGGCACACCAATACCCTTTTTCTGATGAACACTGAACTGCAGAAAAAGATACAGCAGAAAAGGTATTATTCATACCGTCCGGACTGTTATACTCATGGCCCACCATACCCCTCCCATCCCCTTACGCACAGACATTGCCCACTGAACATGCAGCACTCTGCCCAGGACCCCTCAGCCCCCCTACACGAGGCTTACACACACAGCACTCCATACATTCATGCCCCACCCATCATGCTCACAGTGTACTCATCTCTTTGTCTGGAGAGTCTTAAAATAAAGGGTACTGGGGTAGGACCCCGTCCACTAGTCTCTCCAACTCCTCGGAAGTGAAGGCAGGGGCCCTTTCCCCAGACACTCAAGCCATGGTCACTTCCTGACACAGGTCTCAGCAGCACTTGCAGTGTAGGTCCTCTCCTGTTGCAGGTCAGGTAGCAAGTGAGTGAACAGATAGAAAATGGTGGTCACATCCATGGCAGTGCGTTCCGTCACTGCCTTCATACATCACCATTGGCGCCTGGAACCCATATGCCTCAATGATAACCAATGATGTGTTGCACAGCGGTAATTGTCCGCCTCCCGCAACGCGCACAATGCCAGCGGAAGTACCTCATTTCCACTTGTCCCTCCTCACAGGTCAGGCAGCCGCCATTTCAGGGGGCAGAGGCACATGGCACCTAACTGAGTCACAGCAGACATAGGCACATCAACGGACCTACACATTCATATACTCTTTCTGTAAAAAAAGAAAGGCATATTAATCATAGTATATGTTTGAATATGGCCATCTGCTCACTGTTTTTCACCCGAGTTTAACTGCTGAGGATGAATAGGAGATGGAGACATACCTCGTGTACAGACCTCTGGTTGACCTGGCGACAATGGAGGACAGGCACATTATCCTAACCTAGAGACTTGATAGGGCCACAATCAAAGAGCTGTGTGCCCAATTGGAGCCAGACCTGATTTCAGCTATCCGCCACCTCACAGGTATCCCCCCTCTAGTGCAGGTCTTGTCAGTGCTCCATTTCTTGGCAAGTGGTTCCTTCCAAGCGACAGTGACCATTGCATCATGGATGTCACAGCCTATGTTCTCAAACGTGCTGACCAGAGTGTTGTCTGCCCTGATGAAACACATGCGCAACTACATCGCATTCAACCAGGTGGATGATTTGGCCACAGTAAAGGCTGACTTCTATGCAATGGGACATATTTCCAACATCATTGGTGCTACTGATGGTATACATATTGGCCCTCATTCTGACCTTGGCGGGCGGCGGAGGCCGCCCGCCAAAGTCCCGCCGTCAGGTTACCGTTCCGCGGTCGAAAGACCGCGGCGGTAATTCTGACATTCCTGCTGGGCTGGCGGGCGGCCGCCTTCAGGCCGCCCGCCAGCCCAGCGGAAAAGAGGCTTCCACGATGAAGCCGGCTCGGAATCGAGCCGGCGGAGTGGAAGCTGTGCGACGGGTGCAGTTGCACCCGTCGCGTATTTCACTGTCTGCGCAGCAGACAGTGAAATACATTTAGGGGCCCTCTTACGGGGGCCCCTGCAGTGCCCATGCCAGTGGCATGGGCACTGCAGGGGCCCCCAGGGGCCCCGCGACCCCCCCTACCGCCATCCAGTTCCCGGCGGGCGGACCGCCGGGAACTGGATGGCGGTAGGGGGGGTCGGAATACCCTCGGCGGCGCAGCTAGCTGCGCCGCCTTGGAGGATTCCAATGGGCGGCGGTACACTGGCGGGAGACCGCCAGTGTTGCCGGTCCGACCGCGGCTTTACCGCCGCGGTCGGAATGCCCATTGGAGCACCGCCGGCCTGTCGGCGGTGCTCCCGCGGTCCTCCAACCCGGCGGTCATGGACCGCCAGGGTTGGAATGACCACCATTGTCTTTGTCCCACCCCGGAGAAATGAACAGGTGTTCAGAAATCGAAAGAGCTTTCATTCTCTGAATTTGCAGATGGTGTGTTTGGCAGACCAGTACGTCTCCCATGTCAATGCAAAGTATCCTGGCTCTGTGCATGATGCCTTTATATTAAGGAATAGCAGCATCTCATATGTGATGTTTCAACTCCAGAGGCATAGGGTGTGGCTAATATGTGAGCCCATGGTCCCCATCCAGTTGATGTAGGTATATGGGAGTGGGGTTGTTCCTGAGGGTGAGTGCCTGGCTAACAGGTATCCCTCAATATTTACAGGTGACACTGGTTACCCCAACCTCTCATGGCTACTGACCCCAGTGAGGAATCCCAGGACACGGGCAGAGGAACATTACAATGAGGCACATGGGTGAACAAGAAGGATCATTAATAGCACCTTTGGCCTCCTGAAGGCAAGGCTTCGGTGCCTCCATCTGACAGGTGGATCCCTGTACTACTAAACCAAGAAGGTGTGCCAGATCATCGTTGCATGTTGCACAACCTGGCTTTGAGACACCAGGTGTCTTTTCTGCAGGAGGATGAGGCTGGAGATGGTTGTGTGGCAGCGGTGGAGCCTGTGGACAGTGACGAAGAAGAGGCAGAGAAAGAGGATGTGGACAACAGAACTACTATAATTCAACAATACTTCCAGTGACGCACAGGTAAGACACTGTAACTTCACCTTCCATTGCAGTTTTGTGTTGGACATTGTACATGGCAGCCTGATTTTCCTATTTCTACAGCCACTTACTGTACCCTTTAGCTTCTCTATTTTCAGATCTCTGTGCCCCACTCTGGCTCCTGGTGTGTTTACTGCTGCCCACTACAGGTCATACCTATGTATATATAACTGTGCATTTGAATTGCAATGTTTACAGCTTGTTAAACTAATACACATTTCAATCAATTGAAAAACTCCATACTTGTATTTGTTCCAAGGGTGATTATTTCTGTGATAAAAAGGGTAGGGGGTATTGCAATGGGCTGGGTTGATGGTGGAGGAATGTCCAGGATAGAGTCCAGTCTATTAGTATCACAGATGCATTGTCCAAGGGGGCATAGGGGGTGGGGCAATGGCAGTTCAAGGTGGAGAGGGTGACAGAGTGGGATACAAGGGTGACATTCAGGGGAATCTTATTTCCTGGCGGGGGTCCTGGCAATGTTCTCTCACTTCTGCCAGGATCTCATGGACCTTTTGCGTGGTAGTTCTCCTTCTGCAGGGGGATGGGTGCTGGTGGCCTGTTCCAGTGGCGGGTCCTCCTGTCCACTAGCGTCAGCAAAGGTGGAGGGCTGTTCATCGGTGTGGCTAGTGTCAGGGACCCGTTGCTGTGCCACTGCCTCCCTCATGGTGTTGGCCATGTCTGCCAGCACCCCTGCAATGGCGACCAGGGTGGTGTGGATGTCTCTCAGGTCCTCCCTGATCCACAGGTACTGTCACTCCTGCAGCCGCTCGGTCTCCTGCAGCTTGGCCAGTATCTGTCCCATGGCCTCCTGGGAATGGTGGTATGCTCCCAGAATGTTGGTGAGTGCCTCGTGGAGAGTCGGTTCCCTTGGCCTGTCCTCCCCCTGTCACACAGCAGTCCTCCCAGCTTCCCTGTTGCCCTGTGCCTCTGTCCCCTAAACCGTTTGCCCACTGCCACTGACCCCAGGTCCATGATCGCCCTGTGTTTGTGGGGTTGCCTGGGGTCCCTGTAGTGGTGGACACACTGCTGATTGACGTGTCCTGGGGACAGAGGGATGGGCCCGCTGGGTGGGTGCTGTGCTGGTGTTTCCTGAGGAGGGGGAGGTTCTGTGGTGGTTTGGGACTGTGGCTGGGTCACAGACTGTCCAGAGGTCCCTGATGGGCCAGGTTGGTCATCCTGATCCAGGCGTGCAGAGCTGCTCTCATCACTGTGGGCCTCTTCTGGGAGGGGGGCTGGATGTTTATGGCACCTCCTCTCCTGTGACATTGTGTGGGGTCCTGTGGGGATGTAAATGCAGTGTTATTGTTTCTGCGTGTGACATCTTGTACATGGGTATGTTTCCCTCTATGGTTGTTGTTACCAAGGCAGCTTTGGCTTGTGTGAGTTGTCATTTGGTTGTCTAAGTGATTGTCACTAGTGTGCATGCTGTGGTGATGGGGGTCCATGCATTGGTGTTTCGTGCAGGGCTTGGTATTTGGATGGGTGGGTTGTGATGGTGGGGTATATGTGAAGTGGTGGAGTGATGAGGGTGAGGGTAGGGGTACGAGTTTGTGATGGCATGCAGGTGGTGGGGAGTAGTAAAGATTTGACTTACCAGAGTCCAGTCCTCCTGCTACTCCTGCCAGGCCCTCAGGATGCATGATCGCCAAGACGTTGTCCTCCCATGTTGTTAGTTGTGGGGGAGGAGGTGGGGGTCCACCTCCAGTCCTCTGTACAGCTATCTGGTGTCTTGCAACCACGGTACACACCTTCCCCCGTAGGTCGTTCCACCTCTTCCTGGTGTCTTCCCTTGTTCTGGGGTGCTGTCCCACAGCATTAACCCTGTCCACGACTCTCGACCATAGCTCCATCTTCCTAGCAATGGACGTCTGCTGCACCTGTGATCCGAATAGCTGTGGCTCTACCCTGATGATTTCCTCCACCATGACCCTTAGCTCCTCCTCTGAGAACCTGGGGTGTCTTTGTGGTGCCATGGGTGTGGTGTGTGTGATGTGTGTGAGGGTGTGTGGGGTGATGTGTTGGGGTGTGTGCTGTGAGGTGCGTGGATGGTGTATGGGTGATGGTGTTCTGTGGCTCTGATTCAGTGGGTGCTCCTGGCGTGTCTCTCTCTCAGTTGTCAATGTTGTTTTTTGTAAAGGGTTGTGGGTAGTGTGTGTGTGCGTTTTATGGTGTTGTGGTGTGTTTATGTGTGTCAGGTGTGTGTAGTTTGAATTGTCCAACGTGGTGTTGTATTGTTAGGTTGTGTGTATTTTGAGCGCAGGGGTCTGTACCGCCAATGGTTTACCACGGTTGAATGTCTGCTGCGGTGATTCGTGGGTCATAATGCTGTGGGGGTAGTTCTGTTGGCAGAACTGTGTGGGTTTTGGTACTGCCATTTTATCACTGACCTTTGGGCTGGAGGACTTGTGTGTGTGTCTTTATAGTAGATAGTTTCTGTGTGTGGGTCATAATACGCGTAGCGGTATACCGCCGCGGTCATGGTATGTTGGCAGCAGTCAGCATGGCGGTAAGCAGCACTTACCGCCAATGTCATAATGAGGGCCTAAATGTCTCAGTATACCTTCAGACAACATTTATCTTTTGACACAGGACCCTTAGAAAATTTTTACTAGCATTTCATGCATACTGACATTAAAGGTGTTGCACCGAGGTTCTACCTTCTTGTGTGGCACAGGTGTGATGCTAAATCAGAATATCGGCATTAGTATCTGCATTTTGTCAGGGCGTGAATAAATTGGGTAACTTAGTAACCAATAAGTGTATGCATTGAGGCTATCATTTGCGTTTGATCACATTGTCAGGATCACAGAGAAAGACATATGTGGATATGTGAAGCTGTTTTTGTGGCTCACATTTCTCTCAGGATCTATTTTGTGCATCAAGACATTTGAGTGAATATGAATGCATTTTCACTGTGCCTGTCAGAAACATTATTACTATTGTGATACCATGAAGTTCAATACTTAAATGAGACTTAAGATATAGGCGGTCATTTTGACCGCGGCGGGCGGCGGTCGCCGCCTACCATGCGGTTACTGCCGAATGACCGCCCCGCGGTCAAAAGACCACGGCGGCCATTCCAACTTTCCCGCTGGGCCGGCGGGCGACTGCCAAAAGGCCGCCCGCAGGCCCAGCGGGAAAGCCCCTGCAACGAGGAAGCCGGCTCCGAATGGAGCCGGCGGAGTTGCAGGGGTGCGACGGGTGCAGTGGCACCCGTCGCGATTTTCACTGTCTGCAAAGCAGACAGTGAAAATCTGTATGGGGCCCTCTTAGGGGGCCCCTGCACTGCCCATGCCAGGGGGTTTGTTCTTGTATTTGATTTGATCCTGTAGTGCTTTACACACTGTACACTGCATCAGTCTGCCATATTGTGCTGTCTTGCATTCAGATTGTCTATTATTGTGGCCAAGGGCTCCTATTTGACACACAGCCACACAAAGGTACCCAGCTAGCAACCTGGCTACAGTGCAGAAATGTACAAGGGTATGTATGCACAATGGATTTACCTATTTGTGTGAACTCATGTAAATTAATTACAAACACAGTTGTCTTCCTAGTTCTAAAGGTTAGGCACTGTGTCACAACCCTGAGGGGAGATGGCCAGTATATTCAAGAAAATTTCAAACATTGACACTCACCCCATTTTGTCATAGCAAGAGTTGGCTATCGCACTTCTCTTCACTCAGCCACTCTCACATGAACATGTACAGGGGTCCTCTGGCAATCCTCTTTTAGATGCAGGGACTCAACTTACTATCACACATGGATGCCATGGCGATCATACATTCACCCTCATGTGGCCACAACACCAGCAATAAAAAGTTACCATATGCAAAAAAAAAACATGGCTTCCTGTATTCGAGAACCATGGTTCAACCCTTACCCCACATGCTAATAGTAACGATATTATATGACATATTTGTCCCCGGATTGGCAACCATCTAGGCTCATACAGTTCACCCTCCAAACATCCGTAAAAATTGCCCATCATCATGGGATCTATCTCATCTTGTCCCTTCACTATTCCCTGTTTAACGTCATCATGCTTTAATATATGTGTCAAAGTCGGCCATTTCTTTGTCCAGCTCCCACAATGATAAATCTTCACCCAGGTCCACATTCCATGTAGGATGTAGGCCGCTCATGACCTCTTTGATGGCATCCATTCACAGCTGCCACAAAAAGTGTGACACTATCAGACACAGCAGTGCAATAGTATTGCTCAATCTACCTTGCAGTACACACGTCACAACTCTCTTCCTTGCTATGCAATGTCTCCCCATCCAAACACAGTGCCAGCTCAATGTGCTCAGCCACACCTACATTGCACTACACCACCAGGGGCTCACCAGGATCACACACCATCTATTCTTCCTACAAACACTCATGGCCACTCTGGTGTGCCTCACTTGCATTCACCACCACCCCAAGTGCAGATTTGTAGTTGACAGGAGGTGATGTGGTCTCTACCATGTCAGATAGCACCCGCGTGCTCTCTCCCTACACATCATGAAAGCTGTATGCAATGTAGGTTCATGCTAGTGGCTGTACACATAGATAGTGGCATGACCCTACAGGGTGAAACCCTATTCTAATCCATTGCTTTATAGTCAATGTGTGATGTGCTGTTGAAGTCCAGGTATTTTGTTTTCTATTTAAGTCCTCATTACTCATGTCATATGTTTCACTACAAGTCCCAGTATACAAAGGTGAACCTGGACTGGTGCTGCACATCACACATGGAATGGACAAACATGGCGTAGCTGGACAGGGCTGTACAACATGTAACTGGGCACTATGACTTACATTTATGTGATGTATGACAGAAAATGTATGTGATTAATGTGATTACTGCCCTTTCCCTTGCATAAAGCTCAGTACAGAGCAGAAACATAGCTTGCTTTGCTGCACAGTAGGACATTTTTATGCATATTGTCCCTTGCTGCCACTTACTCTTTGGTCTTGCTGGACCTCAAAGCCAGCACTGTCCTTCCATTCCTACCACCAACTCTACTCGGATGACAGAGCTGCCTGCTCCTTCAATGGGTCCAGCTACTCCATGTCCTGAGTGTTGGTCCTGGCACTTTTTGCAGGGTCATCCTCAAACTTTTTACCTCCTTCCTCCTATTTTTTCTGACATGTTTTGTTGGCTTTAGGACTCTGGACACTTTACCACTGCTAATAAGTGCTAAAGTACATGTGCTGTCTGTCTAAAATATATTGGTGATTGGTTTACCCATGATTGGCAATTTTGATTTACCATTAGGTCCCTAGTAAAGTGCACCAGAGGTTCCTAGGCCTGTAAATCAACTGCTATTAGTGGTCCTGCAGCACTGAATGTGCCACCCACATGTGTAGCCCTGTAAATCATTTTTTGACCTGCTATTGCAGTATTTGTGTGTGCAGCTTTAAAGTGCCATTGCATGACACCCCTAGGGTAGGCTCTAGGGAGCCCCATGGGCAGCGTGCAGTGTATTTGAAAGGTAGGAAATGTTCTTGTATGTTTTACATGTCCTGATAGTGAAATACTGTTAAATTCGTTTTTCACAATTTCAAGGCCTATCTCTCCCATAGGGTAACATGGGGATTTCCTATAAATATCTCTTAAGGGATGCAACTAAGATGGCCACAGTGTTTTCTCTGAGTTCTGTCATTGGCCTTTGAAAGAAACCGGATCAGGCACCCAGAAACGCAATCCAGAGGTGTGGAGGTGTCCCTTGAATCTACTGGGGCCCCAGGATTCGGCAGGAGGACCCAGTGCTTAGCCCAGGTGAGAGCTGAGACTAGCCCGTAGCAGGCCACAAGTGACACGGAGAGAGGGATGCCGCCTGCTGAGCAGAGAGGAGAGGAGAGACCTGTGCCGCTCTGTCGCCGGGCAGCCATGCCAAAGTGTGGGGGCTTCCATGTGAGAGATTGTTGACACGGCTGATGGACGGGCCCAGTTAAGCAGTGGGCCTGGGCGTGCTCGGGTGGATGCCGAAGCAGCGTGGGAAGATGTCTGTGAGGAGCGGAGCAGACAATGGGCCTAGGTGGGAGACCAGAGCAGAGGAGGTGGGGATGTGGAGCCCCACTGGAAGCACGAGACATGAGTAGCAGTGCAGCTACAGTGGAGACAAGGAATGAAGATGGCCCTGCTGTGAAGGCGCAGATTCCAGTTGGCCTAAGCGTGAAGAGCTTTGGTCAGCCCTACCTGTCTGGCAAGTCTGGTGGGCCAAGAGAGCCATGCGGGGGTGAGCGGAGGAAGAGATACAGACGTCCCCCAATTGGGGGGACTCGGAGGTTTGACAGCCCTCTCCCGGCAGTGGTGTACCTGGGCACCACCTGTATGGTCGTCGGTGGGAGCCGACTAGATGGCTGGGCAGCATAGAATAGGCATTGGAGTTTGTGTGAAGGCCAGAATCTGGGGAAGCAGGAGGGAAGCGTCGACCAGGACCAAGAATATGACTTGTGCGGGGACTACTGCGGGAGCAGGTGGGGCGACCATCTGCCGAGGCACCACAGAGTGAAGCAGGCATGAGCCTGAGACTCTCAGTGCGGACCAATTCAGCAATCAAGCCCTGGAGACCAACAGGTCCAGAGGCAGGCGGGGGTAACTTGGCACCTCACGAACAAGACCCTAAGTGGAACTGAAATAGGAACACCTGAACTAGTAAGAGCTCCACACTTCTGCAAAGACAGTAGTGCCCCAAATAGAAGAAGCTGAGTCAGATCGGCCATTGGGGCCATCCCACACACTGGGTCCAACCAGTGGACTCACTGCCTATCTGAAAGAGTGTCTTGCCCTGGGCACACCTTGGGGTTAGGTCACCGTGTTTGACTGGGAGCCAGCACAAATATCGACGACACCAGCACAAATCAAACTCCAGAGGCAGCCAACACACCGAGGCTGCAACAGGAGGACTGTAATCCAGACAGAGTTGGTGGTAACACACTGGTTGACAGGGAAGGCATTCCAGAGACATAATAGAAAGGAGGGCTCCCTTAAGGACCTCTTTAATAAAACCCCTGTCAAGAAAGTGACTCCAACAGGGATCTCAGTGACAGAGAGAAGAGAGCTGGCAGAACCGGGATCGTCAGAAGGCAGGGAAGCGCCATTGACAAGAACATTCACAGAGCAGCTTTCTGGGTCCCTCCATTAAGATCTTGCCACATTGAAACAGGAAATAGCAGCAGAAGTCAAGGATATCAAGAGAGAGGTTGTTGACCTGGGACAACACGTGGACAGGCTGGACTAGAACCACGATGCACGAGAGAAGGAACTGGACTGCCACAGAAGGGAACTCCTTACCCTACAGGACAAGAACCGGGAACTGCAGGATCAACTAAAGGGCTTGGAGAACAGATCATGGCGCTCTAATATTCGCATAAAAGTTGTACCCGCACAGGCAGTGACTGGAACCCTAGAAGACTGTGCAGTGCGACTCTTTCAACATGTGGCCCAACACTGAAAGATTAGAATACTGTACTTGACAGAACACATAGAGCTGGGCGTCCTGCCCACTCTCCAGGTCAGCTCAGGACATACTGACTTGTCTACACCATTATAGACAGCAGGAGATCATAATGGTGGCTGTTCGAGACCAAACATCTATTGAATTTGAGGGCCACCGGATTGGCCTGGTTCAGGACTTATCAATGCTGACGCTGCTGCACCGTAGAACACGTCAGCCTGTGACGGACTTCCTCAGAGAGAAAGGTATCAGATATAAATAGGGCCACCCCTTTCATCTCCACTTTGTCTGTCAGAATGAAACCTGCAGCATCCGCACACTGGAACAAGCACAGGGCATGGATGGGATGCCACCGCATCTCTGAGACCAAACCCAGCAGTTGGCATCACAGGAACAACCGCTGCAAATAGATAGGGGGTGCTCAAAACCCCATACCTGATGGAATAAATCTCATAAACCCACAATGGCAGAGAGCCAAAAGGAGAGGAGGGCACTGCTTAGAAGCCTACCCAGTAATGATAGCGTTTCACAGGTGGACTCAGACCAATGATATACTTTGGGGTAATACAGGCGAATACATGGGGCTACCCCCTGGTCTACTAACTGCTGCCTGGTAAAGGCAAATAGCCAAATAGACTGTGACACCCGAATGGCGGAGCTCCGACCCCTCTGGAATAATGGTCGACCGAAGAGGGATTGAGGACCAGACTGACCCCCAGACTTGTCTATGCCCATTCCCAGGTGGGGAACATCTTTAAAAGTTCATCCCCTGTTTATTGTTCTTCTACCTTCCTACTTTGATCCTGGGAGGCTCCTCCCCCTTCATAATAAAATTTGGGGCGTAGGCTAACAACAGCTAATATTTACATGCCTAATGAACACCAGGTACGCTTCCTAAAAGATGCATTGGGGAAGATCTTGGCAACATCAGACCAGGACATTGTGGTGGGCGGGAACTTTAATTTAGTTCCAGATCCCCAGCTAGACAAATCCATTCAGAGATATGGAAAGACAGGAGCCTTCTCAAGGGGTTTTCGGGAATGGCTAGAGGGGACAGAACTGACTGACATTTGGCATGGGCAGCAACTGGCAGACAGAACATACACCTTTTTTTCAGCCGCCCACCAGACATATGCTCACATAGACTTCTTCCTCACCACTCCACGTATTACCAACCTGGTTACCAGGTCTGAGATTGGGATGGCTTCTATTTCAGATCACTCCCAGCTCACATTGTCTCTCTTTCTTCCCTCTCCCACCCCAAGTAAAAGACACTGGCGTCTTAACACAAGGCTTTATGCATAAGTGGACCTTCTAATGTAAATCGGGATTACGATAAATCACTTTCTAGCCATAAACAATACCCCCACAACCATTATCACAACCCTATGAGAAGCCCTTAAAGCAGTCATCAAAGGTCAGTTCATAGCGATAGCAGCAAGATTAAGGGGGTCATTCTGACCATGGCTGTAATTACCGCCATGGCGGAGGTCGGCGGTAGCACCGCCAACTGGCTGGCGGTGCACCGCGGGGCATTCTGACCGCGGCGGTTCAGCCGCGGCCAGAAACGGAAAGTCGGCGGTGTACCGCCGACTTTCCGCTGCCCGTCTGAATCCTCCATGGTGGCGAAGCGCGCTCCGCCGCCATGGGGATTCTGACACCCCCTACCGCCATCCTGTTCATGGCGGCTCTCCCGCCATGAACAGGATGGCGGTAGGGGGTGCCACGGGGCCCCTGGGGGCCCCTGCTGTGCCCATGCCAATGGCATGGGCATGGCAGGGGCCCCCGTAAGAGGGCCCCAAAAAGTATTTCAGTGTCTGCCCAGCAGACACTGAAATACGCGACGGGTGCAACTGCACCCATCACACCTTCCCACTCCGCCGGCTCAATTCTGAGCCGGCATCCTAGTGGGAAGGTTGATTTGCCCTGGGCTGGCGGGCGGTCTTTTGGCGGCCGCCCGCCAGCCCAGGGCAAATGTCAGAATCACCGCCGCGGTCTTTCGACCGCGGTGCGGTGTTCTGACGGCGGTACCTTGGCGGACGGCCTCCGCCATCCGCCAAGGTCAGAATGACCCCCTAAATATCTTTTAATGGGAAACGTCAACAATTAGAAGGTGACATAAGGAGGTCACACATAGATGGACTAGGTCTCTGGCAGTGAGGAGGCAGCTTACCGCACACCAAAAACAACTACAGGCTCTGAATGAGGATAAGGCGGAGTATGCCATACTCTGGACTAAGCAAAAATTCTATGTGGGGGAAACAAGGTGGGCTGCCTACTGGCCCACTGCCTCCGTACGCAGGCCACGGGATGAAGAGTACTGGAGTTGTGATTTCCTGTTGGTACCCTGACATGCCAGGAAGAGCTAATTCTTTATCAGTTTGAGCGGTTTTACTCGGACTTATATTTCATGGAAGAGCTCGACATTAACAGCATGGAGTACTATTTAGACTCCACTTCTCTCCCCGGATCCCCCCGCAGATAGTGCCATCTTGGAGAGAAATATCACACCCATGGAGGTCCTTGCAACTATACACCATCTGCAAATAGGTAAAGCGACGGGTGCAGACGACTTTGGAGTAGAGATTTATAAATCCTTTGGAACCCAGCTAGCCTCTGTGCTTGCTCGGCTGCACAATGCGCTTGGCATGACCCACCACCTTCCCCCTGTGATGCAACTGGGTATGATGACAGTTATTTCTAAACCGAGGAAGGACCCGCAACTGTGCTCCTCCTACCGACCCATGACCTTATTGTATGTGGACGCTAAGATCTTTATGAGAATTTTAGCCTGCAGGAACCCGCATATGCAGGGCCTGGTTGATCTTGATCAAACCGGCTTCATCCCCGAGAGTTTGTGTAGCGACAACACTAAGAGATTATGCCCTCATTACAACATTGGCAGTATTGTCCGCCTAACGCCACAGCAACAGTAGCCAACATAGGGGGTGATTCTAACTTCGGCGGGCGGCGGAGGCCGCCCGCCAAAGTTCCCCCACCAAAATACCGCTCCGCGGTCGAAAGACCACTGAGGGTATTTTGGGATTTGCCCTGGGCTGGCGGGCGGCCGCCAAAAGGCCGCCCGCCAGCCCAGGGCAAATCAACCTTCCCACGAGGACGCCGGCTCAGAATTGAGCCGGCGTAGTGGGAAGGTGCGACGGGTGCAGTGGCACCCGTCGCGTATTTCAGTGTCTGCATAGCAGATACTGAAATACTTTGTGGGGCCCTCTTACAGGGGCCCCTGCAGTGCCCACGCATGCCCCGCCAGGAACAGGATGGCGGTAGGGGGTGTCAGAATCCCCATGGCGGCGGAGCGCGCTCCGCCGCCATGGAGGATTCTGCAGGGCAGCGGGAAACCGGCGGGAGACAGCCGGTTTCTCGCATCTGACCGCGGCCGAACTGCCGCGGTCAGAATGCCCTGTGGGGCACCGCCGGTCTGTCGGCGGTGCTCCCGCCGACCCTGGCCCTGGCGGTCTCCGACCGCCGGGGTCAGAATGACCCCCATAGTGTCGCCGTGGATACCAGCCGCCCACCCGCATTTTGACCATAGACGAAATTCCACCAGAAAGCTAGCCGAATACCATCGACGGTCATGGCGGCGGACGGCTGTAAGGTGGCGCTGCTGTCAGCAGCAGTGTCACGCCAGAAAAACACTGCCGACCGTATCATGAGCAATGATACGGCCTGGCGGTGTTTTGCTGGTGGACGCTGCTGCTGGCAGCAGTGTTGTGTCCTGTCTCCTGCCTGAGGACCCCCTGCAAGCAGGTAAGTCGTGTTCTCCGACAGGAGAGGGGGGCGGAGGGTGGTGTGTGCGTGTCTGGGGGTGTTGTATGTGTGGTGGGGGGGGGTCAGTTTTTGTATGCCTGTATGTGGGTGTGAGTCGCATTGAATGAGTGCATGAATGACTGAATGTGAGTGTACGTGTATGTTGTGTGTTGTGAATGCGTGTGTGCAACAATGTATGTTGGTGTGTGCTACGGTGTGTCGGTATGTATGTGTGCATGCGTGGGTGGATGTGGGTATGCATGTGTGCATGAGTGTGTATGTGTGCGGCGTGTGGGTGTGTAAATGTGTGGGGGCAGAAGAGGGAGGGTGAGGGAGGACTCAGGGGAGGGGAAGGGGCAGGGGAGACCCTTATCAGTGCCAGGGAAGGAATTCCCTGGCACTGATAGTGACTACCTCCATGGTTGTAAGCCTGCCACGAAAACCATGGCAGTAGGCGGGGTCATAATCCCAAGGGTGGGATTGTGACGGCCCTCTGGCTAGAGAATGAAGTTTCCAGCCCAGTGGCCATTACCACTCTGGCTTGAGCCAAACTGCCAATGTCATAATTTGGGAAAAGGTACAGCCAGCCTGTTGGCAGTACCTTTCTCCAAATTACCGCCGACCACCAGGGTGGTAATGAGGACATGTGTCATATGTTGGATAAGGTCCACAGCTCCCAAACTCCGGCCTTCCTCCTCTCCATTGACGTGGAGAAGGCCTTCGACTGGGTGCACTGGCAGTACCTCCATGCGGTCTTGTGGCATCTGGGGCGTGGTCCCAGGTTCTGCGAGTGGATCCAATTGTGATAAACCTAGAGTCATGGTAGGTGTGAATGGAGAACTGTCCCAGCAATATCCTATCTCAAGGGGCACACGAAAGGGATGCCCCCTCTTGCCCCTGTTATTTGCTCTATATATGGAGCCCTTCGCTGAGCATATACGGCATCACCCAGACATATTTGGCTTGCCGATGGGTGGCAGATCGAGTAAACTGGCTCTCTACGCAGACAATGTGCTTCTCCACCTGTCCCAGCCCCAAACTTCCCTCCCTAGATTCATAGCGGAACTGACGGCATCCAGCAAAGCTTCAGGCTTTGAAACCAATTTCTCTATATCATCCATTCTGAACCTTACTATTCCTGAAGTTGAAAGGACTTCTTGGAGGATAATCTCCCCTTCCCTTGGGCTACACATGGAATTACGTATGTGGGCCTGGGGATACTTTCCACACTTGAGGCGACAGAAGCCTACAACTACAATAGGATATTAGACATCATGTGCTCTGAATTGATGAGATGGAATGCCCACAGTCTCTCCTGGCTAGGACGCATAGCTGCGATTAAGATGACACTTCTGCTGAAAATACTCTACTTTATGCAGACCCTGCTGTTGCAACCGCCTCCCAACCTTTTAGACAAACTGCAAGCACTTATATGGGAGTATATTTGGAGTGGTGGGAGGGCTAGAATGCCGAAGACCCAGGCATACCTACCACAGACAGAGGAAAGGCTGGGAGTCCTGCATCTGTTCAGCTATTACTATACTGCTCAGCTGCGTGATATATTGTTGAATGGGTACGACCTCTTATGGAGAAATACTGGTGGTTTATTGACCAGGCTGTGTCAGGAATCCATATTTGGAAGGTGCCATGGCTGACAGAGAAGCATCGACCACTGGGGGTGTATATTTCCCATACCTTGCGGGCTATGCTAGGAGCATGGGACAAAGTACAGGTTGCAAAAGGGCTATCTACACTGATATCCCCACAGACGCCTCTCATCGGTAACACAGACTTTCCTCCCATGGTCAGCGATCCCGCCTTTACATCCTGGAAGGAATCAAATTGCGAGAGAATTGGTGACCTCTTTGATGGGAGCTGAGTCATGGACTTCAACCGTCTCCAAGCAGAACATGGTCTCCCTGCGACCACACACTGGCAATATCTGGCCATCCACCATTGGGTAACATGCCCTGTGATATGCCTGCATGCAAGTCGACCCCTCACAAGCTTTGAACTATGGCTACTAACCAGAGAAACTACTCCTGTCTGATATTTACACCTTCTTGATTGTGCCACCTGCACTCTCCACAACACCAGCGAGGCGCAGATGGGAATTGGAATTCGAACGCACATTCACAGAAAGGGAATGGCGATATGTCCTTCAGCGGGCACGAGTAACAGTGTGCGCCACAACCACCAAAGAAATGTTTTTGAAAATAGCCCAATACATGTATTATACACCTGCGTGGATGGCTAGATGGAGGGCATGCAGTGATGACAGATGATGGGGTGGTTGCAGACACGAAGGCACACTTACTCACATATTATGGAACTGCCCGAAAATCACCTCTTTTTGGTGCACAATCCTCCACGCTAGAGATGAAATACACAACACTAATATACCATGGTTCCCGAGCTGCATTTTGCTGGGCCTTCCCAACCCCCAAACATACCCACTTCACACACCTAAGGGTCGGGCTATTACTTTGGCTCTGGGAGCTGTTAAACAACTACTATTGGCGCGCTGGGGCTCAGAGATCATTCCCTCTCATACTGACTGGCTACACAAGTTATGGGCCCTCATGGGTATGGAAACATTTGACAGCAGCAGCAACTGGATCACTGCCCCTCTTTGATAAAACATGGGGCCCGTCCATCCGATACATGTCAGAGGAATTCAGGGAACTAAAATGCCCATCATACCAACACATCCTCCGACTGACAAGTCCTGTAGACCCTCCTAATCAAACTAGTCAATATACCCCGGACAAGGGATTCCCTGTCAGCAACACACACTCTTGGCATACCACTGAATGATGACACTACTTTACTGCAAGTAAGGTGCCTCCAGTTTTCCCCACCCCCACTTTTTATCCATCTCCTTTTCCTCTCTTTGCCTGTCCCTCCCCACTGGACAGTGGTTTTAGATGGGAGAAGTTGTCTTGTTATCACCTAAAAATCAATGAAATAGATCTTAACCATAAATATCTTTTAAATGGAGTTTCCCATTGGGAGCAGACAGGGATGTGGAGTTTGGGGTCTCTGAACTCACAATTTAAAAATACCTCTTTTGGCAAAGTTAGTTTTTAGATTGTCCGTTTGAACATGCCACTTTTAGAAAGTGGCCATTTTCTTGCTTAACCATTTTGTGGCTCTGCTTGGCTCTTGAATACTCATCTGGGTCAGACTGACTGTTGGGCTGTTTGTGAGTTCACTTTAGACAGTGACACAAAGGGAAGTGAGGTGTGTCCCGCATATCCTGATGAGTCTTCATGGGCTAGAGTACAGTCTTCAACCCCCTGGTGTATGTCCGAGGCTGGGCAAGGAAGATGTAGGGTCTTGTGTACTACAAAGACTTTCCTTTGAAGTTTGCTTGCTTGAAAGGCAGAAATAAGAATAAGTACTACACTGCTGACCCCACAACTTTAGATTACTTCTGGATCAAGAGGAACCACTGCCAAGGAGAAGAGCTTGATGTTTGAGGAGAACTCTGCCTGTTGCTTTGCTGGACTGCTGCTGCCTGAAGAGCGAAAGGACTGAACTTTGCTTTCTGAAAACCTGTTTGAGAAGTTTCTCCAAGGGCTTGGAATGGATTTGACTCTCAGGGACATCAAAGACTCCATCTGCCAGTGCCTGGGCCCTTCTGCTGAGAGTCCTGACTTTCTAATTTGTGCCAAATCCAGTCCTTGGGTCCTTAGAAGTAGAAGCTGGTAACCTGCGAGAGAAAATCCACCCATCAGAAAAATTGACGCAGCGCCTGTCCCGTGGCTAAAAATTTTACGCTGAGAAGAGATGATAAGAAACAAGCAGAGCAGTTTGAGGTGTGTGGAGAGTTATCAAGCTATGCAAGGACACTTTGTGTGGCACCGCATGACTTGATAAACCTACAGTAATGCAATACAGCACAAATCACAGTGTTGCGTTACTCTGCCCAAGGAAGACATTCCATGGGTGGAACGTGGGTGTTACCAAGCATCCACCCATGGATTTTCATGCATTCCCAGATTTACCAACACTGGCAAACCTGGGAATGAGTCAAAATGCTACTCCTTCCCTGGGAGGAAAAAAGTGAGAATAAATACCTTTATTTCCCCTCATTGTTTCCACTTTCTAAGTGTGCTGCATTCTGCCTCTGAGGATTGTCTTGTGTGAATGTTTCACGACTGAAATGCAGTCCCAAAGCATTCACATTTTACCAACTCCTTAAAAGAGCACTATGGGCCTCTTTCCCTTTGTGAATGTGGGTACAAACATTTTTAAGAGCAGGCAGCGGTCCCACTGATCACTGCCACCTCTTAAAAAATGGAAAAAAAACTTTTCAATTTTCTTTTTTAAACGCATCCCATTTTACTTTAAGGAAAACAGGTTGCATTTAAAAAAAATGGCTTTATTTAAAAATCAATCAAAGACATGGTGGCTTGATAACTTCAGCAGCACACCATCCATGTGATTTTTACCATTCCAAATAGGTCGCAAAGTGCGGCCTGCCTCATGAGTATTGATGAGGCAGGTCTATTTGCGACGAACTGGAAATCGCTAACATGGTCAAACACACTGTTGTACATCGCAGTTTGCAAATTTCCCAATAGTGAACCGCTAAAATTTGCTATTAGGAAATTACAAATCCACTATTTGTACATCTGGTCCCAGGATACTGTAAATATTCTGAAGTGCCTTCGAAAAATTACGGTTTCCATTTTTTAGTTCTCAGTCATTCACATTTGAATTAATATTTTTCCACAGAGTAGCATTAGCTCTTGACTGGAATAGACTATTTTACAACAATGCAGGAAAGACGGATTCTATTCTCCCAAGCGCAGTGATGTATCTTGCGCTAGACGTCTGTGTCATTATTTTAATGCAGCCTACGCAAAATTTCATCTGCAATCAATAAAGCACTCGGGCAGTGTTTCAAAAAACGAAAAATGCCAGCAATGAAAAAGTAATAAAAGTAATTAAAGCGCCCATAAAACTGACAAACTGAAAATATGTTATTTTGTCGAAGAAAATAATTTCTTTATTTTGCAGAACATTTGTTAATGTAGGCTTTATCATGAAAAACAATCTGAATACATTTGCACTGGATGACAATCTGTCAGTGTTGAGATGGGAGTTAAACAGTTGTTTTCCTTAAGGAGAGATGTTAGTTGTGCTGCAATTCCAGTAGAAAGTAAATCACCTAAAATATCACCATGCAATACTTAAATATAGTTCTTTCGGAAACAGTGCAGTTCCTTTCCAAATTTTGATAAGAGAAGCACAAAGGCCATACTTATGGGCTTTTGATGCAGAATAGGACAGCAAATCACCTTGCTGCAGACACCTGTTTCAAAGGGAAAGGACAGGAATGCGCCATATTTAACAAAACAGTGCATTCCTGTACGTTCCCACTGCGCTGGCACCGTTTTGACAGCCTAGTGCCAACACACCTTTGGCACTAACCCTGAACAGTACATAGGAGCCTATTGTAAAAAAGGGGTGCCCCCTTTTAACGCCTGCTCTGAGCAGGCGTTAAAAGAGCAGAAAACAATTACGCAAAGAAATCTCTTACATTTCTTTGCACCATTTCTTTTGGCCCCCCTAACAGAGGAATGCCCCCTTTGCAATCATTATGCATGGTGCATGCATAAGGTGGCGCAAAGGGTTACAAAGTGGAGAAGTGCATGCATTGCGCCACTTTGTAAATATGGCACAGGGAAAAGGCTACCTTAGCACTGCCTTATAGTAAAAAAATATGCCAAGGCAGCACTAAAGTGGCACTAGGCCCTCTTCCATCTGGACCTTAGTTCAGGCCTTACAACTCTAAACAGGTGAAATGGACTGCAGCGTTAGGGTGTCACCTAGGGGGTGGACTGAATTCTTTTTTAACAACGTCCTATTTCAGAGCTTTGGGTGCACTCTGGCTGAGCTTCAAAAATTATATTTCTTCTTGAACACTTGCACCTTCCCTGCCTCCAAAACCTTCAAACCAGGAATGAGAGCTAGGGCAAATCTTTGTCTTAAATAATCACTTGCAACTAGAAATGTAAACGTTATCTCTCGCGCTCACTGCTTTATCATCCAGAAGATCCCAGGATTCAATTTGGTTCTTTGTTTAGGTGACAAATTAGCCTAGACAAAGAATTGTTTCAAAATTTGAGATGAAACTAGAATATATCAGCAATAAATGTTGTCCAAGTTTCCATTTTGAATTAATTTACGAGTTGTCAATGCCATTCACACAAATTGTGTTTTATTTTGTTGCCAAAAAAGCTAATCTCACTAAGCATTTTTGTTGACACGTTTGGGCAGGGGAGTGTGTTTCCGTCAGGTGAGCTAAGGCTGCAACCCTTTATTGTTTGTTCTTGATGGCGCCAAATTAATAAGAAAGGTGTTACAAATTGCCTTTTTAGATCATGTGAAGTATTCCAAGAGCCAAATTAGCGTTTTGCCCTAATGTGTGAAACTCCTGGTACTGTTCCTGCAAAAAGTGCTCTGAAACATATGCAATCAGCGTGTTTCTCAAAGTGAATCAATCAGCGGTTCTAATATTTATCAATGAAGAGAATAGCTAGGGATTAAGTTAATAAAACGGAAAGGGAAGTGAGTGAAAGGCAGACGTTCAAATTGGGTGAAAATAACACATCGTACCTGCTTGTATTTCTGGATACGGAGTTGGACCTAATCCTATTACCGCTCAACCTGGTTCTTCCACATCCCTTCCATATTCTTTTTTTTAAACTCAGTACAAGTTACTGTGCATCAAGATGGCTAAACTCTCTGAAAAGAAACTAAAAACTCCAGCATAGCAGGCTCCCTCTCATCTACAAACAAATCTCTTTTTTCATGTTTAAGAAATCCCACAGATCAAAAAGTGGGAAAAACCATATCACTACTGTAAGAAAGTGGATTAATACTTGGGATGGGTGACTAACCACGTCAATGAATAATCACAACCATTTTCAGGATGAACACTCAAAGTCACTAAATAAACCTGAGTTCAATGACCTGCTAGCTATGGCACAGAGCAGACTGGCTTAAATTAAGGCAAGGTGTAAAGTATTTATGGAGTACCAAAACAGTAATAAAGTCAAAATGCAAAACAATACAAATCCCAGATTAGACAAAATAGAGTAAAATCTAAGAAACAAAATGACAAAAATCCATAAGGGAACAGCAGATATGAGTTTTAAAAGTTTTACTAAGGAATAGAGCCAAGAAGTAACTATAGTCAATGGTCATAGTAGACCAGGACTTGTACACAATTTGCAGCTGGCCGCAATGAAACGTGTTTGGATACACTAACTAGTTTTATCCTGGTCAAAGATTTTACCTTCTGTTTTAGTCCTTCAGGTCCCAATCCACCACAGGAGTACATGTCTCAAGCCCTCAGAACCTTAGGGATGGCACTTAGAGACTCAATGGGTGTCAGGTATAGGCCAACAGCAGGGTCCAGTCAAGGTCTAGTTGCCCCTGGTCAGCTGGGCAATTGAAGGAAAGGCCTCTTGTAGCTTAAAATATTCCTGTAGCTTGAACAGGAGGCTAGTCTTATGACTCCTGGAGTTCACTTTTTTGTCCTGGGCACAAAGGGGAGCTGACCCAGTCCTTCAGGGCTCCTCTCAGGTCACAGACAGCAGGGCCAGTACACTTCTCTTCTTTTTCAGGTCCAGCAGTGTCGTGAAATTGATTTACAAAGATGTCTGGTGCTTGTTAGTAGGTGGGAATGACTCCTGGGCACACCCTAACCAAAGGGGTGAACGTTCCCAGGGCCAAACCTATCCAATTGTGGTTATTTGTAAGATGGTGAGAGTCTTCATCCATTATAAAACTGGGCACTGATGGCTTGGGGTGTCCACGGGAGAGTATAATTTCATGTAACAGTACCGCCCTCCCACATCTAACACTAAAATCCAGTTTGGCGCAGCCACTGTACCCATAATAAATGCAATGGCAGGCAGTTTGTAGAAAAATTCAGCAAACAGGCAGTGGATATGCAATAATTGTCCTTGCATCCTTTTCCCTTCCTCCCAAGCGTTCCATGTGGCTTAGCACACATCCAAAGCAGTATTTGACACTGTGCTGTCAAACAGAGATCCAGAGCCCACCCTGCTTGTGGGAAAGCAGGCTCTTTTTAGTAAGGTTACCCTCACTTTTTGCCTGTTGTCAGTATGTTTTGACTGTGTTCACTGTAATCCTCCTAACCAGGACCCCAGTGACTATGCTTTCCCACCAACTTATTGGTTGCTTGGACCACACACACCCCACATTTGGCATACTGGTGCCCCTATGTAAGTCCCTAGAATATGGTACCCAGGTCCCCAGGGCATAGGGGCACCAGGGGTTCTCCATGGGCTGCAGCATGTATTATGCCATGGGGAGCCCATGCAAAGTGTATCTGCAGGTCTGCTTTGCAGTTTGTGTGAAAGGGTGCATGCACCCTTTTCACTACAGGTCCACTGCACCAGGTCACTGTAAGCCACCCCTTCTGTAGGCCCTCCTAGCCCAGAGGGCAGGGTACAGGTACCTGTGTGTGAGGGCACCCCTGCATGAGCCGAAGTGCCCCACGAACTCCAGCTCCATTTTCATGGACTTTGTGAGTACAGGGATGCCATTTTACGCGTGTACTGGACATAGGTCACTACCTATGTCCAGCTTCATAATGGTAACTCTGAACCTAGGGATGTTCGGTATCAAATATGTTGGAATCATACCCCAATACTTTTGCCAGTATTGGACATATGATTCCATGCACTCTTTGGGCTCCTTAGAGGACCCCTGGCATTGCTCCTACCAGCTTTCAGGTTTTTTTTCCGGGCAGCCCAAGCTGCTGCCACCTCTCAGGTGGGTTCCTGCCCTCCTGCTGCTTGAACAGCTCAAGTTCAGGAAGGCATAACAATGGTTTTCCTTTGGGAGAGGGAGGCAACACCCTCTCCCTTTGGAAATAGGTGTTACATGGCTTGGGAGAGGCAGACTGACCAAGCCACTGGTATGCTTTGAAGGGTAAACTGGTGCCCTCCTTGCATAAACCAGTCTGCACTGGTTCAGGGACCTCCAGTCCCTGCTCTGGCATGAGACTGGACAGAGGAAAGGGGAGTGACTGCTCACCTGTCCATCACCACCCCAGGGGTGATGTCCAGAGCTCCTCCAGAAAGTCCCTTAATTCTGCCATCTTGAATCCAAGGTCAGCAAAGATCTCTGGGAGCATCTGAGTAACCAGGTCAGACAGGTGACATCAGAGCCCCCTCCTGATACGTGGTCAACTGGCTAGGTGACCAATCCCCCGTCCAGGGCTATTTAGTGTCTCCCTCTTGGGTGGGTCCTCAGATTCGATGGGCAAGACTCCAGCAGGACTCCTTTGCACCATTAGCTTTGACATCTGGCCACTGGAACTGCAACTGGACTCCAGAGGAACCTACAATCTGCAGCAACAGCGATGACTTTGCCCTGCAACATTGTTTCTCTGGCTTCTTCCAGCAACTGCAACATTTCCCCAGCTGTGCATCCCCCTGAGGGCAGCAAGTCTTCAGCCTGCACAAGAAGCAAGAAGGAATCTACCTTGGAGTGAAGGAGTCACTCCCCTGCATTCACAGGCACCAACAGCAATACCTACTGCATGTATATTCTCTAATCCTGAGCTGTGTGGATCCTGCATCACAGGTAGTGGTCTGCAGTGGTCACCTTGGTCCTCTCTGCCAGGTGTCCAACTTTGATGAAGGTAAGCCATTGCCTTCCTACGCAGGAAAGTAGCCAGTGCAACATGTCTCTTGCAGCCACCAAAGGTTGTTGGCATCTCCTCCAAGGGATCTTCAGGCTTTGTGAAGCCCCAGCCCCCAGCACTCTTTCCTGCAATGTGCAGTCCTCTGTATCCTTCTCCTGCACTGAGGGACCCATCTCCAGTTGTGCTGCATGGGCTCCTCTGTGACTCCTGGGTCCTTTTGCAGTAGGTCCTCTTTGAGGGCTGCCTCTTCTTCTGTGGACTCTCTGCATTGCTGAGGGTCGCCTGGGACTCCCCTCCATTGGTTGAGTCCCGCTGGACCTTGCTGATCCCCGGAAGCTCCACTTTTTGCCTACCACGACTCTTGCCTTTGCCAAGGCTTATTGGTGGCTTTTCCATGCCACAGACAGACTGCATTCTTCCATCCGGCATGGGGCATCAACTGCATCCTCCAGGAACTCTTCACTGATTCCAGGGCTGCATTGCTGATCGTTTTCGTCCTACCATCGACCAACTCCTGCAACCACAGACGGATGGGTAGTGGCTCTTGCCACCACCAGACACTTGTACGAGTTCTGGACCTGGTCCCTTTCTTTTTCATGTCTTCCTTCTTCAGGATCCACCGCTGGTTTCTTGCAGTCTTGTCTGGGTGGTGCATTATTCTTCTTTTCAGTCCTTTTGGTGGTTGGGGAAAAACCACTAACGTACTCCTTTCTCCCTGGTCGCTGGGGGACACTGTGTTAACTTTTGGGGTTCCTAGTTCCTCCAGCTCCCCTCTACAGATTCCACTTACCTGGGTGGGGGCCTGCATTTCCATTCCATCTTTTTAGTATATGGTTTGTGCTCCCCCTAGGGTCACTATTGTCTATTGCTATTGAACTGTTTTCTACTGCTTTTTATGCAAATTTCTGATTACAAGTATACATATTTAGTGTGTTTACTTGCCTCCTATTGGAGGATTGCCTCTCTAGTACTTTTTGGTAATGGTGTCACTAAAATGAAGTACCCTTATTTTTGTAACACTCAGTGTTTTCTTCCATGTGTTTAAGTGCTGTGTGACTACAGTGGTATTGCATGAGCTTTGCATGTCTCCTAGATAAGCCTTGCCTGTTCATCCACAGCTACCTCTAGAGAGCCTGGCTTCTATACACTGCCTACACTTCACTAATAGGGGAACCCTAGACCTGGTGTAAGTACCATAGGTACCTACCACACACCAGGCCAGCTTCCTACACTGCTTATTCAGCGAAGCTCAAAGGAGTAATCCCTGCAAATTCAGGTCAGCCCATTTTGTTTGCTACTAGGAAGCTTTTCAAATGTTTTTCCAACCTGTTCCAAGTGTAATCACTGGCTGAGAACTGTAAGAGAATTATGCTACGTACCCATCAGACATTTCAGGTAGGTAACTTTCCAAAAGTTACTTTTCCTTAATAGTTATTGAAAATCTGGCTTCACTGTTGAATTGTGTTTTTATTAAAAATAGATGTTTGTTTATTTTGTCCAGCTAGTCCCATTCCTGAGATTAGAATTTTAAGTGGTACTCTGGTTTGTTCCATAGGACAGCTGGACTTGCCACAGTGAAATGTGGCTTTGGGTGCTAATCACAGTAGAGACATGTAAACATTAAATGTATGCATGTCCTACTTTTAAATACCATGCAGTCTCCTTTGTGTACTACAAGGCCTATGTACTACAACTTAGTAATATTTAAAAGAGGTTTTGACAGGTTGAATTGCAGTTTTTACACTGCAACATTCCGGCTAAAGTGATAGGTCTAAAGCCATGTTGGCGCTGCCATTGTAGTGGATGGCACAATAATTGCTGTAGTCTGTTATTAGAATTTAGCTTGCAGGCCTCGGTACATATTTTTATCCATATACTAGGGCCTTAAAGGCAAGTCAAATTTATCAATTAGCAGTATGCCAGTTCGACCATGATTAAAAGGGAAGCACAGGTACTTTACTACTGGTAGCAGGAGAAATGTGCATTGAGTTCTAAGCCAGCAAAATATAGGGTCAAGCTAGAACAAAAAATCTGAGACAACCACGTATAAAAGGCAAATGTCCTACATTTCCACACTACAGAACTATCATGGTGCCTTACAAAGAACATATTACACTGTAGTTCATAATAAGCAAATAGAGGTGATGCAAAATGATACACACTAGACAGTACACAGTAAAGGTAACTAAGGTAGTTGTGGTTAACACCTAACTGCCCTTATTAGAGATACATTATTATCTTCCAACTTACATTGTGATAACTTTGATATCTGTACTTGGGTGCTACTACTTAAGGGAACCCAAGTACATATAAGTCTCAAAGTAGTAATCAAGGAGATCAAGACAGGCATTTGATATGAATGTTTGTGCAACAGTATAATTGTCACACGTATTATGCTGAAAGTCCATACAAATGTGTTCCTATTATCCTTATATCAAAACCATAGTGTGCAATTAAGAATATATAATCTTATCCAAGAGTCCCTCAAGCTACCAAGTGTTTCACCAAATGGGTTACTCTCCCTACGACATACTCCCTAAGGGGTAAAAGAAATATTTCAGATCAGATACTGCAATCCATAATGCCATTAAAAATACATTTTAATAACCACCACTTGCTAAAAAGACTTCGGATTTAGTGATCATTGGCAGTCTTCTTAAACCATTTATGAGGATCATCATTATTTTTACTTTAAAAGCTGAAAAAGCCATGAAATAAAAAAGTCTAAAGTATAATAAAAAAACATAAAAAAGTAATGCAGCTGTAACAGAAACAATATCTAATAGTTAACAAAATGTAAAAAATAGTGTGTTTTATGATCAGTTCAAAGAAAGAACAAACAGCAGTGCAAACATGCATGCTAGGTAACATATGAAGACACATCACTGCTGGAGCTAAGTAACAATGGTTCATGGATTTTTGAAACCGCACAAAAGAAAGCTGGAAATGGACAATACAAAGCCTGAAGTCATACAACAGAAATCTTTCACAGGAATTAGTTATTTCAGATAATTAAAGTTCCATATCTGTTGAGTTTCTTAACATTATTATATATTATCTTATAGGTGGTTTCAGAAGTTCAAGCATTTCCTTCTGTTTAGGGCTAATCACTAGAAAAGTATTAATCACCCAAGTCTTGGCCTGTCAGTTAATACAAGCATAAGTAAAATCATATTGACTTTATATGGTCACAACATTAATCCGTTCCTTGCTTTAATATTTGTTTCCATTTATATGAATCAGGGTTTGTCGATCCACACTGTTTAATACACATACAGTTTGAAACAGAATATAGATTACTTTCTAGGGCAATGTAAGCAAGGCTCATTTGAAAGTGGAAAATAGGAGTGGGCGAAGAATTCTGCTCCGCGGGTGGAGTTCGCAGAGTTTTCCCCATTCCGCTCGGAGTTCATAAAAAGTCCACGGAGTGACACAGAGTGGAGTTGTTTCTCTCGCTCACCAACATTAAGTTGGTGAGTGTGAGTGTGAGTGTGAGTGAGAGAAATTGCTAAATTGGCGAGCACGAGTGAGATTTCTAAAACAAGAGCAGTTGTGTTGGCCGCGACCGCTGGTGATCAAAGCTGCTGCTTGCATTGAGGAAGCAGCTGCTCGAGTAGAAAATCTACTCGAATGGCAGAAAGAAATTAGCACCCTCTGCTGCTCCGCATGATGCAGTTTGCACTGATTTTACAGCATCGGAGAAACTCCAACACTGAAAATCAGTGCGAACAGCGCAACTTACTCTAACTCTGCTGCTCGTGGAACTCCGTGTAGCACAGAGTTTTTTTTTGGCAATTAGCAGAGTTCCATGTAACAGAACTCCACAAACTCCTCCCAGGACTAGTGGAAACACACCAGTCAAGTTGCCTGTAATACAATATCTAAGGCAGAGGAGTGCAGTCTTTCATTGTTTTCTTGCTGGGGTGGTTGGAATTTGCACATCCTCTTTAGGTTCTTCATGGCACATCACATTTATATCCATTAAGCAGGGGCCTAAAATGGGGGTTGGTCCCAAGAGACACATCCCCTTTGTTAACTCCCATAGTATTTATTGCTCCTCAATACAGAAAAAAACAGCTGAATTGATTTAGACAACTTTTAGCATGTGAAGAGAACTTTAAAAAAGGAAGCACCTTTGTTTTTCATTCAGTAGATCAAGAAATTATCATTTAAAAAATGTTCCATTCTGGCCTAGAAGAGGTTACGTTTTTAGAGATACCTGGACCGTTAGCTTGCAGATCACTCATGTCCAAAGAGGGCTTGTGAATCCAATCAAAAACTTAAAGGCACATCTTTGGACAAGGGTGTTTTTTCTCCTGTTGGTCCTGTTGTAGATTCACAAATGAGGATCTGGGAATCATGTGTCCTCTGATTGGCTGAACACCACTGAAAAGTTTTGTTGCATTGAGAACCATGCTAGGATATAAAAAAGAGCAGAAGAGGGCAGCATTAACCTACACTAAACCCCAGGTGTATGTGGGGGTGGCCGACGGCAATGAAATAAATATTTTAAAAGTTTTTTTTTAATTACAGGATTCCCAAATTCTTTGCTGAATTTGTGAATGCTAGACCCTCCCTGGTTCTGCAAGAATCCTGTGAAAACACCAAAATATATGTATATTCAGTGAACTACTCCTGTTCTTGGCCAACAGCCAATATGGTTGCTGTCCAAAAAAGGCAAGTTTGGAGCACGGCCTGCCCAGGTCCAATCCCTGTTGCCAATCCAGCTGCACACCACCAAAGGCCATGCACAATGGGGTTTGGCCATCTGGGACGTAATGGTGCGCAGCAGCCAACTCCTGTTGTGTACAGCCAAAGTCCTTGTCGAGTGGAGATAGGGAGCACACTGCAAGTTGAATGCAGAAATGTTACGCCAGTGGCCTAACCCCTGCACCTGGCTGAAGTTCAAGTCCAAGAAGTTTGGCACCCAGTGGAGAATTGTGAGCCAAGCCTGGCCAAAGTATTGTCATGAACAACAAGGGAAGTGGATACCAAGGGACCAGGGGTTCAAATATTGTTTGAAGAAACTCGTCCCATGTCAAAGTGAACAATAATAATCATATGGGAGAACAATCATATCCATATGCACAGTCCAATCAAAAACAATATGCTTTATTAACAATTACATTGCAAAAGTAGATGCAAGTGGGAAAGTAAATGTGTTCAATAAGAACAAACTCTGGAACATTTGTGAGAATCATAAGCACATTCAATAAGGCACAATGCAACAAAGACACAACATAGTCCTTATATAATAATTGACAATTCACATAGGGTCAAATAACCCATAATAAACAGCATGACAATGTCCAAACCATGCAAAACAAGTGTTTAAAAAAGTGCTAACAACCTAAAATTTGGTAATAAAACTAGATATAGCTGAATATGAGCCGTGAAAAATACACTGACTACCAATAGCTGCAAAAAAGGACAGTAATGTACAACTAATCGCTTTAAAAATTAAAGTAAAGAAATAAAACTGTAACCCAGTCAAGCTGGGTACTGCTCTCACCGTAATAAGTGAAATGCGAACAAGTAACTACGGTAACAAATGGAGAGACACAGGTGAAGGTAACATCGTCATGTCTAAATGTAAACTGCAGGAAATTGAGGCCCGAAGACCTACCAGAAAAAAATTATTTTAGTAAAGAAGAACATATGGAGCTACTGCGAGGTGTGATTGAATTATATAGGTACTCACGAGAGTTTGACTATGCTGGTGATTAAAAGTTGAGTATTCAGAGCAAACACCAGCAGCGCGTGTGCAATCTACATAGAATGTGAAAAGAGTCAAAGGATAACTTGAGGTGGGGCCAGTTAGAAAATCCATGGTGACCATATTGCAGAGGAGTCAGGCAAAATATGGTCTCTGGAAAAAAACAATTGGTAGTACCAACTGAAGGAAAAGGCACAAATTAAGGGAGATGAAAGGTTACATGAACAGAAAGTCAAAAAAAGAAGAGGAGAAGAGAGAAGAGAGAAAAAGAGGAAAGAAGGTCCCCAGACAGTTGATACCACATATGAATTACAATACTAAAAACGGGAGGAATATAGTCTAGGGGAACAGATATACTATAATATGGAATGAAAACAAAAGGAACAACAAAAAATGTGACCAGGAAAATTCAATTAAAAAACAATTAGGAAGAAACAAAAATGCAACACATTACACTTACAAAAGTTGAAGACAAATTATTAAGGAAATAAAAAATCGAAATACTGAGCTATAATATGGGGGCATAAAGCCCCATCAAAACATAGGACATAAAGCAAGGCAAGAACAAATGGTTGAGAACTTGCAAAGTCCATTTGCGATCATGATCAAGGAGCCACACCAGAAGTGATGACCTGTAGTAATGAAGCCAAGTCCTCCATTCTATTGAGACCCGTATATAAACTTTGACTGCAGAGAATCCATTTAAGTTCTTCTTTGTTGAGAATGTTTGAGATATCACCCGCACTGGCTGGATGTCTCACTACAGTAATAACTTGCCTACTACGGTCATTCTCACTGTGTCCAAATTCAGATAGCTGTTCAGGAAAGGGAGCTCTGGTAACAGTACATGGCAGTTGGTTTCTGTGTTGACAAATCTGATTGTGGATTTTTTGTGCCGATTGACCTATACAGACTTGGTTGCAGGGGCTGAAAATAGCATAGATCAAACTGCTAGTGTTATAGTTCGAAAATTGTTGTCAAGTAGTCTTTACATTATTGCAAACAAATTCTTTAGTATCAAAGTCAAATTTCAAACATTTAAAATGACCAGTCACAGGGGCGAGTGCCCAATGAGCCAAAAGAGTTTTTTTGTGCTTAATTGAAGAGAGGCCAGCTCTGACTAAGTGATCTTTGAGACTCATTTGTTTGTGATTTGCAAAAGGTGGGCAACATCTACATTCAAATCACCCCAATGTTTCAGAATACATTTTTTGACCAATTTAGAGATTGGGAAAAAGTGGTGATGCAAACTAATCTGTCACTGTTATTTTTATGAGCCCCTAGCGTCCCTTTATGTGATGCTCCAATGGCGCTTTGGCCTGCCCTGTATTGAAAAGGTGGTTTTAAGCCACGTTTTGTGGCTTAACGCCACCTTGTAAATATGGCCCCTTCACGCGCTGCACTTTGCGTGGAAGGGGCGTGCAATGGGAGTTGCTGTGGGCATGCCACAGCAACATCCATTGCATTTTGACTCTGCCCCAGATTTACGTGGTTTTGTAAACCTGAGGCAGCCCCAAAATCTATTCTGTCTAATCTATTACAATGCGCATTGAGGAGGAATACTTTTATTCCTCCTCGTATTTTGCTTTTTCTATTTCTATGTGTGCTGCATTCTGTAGCACGCATAGAAAGAGCAAAATGCCAGAAATTAATGTTTGTGTGTAGTAATGTGCCCCTAATTATACATAAACAATCATTTCTGCAGCACACACAAATAAGACAAATCACCATTAGTGATTGTTTATGTGCAAGAAGGGACACCTTCCTGAACATAAACAATCAAACCCATCAATGCAGACATCTTGCACGATGGAGCAAGGATGTCTACGTTGGCGCTAGGCACTTCAATTTAGCACCAGCGCAGGGGACAACACAGGGGTGCACTTTATTCAATTAAATACGGTGTATCCCTGTGTTGTGAAAATGATGGTGCAGTGTCATGCTCCATCATTGTACGTTAAATATGGGCCTTAGTTTTTTCTTTAGGTGTCAAAAGAATCTCTCTAGGGCAATACCGGGCTCTCTTCATTGATCTTTTTACCACTGTCTAAAATAAGTTTATTCATTAAAGTGGCCGCTTCTAGAAAAAGATCTTCCTTAAAGAAACAATTTCTCCTAATCCATAAAAACTGGGACTAAGGCAGTGAATTTCTAAATGTTCTAGGGTGAAGACTCAAGTAGGCCAACAAAGTGTTTCTTTCAATTGGTTTCCTATGTAAAGATGTATACACTTCTCCGTCCTTGATTCTCATCATAAGGTCAAGGAAAGGGATATCTTTCTTGCTGTATTTGAGAGCAAATCGAGGGCCTTGAAGTTGACATTGAGATACCCTTGAGATTCCATCAGGTTGGATCCAGGCCAAATAAAAAACATGTCCTCAGTATACTGCTTTCATATAATAATATGGCTGTGCAACGGGTTGGTGTTAGAAAGAATAACCCCATTCTCGAGATCATCCATAAACAGTATAGCAAAATTGGGAGCAAAACTGCTCCCATGGATGTACCTTTGATTTGCTGATAAGAAACACCATTAAAATCGAACAAATTCTGGGTCCGTGCTAAAGACAACAGTTCTTTAAAGACATTTGTAGGTATATCATGAAATGTTATTCTTTTTTCAAGTATTTTCTTTCTGACTAAAATACCATCTTCTAGTGGAATGTTAGTATATAGAGACTCGCTGTCCATAGTACATACAAGGCAATCTCTTGAATCAAAAGGTAAATGTTCAACCTTATTAATTAGGATCATACTATCCCTCACATAGCATGCTGTCATGGAAACAGTGTCCTTAATGAAACAAATCAACATACCTTCCTAAGGGTTCAAAAATAAACCCACAGCCTGATTCAATGGGTCTACCAGGAGAGTGGTCTTGGTTCTTGTTTATTTTGGGAAGAGCGTAAAGACTGGGATTCAAGGTGTCTTAATACTGAGAAAAGAAAATTCACTTGGACTCAAAAAACCAAAGGCCAAGCATTGTGCACAGTGAGGACTGCCCATCTAGGACGCTTGGATACAAGGCCTAGATGCAGGTCAATTTCTATAGCCAAATCCCATTATGCATGGCAGCGTGCGCTGTAGGCTCACAGTTGTTTGGGTGCAGGGAACTAAAAAGAAAACAGTGGTTAAAGTGAAGTTAATGTTAGCTTTGGTTATAACACAATATCATATGTTTTGAAAGAATCTTAGAAATGTAATTAAAAAACAACAGTTAATGTAAAGTTATAGTTCTGTACTAAAACTGAAAAAGACAGAGATTTACAAGATACAATTAGGACCAAATTCAAATTCACATTTATTGCAAAAAGTGCATAATTAGCTAAAACTTACACATTCCAACACTTCATTTAAAATAGAACAAGCTATAAAAATATCTTTCCATTCATGATAAGTAGAAAATGCACACAGAAAAAATCTTAAAGGGCAAAGGCTTAATAATGACGACCCTTGGACTGAGGTCAATTTTCATTCACAAATAAGAAACATGGGTATACGATTAAGTAGCCAGAGGCAGGAGCAAACTTTGACCTTCAGTTTCTTGTTTCAAGATTCTCTCTGTGCCTTGAAGGCCTTTACCCTTGCATCAAATAATATTACGAATTTCACCATCTCTACATGTAGTTGGTTATGCTTTGGGTTAAGTGCTGTGATGAGAGCTTGCTTCCAGGTTCATATCATGGTTTGCTTGAAGACACCTCACAGCAGCGCTCTTCTGTCAGGCAGCATACCAGGGCAAATGCAAAGGACGTTGATCATAGTCTATTTTCCCAAACCACACAATCTACAAACTCCTGCATCTGCTGATTTTATCCAATAGGGCACCGGGTCCAGTGTTGAATGATCACCTAACCAAAGTTGCATGAAATTCAGCTTTATGTGGTACAAAAACCCCTGGGCAAAGTAATGCTGAGGTTTAAGAAACCTGTAGGTGTTGGTGACTTTCCAGGTGTGGGCCCTCTTTGCCTGGAGTACTTTGTAATCTTGCAGTGGGAGAGTTTTAGTCACAATGTTATGTTGCTTTTTAAATACATTAGGTAACACCTAAGTATTCCGCAGTTTAGAAGCTTGTAACAATTGTAATGCTTATTCTAACATGTACCTCAATGTAGACCTGGTTCTGTTAATTTATAATTATTTCCTGTACATATACAATGCTAGGGAATTTTCATCAGCAAGTTTGAATCTGTGACACATCTTGAGGAAAGACATTTTTAACACCCAGGGTTGTTTTATCAGCCCAAACTGTGAGGTGTGATTTGAAAGCTTAGAACCAGTCTTGTAGGTTTTAGCCAAAAATAGATCCAACTGCCTGGCTGCATTTTCCAGTACAATTTCACAGTCATACGTTACTGTTGGTAGAAATTGTGCCACCCTGACCTTCTGCAATGTCCCTAAACTTGGCCCTGCAATGATCTTAAGAGAGTGGTGAAGCCTGCAGTCAAGGAACCAGCTAATTATTTCATTGCTTCATATGAGGGGGGAAAATACCCTTGGTATCAAATGTTACTCGAAGATATTTGTCTTGTGTGTCACAGGTGAGCTGCATTCCATTGATGTAAGAAGAGCTGGGTGTGATTATCTTCTTACTGAACTTCACAACTTCAGTTTTTGTGGGGTTGATTTCCAGTTTTTTCACAATGTGAAAGCAGAGAGAACATCTAAAAGTCGATGCAACACCCCTGGAGACATGCCCATGAAGAGAAGGTCATTGGCTTAAATGATATGGGTGAGGTCACACGTATTCTATATTTTTATTGTCTCCTAAAATTCACAAGAACATCCATCCCCCCTCAGATGTCCTATTGTCTCAGGGATAGGATCCATATTGGAACCCCTTTGCATGTTTTATGATAATTTCTTTCAAACTCTAGTCAGAGCCACCTCCACTTTCTTGAGAGACACCAAAGACGTGCTGAATTTGATCGAGTCAATTAACATGACCTCCACTGTGAGTGCCCTCATCACTTTGGATGTAGAAGCATTATATACCAACATTCCCCAAGAAGCTACCCTCCGTGTTGTTGAAGACACTCTAAATACCATTACTTGGTCTTCCTCCACACCTGTACAGGTCATTATACAATGTGCTACTGTGGCTCTCATTGAGAACTACTTTCAGTTTGAAGACCAGATCTACCATCAAATCCGAGGGACTTCAATGGGAAGTACCTTCGCACCCAGCCTGGCCTGTCTGTATAAGTTTCATTTTGAACACCTATATATTCTCCCTAGTTCTAACCCCTTCATCAACAACATTAGACTGTTGCGTCAATACATTGACAACATCCTTATCGTTTGGCAGGGGGAAATGCAACAGGTCGATTCCTTCACTAACTGGGTCAGTAGTCTCGACCCCTTTTTGAAATTTTCCTCCATAATGTCCACTTCCCAGATCTCCTTTTTGAACCCACAGATCTCCATCAATTGTGGTAAACTGGAAACCAGCACCTTCTGTAAAGAAAACTGACTGTAACAGTTTGCTCCTCTATGAGAGTTACCACCCCAAATCATTAAGGGACAATTTACCTTTTGGACAATTTTTACGACTATGTTGGAACTGCAGCAATATGTCTATTTTTGAAAAACAAGCAGAAGAGTTGACTCATAAACTCCAAGAAAGGCATTATCCACGTCAAGTCATCAACACGGCTCATAAATGGGCTTGTAACAACCATAGGGATGCCCTACTAGCTTCTGAACCTAGAGGCACAGACTCTAAATTGACCTGTGTATCCACCTATACCTCTCTCTTCAATACAATCAAGAAAATCATCAACAAACGGTGGTCTATCTTGGAAAGCGGTGGACACCAGGTACCAAAACCCTTATTTGCATTTAAATGCACTAAAAATATTAAAGACAAGGTGGTCCACACTCGACCTAAGGCGATTACTTTTGAATCCAGACAGAGGACTTTATGGCAGCTTCTACCAGTCCAAGGTCACCATCCATGCGGCAACTGCTCATTATGTCCACTGACCAAACGAGTTGACTTCCTAGATCTGGAACCAATTGGCATGTGGCACCTTAACAAACATACTAATTGTAAAACTAGAAATTTCATCTACATGATCACATGCCCCTGCAGTTTGCGTTACATTGGGATGACCACAAGACCAGTAAAGGTCTGGATCAGTGAACATCGTAGTAACATTAGGTGTGGGCGCTCCTCTACAAAATTGAGCACTCCTTTCATTGAAACTAAACATTCCCCAGATGACCTCTGGCGGGTCGTTCTTGAGGCATTTACTGGCCCAAGGATAGATCCCTTATTTCTATTAGAAAAGGAACAATGTTGGGTCTTTAAGCTTTGGACCCATATTAAAGGCTTAAATGATGACAACCCATGGACCAATTTCTGCCTTAGGAAATAAAGACATTATCCCGTTACTCTTTTTTTTGCTCCTTCAAAGAAAAATAGACTTTGGGTGGCCAGCAGTCCTTACCCTTTGGTGATGATGGTCCCTTTATTATGTCCTACATGACACCATTTTTTATAATCAACGTTTCTTTTTTACAATGTTACTTTGAGGGTTTCGCTGGGGTTTTGATGTTAAAATCCAACCAAGGGCACAAATGAATTTAGTCTATTGACTTCCTTCTACTCAAGGAGATAAAAGATACGATCCTCTATGACATACTTAGGTCCCCCATAAAAGAAAGACTGTTTTTTGCATTATGATCTTTCTTCCACCATATACAGTAGTGTTGAGGTTTAATTTTCCTCAAATTTAGTAAGTGCTTTCCTTTCATTTTTTGGTAGAACTCAACAAGGTCAACTGGGCACTAATATGTGCTGTGTCCGTTTGTATATAAATAAATCCGGAGCTACCTGGATTATGGTGCTGGCCCTTCGGCATTCCTCTCTTTCTTTCCTTTGTTTACTTTTTTGGTTGCCGAAGTACTTAGTCCTTCATCTATTTTTAGACTCCACCATTAAGCCCATCGACAAGACATCCGATTGGGCTATGGGTGGGGCTATGCTGCACTTAACCCGGCAGTCGGAGATTTCCTCTACTTCCAGGTGTGCGGCCACGGGTAGGTGCTCCAATGCGGGACCTGTCTGTTCTTTGTAAGTACCTTTCTTTTTTATATTTCAACATTTAATGCGTTGAGTTAGCCACTTCTGAGTTGAGGAGTTCTGCACTTTTGGCGAACCTGTAGACGTTCACCACTTGGTTTTGGTTCTGACAGTATTTCTCTCACCATCCCTGGGGCAGCCATGATGGGCGGGAGCTCCAATTTATGATTCTTACTGTTTCTTCGATCTGCAAATTTATATTGTAATCGGTTTTTGCAGACACTGACTGCCTATAAGAGATCTAATTAGACTACTTCTCAGTTTTTTAGTCCGTTTTTGGTCAGGCTGGCGGTTGTATGTATCATTAACATCACGATCCTCAATTATTTAAAGTGAATCTCAATTTTCCTGGTTTTTATCTGTTGTCAACTTGTGAGTGATTCTAATTGGAGAGTCAACTGCTATAATACCTTATACGTATGGCACATTCTTTTTCTTTTTTCAGACAAGACCATTTTCTTTGATATTTGCTTTCCATAATTACTATTTCTACCAAAGGGGATGGTAGTCCTTTAGTCAGCACGTGACCATCTTAGATTTTTAGATGGCTCCATAACACAATATTTATTATTTCATGTTTAATATTTACTTTCAGCATGCTAACATGCCTTGTTTGTTGGGGTCTTTATTTATTTATTTATTTATTTTTGCAGGTTTATGCCGACTGAGGCTTTCTTCCTTTTTTTGCGTAGCTGTTCATGTAAGTTTTTGTTTTTCATTGAATTGATTTTTTTGCTTTTCAAGAAGAACTAAGGTTTCTTTTTTGGTCCTCATGAAATGCCAATTGATCCTGTTGGACAGCTGAGGCATGAAACATCTTGACCTTCTTGTTTGGGTGAGAGCCATTGTCCTCTACATCCCTTATGCTAATGGTTAGAGCATAGGAACATTATTTTCCTTATACTCTCTATGTTTTTAATCTTGTCCGAGACCAGCCATCCCTAATAAATCTGATTGTGGGTAGTTCTCGAGTCAATTTTATTTTTAGCTCTCTCTATTTTTCATAGTAGGTCTAAATTTTCTCCTGCTTAATTCTGAGGCACGCTTACTATAAAAGACCTCTGGCACAGAGCCCCCTCGTAGGGGCCCGTCGGGCATTGCAGCTATGGCCCGACAAGGAGCAGACCCAATGATGAAGCTTGACATCCAATGGATGTTTGAGGGTTCTAGCTTCTAAATTTAGAAGTGCCCACATGTTTGTTGTTCCTTTTAGGAACAGTGTTCCCCTTTGATTGTGACCTTAAAATTGCTAAAACCATGTGACAAAGGTGGTTCCTGTGCTGAAGGCTTTTTCGATGCAGATCGTGAAGGCGGCTATGTTCGATGATGTGTTCTGTCCGAAATTGAGTTTGATTCTAGGTAATAATCTGCAGGTTATCTTCTCATTCTGAGAGATTTGGAATATCACTTCTATATCAAGCAGGACAATCAGTCGATAGTTGGTTGAATTGTTCCTATCATGTCCTCTGAAAATTTGGAGCGGTCCATTGTAGGCAAACAGTGCTGCACAGGATGTAAAGTTCTTTAGCCCAGAATTCAGTGTTAGGCATGAAGAGAGCTGGTGGTAAGCCATTTGGGTCGGGCCCCATTGTCTTGACTCTTTTTTATGATGATTTCTATAAGCTGTATTTTTTGTTCTTGGACTCCTGGTGATCATCATGTTCCACCTGCCTTTTTTTGGACGTGTGCATTGATTTCGTTTTTGCTTTAACATGATCATCTTTGCTTCTACTTGGGCTTACAGGTAATATTTTTGATGGAATGTCAATGGGCTTAATCTTCAAGTTTTTTGGTGGTCAACTGATGTAATGAGATAATGTTTGCTCAAGTGCTGTTCCCAGGCCTTCTTGGCTATATTTGCATAGTAGGAAGCTGTGGGGTCCTCATCAAATTTGTTGATGATTTACCCAGAATTTATTGATGTGCTCTTTTTGATCTGCCAAACTTTCCCTTTTGCATTTTTGTCATTGCTTCCTCACCTTTTCCTGCTGGGATTTATGAAGCTTATTCTTTCTTAGTAGGTGATACTCTCTATTTAACAAGTTCTTCAACACAATGCACTGTTTTGACACCCGTAGCAGATCTTTCCTCGTATGGTTATGCACTGCTCAAGGGCATTTTTTATGCTGTGTTTATCCAGCCGCACATTACAGTATTGCTCCCAATTGATTATTGTATTGTGTGTAGCTAGTGGATATTTGTCCTGTAGGTTCATACAGTTTTGAAAATGGCTTCCTGTGACCGTATTCACCACCGTCATTTCTTCAAGTTTCCTAAAGTTGAATCAGAGACTAATATGTTTGCTGTTTTGTGCAATTTTGCCTAAAATTCATAGTTATTATCTGTATATTGTGATCACTCTTTTCTTGATCTTAATCCTGAAATCTCTGAAAGATTTGAAGAGGGGCAAGGTAGCTGCTGAGTAGTCCATTGTGGTGGTAGTTGTCTCCGAGATGTTTGTCCACAATGTCCCTGGGAGTCCATTAAGGATGCATAGGACTAATGCTGTCAGTAGGGACACAAGATGTATGTCTAGGAAGCTTTCTCATCTTAAGGCCAGAGCTACATGTGTTGGTATGTTCCACACTTCAATTTGAGTTTTTATGTTTTTTCTGTCTTACACATATTGCAACTATTTGAGTTTAAATCCCCTGAGATTATCATGTAGAGTGTTTCATGGTCCTTAACAAGTTGTGAAGGTCTCTTTCCAGTTTTGTTATAGCTGCCAATTTTTCCTTGGATGCGGGATTGATGTGAACATTGATTAATATAAGTGGTTTTGTGGCCCTCCATGTCCCTGTATTCAGTTGTGACAAGCTAGAGCCATCTTTCAGAATAATGTAACTGTTCTACCTTTATGTTAAGCTGTACAATGTATAATGTAAGACCAACTTTTGGCTGGCCCTTGGCCCTTGGACTTAAAGCTGTCTTATTAAATTCCAGCTACCCCATCAGAGACACTGAGTATTCTGCCCAGGTCTTTTCTGGAATGATGATATGAAATGTCCTCATGTACTCAGATGTTTCTGGTTTGGACACTTTATTTTGGGTAACAGTGATACTTCAAGTGCGGATATGAACTGATGCCAGGGGAAGGCTTATTGTTTTGCTGGCACTTATTGCCTGGCTGGTTTGTTGTGGTGATGGTGTCACATTCCCTACTCATGAGACCTTGCTTTTTCCCAGGGCCAAGGGAAGCCAGGAGCAATCTGCTTTGCGACCAGTTGTCAGGCTGCAGGACACTTCTGCATTCATGACATCCATCCCAGAGACTGTTCTTAGTTACTCCTTTAGAGTTGTGTTTGTGATGCTGATGGAGTTCCTCAAGACTGAGAATGGGGGATGAATTAGCATCTTCTTTCCAGGCTCTGGATCTTGTATTTTTGTTCTCTGGATTCTTTCATTTCCTAGAAGGAGGTGTAATGTAGATGGTGATGGATGTTGTGTGGGTCTGCCTTTAATTTCTTCAGGCGGTAGAGTTAGAAGTGTTGGCTGCTAAAAAGGTTTGATAATTATGGTCTTGGCAGGGTGAGATTTGGATTTCCCAGTCCCAAAATATTTCTGTCTTGCCAAACACTTTTGGGGCAAGTTCAGATGTTGAAAAGGATATGAGGGAGGTTCTGTGACTTGTGGTCCTCTTGTTTTTAAGAAGGATCCAGATAAAATGCCTGAGAAATACAGATTTCTGAAGTTGTTGTTGAATTATTTTATCAGGTTACCACTGTTTAGGACATCATGTGGTCCCTTAAATATGTACTGAGGAACCAACAAAAGTTTGTTAATTTTAGGCATGCTTAGTGACCGTTTATACAATGCCTATTTGGGCAGTGTCAGAACAGCGTTATCTTGATTTTGGGAAGGTGGTTGTGTTAAGTTAACTGGCATAGAACTGATCTCAGTGTAGCCAATGGCAGTGTACATTTGGGGGAGGAGGGTCCATGTATGTTTCTTTGGATTCTTGAATGGAATCATACTTGATAATTCATGCCTTGGAACTGAATTCACAGTGTGCGGATAAATGTGCTGTTTAGATGATGTTGGGGGGCTACCATGGGCTGCCAAGTGAATGGTTGAGCCTTGGTCACCCACTGCTAAAAAGCCCTCCTCCTGATTTTTTAACAATTCTATGGTGGCAAACATTCCAGACCTGTTGCGCCGATCCTGGTTCTTCTTAAATATTGTGAATAGTTATCTTTTAAGTTGTGTAATCTGCTTTTGCTGCTGTTCTAGCTTCACCTTCCCATCCTGTATGAAGCCTTTTGCATTTTCTCTTTAGTATCATAAGCTTTTCAGTTAAACTTTTTGACTCTTCTCTTTCCTCGTTGTCCCGAGCAGTTGTGGGTCCTGCACTTCAGCATTAGTTGAACCTGTAATGCCTGTTTCACATTGCGCTGAGGCCCCTTGGTGGTATGTTTGAATACCACTGAGTGCCATTACCATCATGGTTCTCCTGTTGGGCCTCTGCTAATGGCGACAGGTGTGAAATTCCTTTCAGGGTGTGCCCCTGTGCTTCTAGTGTATGGACGACAGTTGGTTTCAAATGAGTTTGTGTATTAGCTCTAGATGTTGATAAACTCATCCTAAGATCTATAGGGCTTTTCTTGAGAAGGGAGGTAACAATCATGCCACGCAAGATTATTTTCACATAGGTTGGTTTCTCCTCAGGGAACAGATTGTTTTCTGGAACAGCATGCTCTTTTTAGCTGTGTTGGGGAGCTATGTTGACCTTTGTACTGGTCTTCCCCTTGGCAATATATGACGCTGTTGGTAATCTAGAACTTTTCTTTATCTCCCAAAAAAGATCTTATTAAAAAGGGGAAATATGCTCATCTTTTTCAAGATGTGAGTGCAGTGGCATGTGATAAAATTTGCTTTAAGGCCTCTCTCCACCCCAGATAGCAATTCATAGCATCAGCGATTGCCTGTAATGTGCCAAAAAGGGTTGCCCATCACTTTGGATAGTTTGTGTTTTCTTCACCGGGCTTTTATGTTGCAGTCAGGTGTAGACATAGAGTCATTAGATCTGAGATCATTATTAGCCTGTATGTTTGAAGTGCAGGAAGATGGTTTTGAGGTTGGGAGAGATCTTCTGCTTGTTTGTTGGGGGTGCTCTTATGACATTGGAAACCTTCTCTTGTCAGTCTCTTTCATGCAGCAGTTGAGTCTGTAGAGGATAATGCATCACACTTGCTGCCTCACAGATTTGCCTGCAGGAGTGGCATGAGCATGGTGGACTTGGTGGATTTAGAGAGTTCAAATGTTTGTAACCTAGGCTGAACTTGTTGTAAGTCAAAGAGTGATCTGGGTGAAAGTGAACTTGCGCTAGACAGGTTACTTTGCACATTGCATTATTTCTAAGTTGCTCAACCCTTCATGGGAATGTGCTGGATCTTTGTTTTCCTCCACAACTATAAATCATTTTTACTTTGTGTGTGTCACTACGCTTTCTTTGATAATTTTTTCCTCTCCCTTGCCTCACTGCCTCCTCATTGTCTCTTCCTACTTGTAAAGCATAGTAGCGTAGTCCCAAGCCCAGGTAAACTCGACACAGCTGCATTCAAATACTGGCCAGGCTGGTCTTGTGGAGAGCCTAGGGAGAGAATGGGAATAAGGGCCAGATTTAAAAAGCCCTTAGCACCATCTTGCGTCATTTTCTTTTACGCAAATGTGGCATTAAGGAGGCATTTCCCCCATGCCATATTTACAAAGTGGAGCAACTTTGTAAACCCTTGTGTCACATTATGCCTGCACCAGCATAGTGTAGGCATTTAGGGGGGCGTTCTGGCGCTAGGAGGCCCGAACAAATGGCACAGTGAAATGTAACAGATTTCACTGCACCATTTTTCTGTCATTTTTTAATGCCTGCTCAGTGCAGGCGTTAAAATGATGCACTCATTTAAATCAATAGGCCTCCTTGCATTTTGCTACACTAGCATTAACATTTTTGACGCTAGTGTAGCAAAGAGCCACAATAGCACCAAAAATGTTGGTGCTATTCTTCTAACGACTGTCATGGTGCGCCATATGTTAAATACGGTGCAACCATGGTGTCTCTGGGTGCCAGTGGGGAGGTACCCATCTCCACATTTAGAGCATCAAGCTTGGTTAGTCTGACATGAATGTGTATCTTTCAATGTACTTATTATGCCTAGCAGGAGAGCTGAGAGCTTTAACATGTATGAATCTCCTCGATCCCACGGACATAGCTAAATAAAGCCTTATATTTTAAGGATCATAGATTACACTTATCATTGCAATCCAGCCAACCGAGGAAAGTTGTTCATATGGCTACTTCCCTGATGGGTTATTTGTAAAGGAAGAAAAAGAAAAACTCACTAAAAACATGGGATATCCATGTCTGGAGTGAGGTAAATACACTACCACTCCTTGCCAGCTGCATTCCCCGGTCCACTGACAGGCAGGCCATTTACATTCAAAACCCTGCACAGCAAATTAAATAACCCCTTCTGCTGAGTCGCATAACTGATATTGAAATTCTGTCTCCATGCCAGTGAGCTATTCTACGCCCCTTCTCCAACAGAGGTCACATGGAGGCCTCTCAGACCCTGCCTTATTCCAGTGATTTTCATTGACTAAAACTACATTGCCCAGATCATAATATTTATTTCACTGACAATATATTGGAAACACAGATATCATGTAGACAGAATGTTGTGTAAAAAATATCGAGGACCAAAGTATCTAAAAGGTAAGTGTAAATAGGTATGTAGAGATTTACTAATCTTATCTCCACATCTAAGTACCTTTAAAATATATATAGCTTGAGATACATATATGTTAATTTATATATAGTACAACTTTGCTTACCTATAGAACCTTACCTTCACAACATTTCTGTCCTCAATATTCTTGACACTATTTATTTTGTCTGCACAATATTTTTTTCTCCAATATTTTGTCTGCATGCTGTTTGCCTTCTGCTCTTGGTTTTGGTTTATCTACCTGCCCGGGTTGCAAGGATAGTCTCACGACTCACAAGAGGCAAGCCAGGGTTTGCAGTTATGACCCCAGGTTACCCCTAAATGACTGCCGCTGACTCAGGACTGGGACCCTCACTGGTGGAGCAATCATAAACTTCAGGGAATGAAGTTCACAGCTACATTGTAGGCTTTTGAAATTACTGTGCCTCTGCGTATGGAGTTAACTGAGAGGAACATTCTGTTCTGTGGTGATCCTGATGTATCTGTTGCTTAATTTATGATGCAACAAGCCTGTCTTTCAAATGTTGTTTGATAAATTTCATCCAATCCGGAATTGTATTTCCTGTTTTATACTAAAAAAAAAACTTTAAAAAAACACCAACATAGGTTTTGACTGCTATAATGTTGTCTTGTTTGTTCTTAGCTATGGGGCCCAATATATCCTTTTGAGAGGTGTTAAGTTCTGTTGTAAGTTAATTGGATGATTTGGTGGGATAGGCTTTCACAATGACCCACTCTTTGAGTTGTTGTGTGTATCGGTAAACACAGTCTTTTCAAAATATTTCTTCCAGGCATAGAAAAAGGCCCTACTGGCGAGTTGCCACATTGAACTTCAAGTCGGAAGAATAAGTAGTGTACTAGAAAGTTATCTAGTTATCTGTCTTTAGGTTTTTGATGTACTGTAGTAATTTATTTACCACAATCTTCTGTAATGTTTTTTTTTCTGTTAAATAACAGAACAGTCAATGTTAATCACGGGAAAGCAGGAACGTCAGCACTGATACACATCCAACAGGTACATTAATTGCAAAATATTTTATATACATAACGCAAAGAAAGTTTAGAAATACAATAAACCAAATTCACTTTTACAAATAGGAACTCAGATCCAGAAGCCTTCATGAAAATAGTAGACATGATTGGAGTGTGTTGTGGCCATCGTATATAAGTGTAAATACTTTTATGTACGCCGTCCTGGCAAATACAATAGCAATAGACAAACTCCAGATTAAGAAATGCACTCACTAAGATACTCACATGTATGGTGCGAATGATAAAAAATTGTCCAGGTATTGCATAAATTGGCCCCAAATTTCCCTAGGTGTATCCACAAAATGCTGTACCTTTAAGCAAATCTGTTACGGTGGATAGTGGGCCTCTCATTCAGAAGCAAAGTGGTCTACATTTTGCCAAAGGAAACAGCTCGCTTTTTCAGTCTAGCCTAGGCAGCGCATGCGCGTTCTCTTCATGATGTGCTGTGTTCACTCAGTGGGCTTACAGCCCGTCCATCTCTTTTGATTGGTAACTTTGAGTGTCTTTTGTAAAGGCTTGTTTCCATTTGGTTATTCTTTCTTATATGTCCCTGCTGTTCGTGTTTTACTATCACCCACAGAGCATGCCCACAGTACTAGTAGCCTTTTTTGTTTGGGCATTTGCATTTGTTTGGGCATACTATTTTTTTTTTGCTTTGGATTATTGTCTCAGAAAGGTACCCTTGTCGTGTCCATTAAGCTTTCCTTTGTTCATGTGTTTTTGTGTTTTTTTTGGGCAATAAGGTAAACCTTATTCTTACATTTTTGATTTCAACATGCTCTTCCAACAGATTTTGTTTTTTCAATTCGGAATGATAATAACTTCAGCCTCCAACCTGGGTCTATTTTTACTTGACACAATCATTTTTCATGCCCAGCAGATGAGCATGACTTTAGTAAAATCACACATTCATAGCCCCTAATAGCATTTCCAGGGGCAGTTACACTCAATTAAGCACCATCAATCAAAGCACAAAGGGGTTATCACTAGGCCCTGGTGCAGAACTCGTCTCCGCTGGCGGAGTCTTTGGAATTCTGGCACTTCACGCTATGCTGAGTAGTGCAGAGTTCATGGATTAAGCCTTCCAGAGCAGATAGTTTGTTCGTACATGCAAGATTTGGTTTTGTCGCACGCTCTCAAGCGGCACAATACTCTTGGGCCACTAGCGAGCACACACAAGACTTTGTGTTTCAATGCACTGCTTCCTGCAGTATGCAAGACTTCGCTTTCTCTCATGCTGCTTCCGACCACAACAGTAGCCAAAATGGTGCCACAAGCGAGCACAAATGCACTTGCAGTAGATGTTTTTACTCAAAACGTATTTAAATCTAGTCAAAAAGAGGTTTCAGGTTGATTTTTTTTCTCCACTGGACCCTTCAATCTGTTTTTTTGTGTGAGAAGCCTTTTATTCCAAACAGGAAGGAAGTGCCTCAGAGACTTCAACTTCCTGTTCCTGTCCAGCAGGCTCCTTCCAGTGCTTTGTCCATCTCCTGGTCACTTCTCATTTGGATTTCTAGGTAGAAGGATCACTTTCTTTGTCTCCTCGATATACCTTTGGATTTAAGGACTTTGTTTTGGAGAAATCACACAAGTAAGTTAAAATAAATATTGTATAAGGGGTTTGTTTCTTTGCTTGGGCATGCACCAGTATTTCTTTGTAATTCAATGTGATTTGTAAATTTTATAGTGGTGTGTGAGTTTAAGTATGGGCCTAGTTGTTATTTAGTTTGCATTTCATAGATTTTTTCATATTTTGTAAAGGAATGTGTTTGCACAGCTCAGTACTTTTTCTACATGTTTGTAACATTTGCAATATTATTTTATGATGTGGCCTAGATTTCCAAAGGGGCATTTAGCCAGTAGGCCCAATACTAATAGTCATCAGTGCATGAAATAAATGTTTCAGTGGTATATGTTTTTAAAACTTCACTTAGGGCAGGGATGGCAGTGGATTACATAAAAAATGTTGGCTATTGTTTGCATTTCCTTTTTTTGCAAAAAGTGTACATGTTGTGGGGTAATATTTAATGGCAAAGGAGGATGTGTGTTGTGTGTAGCTCAGTTTGTTGTTTTTTTTTTTAGTCAATTAACTATATTCGGCTGAAAGCCATAAAAGCAATAGGCATACACAAAAAATAAATACATGTTATTCTTAGAAGCATATTTACAATTACAGAAAAAGCATGGTTGAGGCAGGAATTCATAAAGTCACTAAGGGCCAGATGTAGCAAGATACAATTTGGCGTCTCGGAAACTGCGAGTCGGTGCGACTCGCAATTTCCGAGTCGCAAAATCGTATGCAGAATGGTGTCTCAGACACCTTCTGCGAATCGCAAGGGGGTCGCAAAGACCCACCTCATTAATATTAATGATGTGGGTCGCAATTTGTGACCCCCTTGCGATTCCCTGCACTCACAGGGATGGTGGCCTGCTGGAGACAGCAGACCTCCATATCTGTGACTGCTTTTTCAATAAAGCAGTTTTTTTTTTTGTATTGCAGCCCGTTTTCCTTAAAGGAAAACGAGTTGCAATACAAAATAAACAATGAAACCATTTGGTTTCGTTTTTTCAGAGTAGGCAGTGGTCCATTGGACCACTGCCTGCTCTGAAAAAATATTTTTGGCGACATTCACAAAGGGGAAGGGGTCCCATGGGGACCCCTTCCCTTTTGCGAATGAGTTAGCACCCACTTGACATGGGTGCTAACTGCGAATTGCTTTGCGACCGCGTTTGCGGTCACAAAGCAATTCTGCATCACGGTGCGAATCGCAAATAGGAAGGGAACACCCCTTCCTACTTGCGAGTCGCATTCTCATTTTGCGAGTCGGTACCGACTCGCAAAAAATGGGAATGTGCATCGCGATGCGTGTTTTGCATGGCGCAAACTGCGAATTTCGCAGTTTGCACCATGCAAAACGCTTTATACATCTGGCCCTTAATGAGTTGGTAGGGCCTCACAAATAATCTCTCTGATGAATCTGTCATGGTTGATGTCGTCCATAGACACTGTTGTAATCACAATTTCCAGCCAGGGATCACAGCGAAAAAATTGCAGACCACCGGGTGCAAAATCCCCCTAAGTCTCTCGAACCAAGCACGTTGGATATATCCAGTTATTGCAAACACAACCTTTTCACTGGTGTCACTTATCAGTATACAAAGTGACTCCCGGAAATTCCTTGCACCATGGAGCCTGCATAAAGAAATAATCCACTTTCTCCTGGGTATTAAATATCTTGGGCAAAAGAATAAAAAATGAGCCAAGGTCTCAGCTTGCATCGGGGAATAATAACAATAATTAGACACACAACAGCCTTTGTTCCAACCCATGGTGACTGAATTCAATGGCAAGGTCCCCAGTCTAAATTTGATAAAGAGGTTTTTGGACTGGCTGGTCATATATTGTCCATGTAATGTTCAACACGTATGGTTTAAAAATTGTTCCGTTCTGCCACCTGATGACTGGCTACACTATATCTGAGTTAAAACCGCCTCTCAATAAAGCTGCTTCATACACAGAATCACGTCTAGTGTTGTAGTCTGGTTGGACCCCCATGCCTCTTCCAGTTTAATCCAATAACACATATCTCTAATGTGTTGGAACCAGGGGATTAATACCACATTGTCAAATGTCAATAACTCAGATGTGGCTGCTCGATAAGGGCCCAAATGCTCTGAGGACCAAAGACGTGCCCAGTATATGAGTGGACCCAAGGCAATTACGCTGTGGATCTGGTTGAGGGCCAGGTTGAATCTAATAGGATTAAGAGGCATACTAGATGGTAAATATAGCAAAGAAAGTAGGAATTTATTTTCTACTAGTCTCTACGAGTTACAATGCCCCCAAAGTTCCACGCCATAGGTTGCCGCTGTCACTGCAGCAGCTTTAAAAACCAAAAGACCTGGCGAGATTGGCCCTCCCATTGAACTTTTGATTTTCCTTCCGATCACCACTGGCCGCTGCTGGAGGGAAGCACAACTATTCTCAATTTGTGCAGACCATGATAGATCGTCTGTTAGTCACACCCCCAGGTAGTCAAATTGGCTAACCTCTTCAATGGGTGCACCCCCAATGGCCCCCCTAATTGCCTTGTGTGAGTTTATGGCCATGAACTTCGTTTTCTCTGAGTTGATTTCCAGACCCCTCTTCTCACAAAACACTGCAAATGAATCTAAGTCATTTTGGAAGCCCATCAGAGTTCTTCATATCAGTAGGGTGTCATCTGCAAACATGAGAATGGGAACAGGCACTCCCATTAGCTTTGGGGCATCATGATTGCACAAAACTAGCTGATCCACTGCACCGTTAATATAGAGACTAATGGGAATTGGGATTGTGAGGTCACCTCCTTGGGTCCACCTGACCCTTGCATAAGTTTCCTCGTGTTGGTATTTTAGCAACCTTAGAAGTTCACTATCCGGGCTGTAAGATTTCAGGGCGCTCCATAAGAGCTCCTGTGGAACTAAGTCAAATGCCACCCTTAGATCAATAAAGGCGACATACAAATGGTCCTTTTTTAATGTTAGGTACTTCCAACATAGTAGTTTAAATCTGAGGACTTGGTCAACTGTACTAACCCCCTTCCTAAAACCAGCCTGGGAGTCTGAAAGAATCTGGTGACTGTCAATCCAAGAGTGCAACCTGGCCAGGACCTGTTTACAGAACACCTTTTGGCTAATGTTGATTAGACTTATCGGTCTAAAGTTACCTGGGGAGTCTCTTTCCCCCTTTTTTATAAATTGGGACTATTGTTGCACCTCGCCACATGGGGGGGAGACCTCCTCCACTCAGAATAGCATTACTTAAGGTGTTAAGATACAGAGTCCAAACTTCAGGAAGCGACAGATACAAGTCACCTGGTAATCTATCTGTGCCCGGGGCCTTTCCTTTGTGTAGTGTTTGGAGGACCTGGAATGTTTCCTCCAGGATAAAAGTAGCCAAATCAAAGCCCAACAAGCCTGGTTTAGTGACAGGTGGATTAAAAGCAGTACTATTCCCCAATAGTATTAATGGAGGTGCTTTATTGCTAGGCTTTTCTCTATAGAGGTCTTCAAAATAGGACACTCATCTTTCAGGCTGTATTGATGGGTCGCCCTCATTTTTTGGGGGATCCTTACTATCTGCTACCATTTTCCAGAATAGTTTGACATCCCACTCTCGAAGGGTGTTGGATAAGGTGCCCCACTGGGCATTCTCCCACTCTTTTTTTAGCTTTGTTTATAGATTCCTCACTGCCCTCATCTCAGAAATATTCCCTGTGTGCAGTGCTCCCAATAGCTGAGATTTTACCTGGCGACAAGAGCTGGTAAACCACCTCAGTGGTCTGCCAATGCCCACCCCTCTTCTTCTTGCCACCATAAAGAGGGGCCTCAATGAGTTCATCAAACAGCAGTGCAAATGCACAACATTTACTAGTAAAGGGTCAGTGGAAATCAAAGGGGACAGGATCTCTACAACAGTGTGGTAAATTGCAGCCTGGGCCTTCACATCATTTGCCACTGCTGCCCACCTGATGTTCTTATTTTTATTAGTCATCTTTGTATTGTTGCCCATCACCCATGGGGATAGGTCATTACTCTTAACAAGGGAGCTGTTAAAACTGCACAAAGGGTTTGGTGGTTGCTATCAGCCCTTGGGATCATTACCATGTCGCTAAGAGATAACCAGAGCGAGTGATCTACAAAGATAATCGAGATGGCTCACAAAGGTATATTTTTTTAACGTAGGTGCGGCTGAGATATCTGACTTTGTATTCCCATTGACCTGCTTTAGCCCTGTATTGGTTATTAAATCCTCTAACTGGGCTGCCACTCCCACGGTGTTCCATGTAACTATCTGCACTGGGCCTGATCTGCCCATAGATTCTACATGCTGACTTATTAGTCGTGGGTGGACTTTATTGCAGCTCATTTGGGTGTTGCAATCCCCCGCTTAAATTAAGCCTGTTCCCCCAGGCAGCTGGACCAGCAAGTCCGCAAGATAGTCCATCATGGATGTTTGAATATTTATTGGGGCAGGTCTGATATAGATATTTACAATAGCTATATGGGTGAGCCCCCTTTGGTTCTTAATCTTTAATTGTATGGCCAGGATATCTCTGTTAGTCATAGGGATCCCTTTTACCTTTGGGAATAAGTCCTGTTTTAACCAGATTCCCAAGCCTCCTGAAGCACGCCCTGATGGAGAGGGAAGAGACAGTCTCTGAAAGGTCAGATATCCCATTCTGTGCACTACCTATGTTGCCCAGGTTTCCTGCATCAGGACAACATGATGCTGGTCTATATAATTGCACCATTTTGGGTCATTTAGTTTTGATCTTAGACCCCCACATTCCATGAATAGAAGTTTTATTAGGTCACCATCATGTCCTCTCAATCCCAACCCCGCTTCAGCTCCTTGTGTGGGTTGGTGGTATTTTGCCTCCTTGGGAGGTGCCAGTGATGATCAAAGGACTCTTGGCAGATTGGTTCCTTTCCTTCCTCGCTGTTTGTTATAAACCAGGTAAGTTTATAACTCATCGGGCTGCTACTGTTTGAGGAGAACTTGTCCGCTGGGGCTGGCTGCTGTTCCTTTAGTCAGTCAACATCAGACATATCACCAATAATTTCCAAGTTGGCGCAGTGTAGATGTTGGGGAGATGGATTTCTACGGTTGTCCCTAGATCTGCAGTTTCCAGGTGTTAAAGAGATGTTTAACCTTACCCTCATCTGTGACAATGTTCGAATTCTAGGTCTTTGTTCAAGGGATAATAGGCCGACTACTAGGTCCGGGTTGGATGGCTTCAGCCCTATACAGTCAGGCCCTGTACCTACTCCTGTAATTCTCTTAGCATGCCTAATTTCTTCTCTTATTACCAATCCGTATTCCCTTGTTTTCCTAATCCAATGGGTTACTTTATTTATTAGTGAATCTTGAGATTTATTATTACCCTGGGTTAGCTTTGGGACATTTGTCAAATATAGATCATACTGTCTTCCATCATTATTGGGCTGGGAAGGTCTTCCTGATGTTTTGTGTTTTCCAAGGACCCGCCTTCTTGTGTTATCTCTAGGGGCCTGCCCATCCCCCAGTTGGCTTAAAACCACTTGGTCTTAATGTGGCTGGAGCTGGGCGCCCCTTCGGGTGCTGTTCCCCAAATGCTCCAGTTGGCACTATGGGGGTCATTCTGACCTCGGCGGTAAAAGGCCCTTACCGCCGGTCAGAAGTCCGCCATTCTACCGCCGCGGCCGCGGTAAACCGCCACGGTCATTCTGACCACCAACTGTGAATCCGCCAAAAACCCGACGTCCAAGGAAGGCCGCCTCATCAGCGGGCCGCGGAAAACTGGAGATGACCAAACCTCCACCGCCACGGCAACACAAACACGCCCATGCCATTCTGACCCACAAATCCACGCAGCGGTCTTTCAACCGCGGTATTCCTTTGGCGGTACACACCGCCGCGCTTAAAATACACACACCATTACAAAACACAGCCACATTGGACAATTTGAAATACACACACCTGACACACATACCAACAACACTCCCACACATCCAATCAACTATAAAACACACACCCACATCACCCACAAACCCCCACTAGTTGGAAATCGGAGAGAAGGCGAGAGAGAGAGAGATAGAGAGAGCGAGCACAGCAATAGAAAACCCCAACACACACAGGAACCCAACCTCATCAACCACACCACATACACGCACACATCACCACGCACATCACCACAAACACCACCCCACACCTCATCCACACCGCCCCATGGCACCACAAAGACACCCCAGGTTCTCGGACCAAGAACTCAGGGTCATGGTGGAGGAAGTTATAAGGGTTGAGCCCCAGCTCTTCGGCACACAGGTGCAGCACACAACTATAGCAAGGAAGGCTGAGCTATGGCAAAGGATCGTAGACAGGGTCAACGCTGTGGGACAGCATCCCAGAAATCGGGAAGATATCAGAAAGCGATGGAACGACCTACGGGGGAAGGTGCGCTCGATGGTGTCACGACACAACATCGCTGTGCAGAAGACTGGCGGCGGACATCCACCCACTCCACCCCAATTCACAGCATGGGAGCAAGAGGTAGTAAACATCATGCATCCTGATGGCCTCGCTGGAGTACACGGAGGAATGGACTCTGGTAAGTCGAATCTCAACTTCTTCACCCCCCCCAACCACCAGCATGCCAACCCCCCCCTAACCCCCAATCTCAACCCCCCAGCACACAACCTCCCTGCCAATGTCTCACCAGCACAACCCACCCTAAACCACACCAACCCCTGAATGCCAACACAAACCATAGACAGCCACCACCAAAGCATGACCATTGCACATACCCATACCCCCCCCAAACACCCTCACAACACCTCCCACAAGGGAATGCCAGCACTGGGGGACAAGGGCACTCAAAATGCACGCCATGGCACACACAAAAGCAATAACCATACTCCTTTACCCCTGCAGGGCCCGAACGCCAACACACCGCCACGGAGGGTCCAGATTTGTCCATCCCACCCCCAGAACAGGCCCCCAGCGAGGACAGCAGCTCTGTCGACCTAGAACCTGATGACCAGCCCGGACCATCGGGGACCTCTGGACAGTCGGTTCCCCACACACAGACACAGGCCACAGCAGACCCAACCCCCTCTGGGAACACCAGCACAGCTCCCACCCAGCGGGCCCATGCCTCTGTCTCTAGGACGCGTCAATCAGCGGTGTGTCCGCCACTACAGGGCACCCAGGCTGACCCAACACCCCAACAACAACAGGGACCTGGGGGCAGTGGTAGTGGGCACACCGTCCAGGGGACAGAGGCCCGGGGAAATAGGGCAACTGGGAGGGCTGCTGTGCGACAGGGGGGGGAGGACAGGCCCAGGGAACCCACTCTCCAAGAGGCCCTCACCACCTTCATGGGAGCATACCATCACTCCCAGGAGACGATGGCGACGGTACTGGCCAGGTTCACCGAGATCCAGGCACAGCAGGAGGAACGCTACATGGGGTTCAGCAATGAACTCAGGACCATCGCTACCGCTATGGGGACCATAGTCCAGGCCCTCAACCGGATAGAAAACACATTGCGGGACCATGTGGCACCACAAAGGGCCCCTGTCACTAGCCAGGAACAGCCTACCACCTCCGCCGGCGCTAGTGGTCAGGAGGCCCCCACAGAACGACAGGCCACCAGAACCCCACCTCCTGCTGAAGATCAACCACCCCGCAAGAGGAACCTGAGATCACAAAGGAAGACAGAGTAGGATGCCAAGACCCCCGCCAGCATAAGACACCCCCTGATGTCATCCCACTGTCCCACAGTGTCACCCTGTCCAACCTTGAACTGCCCCTGCTCCATCCTTCCACAGGCATATGGAATAAGCACCTGTGAAAATGAGAACTGGGCTCTGCCATGGACATCACTCCACCCTCACCCATCACCGTTTAATATCATGTACCAATATCTAGCACTAAAAATAAATCACTCATTGCACTGAAATCATTCAGGAGTCAGCCTGTATTATTTACAAATGTATAACACATTACTGAGCAAAAATGTTCTGTTATTCTTGTGATGACAACATACCGATGTCAATAAGCCTTAGTCCATGGGCTAACCAAGCAGAAGTCACGCAGTGGGTCATACAGCACTGAAAAGGGAAGGGAAAATCAAACATCAGTTTAAAAGAACTGGGGGGAAATACACAAAGTAAAGATGCAGGGGGCTTTCAGTAAATGTTAAATGGCGTGGGTGAATATTACCTGTGTGCTACTGAAAATACTGTTGGATAACTCTGTCCCTGTTGTCTGGGTCGTCCTCTTCGTCTTCCTCCTCTTCACTCTCCGCAGGCTCCACAGCTGCTTCAACACCACCATCTGGACCATGCTCCTGCAGGAAAGGCACCTGATGTCGCAATGCCAGATTGTGAAGCATACAGCAGGCCACGATGATCTGGCACACCTTCTTTGGTGAGTACATCAGGGATCCCCCTGTCATATGCAGGCACCTAAACCTGGCCTTCAGGAGGCCAAAGGTTCTTTCTATGATCCTCCTAGTTCGCCCATGGGCCTCATTGTACCGTTCCTCTGCCCTGGTCCGGGGATTCCTCACTGGGGTCAATAGCCAAGGCAGGTTGGGGTAACCAGAGTCACCTATTAGCCACACACTTGTCTCTGTAGCTGTTCCATCACATAAGGGATGCTGCTATTACGCATCACATACGCGTCATGCACTGACCCAGGGAACATGGCGTTCACATGGGAGATGTAATGGTCAGCCAAACAGACCACCTGGACGTTCATAGAATGGTAACTTTTCCTGTTTCTGCACACCTGCTCATCGTCTTTTGGGGGTACTAAGGCCACATGGGTCCCATCAATGGCACCAATGATGTTGGGGATATGTCCAAGGGCATAGAAATCACCCTTCACAGTGGCCAAATCAACCTCCTCAGGGAATACAATGTAACTCCGCATGTGTTTCGTCAGGGCAGACAACACTCTAGACAAAACTTTAGAAAAAATAGGCTGAGACATTCCAGATGACATGGCCACTGTTGTCTGGAATGAGCCACTTGCCAAAAAATGGAGGACTGATAGAACCTGCACTAGAGGGGGAATTCCTGTGGGTTGGCGGATGGGGGACATCAGGGCTGGCTCCAGCTGGGCACACAGTTCATGTATAGTGGCACGGTCAAGTCGGTATCGTAGTATGATGTGGCATTCTTCCATTGTCGACAGGTCCACCAGCGGTCAGCACACGCGAGGATTCATCCTTCTCCTCGCAAGTCCCAGCGGACAGTGCTTAGGAAGGACAACATGGAGCACAGAGTCAAGCTAATCACTGGTACGTTCACCACAGCTTGCATAGCACACGGTTATCTATGTATTGAAAGGCGTGTATGTGTGGCAATGCAAGGCCTAGGCCTGTGTGACGCAGTACAAATTATGCCATGTGGGCCCTTGAAATGGCGGCTGCCTGACCTGTGAAGTGGGACAATGGGATGTGAGGTCAATGCGCTGGCGGGGCACACCGTGGCGGTAGGCGGTCGAAGACCGCTATACGAAGCCGCATTGGTTAACATTGAAGCCTATGGGTTTCAGGAGCCAATGACGAGGTGCGCCGGCTGTACGCACCGCCGCGGTACGCACCGGCCCGGGCGTGACTGCCATTTTCTATCTGCTTAATCATTCGAGACCTGATCATCCACAGGAGAGGACCTATACTGCAAGTGCTGCTGTGACCTTGGTCTGGAAGTGACAATGGCTGCTGCGACTGGGGAAAGGGCCCCTGCCTTCAGTTCTGAAGAGTTGGAGAAGCTCGTGGATGGGGTCCTCCCCCAGTATGCGTTACTCTACGGTCCTCCAGACCAACAGGTAAGTACACCGGGTGCACATGGAATGGGCGATGCCTGTGTGGAGTGGGGTGGATGTAAGTTGGTGGGGTGGGGGGCGAATGAGGAGTGCAACGCACGACAGATGAGAGCATGTGCCATATGGCAAGGTTGGGGAGGGGGGCCAATCACATCTAACATGCAGTACATTGATGAATGTTTCCTTCCCACCCTGTACATGTCAAATAGGTCAGCGCCCATCAGAAAGTGGACATTTGGCGTGCCATCGCCAAGGAAGTCCGGGCCCTGGGGGTCCACGTCAGACGGGGCACCCTCTGCCGCAAGAGGTGGGAGGACATCTGCCGCGGGACCAGGAAGACCGCCGAGTCACTGCTGGGGATGGCCTCCCAACCTAGGAGGGGTGCCAGTCGTACCCTGACCCCCCTGATGTCCCGGATCCTGGCGGTGGCCTACCCTGATTTGGATGGGCGCTTGAGGACATCACAGCAGACACAAGGGGGTGAGTATCAGCACATTCTGCTATCTTTCTGCGCAGTGGAGGCGTCTGGGTGGGGGAGGAGGGTTGTGGGTGACATTAGGCCAGGGCGCTTTCTGTAGTGTAGTCCTCTCCTTTAGGCATGGCCCTGTGCTCCCGGACCCCACCTCTGTAGGGTGACAAGTACAGCTATCGATGGTCCAGCATCACACATGTGCGCGTTTGTCGTCTCTAGACCTGTTGTCCTAGTCAGAAGTACTGAGTAGTGTACCCCGAATGCGCGGCTTAGTGCATGAGGCTCCTGTGTCTGTCCTCTCCGCCAACGGTGTTGACATTGCATGCACTCAACCTGGTCTTCGTTTTTCTCCCCCCACCCTTCTTCTTCATCTTCTTGTGCATGTGTGCATTAGCATCATCAGGCGGAGGAGATTTGGCATCGGAGCACGAGGGAGCTGCAAGTCACAAGGCCCCGGTGGGCCCAGGAACAGACACCGAGGGCACCAGTGATCCGGAGGGCGAGGGGAGCACCACAACGGGGACCGGTGGTGAGACCAGCGACACCGACACGTCCTCGGATGGGAGCTCCCTAGCGGTGGCGGCAACATCCGGGCCCCCCGCCTCTACAGGTACAGACGCCACCCAGCGCACCAGCCCCGCCCTCCCAGCAGCCCCTCAGCCTACGCTCCGTGCCCGCTCGCCCAGGAAGGCGGGCGTCTCCTTCGCCCCAGGCACCTCAGCCCCTGCCCCTGTCACCCCTGCTGCCCTCAGTGCAGAGGTCATTGACCTCCTGAGGACGCTCATTGTTGGGCAGACTACCCTTTTGAATGCCATCCAGGGGGTAGAGAGGGAGGTTCATCGGAGCAATGCCTACCTGGAGGGCATTCATTCGGGTCAGGCTGCCCGTCAACGATCGTTCAATGCTCTGGCCTCAGCACTGACGGCAGCCATTGTCCCTGTTTCCAGCCTCCCTCTTCTGACTGCCTCCACTCTGTCTCTGTCTCCTGTTCCTCAGCCTATCCCATCCACACCATCAGACCAGCCTGCACACACCTCAACACCCAAGGGCAGCTCATCCAGACACAAGCACCACAGAACCCACAAGCATTCACCCAAGCAACACCCAGATGCCGACATTCCAACAGTCACTACCACCTCTGTGTCCCCCTCCTCCTCGTCTCCCTCCTCCCTCCCTGTGACGTCTACACTCACACCTGCATGCACACCACCATCAGCCAGTGCTTCCATCACCAGCACACCCTCCAGTCCAGTCCGCACACGTGCAGTCACCACCCCCACTGCCATTTACACGTCCCCTGTGTCCTCTCCCACTGTGTCTGTCACCCCCTCTTCCAAACCACACAAACGCAGGCAGCCACCCACCCAACAGCCATACACCTCACCACAGCCTACAGCACCAGCACCTGCACCCAAAGACAGCACACCTGACTCTCCTACAACCACATCCTCTTCCTCCACTCCCATCACCACTTCTCCTACCCTTTACCTTGGTCCTAAAAAACTTTTCCTCGCTAATCTTAACCTCTTTCCCTCCGATGACCCACCCCCTCCATCTGCAAAGAGTCCCAAGAGCACCTCAGCCACCACCAGCCCAGCTTCGAGTGTCACTGTGGTGCATGGGTTCTGGAGTCCACCCTTTGCCAGCAGTGACACTTCGATCAGCAGCAAGGACACATCCAGCCCCCCCCCCAGTCAAGAGGACCAGGAAAGTAAAGGGCCTCCGTGAGAGGACTGACACGGCTGCCCCCAAGGAGCAAAGTTCGCCCACTTCACCAGCCACAACATCTAGGGGAGGCAAGGGCCCGAGAGCCCCATCTAAGGAGCGAAAGGGCAGCAGGGCGGAGAAGTCAGCCAGCAGGAGCGCGGAGCAGGTGGGCCTCAAAAGCCCCATCCCGGGTGTTAGGGAGGACACCAAAGGGCCCAGGACTCCGTCACCGAAGGGTCCAGCAACATCACGGTCGGAGGGCGACTGAGCAGGGAGTCCAGGCCAGGTCATGGCTCCCTTGACTTACTGGATGAGCACCGCTGAACAGGGCCCCACCGTGCAGAAGAGCACCGCTGAACAGGGCCCCGCCGTGCAGAAGAGCACCGCTGAACAGGGCCCCGCCGTGCAGAAGAGCACCGCTGAACAGGGCCCCGCCGTGCAGAAGAGCACCACTGAACAGGGCCCCGCCATGCAGAAGAGCACCGCTGAACAGGGCCCCGCCGTGCAGAAGAGCACCGCTGAACAGGGCCCCGCCATGCAGAAGAGCACTGCTGAACAGGGCCCCGCCGTGAAGATAGGCACCGCTGAACAGGACCCCGCCGTGAAGATAGGCACCGCTGAAGAGGGCCCCGCTGTGTAGATAGGCACCGCTGAAGAGGGCCCCGCAGTGCAGAAGAGCACCGCTGAACAGGGCCCGCCGTGCAGAAGAGCACCGCTGAACAGGGCCCCGCCGTGCAGAAGAGCACCGCTGAACAGGGCCCGCCGTGAAGATAGGCACCGCTGAACAGGGCCCCGCCGTGAAGATAGGCACCGCTGAAGAGGGCCCCGCTGTGTAGATAGGCACCGCTGAAGAGGGCCCCGCCGTGCAGAAGAGCACCGCTGAACAGGGCCCCGCCGTCTCATGCACCGCTCCGCTGGGCCCTTCCTGTCAAGGACCGCTCCGCTGGGCCCTTCCTGTCAAGCACCGCTCCGCTGGGCCCTTCCTGTCAAGCACCGCTCCGCTGGGCCCGCCGTCTCAAGCACCGCTCCGCTGGGCCCTTCCTGTCAAGCACCGCTCCGCTGGGCCCTTCCTGTCAAGCACTGCTCCGCTGGGCACCGCCGTCTCAAGCACCGCTCCGCTGGGCCCCGCCGTCTCAAGCACCGCTCCGCCGGGCCCTTCCTGTCAAGCACCGCTCCGCTGGGCACCGACGTCTCAAGCACCGCTCCGCTGGGCCCCGCCGTCTCAAGCACCGCTCCCCTGGGCCCCGCCGTCTAAAGCACCGCTCCGCTGGGCCCTTCCTGTCAAGCACCGCTCCGCTGGGCCCTTCCTGTCAAGCACCGCTCCGCTGGGCACCGCCGTCTCAAGCACCGCTCCACTGGGCCCCTCCGTCTCAAGCACCGCTCCGCCGGGCCCTTCCTGTCAAGCACCGCTCCGCTGGGCACCGCCGTCTCAAGCACCGGTCCGCTGGGCCCCGCCGTCTCACGCACCGCTCCGCCGGCCCCTTCCTGTCAAGCACCGCTCCGCTGGGCACCGCCGTCTCAAGCACCGCTCCGCTGGGCCCCGCCGTCTCAAGCACCGCTCCGCTAGGCCCCGCCGTCTCAAGCACCGCTCTGCTGGGCCCTTCCTGTCAAGCACCGCTCCGCTGGGCTCTTCCTGTCAAGCACCGCTCCGCTGGGCCCTTCCTGTCAAGCACCGCTCTGCTGGGCCCTTCCTGTCAAGCACCGCTCCGCTGGGCACCGCCGTCTCAAGCACTGCTCCGCTGGGCCCCGCTGTCTCAAGCACCGCTCCGCTGGGCCCTTCCTGTCAAGCACTGCTCCGCTGGGCCCTTCCTGTCAAGCACCGCTCCGCTGGGCCCTTCCTGTCAAGCACCGCTCCGCTGGGCACCGCCGTCTCAAGCACCGCTCCACTGGGCCCTTCCTGTCAAGCACCGCTCCGCTGGGCCCTTCCTGTCAAGCACCGCTCCGCTGGGCACCGCCGTCTCAAGCACCGCTCCGCTGGGCCCCGCCGTCTCAAGCACCGCTCCGCCGGGCCCTTCCTGTCAAGCACCGCTCCGCTGGGCACCTCCGTCTCAAGCACCGCTCCGCTGGGCCCCGCCGTCTCAAGCACTGCTCCGCCGGGCCCTTCCTGTCAAGCACCGCTCCGCTAGGCACCGCCGTCTCAAGCACCGCTCCGCTGGGCCCCGCCGTCTCAAGCACCGCTCCGCTGGGCCCCGCCGTCTCAAGCACCGCTCCGCTGGGCCCTTCCTGTCAAGCACCGCTCCGCTGGGCACCGCCGTCTCAAGCACCGCTCCGCTGGGCCCCGCCGTCTCAAGCACCGCTCCGCTGGGCCCTTCCTGTCAAGCACCGCTCCGCTGGGCCCTCCCTGTCAAGCACCGCTCCGCTGGGCACCGCCATCTCAAGCACCGCTCCGCTGGGCCCCGCCGTCTCAAGCACCGCTCCGCCGGGCCCTTCCTGTCAAGCACCGCTCCGCTGGGCACCGCCGTCTCAAGCACCGCTCCGCTGGGCACCGCCGTCTCTGAACTGCTCCGCTGGGCCCTTCCTGTCAAGCACTGTTAACGGTTCACTGTGCCCACCATGCCTCCTCCTTGACCTATGGAGACTGTAATCCACCTGATGGACTGTGGCTTTGCACTCCCCAGGATGGCACAGTTGGCAAGCCACCCACTGTAGAGACTTGAGAGACTGTGGCTTTGCACTCCCCAGGATGGCACAGTGGGCAAGCCACCCACTGTAGAGACTTGAGAGACTGTGGCTTTGCACTCCCCAGGATGGCACAGTGGGAAAACCACCCACTGTAGAGACTTGAGAGACTGTGGCTTTGCACTCCCCAGGATGACACAGTGGGAAAACCACCCACTGTAGAGACTTGAGAGACTGTGACTTTGCACTCCCCAGGATGGCACAGTGGGCAACCCACCCACTGTAGAGACTTGAGAGACTGTGGCTTTGCACTCCCCAGGATGGCACAGTAGGCATGGTGGCCCCTTCGTGGATCTGGCGTCGTGGACTCATGTGGCTGTGGTGCCCCCCCCTTCCCTTCCCCCTGAGGTGCCTGTAGTTTTGTCATCAGATGCCGCTGCAGTGTTCTCCCCAAAGGACTCAGGTCTCCTGTGTGGGCTTTGCCCTTGTGTTGTTACACTTTGGCCCACGGACACTTCGATTTTCTTTTGATGTGCAGGACTCATTGCCTCGGTTATCCATTGCACTGTATATATAATTATTTTGGTATTGTTTTTTGGCTAGTTGACCAATACTTTTCAAAGCCTTTCTTGTACATAAATATTTTTGGTAATTTTAAGGATGTCTTTGCATTTTTCCGGGGGGTTTGGGTGGTGTCACTGTGACTTGTTGCTCTGCATTGGTGTGTACATAGTTTGGGGGGGTGGGGGTCGCATATGTGTGTGCGCGTAACCTTTCCTCCTTCCCCCTCCCGTGTGTCGTAGGTGCAGTACTCACCTTTGTCATCTGCGCCGGCGTTCGTACTCGTGGTAGATGAGCAGGTAGACGAGAGCAGGTAGGATGTTTAATTCGGGTTCCATGCTGTCCTCATTCCTCGTGGAGTGCGTAGAGGTGAGCGTTTTCCCGTTCGTGGTCTGTTTCCGCCGTGTTTTTATCGGCGGTGCTCCCGCCCCGGAAAAGGTGGCGGATTGGTGAGTTATGATAGTGTGGGCGGTACATTGTCTGCCGCCTGGCTGTTGGCGGTGACCGCCGCGCTGTTTGTCTGTACCGCCGTGGCGGTCGGAGTGTTAAGTTGGCGGGCTGTGTTTGCGGTTCCCGCCAGGGTCAGAATTCCATTTTTTGGACCGCCAGCCTGTTGGCGGGTTGGCCGCCGCTTTATCACCGACCGCCAGGGTTAGAATCACCCCCTATGTCTGTGCGCACCTTTGTGCTCGCTGCGTGGGTCATAAGTGTTGGTAAGTTGGATTGGAGGTACAAATAGCTGCACCTGGTCAGGAGCGGTGGCGATCTTCCTAGCTTCTCAACTATTACTGTTATACAGTCCAATTTCTCATGCAACATCTTGCCCAGAGTGTTTATGTAATCTCATAAATTTGTGATTTCTCCCTTCAGGTGGGCTCGCTGATCCCTGGTTGAGGCTTCCCCCATGTTGCCTCCATAGTTGTTATCCTCACCCGTTTGGGTAGTTTTGCAGGTACCATTACCATTCCTGGAATCCTCAAGCAGTGCAAAATGATTAGAGCACTCAAAAATAGGTTCAGTTTGTACTGGTAATCCCTCCTGGGCATGTTCAGTGCGGGATAGGGGAATTACAGGGGGGGAGCCCTCCTCCCTACCACCCCCCGGCTCATTCCCCTTATTGACGTTGGGGACCTGGTATTGTTCAGTTTTATAAAAAAAGGACTTGATGTATTTTGTTGATACTTCAGCCCCCCCCTTCCCAGGTACTTTAGTCTTTGGGGATAACAGGCTTTCCACTTCTTTGATTAACTCATCTATTTGGAGACGGGCCTGACCTTGGCGTGGGCTTCGCCGAGGCGCTTCCTGTGCTGTGGTGGTGTAAGCAGCTCTTTGTAGCCTGGGGGTTTGGCTCCTCCCCCTTCTAGTCCACGCCTCCTGGCGCAAAGAGTTGTGGGACCAAGAGTCCCCTTCTGGAAGCAGCAGCAGCAAAGTTGTAGCGCATCCAGTGCCGCGGTGGTGTAAGCAGCACTTTGTAGTGCAGGGGGTTTGGCTCCTCCACCTTCTAGTCCACGCTGGCAGCCATTTTGTGCATGCAGCCAGTCTACCTTTGCCATAGGCTTGCATGTGTTTTTTGTTCCCCATGCCTCCTTGCTCCTTGATGTTTGGCCATGTGGCTGGAAGCCATTTTATGCATACAGCCAGTGTGCCTTTGACATAGCCCTTCATGTGTTCTTTATGTATTCCTCATGCCTCTTTGCTCCTTGTTTGTGTTATTTGACAATGTGAATGGCTGCCATTTTATGCATTTAGCCAGTGTCGTTTTGCCATAGGCTTCCAAGTGTTCTTTGTTCACCATGCCTCCTTGCTTCTTCTTCTTGTTGTTTGACCATGTGGCTGGCAGCCATTTTGTGCATCCAGCCAGTGTGCCAGTGTGCCTTTGCCATCGGCTTGTATGGATTGAAGCGGTACCAGTGTAATATTGGTATGCTTGGGGATCATTGTAGTAAATGCATACTTAAAGAACTAAAAAGAATGGCATTTTGATGAACATTGCTTATATTATGTATTTTCTTTTTTTTTCATTTTCTATTTTGTGCCCGCTTTATTCTTATCTCACAATAAGATTTTCTTCTTGTCCTCCCACACAAACATTGGCAATTTTTGATCATTTGTTTAATTTAAGTTTTCTTTTTTTTTTTTTTTTTTTTGTTATTTATTTTCAATTTTATTTTTAATTTTTTATTTTAATGTTTCATTTTAATATTTAAGTTTATTTTTTATTTCATTTCAATTTTAAGTTTTAATTTTTGTTTTCCATTTTTTAAAATGTGTTAGTCTTTCAATTTATTTACCTCATTTTGCCTTGATCCATCCATCCGTCCACCATAGGCGCACAGCCACGCTTACAGCATTTGGTTTCTTGAGTTGTATAATTCCTTTTTTTCCTGGACACCGTGGCTGTGGTGCATCGCAGATACATAAGCAGCAGAATTCATTTTTTTAATGATTGTTCCATTTCCCGGGACCACCCTGCCGCCATAGGTTTTTAAAGATTATTCCATTTACCCATGCACCTCCCTCTGGCTACCAAAGGTGTCTACTGTAAAACTGAAGGAGATTAAGCAAGGAGCCATATCCACATGATGTGTTGCCTGATGTGAAATAAAATGTTATGGTATGGTAGTGTGGTTTGACTTATTTTACAATGTTTGATTAAATTGGTATTTATTACATGAGTAACCAACTGCACTGATATTGCATTTGTCTGTACTATATCAACCCGCAACAATGCAATGTTTTGCATGTTTTCTGGCTTGGTTCCTTTTAGGTGCACAATAGAAGGGACGTCACATCACCTGCAGTGCTTCCAAAGAGAAGGCCTGTACAGTGCTTTCAGTCCTCAAAGCTCTTTTGCTTGTGCAGTTTAGAGCCACTGCCAACTGTGAGCTTTAAGATGGCCCCAAAGAAAGTTGCCCCCAATAAAATGGTCAGTGATAAGAAACAGATTTCCACCAGTGGCATGCCAACCTCAATCTTTTTGGCTGACATGTGCCTGCCACACATGGCCCCTAGGAGGAACCTGGGAGCAGCACTCCTGCATCAACAGCACCACCCCAACCTAAGACCAAGACGATGTCTGTATGTGAGGCAGATGCAGCCACTACAACCATGGCGACGACGATGAGCAGTGATGTTGAATTGGATTTGACCCTTTCGCAAAGTAGCACCCAAATGTAAAAAAACAGAGCAAAGTGGGCCGCAGCCACAGCCAGCAATAGTAGATCTTCCCAAAGTTGTAGCAGAACTGGAGGTTGAGTGCTTTGATGTGCAAGGACTTTCTCTTTTAGAATCAATGACTCCCAGACCTCCAGCGATAGAAAGGAAAGGAACTACTCCATCATATTCTCCAAGCACCAGTTCTGATGATGAAGTTAGGGACATGGAGTGGACCCCAGCAGAGTCCAGGAGAAGCCAGGAGAGGCAAAGGAAAAGAAAAGTTCCAGAAAGCCATATAGTCATGGAAGGGGGTGATGATGAGGAGAATGACAATGAGCCAGACATTGTGGAAGCCAGCAAAGAGGAGACAGATATTACTATCCAACGTACTCCGAGGGATGTGGCACAGGTAGTACCGCCAGCTCCGATATTTGTAAGACCCAAGCTGAGACCTATATCAACTCCTACCCCAGTAGATGTATGGACTGCAGAGAAGCAATCAACACACACACCTACCTCTAGTTGTTCTTCAGGCTTTAGCAGTGACACAGTGAAAAGACACTTCTCCCCAGTTTGGAACAGATTTAAGATTAGGAAAGAGGTGAAGAACTTTGCAATATGCTCCATTTACCACACAAGTGTTTGTTGAGGTAAGTCTGGTTCACATTATAGTACTGGCGGCCAGATGACCCATATGAAAGAACATCATGCAATCTAGTAGGAAGAGCACCTTAAAAAATAGCTGAACATCATTGTGTTGTTGAAGGTAGAAGAGAGCTGGGAAACATCGGCTACAACTGGTCCAATCACGGTGGAAGGTAAGGAAGAAGAGGGTGACATGCTCATGCAAAGCAGCCCTGTCCCCAGCAGTGCACCAGAATCACCTACCTTACCGACCTCACAATAGCATAGGAAGAGTCAGATGGAGACACCACAGCCCATAGTGACTGCACCACACACATTGAGTCTACCACCACCTACTTCTCAAAAGTCACCTGCATTAGAGGTCCCAGAAAAGAAGAAAATCCAGCATACTATTATGGGTATGTTTAGGCAGGAGGGGGCTTATGACCGTAACCACCCATTGGCACGTTTGTATAATGGGAAGCTGGCAAAACTGTTAGTGCTGGACCTCCTCCCTTTTTCTTTTGTGGAAGGAGTGGGATTCTTAGAATTTGTGGCAGTCATCTGCCCAAAATGGAAGGTTCCAAATCCAACCTATTTTGCCAAAGTTGCTGTTCAAAGACTGCATAATAATGTGCTGTGATTGGTTGAACAAGCTTTTCAGCAAAGTCTTGTCCACTCTATCCACCTGACGACAGACATGTGGACCAGTTGTCAGGCTACTGATTACATGTGCATCACTGCATGCTCGATCTCTTTGTAGGGGTAAAGCAGAAGCTATCTACAGGTCTTGGCCCTGAGGACATTTTTAAGAGCATTCAACGGCATGCAACAGTAGCGATATTCACCATGGAGAAATCATATACAGTTGCAACCATCTTAGACAAATTTAATAGCAAGGTGTCTGATTGGCTGCGACCCAGAGGTCTCCGAATATGATTTGTTGCTGTGGACAATGGCAGTATCATAGTCAAGGCCATGGCAGATAGTGGCTATTTATGGGTCCTATGTTTTTCACACTGCATCAACCTGGTTGTGCAGGACTTTCTAAAAGAAGAAGACATTGTTAGCAACATACTGACCACTTGCAGGTGAATCTGCACTCATTTCAGCCATTCTTTCAAAGCCTGGAAGTAGTTGCAGAATATTTAGTGTGCTAACAGAGTACCAGTTAAAATCCCGATACAGGAGGTGCCACCACATTGGAGCTCAACCTATTATATGTTGCAACGTCTGTTTGAGCATTACAGACTCATCAATGAGTATGTCAATCAAAGTGGGGGGGGGGGGTCAATTGGGAAAGCTGTGACCATAGATGCAGACAAATGGGGCCTAGTCAAATGCCTGATACAGATTCTGCTCCCTTTTGAGGTTTTCACACAGGACGTTAGCAAGGAAGGCTGTACTATGGGCAACCTATCCTGTTGTTGCATCTGCTACAGGAACAGCTGAAGAAGGTGTCTGAAAAGTTTGCACTTGGATGTGTGAACAAAAAGCCAGAAGCGCATGCCTTAGTTGAGAGCCTAAGCTATTGCTTGACTTGTAATGCAAGGCTGCAAAGTGACATTATCTCATCCAAAGAGTACATGAGTGGCACCCTACTTGATACATGCTACAAATATAATTTAACCCACTTTAATTCCTTTTTCTGAAGGGTATGTTTCAAAATACAAGAGGTGGATTATTGACAATGCCGGAGAACTGAAGAAGAAGGGCTGGAACTCAGAGTCTAACTTCTCAGGTCCGGGGTGCCATCTTTAACTTTCAGTGAGGACAGACTTGTCTCACAACAGCCAACACCAGCCACAAGAACACTGTCAATAACAGCATTAGAAGAATCAAACCCAACCTCTGCATTGACTTACTTTCAAGTGGCAGGTTTTAAGTCCAGTGCGGAGGCGAAGGCAAAAGAGGTTGAGCAAGTGGCAGCACTAATGGCACTTCAGAGGATTATCCAGGAGTATCTGGATGACCCAAAAGAGGTGTATGTGGATCAAAACCCATTGGTGTATTAGCATGGGAAGATGCACCAATTGCCACAGCTTAGCAGGCTAACAATAAAGTGTCGGCTTGGATGTGTTTCTTGGGATCATGAGTACACTACAGCTGGTGCAGTTGTTTCAGTGGGAAGGACCAGTCTCTCACCTCAAAATGTGGAGAAATCAACCTTGATCAAAATGAACCTGCATTTTATACCAGCTGATTATACCATTTCCAAAACACCACAAGAGGAGGAAGAAGATGATTGTCAAAATCAAGTGCTTGCTGACCAATTTATGGGTAAACCACCAGAGTATGAGGACCATCTCTACTTCTGGGACTGAGTATGCCAGTGCCACCACAGAGCTTTTTGATTATTTCTCGTTGAATTTCTTCCTTTCTTTGCAAAACAAACAAATAGCTAGTGAAATATTATGCTTATGTCAAATGTATGCTGCCCTACCATTTTTTAGTCACATATATGGCCAGATTGGAGTTGGACCTGTGAACAGTGAAGAAACCCCCACATTCCATTCAGGGCATTGGAGACAATGCCTGTCTTTCTCACATGCCATTGCCTATCCCTTATTACATCCCCTAGCAGGGCTCCCCAAAAATATCATAGATTAAAAGACAGCCAATGCCAATGCCAAATTACCATGTGTTAGACCTGACAGCCTTAGGGTAGTCACCCCTAACTTTTTGCCTGCCTCCCTCCACTTTTTGGACACTGTTTTTGCTGGTTTATAGACTCTGCGCACTTTACCCCTGCTAACCAGGGCTAAAGTACATATGCTCTCTCCCCTAAAACATGGTAACCTGGAATCATACCTGATTGGACTATTTAATTTACTTATAAGTCCCTGATAATGTGCACTACCTGTGCCTAGGGCCTGTAGATTAAATGCTACTAGTGGACCTGCAGCACTGGTTGTGCCACCCACTTAAGTAGCTACCTTAACCTTGTCTCAGGCTTGCCATTGCAAGGCCTGTGTGTGCAGTTTCACTGCCACTTCGACTTGGCATTTAAAAGTACTTGCCAAGCCAAGAACTCCCCTTTTTCTACATATAAGTCACCTCTAATGTGTGCCCTAGGTAACCCCTAGAGCAGGGTGCTGTGTAAGTAAAAGGCAGGACATGTACCTGTGTAGTTATATGTCCTGGTAGTGTAAAACTCCTATATTCGTTTTTACACTGCTGTGAAGCCTGCTCCCTTCATAGGCTAACCTTGGGGCTGCCCTCATACACTGTTGAAGTGACAGCTGCTGATCTGACAGGAGCAGGAAGGTGATATTTAGTATGGCCAGAATGATAATACAAAATCCTGCTGACTGGTGAAGTCGGATTTAATATTACTATTCTAGAAATGCCACTTTTAAAAAGTGAGCATTTCTTTGCACTTAAATCCTTCTGTGCCTTACAATCCACGTGTGGCTGGGCTTGGTTGACAGCTCTTTGTGCATTCACTCAGACACACCCCAAACACTGGGTACTCAGCCTCACTTGCATACATCTGCATTTTGAATGGGTCTTCCTGGGCTGGGAGGGTGGAGGGCCTGCTCTCACACAAAGGACTGCCACGCCCCCTACTGGGACCCTGGCAGACAGGATTGAACTGAAAGGGAACCTGGTGCACTTCTCAGCCACTCTTTGAAGTCTCCCCCACTTCAAAGGCACATTTGGGTATAAAACAGGGCCTCTGCCCTACCTCATCAGACACTTGCTGGAGAAGAAACCTGAACCAGAAACTACATCCTGCCAAGAAGAACTGCCTGGCTGCTCAAAGGACTCACCTGTCTGCTTTCTACAAAGGACTGCTGCCTTGCTGTTGCCCTGCTGCCTTGCTGAACTCTTGTCTGGCTGTGAAAGTGCTCTCCAAGGGCTTGGATAGAGCTTGCCTCCTGTTCCCTGAAGTCTCAGGACCAAAAAGACTTCTCTCTTTTATTTGGACGCTCCGTGCGCTGAAAATTTCAACGCACAGCTGGTTCCGCGGCGAGAAAAACGCTGCACACCGACGCATATCGACGCAACGCTCTTGGGACGATCGAAAATCCGACGCACGGCCTCGCAAGGACAACGCCGCCCGACCTCTAGAGGAGAAATCGACGCCTGCCGTGAGATCGTAATTTCAACACGCAGCCCCGCAGATCGACATCCAGAGGAGAAATCGACGCGACGCCTGCCGTGAGATCGTAATTTCGACGCGCAGCCCCGCCGACCGACGCACAGCCAGAGAACAAGCAGGAAAATTCACGCACAGACCCGGGACATCTGGTAATCTCCGCGATCCACAGAAAGAGACTGTCCGAGCCCTGGAAAACGACGCCGACTTCCCCGCGTGGAAAATAACGACGCAAGTCTGTGTGTGCTGGGGAGAAATCGACGCACACATCCTTTTTCCACGCACCTCTTCTCTGGTGGCCCTCTGAGGAGATTTTTCCTCTCCCAACCAGGTACTTGTGCTTAAAAGAGACTTTGTTTATATTCTAAAGACTTAAGACACTTTATATCACTGTCCTGTGATATTTCTACAATTTTCCATTGCAACTTTATTCTTTTTTGACCTACAATTATCCTGATAAATATTATATATTTTTCTAAACGCTGTGTGGTGTACTTTTGTGGTGCTATATGGTGGTATTGTATGATTTATTGCACAGATACTTTACACATTGCCTTCTAAGTTAAGCCTGACTGCTCGTGCCAAGCTACCAGAGGGTGGGCACAGGATAATCTTGGATAGTGTGTGACTTACCCTGACTAGAGTGAGGGCTTTTGCTTGGACAGAGGGTAACCTGACTGCCAACCAAAAACCCCATTTCTAACACCATGTAATGCTGCCATCAAAGTGGAGATAATATTTTGTATCAACCACCATGTTTGAATTGGAAGAGGTAGCTAGTTACTATTGCACCAATGAGTGGTGATATTTTGAGTGATTGTGAGTGATGATTGATGATGTATGTGATGGATGACAGTGGGGGAGGGAGTCCAAATAATTTGTAAACTTGATTTTGATGATTACAATGTTTGGGGGCTGATGGGTGATCATTTTTTCCTGAAGATGATTGGCTTTTCAAACGTGCAACATTTATCTGCAGGGTACACTCCTTTCTTCTTGTTCCTCAGAGACCAGACCAGTCACTTTAGTTACCAAACACATCTCTACACAAACTCCAATTCTATTTCTCTATTTGTTATTCAACAGCAGTGAACTACACAGGTCTACCTCTCTTGGTTTGAGCATGGTACAGAGTTACTCAGAACTCAGGACTACATCAACAGCTAAAAGGAGAAAGTGATTGACTGCAAAGAGAAACTATGCTGATAGTGAAGGCTTTGAGGCCTAGTACTCACTCAGCTCTGTGGACTTGAGAGAGGTGTGTTGGTTTGGGAAATGCTGATGAGTGTGTGTTTGCTGGTTCAAACATGAAACTCCTCTTTTTTTTCCTGCTCTGCATCTAAGTCTTCTTGGTATATTCCTGACTACTCCTGAAGCTTACCTTGTTTCCTTTAGTCCTTCTCCTTTATTCTATAATACAGTTACTGTTCTTCAATATGTAGGCCTTCTCCTAGTCCTCTCCTGTATGAACAAAGCTCAACAATCCAGCTTACCTACCAGACAGGTTCAGCCAGGAAAGAAAGAGTGACACACATTCCAAGAAGAATGGAGATGCACCACCGAATTTGGCAATACAGTGTCATTTTCCTTTTAATAGTCACAATTTTTAGAACTGGGTGGGTTATCTTCAATCCTCCATAATTTGTATGTTTTAAACCTAGAAGACATTGGGGCAGATTTAAGAAAAGTGGTGTTTAAAATACAGCACACCATGGTGCATGTTAGTTTCATAATATTTGATGCTATTGATGTACTGTTTAGGATTAGCGACAACATTTTGACGGTAATCCTGATCAGTAAGGCGCCTATTGCAACCAATGCTGTGCCCCCTTTTAACACCTGCTCTGAGCAGGAGTTAAAAATGCTACAAACAATGGCACAAAGAAATCTTTTTTTTTTTTAGCCCCCCTAATGGGTAAACACCTCTCCTTGCATACATTATGCCTGGGGGAGGCATAATTTGGTGCAAGGGGTTACAAAGTGGCACAACGCATGCATTGCGCCACTTTGTAAATCTGGTGCAGCAATTTTGGCCTCTTTGGTCCACATTAGCATAACAAAATTGACACTAATGTGGTGCAAGGAGGTGCTAGGCCCTCTTAAATCTGGGCCATAATATTTAGAGATATACTATCATGGGTCTCTCTGAAGCAGAAGGACTGTTTGCAATGCATTTAACTGATCTCTTTAATACTTATCCCTTCATTATTTCTTTCCACAACAGATTGAAGGGGGTGTGCTGCTCAGTGCCCAGATGAATATTGTGGTTTCTTTTGTGTAGTGCTTGTCTTTTCCCATCCATTCATTAAGCCCCTAATCCCCTTTCCTCCATCAATGTCATCATTAAGGACCTCTGTTACGTAAATGCTTAACCTTGTCCAACCACTCCTGAATCTAAGCCTACTTCTCCTGACTCAAGGATTTCATTTCCTAAGTTTAGTTTTCATTAAACAATAACTCCTCATTGCTCAGAAGAAGTTGGTATTGCAAGGTCCTATTATCATATTAGGTCTTCTTTGTTGTGTGTCAAATACTGTCCATATGGTAGTTTGGTTTCAGTCTTCCTAAAGTTAAAATATAAAGAATGCCCCACTAGCTCTCTGTTTTCTTTCAATCTAGTTGATAGGGATGGATAACTCTTTGATTAATCCTGCAGCTGGAGTTTGCATAGGTAGGAGTGGCACTTTGTGTCTTCCTTGTTAGCGTGCTAGCCTGCTGGCCTGTTACTGCTACTACCAAGTAGTACTACTGCAAGATGTGCTCCAGCAATACCCTGTCAGAGCGGGAGGGTGCAGCAACAGTTCTAGTCACGGACCCTGACAGCTGGTGGCGGCGCGGGTGATTTAATGGTCAGGAGGATGGATCTGGCATGCTGAAGTGGGGCCCTGGCATGAGGCAGCTATTTCCTCTTCTTCAACCTCCTGAACTACCAGTTGCCAGTATTCTGCCTGGATGGCCTCCAATCTCTGTCGCTGCAGACTGGCCACTAACTCCTGCCTGGTGGGTGGTGCTGGTGGACCAGCAGGAGTAGCTATATTGAGAAAACAAAAAGAAAAAAGACATATTGTAAACAAAACTCTGTCCAAATACATTGCTGGTCCACTAGGGATATTGAAATGTGATATGATTATGATTAGGAGGGTCTCAGGGTCAATGTTATTTGTGTACCCACACATGTCTCACATAAAAGCACTGACTGTCCGCAGCAAAGAATTAAGTCAGAATAACAACAAATAAAAAAAAACAGTGATTTGATTTTTTTCTTTTAAAGGCTTTTCTAGTAACTAAAACAGACACCTTGAGTGGAAAGATAAAACCTTTCATTTATGAGTAAGACATTATGAATTATGGAGTACAAGTTGTGCTAAATAAATGGAGGCATGCTAGCCAGTGTTTCAGGTACTGTGTAGCTGGGGTAACTGCAATTGACAATTAGCTATCTTTAATTGCAAATACCCCGCCCTTCTCCAAAAGCCTTTTACTTCCTGTCCTGACTCCAAAGCGGGAGATGAATAATAAATAAAATAATAAGATATTACATCACACATGTCATGTATAAAATCCTGAAATTATTATCCTGTCTGCCATAAGTAGACGGTGGAAAAAACTATGCACTGCGATTCAGGGAAAGGAATGGGCTATATAGATGGTATTTGGCATGTTCGTCACAGAGTATCCGTTACGCCATACTTGAAATCAAATCAGGCACTTAGACAAAAGTCTGAAGGGAAACATCTGAACAGGCCTAAAAAAAAACTGTTATGAGAAATCATTACATATATTTCTGAATCAGTTCAAATGGCCATAAAAATGTGGCACATGCCAAGAGTGGATTGTTCAATTTTGCTAAGCTGAGACGCAAGAACTTAGGAAAGGATAAAGGAGAGAAGTACTAAGAGGTGACTGTGAGTGGGCAAAGGGAAAAATGCTTTTGGTGTCCGGTTTTCAATTCATTGAAAATTCTGTAAATGCTGCATTAACTAAAACAGACGCACATTGCACCACCAACACTGCAGTCACAAATTGAACAATACTGTACTTCTTCGGTCATGGGTGGCAAAATGCCATGGGCAGGGAAGGTTGATGAATGATGATGAATGGGATACATATCTGCCTCACTTAACAAATACAGTGAGTCAAGGGATTAGAACAAAATTAAAATACCCCCAGTTTGAAAGCGTGGTCTGGCCATCAAAGAAAATGGCCGCCTGCGTTCCTGACCCCCTGTGTGGCCTCCCGGCTGGTGGAGAGAGGGGGCCTCCGGAGGGGCGAAGTTGCGGGACCCGAGCGACGGTTGACACGTCCGGAGCCGCGGGAATGAATGCGGCCTCCGGACTTCCGTGGAGCCGCGGACTAAGGTGCGGCGCCGCACGGGCCCGGGGCGCGTAGCGAGGGAGGCACCCGGATCGGCCCTCTACTGCCTCGGCTCCCCGGGTGCTGGATCACCACACTGCCCCCTCGTGCGGGGAGGGGACCCTGAGGAAGATGGACCGCCGCAGAACCTGGGCCTGAGAACAACCACGACGACCATGACGGAACAGAAAAGTACAGGCAAAGAAGCACCATCCCACGAGGACTAAATAGTATCTGATGGGGACCGCACGATGAGAAGTTGAGATCCCCAAAGCAGCATTATCCAATGAAAAGACCCACCCAGCAGAAAACAAAGGACACACTTCCCCCCCCCCCTTGTTTATGACTTTTCACGACACCCAGAAGGAGAGTGGGGGATAAGGGGGAAGATAGAAAAGGGGGAGACAGCGAAAGGATATCAAAGAGCAACATATGGAGAAAGAGAGGAACAAAGATTTCACGCACTAGGAACGATAAAGAAGCAAAGAGGGGGGAGGAAAGCCGGAATAGGAAGAAGAGAGGAGAGCAGAACAAAACAAGAGGGGAATAGGATCTCGAACAACACGTGCCGCACTACACAACCTGACCCTCCGGCCAACTGCCCTCCCAAAAACAAGGACCATTGTACTGGGTATCACAACAAGAGACTTCAGCCCTATATCAATGAACCTCTATCAGGAACTGAACGTATTCTAGATTGTCTTCTATAGATCACGCTCTAAACCCCTGCAGGTCACAGCAGGACACCAAACTGAGTAGGTACCTCATCTACAGATGCTATACCCCAAGGTCTGACCCATCCTCGGAAGCCGAAGAAACTGTCCGTAGGTCTGAACAGACTCATACAAGTTCTTGAGTGCTAGCTCTTAAAATAATATCTTCTATCTGACTTCCACTCCTTGAGAACAATGCCCAACGACAAGACCGCAAGTAAACATTCTCGCCAACTGCTATTCTCGGAAGCCATTGCTCAACCCAAAGCTATGACGGCACAAACGGCGCCACAGGGACATACATCTCCCCCGGTAGATCAACCCACACTAGACGCCACAGATCGTATACTGCAAGAGATTGCCTCAGTTGGACGGCGCTTAGAGGTAATGGACCTAAAAATAACAGACCTAACTTTGGCCTCCTCCTCAATCCGCGCTGATATAGCAGGCTTCAGAGAAACAGTAACAAACCTAGATCAGCGCCTGTCGGCAGTAGAAGACCATATAGTGGCAACTCCTGACCAGCAAGAGGAACTAAAGTCGCTCAGAGCTAAACTCACTGAACTGGAGGACCGAAGTCGTAGAGACAATGTTCGCTTTTTCGGTATCCCGGAACAAAAAGAAGGATCCGATATCAAAACCTTTCTTAGCTCACTGCTGACCAACCACTTCGGCATAGAGTTTTCACCACCTCCAGAATTTCAGAGGGTGCACAGAATTGGTCCCCCACACAAAGCGTCTACAAATAAACCGCGCCCTATCATCGCATGTTTCCTGCGCCATGAACAAGCCCGCCAGGTCATCTCCACAGCTAACGCACGACAACCGATATCACTGGATGGACACGAAATCAGAGTGGCGGCAGACTTCTCGAGAATAACGAATGACAGAAGAAGGGCATTTCTTGCCCTACGTCCGCAACTAAGATCTCTAGACATCAAGGGGGTCATTCCTACCCTGGCGGTCATAGACCGCCAGGGTAGGTGACGGAGGAAGCACCGCCAACAGGCTGGCGGTGCTTCCGGGGGCATTCTGACCGCGGCGGTAAAGCCGCGGTCAGAAAAGGGCTTCCCGCTGCCCCAGGGAATCCTCCACGGCGGCGCTGCAAGCAGCGCCGCCATGGGGATTCCGACCCCCTTCCCGCCAGCCTGGTTCTGGCGGTTTTCACTGCCAGAACCTGGCTGGCGGGAACGGGTGTCGTGGGGCCCCTGGGGGCCCCTGCACTGCCCATGCCACTGGCATGGGCACTGCAGGGGCCCCCTAACAGAGCCCCACATTGATTTTCAGTGTCTGCGTGGCAGACACTGAAAATCGCAACGGGTGCAACTGCACCCGTCGCACACCAGCAACTCCGCCGGCTCCATTCGGAGCCGGCTTCCTCGTTGCTGGTGCTTTCCCGCTGGGCGGGCGGGCGGCCTTTTGGCAGTCGCCCGCCCGCCCAGCGGGAAAGTCAGAATCACCGCGGCGGTCATTTGACCGCGCTGCGGTGTTCTGGCGGGGGAACTTTGGCGGGCAAAAGTTAGAATCATCCCCCAAGTATGGTCTTTTTGAACCGGCACGTATGTGGATCACACACCACGGCACATCCAGAGACTTCACTGACCCCGAGGACCTCAGCGCCTATCTGCATAGTGTGACCTCGCAATCTATGGACACCGCCCCCGGCCATCTGGACGCTCCAGCACCACATACAGAAACTGCTATTAGCTTGCCAACTCCATGGCCCCAGACTCAACGTCCCCCCTCGCAAAAAAGAGGCCGAGGATATGATCAGCCCCCAAAGACACAGGAAGCCCGGGAGCACATCCTGCAAGCAGTGATTGATAACACTCAAGATGCGGGCAGAGACAAATCCCGCTCCCCCTTGAAACCATCACCAGAAGATCAGCATGCTGAACACTAAACTCACAGTAGGACAGATGACCCGGAGATCCGGACCTGCTTCTAGACCATCTACCCTCTACCTTGGGACAGCTAAGTGACATGCTCATCCACCTTATCTGCTGTTCACCCAACAGGGGGGTGGGGGCCTACTAAAAACACATTTATCAAATGCTGATTGCCGCAGTGTAACACATAGGGCAAGCTGTATCCATTAACTGCTGACCCTGCCGCGGCGGGGGGCCGACCCGGGTTCCGATGTGGGGTTGGTGGGGGGGCAGGGGGGACGGGGGGGGGATATCACATAGGAACCAGGACAAGGAACAGATAGGATTAGACTTGTAGGACACCACACAGCATCACCCCCAATCTCATTAATGGGAGAGCGCTTAACACAGTCATACTCAAGTCACCCGTACGCCCCCCCGTCATAGGGCAGACATACACAAACGTGAAGATACACACCGCACCCCCAGCGCTGTGCCGTCTCGAACACTATACATTGACTGGATAGACGGCTCATAGGGGAGGTCAACGTGATGACCCGCTGGCAAGGCCTCCCGCCCCCCGCCTCCACCGCCCAGGAGGGGATGGGCGGACCACTCAATACCTTAGGCCCAAACGGCAGCAGTGTAACAGTACTGATAGCATCCTTTGGGAAAGCCCCAACTCCCCTACCCATTAGGAAAACCTACAGATGATATTGACAGACGATAACACGCCCCCTACACTTACTGAAGACAAACCACAAAATGTAGACCTGCGGAACAGCGCAGCTAACTCTTAGGCATATAACAACCGCACTGAAGGGAGTAATGAGGCTAACACAACTCAGGGTCACGGTGGCTCCGAGACTGCCACAAGGGACATGCTCCCGGGCGATCACCCAAAATGCAGTGCCGTAGACCATCATTAGATAGATGTCTTAACAGATGATAATCATAGAACGTGTTGTGTGAGGTCCCGTGGCGCGCAGCTCCGGGCCCGTTCCTCTTCCCCTCCCCCTCCCTCCTCGTCCTTGGACCCTAATAGTTGCTCCGGGCCCACGCCCGGACACCCGGCATCTCATCTCATGTATCCATTTATGCCCCCCCCCTTTCCCTGTGAGGTCCCATGATATCAGGACCAAAGCATATATTTCCTCATTATGCCCCATTGATATAATATCCTACCGGTGCGCGGGCCTTAAAGGTTAGACCCGCAGATTAGAAGGATTTAGGCAGTAGTGAGTGTTTTCCTACTCTGCCCAATTTCCACTCTCTATACTTTTTTTCTATTTATTCTTTTATTATTATTATCATTTACTTTTTCGTTTTAGTGAGGCTCCCAGACCCACTCTTCTCTTCACTTCTATATTCACCCATACCTACTTAGGGATCTCTGTCCATTTCTCTCTGCACACTCCATGCTATCTCTTCATCCTCCCCCCCCTTTTCCTCCTCGTCTATATTCTTCGTATTGTGACCAATGGGAACTCTCTCAACCTCCCAAAGCCTAACTGAACAAGAAACCTATATTCCTCGCCTCTCAGGCCGGTCATTACTTACTTCCTGGCCCTATCACACGGACCATAACATATTCAATACACCATAAACCATGACACATCCGGCACCCTCGGGATCGACAACTCCTCTCACGGCCCTGTCCTGGAATGTACACGGCATGACCCACTATATTAAGCAACAGAAGATACTGTCCTATCTCCGCTCCAAACATGCTGACATTGTTCTACTACAGGAAACACACCTCTCCTCGATGGAATCAGAGAAACTACATAGAGATTGGGTGGGAAAAGTAATATACAGCGGAACGCCACCTATGCTGGCAGGTACACAGGGAACGGGAAGGAAATGTGGAGTGGCAATACTCTTGCGTCGCTCCCTGCAATTCCGACTAGTTAAAACATGGCATGACCCAGAGGGCGCTACGTACTAGCTTAGCTAGTGGTAGGATCCTCCACAATATGCATAGGTTCCATATACGCCCCCACCGGCTCGAAGCGCTCCTTTTCCTCTCTCTTAATCGCCTTCTAACACAGATAGGTGCCTCACAATATATTCTTGGGGGGGACTGGAACATAGTCCAAGATGCCATTCTAGACCGATCAAATGGTCTTGACACGGGTAACAATGCAGATAGAGCTGTACTAAAAGACATCCTCTCAGACCATGGCCTAATAGATTGTTGGCGTCTCTCCCACCCTTCCAATAGGGAATATACCTTTGTCTTTTCGGTCCACGGGATCCAATCACGGCTAGACTATTTCTTACTTAATCATAGAATGCTACAAGCGGTTAAGTCAATAGAAATACTGGCAGCCGCACTATCAGACCACTCTCCGGTATAAATAACCGTGGAACTCGGAGTGATTACACCCGGCCGTACACCCTGGCGCCTCCCTAACACTAGATACCGATCCCCGACTGGGAAGGAACAACTCAAGACCCATATGGCCATATACATGAAGGACAATAGAGGCTCAGTAACCTCACCACAATTTCTCTGGGCTGCGGCGAAAGCAACTATTAGAGGGCAACTAATGGTGATGCAGCTATATCCAATGCCCTTAGACGGGCCCGACAACACATGTTAGAAGACACAATAACGCAGGCCATGAGGAAATACACACAGCAACCCACCCCCTCAACCGCCGCTCCCTAGAACAGCCTAAAATGGAGCTTAACAGCCTCTACACCTCACAGGCAGAATATGCCCTACAAAGGCTGAAGGGACGACACTATGAGCACGGAGAGAAGGTGGGCCGCTTATTGGCTGCCCACCTACGCCAACGGGAAACAGCACTTGCTATACCGGCACTGCGCACCCAGGATAACTTACTCATCACACACCCCCAGGCGATTGCAGAAGAATTCCGCCGATACTACCAAACTCTGTATTCCTCAGAAACGTCGGAGGACATTACCCGCTTAGACGCATTCCTGCAGAGGGCGCACATCCCCCATCTTACAGATGGAGGCAGGGCTCTTTTAGAAGGGGACATTAGTAAGGAAGAGATACAACAAGCAATAGCTAATCTATCATATCACAAAGCACCGGGGGAAGATGGGTTCACATCTGAATTCTATAAATGGACGGGAACTGATACGGTAGATGTCTTATACGAGGCGTTCCAAGGGGCCGAAAGGGAAGGCTCCATACATCCTATGTCTAATAAAGCCACTATCACAGTTTCGCCGAAACCCGTAAAAGACCCACTTCTCAGCTGAAGCTATCGTCCTATCTCCTTATTGAACGGAGATATTAAAATATTAGCGGGAATACTGGCCACTCGCCTTAAAAAAGTTATTCCCTCGCTAATCCATCACTCCCAAGTAGGCTTGTGCCGGGCCGCTCCTCCAGGAATCACCTCCGCACACTCATCCATGCCATTTGGACTGCCCGCGATACATGAGAGGAAGCCTTAGCCCTCTCGTTGGATGCCGAGAAAGCATTCGACCGAATAGAATGGTGGTACCTCTTTGAAATCTTGAAACGATTCGGGTTAGGAGAAGGTTTCATTAACAAGGTGCGCCTCCTATATGGCTCCCCGACAGCACAGGTAAACTGTGGGGGGTTCCTATAGGACACCTTTGTGATCTGGAGAGGGACACGTCAAGAATGCCCACTATCCCCGCTCCTATTTCTACTCGCGGTGGAGCCTCTGGAGGCAGCTATCCGTAGTTCCAACCTCATATCAGGAATCCCACTACCAGCCGGAAACTCTGACATATATTTATACGCAGACGACATAGTACTTACCCTTACTGACTTACCCAACTCTATCACTGCCCTGAGGGAGATTCTAAAGGAATTCAAATGCATATCAGGATATCAAATCAATTGGGACAAGTGCGAAGCTCTACCACTTTCCCCAGTCACAGTGAGTGCCTCCATACAAGGTTTACCGATCAAATGGAAACACTCCTGACTAAGATATCTAGTAATTGACGTAAATACAGGGTTGGTCAATGTAGTGACAGACAATATAGATCCACTGATCAATGCCATGAAACGGGACTTTGAGAAATGGGGTCAGCTGAGCCTCTCCATGTGGGGCAGGGTACAAGCTGTGCGGATGGTAACCTTGCCGAGGTTATTATATGTCATAGGTATGCTCCCCTTACAGATCCCTCTTACCTGTATTAAGAGGGATAGACCGCGGTATCCGCTCCTTTGCTTGGGGATCCATGCGCCCACGACTACCCAGAACCACCTTGATAGCCCGACGGGAATGCAGTGGACTAAGCCTTCCCTCGATCGAACACTATTCTTACGCGTTACATCTTTCACAAATGGCCCTCATACTCCCGACTGTAACAAATCCGCCGTTATGGGTGGACGTAGAACGAGCTCTTACAGGGGCCCCCTACGGCCTTCAGCTATTATACAATATGAGCCAAAAAAAAAAACGACCAACCAATCCTATGATAGGAGCCATGAAGTAAACCTGGCAGCGGGTACACCGGCTCCTTAAAATAGACCCCCACCTACATGACCGAGCTCCGTTATGGGGCAACAAAGGGTTCCAAATTGGAGGGAAAACTATTATCTGGAAGGACTGGGGTCAACGAGGCGTCATGCGAGTGGACCAATTTGTATCAGGGAAAACCTGGAAAACATTTAGGGACCTACAGGTGGAATTCAACCTCCCGGAATGACACTCATGGCGCTACCTCCAACTCAGACATTGTCTTAAACAGAGACTAGGTGTCCTTCCCCGGTAGCTCCCTCGCTCTCCTATATTACATTACCTAGAGACATGGGGGCAGATGAAAGGCGTGATATCGGGACTTCAGGCATTGCTGAATCATCACCTTTTCTCACTCCCACTCCTGACTTCCCTCAAAAATAAATGGCAGACGCACCTACAAACTGAATATGACTTGGAGGACTGGACAGACTTGATTGAAGCTAGAGACCGTGGAGCACGCGAGGCTCGCCTGAAATTCTGCCTCTTTAAGACACTACATGATTGGTATTGGACCCCACAGAAATTACATACGGCAAGACTTCTCCCCCATGCAAACTGCTGGAGGTGCCCACACACGCACTCGAACTTACTCCATGTCCTACGCGATTGCGCAGCCGTACACCCTTTTTGGAGATCAGTGGGAAACACCCTCTGAGAAACTCTACCCCTCCCACCACTTCTCACCCCATCTCTCCTATTGCTACACGACATGGGAGAACTCCATAAGATCACACGAACTCAAAGTATACTCCTACACACCGCGCTAGCAACGGCCAAATTATGCATCCTTAGACACTGGCTTGCACCGACTGTCCCCTCCCATGATGAATGGTTGACAGCAATGTACCAAGCAGCCACACACAAACGACTTATTTACAGTTTACAGGACAGAACGGAGGTGTTTCTCCAGACCTGGTCACCCTTCATCTCCGGACATTAGGACCGGAGCACTCCTAAAGAACCCCACAAAATACCATGTAGTGGGAACACACCATTCCTGATGCCATACCCATGCAGGTACATCTGACCATACATAACACACCATCCCTCCCCTCCTGGACTCAGATGACCCCACCCCGGTAGAAAGGTAGAAAGTTACTGCATAACCTACGGTAAAGCCACTGCTCACTATCCACTATTCATTGACCTTCTTGGCATAACCTATACCAATATTCATATCCCAATCCTTAGAAATATATTATTGATGTTCATGTCACCGTGCCATTCTCCGACTCAACCCCATCCCCCCCCGCCCCATAACATTTTGTAACATTTTGTAACATTCTGTAACATTTTGTAACCAGGCCCTATTCTCTCCATATGGAAGCAGCCACTATAATGATTTGCCTTTTGAATTCACACGACCCCCTCCCCTTGGTCACTATTGCTATCACTATCACTATCACTACTAATATCACTACTAATATTAACATCATTTTTACTGCAGTAATTATTATTGTTACTATCGTTATCACTTTCTTATTCTTCCTCTGCCTATTAGACACTATGGACACTAATATAATTCATATATATGTTCTCCCCCCCCCTATTCCTTCCATACCTCCTCTCTCTATTCTACATTTTCTATATTCTTTGATCCCTACCCAGACACCTTCCCCTCTCAACCGCCACCCCCCCTTCCTTTTCCCATATCCACAACTCACACTAATCACTGCTTTTCCTTATATCCCACAGTACACCCCTAATGGTCCCCCATTACCTTTGACCGTACCCCATCCTTATCACAAAACACTATGACTCATACTCTTTAAATGACTAGCAGCATATCTCTGGGAGACTCAAGGAGATGGCAAATGCGACACCTGATTAGTATTGAACTCAACTGTTATTACAGTAGAATTGTATAACGAGGACATCATGGAGCGAATGGATCCTTGTTCTTTTGTTTTCTCCCTCTTCTTTTATAAGTTGGTTATACTGAATCATTTAACGTACCTCTGATTGTATCTGCATTATTATAAGAAAAGGCCACAACTTTGGCAAATGGCATAGCAATAGACAAAAGAGATATAAAACAATAATTGTACATGCATAATGCTTAAAGGAAACAGACATGTGTATTGATAATGATTCACAGAATGTAAAATTGTACTTGTTGCCTTCACTAACAGAAAATAGGATTAGAAACAGAAATGGCTTAGATTAGTAGCCTGTTCACTTCTTACTGTGTAAGATGATGCAACTTACAATAAAAAAAATACAATACAAAAAAAAAGAAATATAGCTTTGATAATCTTAACACAAAGTAAGTGAAGTAGGTGAGCAGAATGCCTAACTCAGAAGAGCTCCCTTGTTTATTCATCCAAGCAATAATTCAATTATCTTTTCCGCGTCAGCCTCTGTTCGCTCTCCTCTGTGCAGCTTCAACTGTTTGCTTCTGCTGCTGTTGTCTCTGCACCGACAAACTGAGAGCATGCCTTTCTCTCAGTTCGAGACCCACCTCCACCTGCAGGCTCCCACCTGCAGGCTCCCGCCTGCGCCTCATCCATGGTGGCCTAGTGGCCATCTGCATGTAAGTATCTTGCTGTCTCTATTCACTCCTGCTTTTTACTTCTGCTCATGTTTCTGTAATTTTTCTGTAATTTTCTTTTCTCTGGAGAGAGCCTGCATAGGCTCCCAGTCTTCCTGAGAGAGCCCTGGTTGGGCGCACCCAGCCAATCCTGAAGCTGCTTTGAGCAGTGTCAGGATTGGCCACAGGGCAGGCTGGGAGCCTGTGCCTGCAGGCAGAGGTGAAGAGCAGAGAGGTTCTCCAGGGGGTGGCCAAGGTAGGTTTATTTTTATTTTTTATTTTATTAACATTTCCCCTCCCCGCGCATGTGCCACCCGCCCCTCTAACTGTTTGCTGCAGCTGCTGCTTCTGCTGTGAGTAAACTGAGACCCTGTCTGACTCTCAGTTCGAGGCCCACCTCCACCTGCAGGCTCCCACCTGTGTCTTATCCTAGGTGGCCTAGTGGCCGTCTGCATGTAAGTATCTTGCTGTCTCTCTTTAAGCTTCCTCCAAAGCACTTTCCTGCCCTCCCGCCTCCCAACTAACAGAACCCCTGCCTCCCTCTCCTTCTTAATGGTGGTCACTGCATGGCTGTGCCGCTGGTGTGCCAAAGGCAAGTCTGTCTGCGCCTGTCCGCATATGGACCACGCCCAGCGCTGCTATCCTGGACCCTCTGACCCACCATTGCTACACCACAGACACCCTCCACGCACTGAACACAGGACGATCTGCAGTCTGCCATGTCGAATCACCCACAGACATTCACGGACTGTTCTCCTGCCTCCACTGTTACTGCACCCTCACCATATACCAAACCCCCAAACCCTCCCACTGTGGAACTATCGAACACCAACCTGGAGGGTCTCAACTGCATCCTCCTCAACATTCGCTCCCTCAACAAACACGCCCTAGAACTCTGGGACCTACTGGACTCTACCCACCCAGACATCGCCTTCCTCATTGAAACTTGGACAAAGCCCGGACATTGCCATCGCCATCCCAATCGCCCACAAACTGCTCTGCAAAGATTGGCCTTCTCGCCCGGGCCGCGACCTAAACCTTGTAGACCAATCCTCCCTCCGCTTGACAACCAACGCAGAAGAACACTCCTCCCTCATGGAGAATCTCTGCTTCCAGATACACACCACGGCAAGTCAACCTTCCACGGCATCCTCATCTGCAGGCCACCCAGCCTCTATCTAGCCTTTACCGACTCCATCGTTGACATCATTTCTCCTTGTGCTTTTGCCTCCTCGATCTACTTCCACCTCAGTGACCTCAGCTAGCGCATTGACAGCATTGATGACACCAACACTGCTTCCCTGCTCGAGAAATTCGCCACAATAGGACTAAAACAACTGGTCACCTTGCCAACACACATCATAGGGCACACGCTCAATGCCGTTTCTTCCACCAACCACAACATCACTGTGAACAATACCTGCAACCTTCACTGGACTGACCAACACTGCATAAATTTCATCATCACATCACTGACCAACACTGTATACATTTCATCATCACATCACTGACCATCCACCTCAACACACTTCAAGCCACAAGCAGAAAATGGAACCGGATCACTGAGGAACAGCTCTTCATCACCCTCAGCAAGTCTCTCCCAACCCTCAACACAGACGCTAACATCTCACCAATGGATCTCGAAATGCGCCTACACCCTAGCACCTCTCTGTGAGACCTCAGCCAAACACCACCGAAAGTAGGCCAGCTGGTTCTCCACCACACTCCAGGACTCCAGGCGCACATGAAGATGGCTAGAGAAAAGATGGAGGAACAGCAAGTCCCCAGAAGACTTTGAGGCTTTCAAAGCGGCCACCAAATCCCACCACCACCTCATCAGAGTCACCAGGAAAGCTACCTTGCAGGACCACATCAGCACCACCACTCATAACATCAAAGGCCTCTTTGCCGAGGTCAAGGAGTTTCCAAACCCCTAACCAGAAACAGCAAGCATCCCTCCATCTCAAGACCTTTGTGACAGGCTACGCAACTTCTTCTACCGGAAAATCAAAGTCATATATGACATCTTTGGATCCCAAAACCCTCCAAGCCCTCCAACAACCCCCCAAATCCATCCCATCAAACCACTGCAGACCCTACACCACTGGACCACCCTCATCACAGACCTGCACCATCATGAGCTGCATCCACTCTGTAGCCCCTACGGACCCCTGTCCTCACCACATATTCAACAAGGCCAACATATCCATCGCACCCTAGCTCCAACACACCCTCAACTTTCCATAAAGACAGCCACTTTCCCAGAGGACTGGAAGCACGCCGAGATCCACCTGACCCCCTGGATCTCAAGACTTACTGCCCCATCTCTCTACTGCCTTTCCCAGACAACGTCATCGAAAAGGCCATCAATGCTCAGCTCCATAAGCACATCGAGGACAACAACATCCTGAACACCTCCAATCAGGCATTGGGAGCAATCACAGCACAAAAATTGTCCTCCTCACAGCCACTGATGACATCCGCTCCCTCCTCAACAGCATCCATACAGCAGCCCTCATCCTACTGGACCTATCGGCCACCTTCAACACGGTCTCACACCTCACCCTCTGCTCCAGGCTCCATGCAGCTGGCATCCACGGAAATGCCCTACAATGTATATACTTCTTAATGTCTGGCCAAACAAAGAGAGTCAGATTCCCACCTTACCTGTCATAACCTATGGAGATCAGCTGCAGAGTTCCACAGGGCTAATCCCTGAGCCCCACACTCTTCAACCTCTATGTGGCCCCTCTTGCATACATCGTCAAGGACCACAGACTGAACGTCATCTCCTATGCCGACCATACTAAACTGATCATCTTACTGACCACAAACCCCACTACTATCAAGATGAATTTCCACAACAGGATGGAAGCCTTCGCTGCCTCAATCTTAACTCTGACAAGACCGAGATCCTCATCCTGGGACCATCCACATCGGCCTGGGATGACACCTTGTGGTCATCAACCCTCGGCACCCCCCTAACCCAACAAACCACACATGCAACCTCGGCATCATCCTGGAGTCATCTCTCACCATGACCCGCCAAGTCAACTCAGTTACATCCTCCTGCTTTCATACACTCCGTCTTCTCTGAAAGATCTACAAATGGATCCCAAAGGACTGTCACAAAACTGTAACCCATGCCCTGAATACCAGCAAATTTGACTATGGCAACACCCTCTATGCCAGTACCACCTAGAAGAACATCAAGAAATCACAGCAAATGTCAAACACCTAAGCCAGACTCATCCTGGACATTCCCCGCCACAAGCTTATCTCCAATCACCTAGGAGACCTTCACTGGCTCCCTATCGAGAAGAAAATTACCTTCAAGCTCTTCATCCATGCTTACAAGACCCTCCACAACCTAGGCCCCCCTTACCTCAACCACTGCATCACCTTCTACTCCCTCACCGGACCTCTCCACTCCGCTCAACAAGCACTAGCCACGGTAAGCTGCATATGGAAGTCCTTGGTTAGTGGGAGATCCTTTGCCTACCTTGTTGCAAAGAGCTGGAACACCTTGCCCCTGCACCTCAGGCAGTCACCATTGCTACCCTAATTCAGGAAGAACCTTAAAACCTAGCTCTTTGACTGAAGCTCAGAGACAAACCCCCTTAGTGCCTTAAGGCCCTTACAGTTGGGTAGTTGCACTTTATAAATCCAGTTTTGATTTGATTTTGATTTGATTAATTCTTCCTGCTGTATTCAGCCATAGCCACCATTATTTAAGCTTTTACTTTACTTTCTCTCATCCAGTCTTTCACCAACGTTCATTCAATATCCACCCTTTTTTTAATCATCCTTTCACCCATTCATCCATTTACCCAATACTCATCCACACATCCTTTCACCCACCCACATATCCTTTGCTTTCGTTTATTTCACCCACCCATCCTTTCTTTTAACTTTCCTTGCTTTCCCTTTTTTGTCAAGCCATCATTTTTTGTATATATTATGGGACCTTTTGCTGAGTTGCAGATAGAAAAGGCCATAATTCAACCACTGCCCTAGCTGGTAAAGCAGGGTATTCACGATCATGAGTCACGACGACAGCCTTGTAGCTAGTGAGTATAATAGTAATTGTCAATTAGCAAGCAATGTGACTTAGGACCACCTGTCCCTGCTGCGCCTCTCCCCATTTGACTGAATCTACTCCTGCAGCTTCATTTGAACGAGCGGCACTCTGTGTGGCAAGAAAAAAATATTATACGCTTTTTAGGTGACAGATATGAATCCCATTCATTGTTTTTAATAAAAAAAACACAATAATTCACTACAGTTTGGTTAGCACTGCAGTATCTTCTATCGAAAATATCACTCTGGTCATTTTGTTGGCTCTGAATGTCAAAAAGCCAGGTAGTCAAGCCAACTAAAAACTTATCATAGTTGAGGGGCAGAGCTATAGCCTATGATGATGATGGCTCTGCATCATTGCTGTGCAATGAATAGGAGGAATAAATATGGTAAATGAGTACATATTGTGTTGGTTGGCAAATGCAATGGGACCTCATATTTTCCAGCCATGCTGCACTGTCATGGGAACAGCTGGCATATTGTATAAATTAATTACACAGCACAACATTGGGTTGGAGGGGTGGCCCATGACCATAGCCACTCTCTTGTTAACTGTTAGAGCACGAGCAAGAACAAGAAAGCCTTCTCAACAAATATAGATGGTGAATATCCTTTATAATACTAGCTTAATTAGGCTTGCAATCTTCACAGTAGACAGTAGAATACCACAATTATGATCTTAGTCTTACAGTACCACAAGATATAGGGGGACAGGGAATGATTACTAGACAAGCAGAAGAAATCTACAGACTAGTACAGACCGGAAAAAGTCAGCTACGAAATAAAAAAAACATGAAATAAGGAATAAAAGATAATACAGGGATAACAACAATTAGATAGGGTAGTTGGAAATAGAGGTGACAGTATAAAAAATAAACAAGGCAAATTTGAAAGTAGTATAAAAGAGGGCAGAGGTAAAGGTTAGGGAAATACTAAAAATAAATAATAGGACTTACTGAGGTGAGCAAAGCCCTTAGCAGTGGCACTGGTGGTTGGTGCCTCCTACCCTGCTCTTCCCTAGACCCGCTACGGCACTCCCCCTCTTCTTGACCTTGGGTGCTGATGTAAGAAATAAAGAAGATAAAAAATAAATCAGTCGTACAGTTAGTCTCAACAAAATTATTATAACAGGCAAAAGCAGTAACATTGTACTTGCCTAAATCAGATCACCTATGGTAATAGTATTGACTATTGATGAGTTGGCTATACTAATCCTAAAATCCCTATTCCAAATTTCCTTAACAGAAACTACATTTGGAACTAATGTATTGCAATGAATGATCTTTGATTGTATTCTCATTTCTCAAACCCCTTGGTGGACCAACTCAGTCTCCCTTTTTCACAGTGCATAGATGTATACTACTACTACACATCACTGTGAAATTGCTTGGGAATATACGAGCTACATAAAGAAAGTCACAGAGAACGCTAACTCACTGATATCACTAATTCACTATAATGACAGGAGGACAGAGGTATCTGCATTATAACAGTTTCTTAATAATCAGCCAAAGCGAGCATTGACAAGTACAATTAGATAGCGCTGAGCACTTGCATAGCTCAAACTGGATCATCAAATAATATTCTTAATGTAAACTAAACACAATTTATCTCTGAGTATGAGCAACATGCTACTCGGGAAAAAAAAGTTAGCATTTTAGAACACAAACACAACAAATAATACAATTAATTCTCACTGAGCCCCAGAATTTCAATGCCTAGCAAGTCCAGCAGGTCCTGTTCCTGGTTAAGGATATACACCCCGTGGTTCGTCAGCTGCTGGGTGGTGCGCTGTACCTGGCTGGTGTGCTGCACACACCTCCACATCCCCTCCAACTCAGCTGATGCTCCCACAGGTGGTACCCACTGCCAGGACTGCCGCCTCCTGCTAACATTGAGGGGAGGTGGCACTGCACATACAAAACAAGTGCTGCCACCTCCACCTCCACCTCACAATAGATTGGCAGGGTCTGCACCCCTTGGCTGCACTGCCAACAACAAGATAGGCAGCTGCAGCTGCAGCTGCTGGCTGTTCACGGGGGACTGGTGGTGGATGTGGTAAAGAAAAGAAACAGGACAAGAAAGGAAGGAAGGAAAGGATAAGGAAGTAAAGGGAGAAAAACATACAAAAATACAAAAAGTAACAAAAAACCCGAAACAAATGAAAAAAACAATAAAATACACAGACACAAAAACACACACTAATAACAATAAATAAAAATGAGAGGTGGATTAATTAGGAGGGCGGACGATTGAATAGGTAAGGAAAGGATTAAAAAACAGGCCCAACACCATGAACAGAGCAAGAAAACAAGATGGCCACGCCTATGTGAACTGCATGGTGCTGTTCACAAGCGATTTTGAATGTGAGGACGTACTCTGTGTTGCTTTTGACGTAAAACACACTGTGAATAGGTGCAACGGGAAACTCGGCCCACATAGCATTGCAGAGTTTTTTAACCACTTTGCAGAGTTGTGTGTGTCGCAACTCCACGTACTTCACCCATGCCAAGTTATCTTGAGTCTGTGGCATCTTGTGCATGGTCTACTTGTACAAGGGCTTCTTTTCACATGCCCCGTCAGAATCCATGCCTGGGATGGTGTGAATTGGTGAGTCATTGTGTAATGCCATCTTTTCTAGCAGTAAAATAAGCTGATCTTCTTTTCTAGCTGTTGTGCTTGTAATGCTGAAACGTGTCTTCAGTATGTTGTAATTACCTGAGTGTAGTACATGGGCAAATCTTGTTTAAAGGCTATAATATTTTTCCACTAAACCCAGGGGGGATTAGGGTTTAGCCCTAGAGCTAAATCTTGTTTTGGGGATGCTAAGATATTTACTGCAGCTTTCAGCCACGAGGAATAATCCTCGCCATTTGGTCTGGATGATTTGTCAGGTCTGGTAAATAGGTATCTAGTAGTGAATTAAGATCAGAAGAATGAATTTTATTCCAGGAGTGGAATGTGAAGCATTTATTTGTGGGCTTAATACTTTCAGTTTTTGAGGAGGCAAAAATATCGAGCTAAACAGCCTTATGATCCGACCAAGTTACTGCCAAAGCAGAAGGGTTCCGGATTTTGGAGTTGTTGCTAAAGCTACCGTCGAGGATATGACCTGCACAGTGAGTGGCATCCCTGACTAATTGGAAAAATCCTAGAAAGGAAAGGAATCAGTTAAAAGTTCAGTGTCAGGGTCTTTAGCATTGTCCAGATGATAAATAAAGTCACTTAATACTGCAAAACGTTGTTCAGCTTTTTTTTTTTCTTTACAAAACGCCTCAGCGAAAGGGAGATCTTAAAAAAAAACATGTGGTATTGTAATGTCTTATGTTTAGGCTTTCTTTCTTAGTGTGTGTATGTGTTTTTTTTTCGGCAAAAAAAACTTTTGCGTTGTATTTTGATTTAAACACGCTCATCCGACAGGTTTGGTACTTCCTTTGAAATGTTGATGCAAGGCATCTCCAACATGGAAGGTCTCACCCTTTGTCCAGCTGCTTCCCCTGCCTTTCGTTTTTGAACGCGCAAACGATTGCAAACAGGCCTGCAAATGTTGTTCTTTGTTTTGCTAGGGCTTTTATGAGCTCTGTCTACTCCCACACACCTTCACTGCTTGAACTGTCTCTCTAAACACGTGCATGTGTAAAGAGGACACTGCTTACCATCAGCTGCCTCACTGTTTTTTTTTTTTACTTAGTATTCTAATAATGTGACAGCAGGAGTGCGATATCTCGAAGCACTGCTTCATTTGTAACCTTCGGTTTTCATGAACTTCCAACAGACTGGCCCATGACACATTTTGCTCACTAACCCTTGCTGAGGTTGAAAGCCAGACTGTTGGACTTTTAATTCTCAGATTGATGTGGGTGGAGTAAGTCACTTTCTGACACAGGAAATTATTTTGATTACATTGGCTTTACGTTGTGGATAAAATCGCGGGAAATTGCGTGCCTACTCCTCTGTAGCTAATGTATTGGATTCTGGATTAGACTAGAATTTCCTGATCCCGCTTCCTTATGCATTGGGATCACCTTATTGTATTCAGCTGAGATAAATCTATTCTTAGGTTATGCTACTGAAAAAAACTGTAAATAAAAGCCTTCACCAACTATTATTCTTGATGTTCTTATTGTTATTTAGCGCGTGTGTAGCACACTGCAGCCCCTATTGAGTAGGGTGACCAGATGTATATATAAAAAAAAAAACTGAGACATTTCACAGAAATAGAAGGACTACAATTTTACATCAACTGAGTGCCACAGAATGACAGCGATCATCAGCAGAGAAACATAGAATACATATTACGGAGATACATAAAATGAACATTTTGACCCCAGTAGTCTACCTATTAACTCCTTCGCTGCCAGGCCTTTTCCCCCTCACCTGCCAGGCCTTTCTTTTGGCTATTTGGAGCAGTTAGCGCTTAGGCCCTCATAACTATTTGTCCACATAAGCTACCCACTCCAAATTTGCGTCCTTTTTTTCCAACATCTTAAGCATTCTAGAGGTACCCAGACTTTGTGGGTTCCCCTGTTGGAGGCCAAGAAAATAGTCCAAAATACAGTGAACATTTTGTGTTTTTTTTTAAAATAGGACAAAAGGGCTTCAGAAGAAGGCTTGTGGTTTTTCCCCTGAAATTGGCATCAACAAAGGGTTTGCAGTGCTAATATCACCAGTTTCCCAGCTTTCAGGAACAGGCAGACTTGAACCAGAAAAAACATTTTTTCAACACAATTTTGGCATTTTACTGGGACATACCCCATTTTTATGATTTTTTTTGCTTTCAGCCTCCTTCCAGTCAGTGACAGAAATGGGTGTGAAACCAATGCTGGATCCCAGAAACCTAAACATTTCTGAAAAGTAGAAAGAATTCTGAATTCAGCAATGGGTAATTTGTGTAGATCCTACAAGGGTTTCCTACAGAAAATATCTGAAATAAAAAAATATTGAAATTGAGGTGAAAAAACAGCCATTTTCTTCTACATTTTATTCTGTAACTTTTTCCTGCATGTCAGATTTTTGAAAGCAATATACCGTTACGTCTGCTGGACTCTTCTGGTTGTGGGGATAAATAGGCCTTGTAGGTTCATCAAGAACCCTAGGTACCCAGAGCCAATAAATGAGCTGCACCTTGCACTGGGTTTTCTTTCTATACTGGGTATATAGCAATTCATTTGCTGAAATATAAAGAGTGAAAAATAGGTATCAAGAAAACCTTTGTATTTCCACAATGGGCACAAGATAAGGTGTTGAGGAGCAGTGGTTATTTGCACATCTCTGAATTCTGGGGTGCCGATCACACATCACATTTTCCCAAAGAAAACAGAGCTGTTTTTTGCAATGTGCTTACCTGTGGATTTTGGCCTCTAGCTCAGCCGGCACCTAGGGAAACCTACCAAACCTGTGCATTTTTTAAAACTAGAGACCTAGAGGAATCCAAGACGGGGTGACTGTGGGGCTCTCACCAGGTTCTGTTACCCAGAATCCTTTACAAACCTCAAAATTTGGCTAAAAAACACTTTTTCCTCGCGTTTTGGTGACAGAAAGTTCTGGATTCTGAGAGGAGCCACAAATTTCCTTCCACCCAGCGTTCCCCCAAGTCTCCCAATAAAAATGGTACCTCACTTGTGTGGGTAGGCCTAGTGCCCGCAACAGGAAATGCCCCAAAACACAAAGTGGACTCATCACATTTTCTCAAAGAAAACAGAGCTGTTTTTTGCAAAGTGCCTACCTGTGGATTTTGGCCTCTAGCTCAGTCAGCACCTAGGGAAACCTACCAAACCTGTGCATTCCTGTAAACTAGAGACCTAGGGGAATCCAAGACAGGGTGACATGTGGGGCTCTCACCAGGTTCTGTTACCCAGAATCCTTTGCAAACCTCATAAATTGCCTAAAAAGAACTTTTTCCTCACATTTCGGTGACAGAAAGTTCTGGAATCTGAGAGGAGCCACAAATTTCCTTCCACCCAGCGTTCCCCCAAGTCTCCCGATAAAAATGGTAACAGGAAATGCCCCAAAACACAAAGTGGACACATCACATTTTCTCAAAGAAAACAGAGCTGCTTTTGCAAAGTGCCTACCTGTGGATTTTGGCCTCTAGCTCAGCTGGCACCTAGGGAAACCTACCAAACCTGTGCTTTTTCTAAAACTAGAGACCTAGGGGAATCCAAGACGGGGTGACTTGTGGGGCTCTCACCAGGTTCTGTTACCCAGAATCCTTTGCAAACCTCAACATTTGGCTAAAAAAACACTTTTTCCTCACGTTTCGGTGACAGAAAGTTCTGGATTCTGAGAGGAGCCACACATTTCCTTCCACCCAGCGTTCCCCCAAGTCTCCCAATAAAAATGGTACCTCACTTGTGTGCGTAGGCCTAGTGCCCGCAACAGGAAATGCCCCAAAACACAAAGTGGACTCATCACATTTTCTCAAAGAAAACAGAGCTGTTTTTTGCAAAGTGCCTACCTGTGGATTTTGGCCTCTAGCTCAGTCAGCACCTAGGGAAACCTACCAAACCTGTGCATTCCTGTAAACTAGAGACCTAGGGGAATCCAAGACAGGGTGACATGTGGGGCTCTCACCAGGTTCTGTTACCCAGAATCCTTTGCAAACCTCATAAATTGCCTAAAAAGAACTTTTTCCTCACATTTCGGTGACAGAAAGTTCTGGAATCTGAGAGGAGCCACAAATTTCCTTCCACCCAGCGTTCCCCCAAGTCTCCCGATAAAAATGGTACCTCACTTGTGTGCGCAGGCCTTGTGCTCGCAACAGGAAATGCCCCAAAACACTATCTGGACACATCAAAATTATGAAATAGAAAACTACCTGTTTTTGCGGGGCACCTTCGTTTTTGGTCCTGGGCTCAGCAGCCATCTAGGGAAACCTACTAAACCCAGACATTTCGGAAAACTAGACACCTGAGGGAGTCTAGGGAGGTGTGACTTGCGTGGATCCCCCAATGTTTTCTTACCCAGAATCCTCAGCAAACCTCATTTAACTAAAAAATCACATTTTTCCCAGATTTCTGTGTGACATCACTGCAGCGGGCCAAATATCCTACCACCCAACGTTCCTCTCAGTCTCCCGGTAAAAATGATATCTCACTTGTGTATGTGGGTCAAGTGTTTGTAACAGGGAAGAGCCAAAAACACGTCGAAATTGAGGGGGAACCAAAGTGGGTCCAAAAGGGCAGTTTGAAAAAAAACATTTTTAGGCTGACAAGTGCAGCAGAAATGTTATCGGTATAGATGAGACAATGCTGGGTGGTAGGAATTTTGTGGATTCCTGCAGATTCCGGAAGGTTCCATCACAAAAATGTGGGAAAAATATGTGCTTTCCAGCAAAGTTGCAGGTTTGCAGGGCATAGTGGGTAAGGAAATGGTGCGGGGTGCATGCGAAGCACACCACCCTGGAATCAACTAGATCTTTAGTTTTCAGATGTGTCTAGGTCTTGTGGATTTTTCTACATGGCAGCGTCCCAAAGTAAAAAAAAGTGCAGCCCTCACCATTCCAAGTGGGACGATTTTGAGAGTTACCAAGCTCTCATTGTTCAAATGTAAAACAAAAAACAAAAATAATCAAATGTCCTCTTGCTTGCCATGTGATAAAATGTTTTAGTGCGCGGGGAGAGCTGAAAGAGTGTTAGCCCATTCAGTTCGGGGGGACATAACCAGGCCCATACTGGTTGGTAGCCACCACCCCACTATCTAGTAGACTTTCTGTCCCCCTGGGGTGTGGATGGGGGTAATGGCCCAATCTGCCCACTGGTGGGCAGAACAACTTTGGCCCCATTTATTTGGGGTGGGGGTATGGCTATACTCCCAACCTCTTATTTTAGAAAAAAAAATCTTCCCTGGTTTCTGGTGGGCTTTCTGCCCCCTTGGGGGCAGATGGGCCTTCCAAAAATAAGCCAATCTGCCCCCAAGGGGGGAAGTTATGGCCAACAGGAATGTGCCCCCATGGGGAGCGACCCTTGCCCAAGGGGCTGGTCCCTCCAAACAAAACACACACATACATACCCACCAATCCATGAAATCTAGAGGTTTCTGCCCCCTTTGGGGCAGATTGGCCTCACAAAAATAGGCTGATCTGCCCCCGAGGGGGCCAGAAATGGCCTAATAATAATTTGTCCCTCCCGGGAGCGACCCTTGCCTAAGAAGTCGCTCCCCAAACATAAAAACATAAAAGTAAACCAAAAAAAATTATCCCTGGTGTCTAGTGGTTTTCGGCCCCCCCTGGGGGCAGCTCTGCCTAATAATTTTAGGCCGATACGCCCCCGGGGGGGCAGAAATGGCCTAAAAATAATTTGCCCCACTGGGGAGCGGCCCTTGCCCAAGGGGCTGCTCCCCTTATGCGCAAGTACGGAAAAAAAAAATAATCCCTGGTGTCTAGTGGTTTCTGCCCCCGGGGGCAGATTGCAAGTCCGATCTGCCCCCAGGGGGGCAGAAATGGCGTAATAATAATCCCCCCCCCCCCCCGGGAGCTCCACAAACATTAAAAAAATAAAATAAATAAAAATTATCCCTGGTGTCTAGTGGATTTCTGCCTCCCCTGGGGGTATATCGCAGGGGGGGCAGAAATGGCCTAATAATAATTTCCCCCCGTGAGCGACCCTTGCCGAAGGGGTTGCTCCCCAAACATAAAAAAAAAAAAAGAAATACAATTATCCCTGGTGTCTAGAGGATTTCTTCCCCACCTGGGGGCAGATCGGCCTAATAATATTACATAATATTATAATATCTACAATTAATTCCCCCCCCTGAGGAGCGGTCCTTGCTCAAGGGGCCGCTCCCCTTAATTCATCAATCAAAAAAAAAAAAATCCCTGGTGTCTAGTGGCATTTCTGCTGCCGGATCGCATCATGATCGGGCAGCAGAAATGCTCAGAGAAGCCTGAAAGGAGAGGAAAAGCCTTTCCTCTCCTTTCAGGCTTCTCTGCCCTTCCACGTGATCGGCGGAGAAATGCTTTTGAATTTCTCCTCCGATCGGTGCTGGAAAGGGAAAGGCCTCTGATGAGGTCAGTGTGCGATTGCACGCTGACGTCATCAGATGCCATGGGGGGGTCACGGGGGGCGGGGGTGGAAGGAGAAGCGATTCCCCTTTCATCCTTGCCCAGGGGAGGGGGTGCCTGGCCATCAAGGGGAGCGTTAGCGCTCCCCCAGGGGCCCATAGCAGGACGAGGTGCTCTCGTCCTCGACAAGACCACCTCATCCAGGGCAAAGAAGGGGTTAATTAACTTGATTACTTATAAAAGTTGCTAACTAACCTTGCTTTGGAACCCAGGAAAATGTGCCTCCCACTGTTTTTGGTCAACCCTCTAGAAACTCTGGGACACAAGACAAATTTGCCAAAATCTGCTGGTATAGGTGGCAAACAAATGAGACTGTCCCATCAAATCTGGGATGACTGTTCACCCTACGAATGAGGCCTCAAAGCACTTTTTGTTTTTGATTGGCCAATTCAGAGTTTCTTAGTTTATTGTGCTGGGATAGAAGAGTGCTTAAGGGTATAGTACGTGAGTAGATTGTTTTGGTATCATCCGTGAGGCTATTAGGTTTTGCCCAAGCAATATTGCTGCAGTAATACAGCTGCACTTAATGCATGAAGTGAAATGCTTACATTGTTAGTGATAAGATTTCTATTTGCTGATACAGAACAGTGTTGTATACTGAAACCAGGAAAATCAGTTTTTAGAAAAAAATAAGATCTATAGTACATTTCTGTCTTTTACGTGATTGCCAACCATCCTAATCTAGTTTCATAGCATGTGCCAAAGCTTATAAATCTCCAGATAATTTTTGGGGAGGAGGGAACGACACCACAAAACCGTTGCTGTGTGGAAAAGGCCGCTTTATTGGAACAGGTGCACTTACAAACATACTTCCTTGGTCTTTTCCTTACAAAACTAAAACCTCACCAGACATAGAAAACATCTAACCAAATTATACTCCCCCCTCTCCTACCCCATCCTCCCCCCTCCCTGTAGTCTTATCCTGACTTCCCTCTCTCCACTTCTGTTTTACCTATTTCACTATCAGACCAGCTTGTTCTCCTCCTGAATGCTAATGTCAAGCTTCCTTCCTGTCCGTTGCGACCTGCTGCTGTTTCCTCCCCACTACCTAAAATTGTCCTGCCATCTTCACCATCTGCACGTGTTTTGGTACCTGCAAACTCTCCTTGCCTCCGCCAGCACCTTTTCCAAGCGACACCAACTATATACACAAACCCTTTGTGTGCACCGGTTCCGGCTCAAACGCCACGTTCCACGTATCCAAATATAAAAAGGAATCGATTCCTGGCTAGCCGATAGGGTGGGAGGGAGGGGAATAAAGAAGTCTGCCTGTTTACCAAATGTACCACTGCCATATTGTCCACTCTAAACAATACCTTCTTGTGCCGCAACTCGCTCCCCCACAGGCACACAGCTACCACCAATGGAAAAAGGTCCAAAAAGGCCCTCCATTCTTCCACTCAAGTGGCCACTCCTCTGCACACCGACTGTCCTGCCAATAAATGCCAAAACCAGTCGACCAGGCCCCATCAGAAAATATCTGAACATCCCATTCCCACTCCTGACAGGCCTTCAGCCGAATTCCATTGAATGACTCCAGAAATGTGTTCCACATACGTAGGGCCTCCCGTACCCCCATACTGAGGCGCATATGATGGACCCTAAAGCTTCCACCATGTCAACCGATGCATAGTACACCTTCATGATCTCCTCCAGGATAAAATCTTTAACAGAAGCGCCCTCTGGCCATGACAGATGGTGAATCAAACGATACTGCCCTTTTTCCCGCTTGGGAACCCACACCGATAGGGGACACAATAAGGTTCTGCATCGGCCAGTGTAAGAAAGGGCCAGCCATGCGCCCTTCCAACATTTCCTTCTCCAATTTATTGTGCACTAGCGCCTCTTTGTCCCTCACCGAACGAAGATTCCAAGCCCACCGCCGCACCTGGGGACCCGTGAAGCCCAACCGGAACCCCTGCGAAAATCCCCGTATCAGCAGGTCCGCATCCGAAGATCTGTCATAAGCCTGCAACCAAAACACCAGTCTGTCCACCTTAAATGGAGTATGCACCCTTTCCCGTAGGGACCTGTCTAAATCTCTGTCTCGACCACTCGATCCTGACTGCTGCCCACCGCAAGGGACCTGTCCTTGCCCCGACACTGCTCCTGTGGGGCCTTGCTGCCCGGAACAGTGTATAAGAGCATGCCGCCCTGAACACTTTGAGCATTCGTGTCGAAACTTACAATATTCCAGAGTGCAGATCCCTTTCTTCTAGTCCCAACATGCTCCTGATCGCCCTTTTCCAGCTGTGCCTGAACTTGACTGACTTGTGCTCCCCGCCCCCACCACTTGGGTGGGGCGCTCCCAAAAGTTCCGGTAAGTAATGGGCAGCCCACTGGCCGGAAATATTGTCTCACCAAATTTGGCCGGGACCATGGTGTGCTGCCACAGATCCGCACTTAACCTCTGGATCCTCTGCCACTCTCACCCTAAACTCCTCATCGTTCTGCCGCAAAGCATACCCACTGTAGTTAATTTGCGCCTTCCGAATTATATCCATATACTTGAAAAGTACTATGGATCGCTCCAGAAAATGCTCGCAACTGACGCTTGCGAAGATCAAAAGAGCCGCTGTCCAATTCTCAATATTAACGGGCACTTTAGGCCGCTTAGCAAACTCAAACTTCTTCTCCTTTGAGTCCTCTTTTGCCCGTACCTCCCTGTGCAGCAGTTTCAAAAACCTCCACATACTCCGCTTTCCAAATTTTCTCTTTAGTTGACTGCATCAGTTGCACACCCAAAGGCTTAGCCGTGCCCATGTAAGGCAACCTCGCCTGTTTCGACGGCGGCTGCTCTGCCTTATCCCCCTTCTTAGTGTCACTGTCTTGCTGAGAACTGCTGTCACCTGACCCAACCCCCAAGACTGTCACCTGAGCTTCCTTGTCCCCTTTTATGGGTCCAATGGATATCACCCCGCTTTCTGTCACAACTCCTGCATCCAACACATACACACCTTTCACTAATCGTGCTACCCCCATCCCCACTTCCTCTTTCCATGGTTACTGACACCATATGTCCATTTTGATCCAATTCCTTACCTAGAGACAATGACGGTGGCCACTCCTGTGCCTTCCGCCTCCCCAGCTGGGTTCCTTCCCACCGCCAGCCCCGCCGACCGTGGATGTACCTGCCGTGCCCCCTGAAACAACTCAGCAACAAAATTAGCAGCTACCCCCCCACCCCTGGTGTCTGCCCACCACTCCTCTTCCTCCCCTTCTTCTAATAACTCCCCTTCCTCTGTACTGCGCTCCTCAAAATCCAACTCACACTCCTTGTCACCAAATGTGTCCAGCACCTGCAACAGGGCCACAGAGCTCCCTTGCTGCCGCCACTCACCACGCAAGGCAGCTTCCGCATACTGTGCACATAGTCCCCTTTGTATACCTGACGGGCCCGGACTCTGCTCCCCAGGAACGGCGACGCCGGCCGGCGCAAAACCCATACCTCCACACCGTCCCTTGGGAGTATCTGCAGCCCCTTTCCTCCATGCTGGGACTTCGGCTGATGATCTCCAACCAGCCGCCCTGGGCTCCGCCTAATTTTCCCACCAGGGTCTCAGAGCCGCACACTGCTCGCCTGGCTCACCACCTCCAAGATCCACCTCTTCCTGCCAATGAAGGTCTGATGTGCCTGGTTGAGCACCACCCATTACAAAACGCCCTCCAGATGGCCCAAAATCCTCCCCCACCCCGCAGGATAGCCCAGACGTACTTGGCTCCCCAGGAAAAAAAAACTGTTCCTCCCCACCACCGGCTCACTGTACATGCGCACAGGGAACTTACATCTGGGGGGGAGGAATCAATACCTTCCAGTGCCCCCACCCACCCATCCACCTCACTCTCACTGTCACTACCACTCCACTCTAACATGGTGGGACACTTCTTTGAAATGGGCACCATGGGATCCCATGCCACAGCGGTCCCCATTCTCTCCTCTCCCATACCACCTGTCTTACTGTTCAAAATGTGCTGCTCTCCCCTTTCTTGGCAATCAAGTCAATTATGTCCGCGCTCTCCCTTGCTTCGCTGTGAGCCTTGCCCCCCTGCCGCTCCATAACCACAATCTGTTCCTCAACAGGAGCGTGGGCCCCCGGGGGCCCGCCGACCAAGACCTGTATTCCCCCAAAGCCCCTCCCCGCTCCCTCCCCTTCCCATGAGGAAGCAAGTAAAGGCAGGGACAAGGCCTGTTACCCGGGTGCTGCCCACAGTCGTCTTTTGGCCCTGTGCCGGGGCTGCACGGCGTGCTTTCGCTGCCCCTACCCTTCCTCCTCCGAAGGCTGCTCACTGCGCCACAAACCTCCCATCCCGCCTCTTTACCTGTAGCCCGCCCTGGGTCCCACCCTTGTTTCCTCACCTGCTCTGCTTTTTCTGAGGGCACGGCGGCGAGCATGCCAATACATCTGCTGCGACCCCCTGGGACACCTTCCTAGCCGGGCGCAATGCACTCAGGGCCTCCCAATTTACGAGGTCCATGCACCTGGCCTTCTCCAGGAGAGCGGGTGCCCTCCCCACACAATCGCCCTCCATAACTGCACAAACCTGGTAAGTCACCAATTCAACCTGTTCTTGAAGTTTTTTTTTTTTTTTTTTTTTTTTTTTACTTTGCCACCGCAAGCACGGATCACAAAAAAGCCCGCAAAAGCACGAATAAAGAATTCCCCCAAAAAGCGTACGGGCCACCGTTTCATCTGTTGACAAAATGGTGGCCGTCCAGAAAAAATGTCCCCATATATACCCCCCACCCACTGCCCAAAAAACAGTCCAAGATAGCCCAACTCCGTCGTGGGCCATACCACCCTCCCCAAAGACCCCGGGGGGAAAACCTCATCCTTCGGCAAATCCCCCCCGGGACCCCAATGTATCACAAGGCGTAAAAACATGTTCACCCTAACCCAATCAAATTCACCCCATGCCAATTCATTCCACCTCATCTCAATGCAATCCACCCCTGTCCAATCCACCTCACTCTAATTCACCCGCCCCAATCCAACCCACCCCACCCTACTCCAATCCAGTCTACCCCACTCTACTCCAATCCACCCCACTCTACCCCAATCCAATCCAATTGATTCTACACCGCCCCAGTTCAGTCTACGGCACTCCAATCCGATCCATCCAGTCTACCCAACTCCAATCCACCCCACTATAATCCAGTTCAATCCATCTCACTACAATCCATCACACACCCAATCCACTCTACCCCACCCCAGTTCAGTTCACCCCACTCCAATCCAATGACTCCACCCCACTTCACACAAATCCACCCCGCCTCAATGCAAACCGCCCTACTCCAAACCACCTCACTCCAATCCACTACCAGTCAATCGAACACATCCCTCCACAATCCAATCCACCTCCCCCACTCAAATCAAATCCATCCCACTTCAACACACAACACCACAATCCAATCTACCCCACCCCATTTCAATCCACCCCACTTGATCCAATGCACCCACTCTAATCCATTCCACCCCACTCCAATCCACCGCACCCCATTTCATTCCACCCCACTCGACTCCAGTTGACCCCACTCACTCCAGTCCACCCCACTCCAACCCAATCCAATCCACCCCACTCTAATCCATCCTATCCACCCCACTCCAATTCATCCTATCCACAGCACTTCAATCAAGTAAATCCAATCACCCCACTCTAGTGCAATCTAATCAACCCCACTGCATCCCACCTGTGAGAGAACAGGGCTGATTGTAGAGGCCCCCTATCTTTTTGTCCCCATTTTCCACTTTTTGCTGGTGTTTTCCTGACTCTGATGGTGCCCTTGGTACTGCTAACCAGTCCGAGGGCCTGTGCTCTGTGGAAAATCAATATGCGAATTAGGCTAATTATAATTGGCTAAGTCAACCTACCTATAAGTCCCTAGTATATGGTAGGGCATGTAGGTTTAGGGACCCCAGCCTAGGTAGTGCACCCGTAGGTGCACTGCTAAGGTGTACAGTGTCATTTTAAAGGCAGGCCTGCCTTGCTGGCTGCTTTTAAAGTAAAGTTATATGCAAATTCGACTTTGGAATTAAAAGTAGTTCCAAAATCTTAAATTACCTTATTTTTACATATAAGTCACCCCTAAGGTGTGCCCTATGTGCCCCTAGGGCTGGGTGCCATGTAACTATAAGCAGAGACCTTATAAAAATAGTTTTATAAGCCCTGGTGAGGTAAGACAGCCAAATTCGTTTTTCCCTCATTGGAGTGAATGGCCTCCATAGGCTGGAATGGGGAGACTTTATTTACATTTTTAAAGTCCCCTAAAGTAACAGATACCAGAAGTTTGGAATCAAATTAATTGTTATAATAAATCCCACAACTTCCAGATGTTGGATTTAATATAACTTGTTCAGGTAAAGAGTTTTAAACTTTACCTAAAAAGTTGACAACTTCAGACCGGTAGTGTTTTTGCTTCTGTGCTCTGATTGGCCAGCCTCTGGCAGCCTGGCCAGGCTGCATTGATGAGGTGTTAAGTGGCCTGGCTTCAGACAAAGAAATGTGCCTGTGGGAGGAGATCTCCTCTCACGAGATGGTGAGGCAGGAAGGGGGAGGGCTGCCAAACTGGTCTTCAAAGGCAGAGAAGGACATTTGGAGCAACCCAGCAACACCCCCACATCCTGCAAACCCAGACAATTAGATGCCTCCTTGATTAGATTAGGAGAGGGCAGGAGAGGGGTGTGTTTAGGATTTTTAGCCACACCAGTGGGTGGGCTCAGCCAGATGTAACCTCCAAAAATCACTTTCAGCCATGAAGGATTTTGGAGAAATGTTGCTCCCTGGGATTGATTTTTGCCACACTTCCCAGGAAGTGGTCACCACAGGGGTAAGGGCCATGCCCCTTATTGGAGAACCAGGACCCCACTGTTTTTCACCAAGAAGCAGGAATAAAACTGGCAGACCTGCACCCACACCTCAGATCCCTATCAGATTCCAATACATAAGAACTATAGGAGAAGAAGGACTGCTCTGCTGGACACCTGACCTGCACCTGGACACTGAACTCTGGAGGACTGCACCAGCTGAACACTTGGGCTTCACCACTAAAAGGACTTTACCTGTCTTCTATTGCTTCAAGAAGGGACTCCCTGTTTGCTACAGGTACAAAGGAGCTGCCCAGAGTCGCCTGCATCAAGTCCTGCAAGCAGAGCCCAGCTGACCAGCGTCCAGTGGCCAGTTGAGGATTCTGACTAGGTGCATTCGGGGAATTGTAGTCCCAACTCCCAAGGAGCAACTCAGAGCTTCTGTACCCTTGGATTACGTTGTGGACACTTCATGGACACAAAAAGGACCTGTGGAAGAAGGTCCGGAAGTTTGGAGACGTTTAGAGCAAATCCATAAGTTGAAGAGGTCCATTGAGGGAGTTGTAGTCCCAGACCCCAAGAGGCACACTAGAGCCTCTGAACCCTTGGCTGGTGCTGTGGACCACTTTCCTGAATCAAAAACTTCTGAAAGTAAGTGTGACAGTGTTACCTCATGGGTGGCCTGAACTCTGGACTTTGTTCCTTTCCAGTGTGACCTTTTTAATGCTTTGAGCACTAGTTGCTTCTATGCGCTAGAAAGCATTAATTCTTTAAAGATTCATATCTCCGGTTCACCTCATTCGTTTTGGTGTCATTTTAAAGATAAAAATATAATCTATTTTTATAAATTGATTTTGGATTTTTAAACTGTTTCCAGTGTTTTATTTAATTACTGTTATGTGATGTTTGAATGCTTTATGCTTTGTCTCCTAAGTTAAGCCTTGTCGCTCGTTGCCAAGCTACCAAGGGTTGAGCTGGGTTTAATTTACTGTGACCTGACTAGACCTAAGTGGAGGTTAGTGGCCTATTGCTAAGTGTAGGTACTTACCTGCCCTTACCAATAACCCATTTTCCAACACCACCCCACTGTAATTCAATTCTCCCCACACCTATCACTCCAATCCAAACCACCCACCCCAGTGCAATCTAATCCACCCCAGTCAAATCCACCGCAATCCCACCCACCTCACCCCATTTCAATCCACCCCACATCAAACCACCCCACTTTAGCCCTATTCAAAACATCCCACTTTACTCCAATCCAAACAACTCCACTACCACAGTACACTCCAACCTACCCCACCCTTTTTCACCCCACTCCATGACACACTCTTCCACTCACAGCACCACTGAACTCTATTCGCCTCTACTCAATGCTACTGCTCCTACTTCACTCTACAACATTTAAACAAATCCACTCTACCTTTCTCCACTCTGACATTTTATGCCACTAAATTTTGCCATGCAGAACAGCTGTCACAATGGTGTACAACATGGTAAAACACGTTGCCAAATCTAATAACTCTTGTATAGGTTGCCCTGTTGGCTCTTGCATTGCTTGTTTTACAGAGGGGAGGAATATAAGTACACAGGATACCACCGGCCATTATCGAGAGAGGTGCAGGGCTCCTAAATCTAGTTTCTGGGTTTATTTTGCACTGTGGTAAGATACAGCATAAAAGTCAACTTTTTGAGAAAATGCTTTCCATCACCTTATCTCCCATAATACTGTTGTTAAGCCTGTCTACACTGGTGTATTTTCCTATTTCCGCCATTTAGTAAAGGAACCTGTGATCATGGTTGCTCAGCGCAGCAGTGAGTGGTGGTAATGCAGGACTAATTGGCTCACTCAAGGGAACATTTAGTTGCTTTTTTGTATAGTCCATATGCAACCTGAATCACCTCCAGATACTATCAGTTTTGTTGACACCAGTAAGAAATGGGCAACAAGGAGTTGAAGTAATTTACCAAAGGTCAAACATTTTTAGCACTTAGGTATTTCATGATTTAATCCCTGCTAATTTATTAGCCTTTAAACAAAACTATCACCCTATTGTCTCGATATACAGAATTTTAGTGTGAAACCCATAACGCTCTGAAGTGAAATTTACCTCACCCCCTCACCCAGAAGATCTTACGTTGTTCGATATATCGCCTCATAATAAATGCAACAGTGGGGCAATATGTTTGCTATTGAATGTACCTATTGGTGCATAGAAAAAAAAATAACGGGTCACAGTGGAACATTTCAGGACATTTCCAAACTCAATGCAAAAAACTCTGTCCAACAAAACAAAGGAAGAGTAATTAGTCATATACAAAGTCATGTTAAGCGAACATGTCTTGGGAAGATAGGTCACCGCAGCCTTCACTGTGACTCATTCAAGCATGTCCTATAGAAGGGGAGAGCCTAGAGATAAGGAAGAGAAAAACACAATTAATTTATACTAGACTCCCTCTTCACCGTTCTAAGATGCATCCCCTAGACTTTTGCCAGGTCACAAGCAATACATCAAAGCACCCTCAACGTACCTGGACCAGGACAGAGACCACAACCTTCAGCTTCACTGAGACACATAAAGTCATTAAGGCCCATATTTATACTTTTTGACGCAAAACTGCGCTAACGCAGTTTTGCGTCAAAAAAATTAGCGCCGGCTAACGCCATTCTGAAGCGCCATGCGGGCGCCGTATTTATTGAATGACGTTAGCCGGCGTTAGCTGCCGGCGCCGTCTGGTGTGCGTTAAAAAAAACGACGTACACCAGGCAGCGCCGGCGTAGGGGAAAATGGAGCTTGGGCGTCAAGAAATGGGGCAAGTCAGGTTGAGGCAATTTTTGCGCCTCAACCCGATTTGCGCCATTTTTTTTACATTCCCAACCCCCATAGAAATGTCTCCTGTCTTAGCAAAGACAGGAGTCATGCCCCCTTGCCCAATGGCCATGCCCAGGGGACTTCTGTCCCCTGGGCATGGTCATTGGGCATAGTGGCATGTAGGGGGGCACAAATCGGGCCCCCTATGCCACAAAAAAAAATAAAAAAATACTTACCTGAACTTACCTTAATGTCCCTGGCATGGGTCCCTCCAGCCTTGGGTGTCCTCCTGGGGTGGGCAAGGGTGACAGGGGGGGTCCCTGGGGGCATGGGAGGGCACCTCTGGGCTCCTTCAGAGCCCACAGGTCCCTTAACGCCTGCCTTTTGCAGGCGCTAAAAAACGGCGCAAAAGCGGCCGTACGTCATTTTTTTTGACCCGCCCACTCCCGGGCGTGATTTTTGCCCGGGAGTATAAATACATGCCTCGGAGTCGATTTTTTAGACGTGAACGCCTACCTTGCATCTCATTAACGCAAAGTAGGTGTCCACGCTAAAAAATGATGCTAACTCCATGGACTTTGAGGCTAGACGCGTCTAACGCCAAACTATAAATATGGAGTTAGTTTTGCGTCTAAATTGCGTCAAAAAAAACTACGCAATTCCGGTGCAAACGGAGTATAAATATGCCCCTAAGTTCCTGAGCCTATGTTTCTTAGAAATGTCTTTACAGAGTTAACTTGTGAAAAAACAAACCACTTTTCCCAATGGTTAATACGTAGTTAGACAGTGAAGCCACTTGATGCTGTAAACTCTCCTGATATCATGTTTCATATAATAGGGCCCCCTACCTGGTGAGTGTAGTAGGATGCAAGTCCTTGGAAAAAAGCAAAATGCTTTTCCACTAGCAGAATGAATTTCTTTAGGAGTGCCTCACACAAACTCTGATCTCTCAGTCATTACATTGCACTACTATTAACAAAGCTTCTCCTCTACCCATCTGATTTTCTTAGTTTGGGGAAATGTATATTTGCCTTTCAGATCATTTAATGAATCTCAGTAGGTGACAAGTTCAACAAATTTAGTATCATTGCATTTCACCAGGGAGAGTGTTTGTCAAAATCTCAGCCTGGATTTCTAGACTTCCTAAAATGATGCTCCACTTCCTCCAATCTTAATAATACTTCTTACAGTCCCGTCTCTGCCTATTGCATTTCCAAGTTGTCAGTTTTCATTCTGTCTCCTCTACCTTCTGTTCCTGAGAGAGCAAGTTAGGCATTCTATTTTCTCCTCAATGCCCTCACAATAGCTTTAATCAACCCAGTTTTATCTCGCAGCTCAATTTACAGGGCTTTGATGGACTTAATTAAGGTAAGCACAGTCAGCAATTGCCATTTAAAAGTATTCATAGGGCTCCTAAGATAGATTCTTCCTCACTTTTTAACCCAGATGTTCTCTGGTGTAAGGAGTTCTCCTTTCCCTCTTTCCTTCTAATCATTCAACAGTGAAGTGACAGTAAAGAGGATGATAAAATCACCAGATTTCGATCTGCAATCCTACAAGTTTATCTCCATTCTTGTTCTCTGTACAGAGGAAGATTCCAGAGTCAAAGATGAGCCAAAGATGGGTGTTGCAAATGGCAGTAGAAGTGCTCAATGATGCCGATTGCCGTAGTCCCAGAGAGTATGGAGGCATGGCCATAAACCTCAGGAAAACTGTGCCACTTCTCATTTCTGCTCCTTTCAGTATAAACACGTGGGTCTAGGCCACTGTCACATTTAAACCTTGACCCCAGTATAATCTGCAGTCTCCTCAGCACTCCTTATCTGAGAGCGATCTTGGTGCTTCTCCAACTGCTCCAACTTACATTACGAAATCAGCTGCTTAGGGACTGCCAACATTGACTCTGATTCAGCCCATGTTGATGCACAGGTAGTTTGAAAGCTGCAAGATAAAGGTGTGCACAATAGATGTAACTGCCAAGGGGTTGCCAAATAGCCTCCTTAAAGAAGTGCAGCCAATGTCCAGATACACATGCCATTCACCGCAATTACATACTGTTCTGAAAACATACACCAACAAGTAAACACAGAACCAGTTTCGAGTGGCAACCATCCTGGTCCCTGGCCAGCTCCACCCCACTGTTGCAAGATTTTTTTGAAAATTTTGCAAATTATGCATGGTAATAGCAGTATAGTACTATATTATTTCTGTCATTTTTCAATGGTTGGACATTCTCTGCTCAAAATATGTGGAATAGTGTTAGAAATTGGGTCATTGGTTGGCAGTCAGTTTGCCCCCTGTTCAAGCAAGGTCCTTCACTCTAGTCAGGGAAAAGGAAAAACACACCCTTTTAACCCCCATTCGCCCCCTTGGTAGCTTGGCATGAGGAGAGAGACAACCCAGAGCAATGTGTAAAGTATTTGTACCAACACACACAGTAACACAGTGAAAACATTACAAAACGGACACCACACAGGTTTCGAAAATTAGTAAATATTTATCTAAGTCAAACAAGACCAAATACAACAAAAATCCACAATCCACAATTAAAAATATGATGTGAACAATTAAAAAAACAAAATAATGCCTAGAGGCACAAATGCTGCAATCTGATGTTAAAGCGGCATTATGACGGAGTCCTGTTTATGGAGTCACTCAAACCCACTGGTATAGTACCTTAGCAAAATGTGTCAAAAACAGGCCACTATACGGAGTCAGGGAGCGAGGCATCGCTGGATCTGATGCAGCATCGGTTCTGGTGAGGCTATGCGAAGGAGCAGAGGTTTCATAAAGCGGTGTCGGGTCCTTGCTGCAGAGTGGTGGAGGTGAGGCAGTGTCGGTTGCCAGGAGTCAGTCCCTTGGCGCCTCTGACAAAGTCGAAGTCACGAGACTTCAGGGTGACCTCATGGGTTCACAATCACTTCACAGGGTCAGAGGAGATGCAATAGGGTTGGCTGTCACAAACGTCGGATGTACGACAATCCAAATCACAAGTTCGTGTAGACGTCAGCTGCTGCAGCGATGTTGGGTCTATGTTGATGGTGCGGTCGTCGCACCTCAGCCAGGTCCAAGGATCCAGGTGTAGGCAGCGTCTCTGGCTTCGTGCAGAGGCAGCATTAGCGAATTGGCACAGAATTGTCCGGTGTCGTTTCATAGAATTTCCACCAGAAATTCACTTCCAGGGGCACAGGAACTGGAATGGCACCTGATGGCAAGCTAAATTCCACAGCATGCAGACTCAGAGATTGATGGGTGAAGCCTCTGCTGTTCCTGAAGCTTCAAGAACAGGAAGCAAGATCAGTCCAAGCCCATGTAGATATCTCTCAAGCAGGAATGTACAACAAAGGCCAACCTTTGTCCCTTTTCACAGGCAGAAGCAGCAACTGCAGGACAGCCCACAAAGCACAGTCACAGGCAGGGGTAGTACTTCTCCTCAGCTCTTCTCCTGGCAGAGGTTCTTCTTGAATCCCTGAAATAATCTAAAGACTGGGGGTTTTGGGTCCAATATGTAAACCCCTTTCTGCTTTGAATGTGCACAATGACAAAGAAAAGTCTTTGTTGTTTACAGGAACCTGCCTTGCCCAGGCCTGGCCCCAGACACACACCAGAGGGTTGGATACTGCTTTGTGTGACGGCGGGCAGAGTCCCTTCAGGTGTAAGTGACCAAGCCTCCCTCCAGCCTAGCCCAGATGGCCCATCTGGATATGCAGGTTACACCCCAGCACCTTTTGTGTCACTGTCTAGTGGAGATGCACAAACGGCCCAACTGTCAGTCTGACCCAGACAAGGAAGAAACCAACAGAGTCTCAGAATGGTTTAAGCAAGAAAATGCCCACTTTCTAAAAGTGGCATTTTCAAACTAAGAATATAAAAATCACCTTCACTACAAGATGTATTTTTAAATTGTGAGTTCAGAGATCCCAAACTCCAAATTTCTATCTGCTCACAAAGGAAAATTGAACTTTAAGGATATGTAAAGGCACTCCCATGTTACCCTATGAGAGTGAAAATCAAATTTGGCAGTATTTCATTGTTAGGACATGTAAAACACATCAGTACATGTCCCACCTTTAACATACACCGTACCCTGCCCATGGGACTATCTAGGGTCTACCTTAGGGGTGCCTTACATGTATAAAAAGGGAAGGTCTAGGGTTGGCAAGTGGGTACACTTTCCAGGTCGAAATGGCAGTTTAAAACTGCACACACAGACCCTGCAGTGGCAGGTCTGAGCCAGGTTTACAGGGCTACTAATGTGGGTGACACAAATAGTGTTGCAGGCCCACTAGTAGCATTTGATTTAGAGGTACGTCTAGTGCACTTTACTAGGGACTTACTAGTAAATCATATGCCAATCATGGAAATGCCAATTACACACACAATTAACACAGAGAGCATATGCACTTAATGCACTGGTTAGCAGTGGTAAAGTGCCCAGAGCCAAGAACAACTGATCAGAAAAAATAGGAGGAAGGAGGCACAAAGTTTTGGGATGGCCCTGCAAAAAGGGCCGGGTCCAACAGATATTAACAACTATGTTTGTACTGGTGGCTCAATAAGCTAGTGCAGTCAGTCCCAGAATTAGTATTTGACCCCCATGGTCACCAGTTAGAATGATGGCATGTCCACTCAACCTTGTATCCTTCAGAGGTTGATAAAATGAGTTCCATTGAGTTGGATGTATTTGAGGTGATCTTGCAAATGACATTTTTGTGGCACCTCTTTATAGCACAAAAAAGATAGTCTGAGTAGTGCTCAAATGCAAGCTTCCTCCACAAATGGTAGCTTGAGTATCCATGCTACATTCCTGAATACGGACAGAACAAACACATCAAAGGGCACCTCACAGAAACAGCACTGCTATAGAAGAACACAGTACACTGGGATGTCCCATAGGACGAGGACCGCCATTACTGAACCGTACAGCTCTAAACTGACTATTGACAGGAGGCTCCACTGTCCCTGAGAATGCAGAGAGACATTAACTCAGATCTGTTTTTTAGCAGAGGATTGGTGATAACTCACTACTGATAGCCTTTTCATTTATATGAGGCACATTTCTGACACTGCACAGTGTGTCAGATGCAAAAATCAGATGTAGTCCACTTAAAAGATGTACATGAAGAAGGAAGGGCAATACGGGTGCAGGATGAGGGATAGTGAAGGAAATATGAGTGATGTAGGACAAGGGTATAATGGACAGTAAGGCTGACAGTCACGTGTTGTTTGAACTTTCATTCAACACAATTGCACCCAAAGTGGTTGGGTGCTATACCAGCTTGGCACCCCTGGCAGCACAATCTGCGGTGGATCGACATTATTTTCTCCTTATTTACTTATAGAAGGTGCAAACCAGTAGCATAGCCACTTTGTTTTGTATCTCATGCACTTCTGTGCAGTTCTGCACTCCGTGTACTACACTTGTTAAATATTGTCTGTATTTGTACTCACATTTAAGAATTTAGGACTCTAAAATGGCGACATTTGATGATAACAGGGACACTTTATTAGAGGAACTCTTTAATACTAATGTACAAGGGGCAGCATCGACAAGCTCAACCAGTCTCAACAAAGAAGGCCTAAAAATGAAATTTGTTAGGTTACAACATCTTAAAAAAGAAGGAACTGTCCAGATGGTGGGACTATACCATCTTACAAAAGTACATAGAGAACAAACAAATACCGAGAGGGTTACGCGTTATTCTCTTTCCCTCCTTTGAGGATCTGAGTCCTGAAATCCTGAAAGAATGGGAACAACTTTTGGTCACATCCTGGTATAGATTGATGGGCATCCTGATTCGGGATCCCATATGTAAGAGGGACAAACTTCTACAGGATATCCAAACTTTGGAAAAAGGTATTATGGACACTAACCTTCTAGAGGCTATAGAAAAAAACTATACAATACTGAGGTGTGTTCCTCAAAAACATTAACAGTACCTTAAGGAAAAGAAATTACGCAAACTGAAAAGAGATGCAAACGACTATAAAAGTGTAGGGAGTTCACATATGCATGCAAATTTAACAACATAAAAATTGACAAACAGATAGACACCAACCAGATACAAAATACTGATTTGATATCTACTGCCTCCACTAGTGACACTGAACTATTGAGTATTTCGAGCATAACAGGTGATGACACTAGAAGCTCAGACAGGCATCAACCTATTGCCGCCTTTAGAAAATTGCCTTTTTTATTAGAACTAGAGAGATATCACAAAGGGCAGAAACTAACATGTACAGGACAGGAAGTCTACACAAGAGAATCAGAAGAGGGAAAAGGAAGAACAAAGGTATAGAGCACGGAAGGGAGGGTGTAACCACGAGATCCGCTTCTCACAATCAGAAGAACTAAGCCTTTACTCGCAAAGTTCTGCCTCACCTCTAAATGAGATTTCTATTGTGAGTCTATCGAGCAGGACACTGAATACACAACAAATAAAGATCCTGAGCAAAGGCTTGAGTTTTGTATCTACCTCACTGCTGGATTTCTCTGAATTGCATATTAATCTATTCAAATTTATTTGGAAATGTAAATTGTTTAAATTGTTTCAAGATAAAAAGTTTAGAGCTTTTCCCATTCCCAGCACCCATGTACTTAGTGACTTGACTATCAAGGACGCAAAGGATATGCAGACATTATTATCCTTGGAATATACCTCCAACCTCACCTCCACTCCTTCCCTTTTGGAGATTCTGGCAGACTTGGACGTAGACCCATACCTGAGTGTTGACAGTGGGCTCAAACCGACTTCCAAATTTACTCCTTCTTTACCATCTGACAATGTCATTGAGATTTTCTACAAGTATGTCACTATGTATCTCTATAAGTTGGAAGATCTATACACAACCAAACACAAGGCTATCACACATAACATCACAAAACAAGAACATGAAGCTATACACTCACTCTCTGAAGCACAGGATATTATTATTAAGGAGGCAGACAAGAGGGGGGGCAACATAGTCCTGATGAACAAAGAGGACTATATAAACAAGATCAACAGACAGATGTCCGACAAATTTGCCTATTGTAAACTTACACACAATCTGTTGAAAGAGGTCAACAGCACCATACAAAGGAAACTCTGTCACTGGAGAGACATTTGTTTACTAATGGATATTGAATACAGGTACATTTACAACTCAACACCTAAATCACTGTGCATCTATATTCATCCCAAACTACACAAAACAGCCATTTTTCTACCAGGCAGGCCCATAATTTCAGGGATAGGATCACACACAGAGAAACTATCACAATATATATTGACATTTTTTTGCAACCCTTTGTAGGCAATCTACCCCCTTATATTAGGGATACAAAAGATGTACAGAAAACAACTGCATGCAATTCTATACTACATGCCAAGAGTGCTCATCCACAATCACAGATTAAAGCCATACCATACAGGAAAGCCATCAGGACTAGACACGATTGTTGTCAAGATGAGGTATTCAGACATGAACTACAAGGTTTGGAACAGCGCCTCTTAGCACGTGCCTATCCTAAGAATCTCTTGAAGGATACACATAGGAGAATCAGTAAGACTAACCGGCAAGCTCTTCTTACTGCCCCCAGCAAAGGCAGACACAAGGAACATAACAACTTGTTTCTCATTATCCCCTATAGTACCGTTAGCCCTCAGATATATAAGATTCTTCATAAAAATTGTTCCTTTTTACTAGCTGGTAACACTTTGGCAAAAGGCATCACAAAGAGACCTAGTATCACACATAGCAGGGAGCGCAAATTGCGCCACCGGCTATGCCACAGCTTTATGCCTATGGCAACGAATGCAAACAAACCACCCATTGGCTTCCACAAATGAGGGCATTGCAACATTTGTTGTTTTGTCAAGTATAAGATAGCTACTTTTCAATACAATACCAAGACACCATACAGGATCTCCAAATTCAAGAATTGCAACACCAGATATGTAGTATATTGTTTAATATGTGTTTGTGAATGTGTTTATCTGGGTAGCCCATCAGGCCCTTCAAAGAGCGAATTCAGGTACATATCAGAGCTATTAGACATAATATTACAGACTATCGTTTTGCAACCCACTTCAACTCCACCCATGGTCAAAGAGAAGTTCTGGGGCTCACCGTACATGGCATAGATACACTGGGTGTCTGTCCGCAAGGTGGAGACAGGACCCTGATGTTAAGATGCGTAGAGAGTAAGTGGATTGTAAACCTCAGAACGGTTGAGGAGGTGCTCAATATAGATAAAGATCTACATGTCTTCTCCTAAACACACATATGTTGTACTATTTTGTCACTTTCTGTTCTAGTCTTTGCATGGTGGTGTCAATTTTGCATGTACTGTATATAACAACTGATGTACGATGCTGCTTTATTAGTCGCTTGTGCGTATTTGCTCATGACATATGACTCATAATGGATGGTGTAGATGGTATTTGATAACAACAATACTTATCGCAGCAATGCTTTTGCAAGTTGCTTTTATTTTCCTTTTACTGATATGCATAGTCCTCTTTCTTCTTCTTTTTCTTCTTCTGGCTAAAAAAAGTTGTCTTCTATGTAACATTTTAAAACATTTTTCATATTACGTAATTCTACATACTGCATGGTCCTTACACCCTAAATACTTATGAATACTTATACTTTTCTGTATTATTGCATGCTCTCCACACATATTAAAATATGTTGCCTTCATCCTCTATCTTTTATGGTGTTCCACGGTTTCCTGTCCTCTTTCTACCGCCATGTTGCAGGCTTCATACATGCCAATATGGCGGCACTCACCCGAGCCGCCTGTACCTGCTTTTACCACGCGGGACTACTCTACACCGTAAGTTCCGATTTAGGTCTACACACCTCTTTTCAATATGCTTTTCAAACTCTTTGCTCAGACCTTTACCTCATGTTTTTTTAGTAACTTTGACATATATAACACCATGTGCTACCCTCCCGCCCCACACTTAACCTGTCTCCCTTGGTCACACTATATTTTGATATTTTTGTATTATTCACTGTTCAGGCATACAATAATTCCATCTTTATAGTATTCCTCCACTATATACAGTACTCTATACATAGTTGACTAGCTTCGTACAGACACAGGTCTGTGCTATGTGTGTCCGTGATCTGCACCCATATTGCAATATTTTAAATGTCAAAGTTTTTACGTTTACTAATTACTATCGGGTGCCCTGGTCTCTGGCACCATGACTGATTCTGGATTTTTATACTGCACAATACTCACATCATATGCAGTTTATCACATTATGTTTGTCGGTTTGCACAAAAATGCGGCACTATGATGGTACTACACCCATACATGTATGCTTCCGTTCTTTTGTGATTGTGGTTATTTTTTTCCATCCAGGCTTATCATGGCTGTGTCCTCCAGCTGCCTTACATGATATTTTCAGGTTGTGGCAACCTCATATTCATTCTAATAGCTCTTGATTGATGCTAGGAACCTCGCAGCATTGCAGGAACTCCAAATTGTATTTATATCTATGATATGTCGTTCACTTTACTTATTATTCCTTTCTACCTTGATCTGCCTCTCGTAAGAGGCCTTACTCAAGGTTTATTTATATTGCACTTTCCACCATATGTTTCATGCCTTTTGGTGGTTATCTAGTAAGAGACGGTTTTGGGACTCAGTCACTCTGAATGTTTTTCACTTAGTGCTCCTGTATTTATTTCCTTTTCTATTTCTTGTTCAGTGCCCTACATTTTTATAACACACCATGGGTAATAAACCTGACACATCTTTTTCTGTTCACTTCCATAGGATTTTTTTCACTTGCATATTTTGTGAGTACCCTTTTTGCTGTTTTTCCTCTATGATCACATTGTGGTCCTATACTATGAGTATCTGTATACAGGTCTGGTGCTAGATCCTCACTGTAACTAGATTCCCTGTTTATCATCCAGAATTTTGATTGCATTTTTCCTTTTGTATGTTCAACTTACAGCCTTGAGAAAGTCTTGTTGACGAAACACATGTCAGCTGTTGTTTCATTGGCTGTTGTTTCCCTGGATTCATGATGCATTGGATGAATAAAACAATCACCATATACATATGTGTACTCTGAACTTTGATTTGCACAGCGTACTAAGGAATGGACTATGAGAACTATGGTGGTGTGCCTTGGTATTTAATCATTGAATGTCTACGTGTTGTTTGAACTTTCAATCAACACAATTGCACCCGAAGTGGTTGGGTGCTATACAAGGTTGGCACTCCTGGCAGCACGATCTGCGGTGGATGGACATTATTTTCTCCTAATTTACTATGTTTACTTATAGGAGGTGCGAACCAGTAGCAAAGCCACTTTGTTTTGTATCTCAGTATGACTGAGAGTTTGGGGAGAGAAAAATAGAGTGATGAAGGGAATGTAAGATAACTGAATCTCTCTAAATGAACTAGGTATCCACCTTGCTGCTGTGCACAGACCACCATGGGGCCAACAAGAGCCCAGGATAGAGGCCCAGAGGGAGAGCAGGAGAAAGAGATTGTAACCCCGTCTGTACCTTAAAAACAGCTCCTTAGTGTGCATTGAGAACCTGAGGCTGAGGTATGCTTGAGGGCCCAGGGTCATATAGGTGTTCAGTGTCATCCATGCATGGGAACTCTTTGAAAAGGCTGCTTTGTCCTCCATCGAGGACGTGATTATAATTGACCTCCAGACTGCTTTTTCAAAGACGATGTGTAAAGTAGAGGGCCCCGATAGATCAGTGAGCCCTGTCTTCCTCAACTAGTCTTCTAGGTAAGCTCTGGCCAGTGAGATGTGCTTGCACGGAGGTTCCTGCCATAGATGGTGGTTGAGGGAGTCTGAGGTGGCTCCCCGAACTTTGTTCCAGAAATTTATGTATGTGACCCTCGTCTTGCCAGAGACTGATTCAGTGAGCCAAACTCAAGCCTGAGTTGGGCGGAAGAGGTGTATTTCAGAAGATTGTGGATAATACGATAAGCTTTACATACCATACGGTCTAGAGTTTGTGAGTCTCTTCCTCTTTGCACTTCACTCCCGTAAGTTATTGAGGGCAGCAGTTTTGCTTTCATTACCTGTAAAAGAGGAGTAAATGATGTGCCATTCAGTTTTGTTTTCAGCCTTTTCAAGGATAATGCTTAAGCCAAACCTTTCCCCATGATGCTATTTCTTTGGTGCACACAATTACCAGACTTATCAACGGAGACCCCATGGTATTTGTATTTTTGCACTTGCTGGAGTTGTGTATTGCCCCAGTACCACACCCAGTACTTGTTCCAGTAAGAGACATTCCCTTACTGCTAATTGACATAGTGTGGTTTTTTTTAAAGTCTGCGGACAAGGCGTTGGCATCCGAGTATAGCTGGGTAGCATTTATCAAATGCTGGAGCCCTACTATGCTACCAGTACAAGATTGTCTGTGTCCATGAGACATGGGAGTGTTTGATCACCGATTTTTGGTGCGTGTGAGTTCTTGAGGGCAAGAACCCCCACCAGGTCTACTAGATACAGAGTGAAAAGTGTGGGGGCCTGAACACAGACCTGCTTCAGTCCTTTGGTGGTGGGTATCTTCCTCAAGAGGTGTCTACCTGTACCCAGTTTAATCTTTATCCAAGTGTCCATGTGGAGGTCCAATATCTGATTTAAAAGCAATTGGGGGATGCCTCAGCTTGTAAGTTTCTTCCAAAGCAGATTCCTCTCCAACTGGTCAAAAGCAGCCCATAAGTGGAGTTGCAGTTTCTATGTCTTAGCTTTAGCAGTGAGGAGTGCAATAGCCATGTTATTTGTTATTTTGCTGGATACTTTAGAGAACTCTGTTTGGGTGATAGGGAATATTCTCTTTACGGCTAACCATGCAGACAGGTGCTCCAGCTTCATAGACTATGCTTCATTGTCTATTAGGGCAATTAGATGACATATTTTTGGAAGTGATCTGTCCTTGTTTTTGTAGATGGGTGAGATTATGGATCCCTTCCAGGACAATGGAATCATGATGGTAAGGCCAATTTCTGAGTAGAAGGGTTCTAAAGTCGTTCCCCATAAAGACCTGGTGTGCTTAAAAACTGCAGGAGAGAGGACATTTGGTCCCAGTGCTCCTTCCCTCATGCCCTTGGCTAACAGGTCAATTGTGGAGATAGTTGCTGCCATTGTAGTAAGTGATGGCTCCTGTTAGCGAAGGTGCAGCCAGGGATTTCTTTTGCTTCGTACAGACATTTCAGAAGGGAATGAGGTTCCATGCTGGGAGTTAAAGTGGTCACTAGGATATTGTACCCAAATGTCTTCCGGATGTGATGCCTCCGTGTGTGAGGCATGAAAGTTTGCATATTGTGTGCCAGAAGCATGTGCTGTTAGTGCTCTTTGCATCCATGTATAGCTTAGCCCATAAATCTTCTTCGCTAGTCCTGTTATTGACCACTTGAGGTTGTTTAATGTCCGTTTTTGGTGCCTTAAAGCACCTAGCAGGTCTGAGTTGCCGGGCCTGCTTCTGAGATGCCTTATGGTTGAATTGATCTTCTTATTAAGATCTCTTAGAATGGCTCTTTGTTCTTGTGATATGCGTGTTGTCACTGAAAGAGCTGTGGGAGGATGGGCGAAGGTGGGTTCTGCAAATTTCTCCTGTAACTTGGTGGTTAGTAGTTCCCACTTCACCACCTCACTGCTGCTTGTGGCTTTCAATTTGGCTACCAGGTACATTGCTGCGTGGGATAAGTGCTCTATGTTTGATTGAGCACATTTAACCTGTTTGTGGTTTGTAGTATATGAAGTGATAAAAGGCACTGTTGTCCTTTCTGAGTTGGGGATCATCAGAGAGAGTTGGTAGGTGGCAACTTGTTCAAACAGTGGCAAAGAGACGAAGGACGTGTTGCTTGTTGTGGAAGTATTTGCTGGGAAGTATAATGTGGCTGGTGGGAAGTCCTCCCGGAATCTTCCACTCAGGGCTCCTATCTGCAAATGTTCTAAGCCGTTCTAAGTAGCATCCTGCTCGTTGTCGTGGGTCGTCCATTCTTATTGCTCTCCCGCGTTGGCAGTTCCCAATTTGTGGAAAGAGCAATTGCTGCTTCATCCGTGGAGACTCCAAGGAAGTGCAGGTTGAAGTCGCCTCAGATGATTATGTTAGCAGTTTTGGCTATTTCTCCAAACTTTATGAAGTTCTCAGGCTGATCCACCAATTGGGTGACGTCTTTAGATTTAAGCATGGGGTGGATATAAGTGTTTACAAAAACTATCTCTGCTGTCGACATTTTCTCAGCAGTAGTAATTGTGACTGTATTGATGAAAGGGACGGTGGAGGCAGGAGAGGTAGCTTTGACTGACATAACTAGGGAGATATATGTGGCGAGGCCGCCCGCCAGATGACCATGCCTTGCCTTCCTGATTGCTGGCATAAAAAGACACATATAACCCTGAACATGGAAGGGTTGATCTATCCATGTTTTTTTGCATCAGTATAATGTCAAAGGTGCTGATGAACTGGAAGATGTCCTGAGCTGTGGTTTTGGAAAGGAGACCATTCACGTTTCATGAGCAGAGACCAAGAGTGTCCGTTGTTGGTAAGGCGTCCCTACTTTTATGTGGTGATGGTCAGCAATGCCCATTACAGTTGTTAATTGTTCTGGAGAGCCACCTTAGGTCATTGCTAGGGTGTAAGAGATCTATTGGTGTTGGTGTTGGGTGACTTAGAAAATGGTAAGAGGTGGTGATTGTCAGCGATCTAGGGTTCCTTGGTGAGCGTCCCAGAGTACTCTTGAGTATGGGGGTGGTGTGTTTGATCAGAGGCTCTGGTTTGATTATGGGGCCTTCAGATAATAGGGGAAGCAGGTATCCAATTTCACGATACTTGATGATGCTTATACCCTAGCACTCAAAAGTTGCTCTTTCTGCAAATATTGTTTGGGCTATTAGGCTTGATGCCCATGTGGCCTTAGCCACTTCTTGGGCTGATGAATTGTCCGGGTGAATGAACTCGACTGCCAGGAGATCCGTTGAACTCAGGTCAATGGTGGCTGGAATATGGGATGACAGCCAAAGAATGTTGCCCCTGTTCAGGATGTCACCCCATGCCTTTTGATTTGTAGTGAGGATGGAATATGAGAATATTGGTATCCAAATACTCAGAAGGTGAATCCGGTTATTGTAGAGGTTGTGTAGGAGCTCCGCCCCTTTTTCAATCCTTGGTGTTGTATTACACATGCTGGCTGTCGCCCGCCGCTTGTGTGTTGTATTTTGGCCCAGTTTGTGTACAGTTCACACTCTGAGATATTCCCTTGGGGAGAGACGGGTTGTGTTGCGTGGATTCCTGCACGAGTGTAACTGTGAGGACCGGTGAGACCTGCCATGCACATGAACTTGGTGCTGTTGATGTAGTTGTAGCTCTAGCCGTGTCAATTTTAACAGGGACCTCCCCATGCCTCTGCTCACTTCCGGTGGATACTTGCTCTTTCCAGTTGGGCCATGATGCACTAGACTGCTGTGATGTTATTGCAGAAAGTGCAGGAAGATGATCTGAGTTAATGGTATTAATCATGTCCCCCATATGTGTAGCTGTATTTGGATATGTCTGCACTTTAATCCCCTTTGATTCTGAGAATGATGTGGTTGTTGCTTCATGGCTGGCCTCTTTTGCTGTGAGCCCCGGTTTGGCGCCAGGGGCAAGATTAAAGATTAGGGCAATGTCCTTGCTGTTTACTGGCGGTTCCTCCTTGCGGCCTTTCCTCCTCTGGGCCCTTCTTTGCTTGGCATTTGTCTTTCTGCTGACTTGTACAACCAGGTGGTTGTGTGTTGCCTGCCTCCAGAACCCAGGTGGTTGATTCTGCCACTACAGGAGCTGCCCGATCAGGCCCTGCTGCCTGGTCCCTTGCTCCCTGGCCGTGCTCGACGCTCTTATCTGTGCATAAGTAGTTTCCTGGTGAGTCCTGAGCTGGGATGCCGGCATTGGGATCATAGAGAGGTGTTTAGCTGGAGGCCTCCTGTTGTAGAGTGAATTCTTACTCGATGCGGGTGTGATCTAATGGGAATAATTTGGCGCTCAAGGCTATGAGGTTAATATCGAATTGTACCTCAATTAACACACGGTGCACCTTTGGAGGACCACACCCCTAATCCCCAACTGTGTGGCAATCCATACAGCTCATAACAATAAACAACAAGAGGCACTCAGTATATCTACAAAATTAAACAAATAGTACAAAAATATCTGCCATAGTCACTGTAAATGTCCGAAATCGTAAAACAACATCCCATGTATCTCTGGAATAGTGAAATGTACACACACAAACTGAAGTGCAAAATAAACTTCAGTATGGTACCAAATTTATTGTGCTTTAATGACAATGTCCAATTTCAGTTCAGTTAGTATTGGCAAAAGTTGTCACACGTAATATTCCAATATTCCAATATTCCAATCCATGGCGAAGTATCAATGTCCCAAACCATTCAATCCGTTATTCAACGGCGCTTGCCATACGTGATGTTCCATTTTGACCCCACAGCCAACACGTGTTTCGTCCGGGGAATACCCCGTTGACTTCGTCAGGGCTGCAATTTCATCGGAGGTAAACATATTGAGTGAATATAAACAGTCGTCAAATCACAAGATGATATATAAATCCGTCACCAGTTCTCCAGAGAGTGAGATGGATAACTGTGAGTTACTAGACAGAACATGCTTCACAGAAAACACAAACTCAGTGTGACAAACCATAGATAGTATCCTCAAACTAAATATGTGAATGGGAATTCCCAAGGGATGACCTCATTACATAGTTTAGTGATAGGATATTGTGATATTGGAACGCAAATGTGCAAATCGAAATGTGACTAATGCAGAAATTCTTCATCTCTGAAAAGTATAGTCCCAAAGCATCCAGCCCGAATCGAAGAGTGAACTCTCATGCAACATATAGTCCACTGCTACATATGCAAGCTGTTAAAGAAACCAGTGCCAGAGTTACCTGTATAATAGGTCTACCGTGTGTCACAGAAATTGGAGTACTGTAAGTATGAGCCGTCTGCTAATGAGCCCCAATGTATTCTGCTTCATAGACGCCCTTATTTTAAGGTTAATGACCATCTGCCAAATAATATGTAAACATTAAAATCTCAATGGCGCTGCCACTTCAATTCACATTGGCTCTGTCATTAGTGTACTGCTGAATGAACGCCCTTAGTTGCCGGTTATAAAACAATCTAACCCAATAATGCGTATATATAAAGAGCTCAGTGGCACTAACACTGAGAATCACATTAGCTCAGTCAATAGTATATTACACGCAATATAAATTTGCATTTCAGAGATTAATTGATAGATTCAGTAAATCAAATGCCACTAACATACTTTCTACAGTGACCTACCTGAGTATGAAGAGATGTATAGTACACGTTCGATTTCCGGCGTTCCAAAGCGGGCCTAGAAGGGCAGTTGGATAAAAAACATTTTTAGGCCTACAAGTGGGGCAGAATTTTTATCGATATAGATGGGACAATGCTGGGTGGTAGGAATTTAGTGGATTCCTGCAGATTCCGAAAGGTTCCATCACAAAAATGTGGAAAAAATGTGTGATTTCCAGCAAAGTTGGAGGTTTGCTGGGCATTGTGGGTAAGAAAATGGTGTGGGGTGCATGTGAAGCACACCACTCTGGACTTAACCAAATGTTTAGTCTCCAGATATGTCTAAGTCTTGTGGATTTTTCTACATGGCAGTGTCCCAAAGTCCAAAAAGTGCAACCCTCAATATTCCAAGGGGGATATTTTTGAGAGTTAGCCAAGCTCTCATGTCCCAAATGTAAAACCAAAACCCAAAATAATAAAATGTCCTTTTGCTTGCCATTGGATAAGATGTTTTAGTGTGCAGGGGAGAGCTGAAAGACTGTTACCCCCTTCAGTTGGGGTGGGGGCATAACCAGGCCCATACTGGTTGGTAGCCACCACCCCCCTGTTTTTTTATTTTATTCCCTGGCATCTAGTAGGCTTTCAACCCCCTCAGGGTGTGGATCGAGGGCAGTTGCCCTATCTGCTCACTGGTGGGCAGAACAACTTTGGCCCCATTTATTTGGGATTGGCGTATGGCCATACCCCCACCCTCCTATTTTGGGAGAAACAAATCTTCCCTGGTCTTTGGTGGGCTTTCTGCCCCAATGACCTAAAAGTATTCCCCCGCCCCCCGGGGAGAGACCCTTGCCTATGGGGTCGCTACCCACATATTAAAAAATAAATCAACCAAAAAAAAGATCCCTGGTGTCTAGGGGGTTTCTGCCCCCCGTGGGGGCAGATCAGACTAATTATATTAGGCTGATTTGTGCCCAGGGGGGCAGATAGGCATAAAAATAATTTGCCACCCCCTGAGGAGTGGCCCTTGCCCAAGGGGCCACTCCCCTCATGTCAATAACCTAAAAAAAAAAAAAAAAAACCTCCCTGGTGTCTAGTGGGCATTTCTGCTGCCCGATCGCATCGTGATCAGGCAGCAGAAATGCTGAGAAAGACATCAAAGGAAAGAAAAGGCCTTTCCTTTCCTTTGATGCCTTTTTGGACCCTCCACGTGATCGGAGGAGAAATGCAAAAGCATTTCTCCTCCGATCTGCGCTGTAGGCTGAGCTTCCATCCTGGAGGGGCAGGCCTCTGATGAGGTCAGCATGCCACTGGGGAGTCTGGGTGGGGTGGTAGGGGAAGCGATTCCCCTTCCATCCCTGCAGTGGGGGTGCTGAGACGGTCCCAGGATGTGACGTTTACGTCCTTGGCTGCAGTGCTGCCATGGGGTTAAGGAAAACAGGATGCATTTAAGAATAACTGCTTTATTTAAAAATCAGTCACACACTTGGTGGTCTGCTGTCCCCAGCAGACCATCATCCCTGCGAGTGCGACTGTTCCTAATGGGGTCCCAAATTGCGACCTACCTTCTGAATATTGATGGAGTGGGTTATTTGCGACCCCACTGGAAATCACAAACAGTGTTCATAATAGTGGAAATACTGTTGTACATTTTGTTTTACGACTTGCAATTTGATATTCCCAAACTGATTGCAAATTGCAAGAAGCAAAACAAAAAGTCATACATCTGCCCCTAAGTGAGAAAAGATGAGCAGGGCAACAATGTATGTGAAAATGACCTTCATTCTGGTTTAGGAAACTATTAGTTCTTGCCCTCAGTTCTTCTAGCACTCACCCCAGGAGTACACTCCTATCCTACCACCCTGATAAAAGCAAAACTAGTGGACCTTAGTATCATACGTGAGTGCACAGATGGAGGCGGGAGACTTGCACAAAGGAAGACATGCATGTGCAGGCATCCTAGGTTAAAAATTCTAACGCTACTAAATCATTTGAAATCTGTTTACCTCCAAAAGACCGCACCGCGATAAAATGACCGCGGGGGTCATTACAACTTTCCCACTGGGCCGGCGGGCGATCTCCAAAAGATCGCCCGCCGGCCCAGCGGGGAAAGCCCCTGCAAAGAGGAAGCCGGCTCCGAATGGAGCCGGCGGATTTGCAGGGGTGCGACGGGTGCAGTGGCACCCGTCGCGATTTTCAGTGTCTGCAAAGCAGACACTGAAAATCTTTGCGGTGCCCTGTTAGGGGGCCCCTGGACTGCCCATGCCAGTGGCATGGGCAGTGCAGGGGCCCCCAGGGGCCCCACAACACCTGTTCCCGCCAGCCTCTTCCTGGCGGTGTAAACCGCCAGGAACAGGCTGGCGGGAAGGGGGTCGGAATCCCCATGGCGACGCTGGGATTCCCTGGGCCAGGGGAAAACCGGCGGGAAACTGCCGGTTCCCCTTTTCTGACCTTGGCTTTACCGCTGCGGTCAGAATGGCCCGGGAAGCACCGCCAGCCTGTTGGCGGTGCTTCCTCTGCCCTCCACCCTGGCGGTTTGAAACCGCCAGGGTCGGAATGAGGGCCTTAGTGTTCATAGTCATGCATGCGTTGATTGTCATCTTGAGTATTGATTCCATTACTGTGCACTAGTTGCAAATGGACTGCACTCTTTTGTGCAAGGGTGTAGCTAGGTCAGTAAGATTGGGGGGTGTGAGCTTCAGATTTTTCCCGATAATCAGGCTGGCATATCAGCCCAGCTTTAAGAAAAGTGTCACTTCACATCATGAAGCGCCACTTTTCTTGTGGCCCATTGCGCCCCCCTACCTCCACCATGTGTGCACCATATTTAATATACAGCGCACCATGGCGCAGGATAGATGCAATAGCGTCAAACTTTTTGAAGCTATTGATGTGCAGGAGCACCAAAATGTTGCAGATCCTACAAAGTATATAGGGGCCCATTGAAAGCAATGGCATGCCCTCTTTTAACGCCTGCTCTGTGCAGCTAAACGTAGGGTGTGATCACTTCGACTTCTGCCCACTAATCTATCAGCAATTATACTTAGTGAACAGCTGAAAGAAGAATAAAAGCCGGGCTGTAATGGTCGTAAACTACGGAAAGTCACCTGCTACCACACTCAAATAGTATTTATCTTAGGGTAATTTTAATCACGTATTTAGACACTAGCCTAAATTAACCATCTCCCTCTTTTTAATGGGATTTGTGAGTGCTACCCCTACAAGCATATTTGTAAATTGGTCGTAAAATTTCCACTTACGAATTCATAAATTCAAAAACTGTTTTCTCGAAAAGAAAAAAAGAATTCTTGAAACTTCATGAAAAATAAAAATATCCATCGCAGCGAATGTGATGGGTTTGCCCCTGTATGATGGTGAATAAATTGCAATGTGCTTACCCAAATTCCAAATATTGAAAACACGTATAACGACTTCTAATAATCAAAAGAGAATTTAAGATGTATCTTAAAACTCGCGGTTCTGTATAGGCATGCATCCTCACGTGACACTGTTAAATACAAAGTGATGTGCTGCAGTAGAAGATTTAAGGGTGCTGTTAAACCATGGCCGGTAATAGCTCCGGGCCACATATTCTAGGCAAGGAGATTGGATAAAACCATAAAATGGGAGATGACACCTGAATCCTGGCCAAATAGGAAGAGAATAAGGCATTAGTCTTTTCTATTGCATCAATTACAAGTGCTGCTTGCTGTGATGAATTTAAAAGTGGGCAATGTCTGCTTTAAAGCAGGAAACATTACACCAAGAGGAAAAAAATGCTTCTAAAGTACCATCAGGCAAAAGGCTGCCAACAGCTTGTTTCTCCGAAAAAGGTCCAAACATAGTTATACTATAGAATTCTTCCTGATAAACTTCTCTGTTTTCCCGAAAACAAGCACCCAACATATTTTACATTTTGCTCTGCATCAAAATCACAAACTAAAGAACAGTTTTTCCAGCAGCTAAATATAAATCTAGCATTACTGTTTGGAAAAAATGAGCATCTGCGGTGTTATTTAGTTCAAAATGTACATCAGCGAGACACTTCCTCTGCAGTCCAAGTGTTTTTTTCTCTGTGACTGTAAATTTTTGCCACACTGGAGACCGGTGAAACTGTTGCAAAATAATTTCTCTTGTGCGGCAGTGTGGAAGCTGGTGTCTAATATCACTTTAAAAGTAATTGCTGATTCGATGCTGCATACTTTACATTTATGTTCATGTTAATTTATTCAAATTTTGTGTGCTAAACAAAATGTTTATATACCTGTAGGGAAAAGAATTTACCATTTCCTCTATAACTTTTTCACATTTTTTTTAACTGTGCATGGGTATAAGTAAAATATCCTGTGTTATCGTCAGCTACTGAAAGAAGATCGTAATGCAGCGCCGCTCTAATAATGGCAAATGAGTACTGCCATTGGTTGGAGTGCCGAGAATTAGGGGGCTGAGCTTTGAACAGATATCATATGCTGAAGGTGTCTTGGTTCTTTGGGATACATTTCTCACTATGACTGACCCTAGAGTGAGATTTGTGAGTCTTATTTTCCACAATGTTATAAACATATATATTTTTTTAGTTTTATTTTGATCATTTATTCAATGTTCAAATTATCATTGCTGTGTAATTGCTACGGATGCACTTTATACTAGCATAAATACATGCACAATACACGTGAATATGGTAGAGATGTGTTATTTGAAGCCGGGCAAGGAGACCCATATGCAAATTTCTGCTGAGTATTTCACAGGTCTGCTGCAGTCCCCATGCTGGCCTCTGCAGGGATGGTGAGCTAGCTGTCTCTTTCGTCTGCTCCACTGGCATACGGGGAGTCCCCTCGGGCCTGAGTTTGGTATGCAAAAAAATCAATTCCTATTTGTAGTGTAATTGAATGATTAATTTCACCAACTTGTAGACATTATGGCGGTCATTACAACATTGGCGGTTAAAGTCGCTTACCGCCGTGCAGAAGACCGCCAACACACCGCCGCGGCTGCGGAATTCCGCCACAGCTATTATGACCCACATTTGGGAATCCGCCAAAATTCAGACACCCACAAAAATCCGCCACACCAAAGGTCAGTAATAAACTGGCGAAAACAAAACCTCCACCGTCAAACCAACAGAAATACGCCCACACTATCATGACACACAAATCCACGCAGCAGTCTTTCAACCGCGGTATTCCATTGGCGGTTCACAACTCCACGCTCAAAATACACCCACTCTTACAAAACACTACCACATTGGACAATTCGAAATACACACACCTGATACACGTACACACACCACTCCCACACACCCATTACAATATAAAACACACACCCACATCACCCACAAACCCCCAAGACCACAAATTCCAAAAGAAGGCCAGAGAGAGACACCACCAGCAAGAGCAACAGCATCGACATGCACACAACACCATCACCCACAGAACTTCCACGCACCTCACACAACACCCCACTACATATCAGCACACTTATCACCACACACATCACCTACACCACCCCATCACACGGCAAAGACACCCCAGGTTCTCCGAGGAGGAGCTCAGGGCCATGGTGGAGGAAATCATCCAGGTAGAGCCACAGCTATTCGGAGCACAGGTGCAGCACACCTCAATTGCAAGGAAGAAGGAGCTATGGCAAAGAATAGTGGACAGGGTCAACGCAGTGGGACAGCACCCAAGAAATCGGGAGGACATCAGTAAGAGGTGGAACGACGTACGGGGGAAGGTGCGTTCCGTGGTCTCAAGACACCACCAGGCAGTTCGGCGGACTGGCGGCAGACTCCCACCTCCTCTCCCACAACTAACAACATGGGAGGAGCAGGTCTTGGTGATTCTGCATCCTGAGGGCCTCGCAGGAGTAGCTGGAGGAATGGACTCTGGTAAGACAAATCTTAATTATAACATCCCCCACCCTACCTGCATGCTATCACATACCCCCACCCTCACCCTCACCCCCAGCACCCCAACTCCTCACATATGTCCCAACATCACAAACCACACATCCCAACACCAAGCCCTGCATGCAACAACAAGCATGGACACCCATCACTAAAGCATGCCCACTGCACATACCCATACAACCCCCTAAACCATCATCACACAAAGTCCCACACAGGAATGCAAGCACTGGGGTACACGGTCACCCATCCATTGCACACCATGACACACACAGATGTAATAACCATCCTTTTGTACCCCTGCAGGACCCCTACCCAACGTCACCAGACAGGAGGGTCCACACATGTCCACACCACCAACAGAAGAGGCCCACAGTGATGACAGCAGCTCTGTCCAACTGGATCTAGATGACCAGCCCGGCCCATTGGGGACCTCGGGAAAGTCAGTTCCCCTCACACTGGCACAGGCCACCACAGACCTTCCCCCCTCTGGAAACACCAGCACAGCACCCACCCAGCGGGCCCATACCTCCGTCCCCAGGACAAGTCAATCAGCTGTGTGTCTACCACTACAGGGAACCCAGGATAACCCACCACCCCAACAACAACAGGGTACCCTGGGGGCAGTGGCAGTGGGCACACGGTCCAGGGGACGGAGGCCCAGGAACACAGGGGAACTGTGAGGGCTGCTGTGCGACAGGGGCGGACAGGCCAAGGGAACCCACTCTCCACGAGGCCCTCTCCTCCATCATGGGAGCCTACCACCATTCCCAGGAGACAATGGCAACGGTACTGGCCAAGTTTCAGGAGACCCAGCGCCTGCAGGAGGAACAGTATTTGGGCTTCAGGGAGAAACTCAGAACCATCAGCTCCACCCTGGGCACCATCGTAGGGGTGCTGAAGGAAGTACTCAAAACCAGGAGGGACACTGTGGCACTACTAGGGGCCCCTGACACTAGCATGGACGATGAACTGCCCACCACCTCCGCCGGCGCTAGTGGACAGGACGCCTCGCCACAGGACCACCACACCAGCACCCCACCCCCTGCAGAGGGAGAACCACCCCGCAAACGGTCCCTGAGATCCAGGACAAAGACAGAGCACAATGCCAAGACCCCCCCCCAAGAAATGAGACCACCCTGATTGTCATCCTACTGTCCCACTTTGTCACCCTGTCCATACTTAAATTGCCCCAGCTCCACTTCCTATGCCCATTTGGGCAATGCACCTTTGAGACTAATAGACTGGACTCTACCATGGACATTCCTCTGCCATCAACCCTCACCATTTCACTACTTATGAGCAATAAAATAAACACACTTAAAGCACAAAACAATCTGGAGTCTCTCTGTGATTTCAAAATAGTGTATTATCAATTGCAGTGACAAAATGCCCTTTCAATTATAATGTCAACATACCTATGTCACACAACTCTAGTCCATGAGGAATCTAAGCAGATGTCACACAGTGGGACCCACATCTGTGAAATCGTAAGAATAAATGACAACTCAGTGACCATACACTGGGTGAAAACGACAGACAGTAGAGAGGTAGTAGTGTGATAGTACATGTAGTAGGCAGGTCTGTCCTCTTACCTGTGTCTCACTGGAAATATTGCTGTATCACTGAGTCCCTGTTGTTCATGTCTTCTTCCTCTGCATCCTCGTCTTCACTATCCACAGGCTCCACAGCTTCAACAACACCGCCATCTGGATCATCCTTCTGCAGAAAAGGCACCTGTCGTCGCAAAGCCAAGTTGTGAAGCATACAGCAGGCCACGATGATCTGGCACACCTTCTTTGGTGAGTAGAATAGGGATCCACCTGTCATATGGAGGCACCGGAACTTGGCCTTCAGGAGGCCGAAGGTCCAATCGATCACCCTCCTAGTTCGCCCATGGGCCTCATTGTAGCTTTCCAATGCCCTTGTCCTGGGATTCCTCACTGGGGTCAGTAGCCATGACAGGATGGGGTAACCAGAGTCACCTGCAAATGGTGAGGGACAACTGTTAGACACGCACTAACCTGGAGGGATATCCCCATACCCAGACAACCATTCCCACTGACTTGCCTCCAGGTGCTCACCTAATAGCCAGACACGGTGCCTCTGGAGTTGACCCATCACATAAGGGATGCTGCTATTCCGCAGGATGTAGGCATCATGCACTGAGCCAGGGAACTTCGCATTCACATGGGAGATGTACTGGTCTGCCAAACATACCATCTGTACATTCATAGAATGATAACTCTTCCGGTTTCTGTACACCTGTTCACTCCTGTGGGGGGGGGTCCAAAGCCAGATGGGTCCCATCAATGGCACCAATGATGTTGGGGATGTGTCCCAGGGCATAGAAATCACCTTTCACTGTAGGCAAATCCTCCAGCTGAGGGAAAACGATGTAGCTCCGCATGTGTTTCAGAAGGGCAGACAACACTCTAGACAATACGTTGGAAAACATAGGCTGGGACATCCCTGATGCTGTGGCCACTGTTGTTTGAAATGACCCACTTGCAAGGAAATGGAGCACTGACAGCACCTGCACTTGAGGGGGGATTCCTGTGGGATGGCGGATTTCTGACAACAGGTCTGGCTCCAACTGGGTGCACAGTTCCTGGATTGTGGCACGGTCAAGCCTGTATGTGATAATCATATGTCGCTCCTCCATTGTCGACAGGTCCACCAACAGTCTGTTCACCAGAAGATGCCGCCATCTCCTCACATGTCCCAGCGGACAGTGCCTATGAAGGACAACAGCGAGCACAGAATCAAACAACACAGAGGTACGTACCCACAGTTTACCCAGAACACAAATCATACACAAAAGGTGGCCTGTATGTGTGTTGAGTCTAGGCCTAGGTATGTGTGACGCAGTTGGAAATGAAGCCATGTGGGCCCCTGAAATGGCGGCTGCCTGACCTGTAAAGTGGGACAATGGGATGTGAGGTAACTGCGCTGGCGTTCTACACCGTCGCGGTAGGTGGTCAAAGACCGCAGCACAATGCTGCATTGGTTAACATTGTACCCTATGGGTCCCAGGAGCCAATGACGATGTACGCCGGCGGTGACGGTAGGCACTGCCGTGGACGTGAGCGCCATTTTCTATCTGTTCAATCACTCAATACCAGATCTTCGACAGGAGAGGACCGCCACTGCAAGTGCTGCTGTGACCTCAGTCTGGAAGAGACAATGGCTCGAGTGTCTGGGGAAAGGGCCCCTGCCTTCACATCGGAGGAGCTGGAGAAGCTTGTGAATGGGGTCCTTCCCAGTACACGCTACTCTACGGTCCTACAGACAAACAGGTAAGTACACAGGGAGCATGTTGTATGGGCTATGCCTGTGTGGAGAGGGCTGGATGTAAGAAGGAAGGGGGGAGAGTGCTGCGTGCATGAAAAACAGTGAATGCGTGTGCCATATGGCAAGGGTAGGGATGGGGGCCAATCACTTTGATGGTGCAGCTGGTAATAACTTCTCTTTTTCCCCTGTACATTTCATGTAGGTCAGTGCCCACCAGAAAAACGATATTTGGTGTGCCATCGCCAAGGACGTCTGGACCCTGGGGGACCTACACTGCAAGTGCTGCTGTGACCTTGGCCTGGAAGAGACAATGGCTGCTGCGTCTGGGGAAAGGGCCCCTGCCTTCACTGCTCAGGAGTTGGAGAAGCTCGTGGACGGGGTCCTCCCCCAGTACACGCTACTCTACGGTCCTCCAGACCAACAGGTAAGTACACAGGGAGCACGTTGTATGGCCTATGCTGAGTGGAGAGGGCTGGATGTCATTAGGAAGGGGGCAGAGTTCAGGGAACATGAAGGACTGTGAATGCAGTCCACAAGAGACGGGGCACCCACTGCCGGAAAAGATAGGAGGACATTCGCCGCTGGAGCAAGAAGACGGCGGAGGCTCAGCTGGGGATGGCCTCCCAACGTGGGAGGGGTGCCCATCGCACCATGACCCCCCTGATGTTCAGGATCCTGGCGGTGGCCTATCCGGAGTTGGATGGGTGCTTGAGGGCATCACAGCAGCCACAAGGTGGTGGGTTTACTCTCATTCTGGTGACTTTGCGCGCAGTGGAGGTATCTGGGTGGGGGAGGTGGGCTGTGGGTTTCCCTAGGCCAGGGCGAGTTCCGTAGGCAAGGCCCCTCCATAAGGCAAGCCATGTGGCACCCCACCCCATCTCTGTAGAGTGCCAAGTACACCTAGTCATGCCCCTGTGTCATCTATGTGTGCAGATGTTGTCCATAGCCTTGTAGGCCATTTCCCAGGAACTGCACAGTGGAGCCCAAGAGTGCGGCGTAGTGCAGGGGGCATCTGTGTCTGTCGTGTCAGCCAGCGGTAGCGGTAATGCATGCACTCAACATGTCTTTCTTCTGTCTTCCCCCCCTTTTTGTGGTCTCCCTGTTCTTGTGTGCATTAGCATCATCAGGCAAAGGAGCAGTGGCACAAGAGCATGCAGGAGCTGCATCCCACATGGCCCTGGAGGGCGAGACTACGGACTCAGAGTTCACCAGTGGGACGGAGGGCAAGGGGAGCTCCACGGGGGGGACAGGAGCTGACACCAGTGACACGGACTCGTCCTCTGATGGGAGCTCCCTTGTGGTGGTGGCAACATCTGTGCCCCCGCATCTACAGGTACTGCTGCCACCCCCCCTACCAGCACCGCCCTCCCCTCAGCCCCTCAGCCTTTTCCCAGTGCCCGCTCACCCAGGAGGGTGGACATCACCTTTGTCCCAGGCACCTCAGGCCCTGCCCCAGTCACCCCTGCTGCCCTCAGTGAGGAGGCCATTGACCTCCTCAGGTTCCTCACTGTTGGGCAGTTTACCATTTTGAATGCCATCCAGGGTGTAGAGGGGCAGTTGCAACAAACCAATGCATTCCTGGAGGGCATTCATTCTGGTCAGCGAGCTTTTCAGACTCTGGCATCAGCGCTGATGGCAGCCATTGTCCCCGTCTCTAGCCTCCCCCCTCCAACTTCCTCCACCCAGACCCAATCCTCTGTACCTCAGCCTATCCCAAGCACACCTACAGACCAACATGCACACACGTCAACACACAAGGGAAGCGCAGGCAACCATAAGCACCACACATCCCACAGGCACTCACGCAAGCATCAGACACATGCAGACACAACAACATCCACTGCCTCCACTGTGTCCCCCTCCTCGTCTCCCTCCTCCCTCCCAGTCTCGTCTACACTCACACCTGCACCTCTACTTCTAGAGCCACTACGTCCCTCTCCAGCACACCCACCAGCACACCCCGCTCACGTGCAGTCACCACCCCACTACCGTTCACACGTCCCCTGTGTCCTCTCCCAGTGTGTCTGTGACACCCCCTCCCAAGATACACAAACGCAGACACACACCCACCCAACAGCCATCCACCTCACGACAGCCTCCAGCGCATGCACCTTCACCCAAAGTCACCAAACGTACACCTCCCACAACCACCACCTCTTCCTCCACTCCCAAACCCCCTTCAGCTACCCGTCCCAGTGTGTCCCAAAACCTTTCCTGTCCAACCTTGACCTCTTTCCCACACCTCCCCCACCCCGTCCGTCTCATAGGTCCCGAACTAGCACCTCAGCCACAATATCTCCGGCACCAGTGGTGCCTGTAGTCACCGGAATCTGGAGTGCACCGGCCACCAGGGCAGCCAGTGTGGCACGGAGCCACAGCACAGACAGTCCCCTACCTGTGAAGCATCAGAAGTTGGCCAGTGCCCGGCAGGAGAGGGGGAAGACTCCAGCCACCAAAGCCGCACTCAGGGGTCCCGGTGGGAGTGTGGAGTCAGCTGTGAAACCTTCCAAGGTGGGAAAGTGCTACAAGAAACCCGGCAAGTCTGGGAAGAGGAGCACAGCGGAGAAGACCGCCATCATCCCCGATGCCCAGGAGCCCACCTCCAGCACAATCCCAGCTGCCCAGGACAGGACCGCCAGCACTAGCCCAGCTGCCCAGGAGGCCACCGCCAGCACCAGTCCAGCTGCCCAGGAGGCCCCCACCAGCACAAGCCCAGCTGCCCAGGAGGCCACCGCCAGCACCAGCCCAGCTGCCCAGGAGGCCCCCACCAGCACCAGCCCAGCTGCCCAGGAGGCCACCGCCAGCACTAGCCCGCTGGGCCTTGAAGTATCACCAGCAAAAGCCCCGCTGGGCCATGAAGGACCGCCAGAAAAAGCCCGCTAGACCATGAAGGACCGCCAGCACTAGCCCCGCTGGGCCATGAAGGTCCGCCAGCAAAAGCCCCGCTGGGCCATGAAGGACCGCCAGCAAAAGTCCCACTGGACCATGAAGGACCGCCAGCAAAAGCCCCGCTAGGCCATGAAGGACCGCCAGCAGCTGAGACCCTGCAATGGAGACCGCCATCTCAAGCACTGCTGCACAGGGCACTGCCATCGCAAGCACAGCTGAACAGGGCATCCGCCATCTCAAGCACCGCTGAACAGGGCACCGCCATCTCAAGCACCGCTGAACAGGGCACCGCCATCTCAAGCACCGCTGCACAGGGCACCGCCGTTTCAAGCACCGCTGCACAGGGCACCGCCATCTCAAGCACCGCTGAACAGGGCACCGCCATCTCAAGCACCGCTGGCCCACGAGCGGCAAGGGCGCAACTGAGTCCGTCACAGGGTCAATGATGCACTCTGGGCACCAAGCCCCCTCCAGAACCAGTGGAGAAAAGCATCCACTACCCCAATCCTAGGCAGGATGAAGCACTCTGGGCAGCAAGCCCCCTCCAGAACCAGTGGAGAAAAGCATCCACTACCCCAACCCTTTGCAGGATGAAGCACTCTGGGCACCAAGCCCCCTCCAGAAACAGTGGAGAGAAGCATCCACTACCCCAGTCCTTGGCAGGATGAAGCACTCTGGGCACCATGCCCCCTCCAGACCCAGTGGAGACTGACATCCACTTGTGAGACTGTGGCTTTGCACTCCCCAGGATATGGCAGTGGGCAAACCACCCACTGTAGAGACTTGAGAGACTGTGGCTTTGCACTCCCCAGGATAAAGCAGTGGGCAAACCACCCACTGTAGAGACTTGAGAGATTGTGGCTTTGCACTCCCAAGGATAAAGCAGTGGGCAACCCACCCACTGTAGAGACTTGAGAGACTGTGGCTTTGCACTCCCCAGGACTGAACAGTGGGCAACCCACCCACTGTAGAGACTTGAGAGACTGTGGCTTTGCACTCCCCAGGATTGAACAGTGGGCAACCCACCCACTGTAGAGACTTGAGAGACTGTGGCTTTGCACTCCCCAGGATTGAACAGTGGGCAACCCACCCACTGTAGAGACTTGGGAGACTGTGGCTTTGCACTCCCCAGGATATGGCAGTGGGCAAACCACCCACTGTAGAGACTTGAGAGACTGTGGCTTTGCACTCCCCAGGATAAGGCAGTGGGCAAACCACCCACTGTAGAGACTTGAGAGATTGTGGCTTTGCACTCCCCAGGATAAAGCAGTGGGCAACCCACCCACTGTAGAGACTTGAGAGACTGTGGCTTTGCACTCCCCAGGATTGAACAGTGGGCAACCCACCCACTGTAGAGACTTGAGAGACTGTGGCTTTGCACTCCCCAGGATTGAACAGTGGGCAACCCACCCACTGTAGAGACTTAAGAGACTGTGGCTTTGCACTCCCCAGGATTGAACAGTGGGCATTTGGCCCCCTCGTGGATTTGGCATCCTGCACTCAAGCAGCTGAGGTCCCCCCCCTTCCAGCCCCCTGAGGTGCCTGTTTAGTTGCTCTCTGATGCCCCTGCAGTGTTCTCTCCGTCATGGTCGGGGATCTTGTGTGGGCCTCGCCCATACCGTGTGGTCCCAGTGTTCCACAGACTTTCTTAGTGCACTACCTGGACTACTATGCTTGGTATCTATTATGTACATGGTGCATATATATTTTTCTGCCTACTTGCTTTTAATATATTGCAATGGTTACACTAATTTTCTATTGTCTTTGCATTCTTCCGGGGGGTTTGGGGGTGTAACTGTGATGTATTGATATGCATTAATGTGTGTGTTGTGGTGGGTGAGGGTGGGGGTGTTGCGTTTGTGTGTCCCTGTTTTTTGCCTCCCCCTCCCCTGTGTCGTAGGTGCAGTACTAACTGTGGTCTTCACCGCTGGCGTTCGTGCTCCTGGTAGAGGAGCAGGAAGACTATTGCAGGGAGGATTTGGAGTTCCGGGTCCATGGCGTCCTCATTCCTCGTGGGGTGTGTAGAGGTGAGCGTTTTCCCTTCGGGATTCCTGTTTCTGCCGTGTTTTTATCCGTGTGAATCCACCCCGGAAAAGGTGGCGGAATGGCCTGTCATAATAGTGTGGGCGGTACATTGTCTTCCGCCTGTCTGTTGGCGGTGACCGCCGCGCTGTTTGATTGTACCGCCGTGGCGGTCGGAGTGTTAAAGTCGCTGTCTTTTTTTACGGTTCCCACAACGGTCGTAATTGCAAATTTTTTACCGCCGGCCTGTTGGCGGTCTTACCGCCGCTTTAACACCGACCGCCAGGGTTGTAATTACCACCTATGTATTACCAGTCGCCCAAGAATGCAGTGAAGTTAGGGACCACCCAACCTTACTTGTTTAGGAAAGGCCTGGTCATTGAAAGGCCAATGTACCAGAAGAAAACGTAACTGACAGTATTGCACTCCAAAGCTGTCTATTGTAAGACCTGAACACAAGCGTCATGCCTTGAATGAAGTATAATTATGACACTTCGTAGAGAGACCTTATTTTGTTTTCAAAATGATAGTGGGTCTAGTCAGAAGTATTTCTGTTTTCAAGGCTAGCATGTCAGCCATATATATTGCTTGGAAATTGGGCATGAAAATGTACCAATTCCTTTATTCACTTTTGGAATGACTACTTTGCCTACTCTTGTCCCAAAAGGAATTTGGTATAATACAAAGTGAACCACAATTGGAAATTTCATTGATTAAAGTTTCCATAAGTTAATAGTACACATTTCTTTCTTGGTCTCCTCAGTATTTTTGCTTTTGTGGGTCTGGGTTTGCTGGCCCATTTGGACCTTGATCACTGTAAAACTGATATTTCCCAGAGCATGTGAGTAGTATAAGAGGATACCTTCCATCAAGCTCTTGACATGTACCACGCCCCGTGGTGACATAGGCAATGACGTTGGTGCCCAGCCCCGTGCTGACGTAGGCCCTGACATAGGTGTAGGTGTGTCATGTGGGTTGTGACATCATGGGGTCACGTGTTAATCATGTGCCAGGGTCCTAGCCCCTGTGCTATGTCTATGGGCTGTGAAAAATTAGGGCCCTGCTGGTGTGCCACCTGTTTCAGAGCCGAAGAGGACAGGTCTGGACATCTCAGACATTCAGGACCAAGTGGCTGCTTGGGGGCCTCCTCAGAGGGTGGAGCATTGGAAATGTAATGCCAAACCTCCACACTGCTACCTTATCCAAAAAGAGGGGCTGGGCAAATATTGCTTGTGTTAGAGCCAGCCAATCAATTTAGAAATGCAAGCGTAAAACAGATGTAGCACTAAGAGTTCACAGACATGGGTTCAAAGGTGCTCAGCATATGTCAAAGTATAAAGTGACTAGGCAATTTAAAAACGTTTTGAAATAAATAGAAGACAAGCAATGCAAGCATAAAATAGATGTAGCCCTAAGAGTTCCCAGACATGGTTTCAAAGGTGCTCAACACGTGTCAAAGTATGGAGTGACAAGGCAATTAAACAATGTTTTGAAATAGAAAGAAGACAAGCAATGCCCCCCCTAAAACAGATGTCTATTACTAAGCCCAACCCTCCACAAAACCTATGCATAATTAGCACAATGAGGGCCATCGAAAAACACCCCCACATTCACAGGGCTCTTTTTCTGAGCTACATATTTGAAGTGTGCGGTGAGCCTGGGCTTCCAGAACCCCTCAAGGACAAAAATATGTAGGACAAAGCACAGACTGGTGGTGTTACCACTCTTCTACTTAAGGTCTGTAACTATGTGGTGTTTCTATATGTTTTATTATCGTTTAACATAGATGTTATTCCGTGCCTTTCTTAGCTATACCTAGCAGAGCAAAATGCATGTGTTTTTGTACAGGTTATTTGGAGACATACATTTATATGGTGTTGAAACCGGTGTTTAATGTATAGAGGGGTACAGTATATTTAAAGGTGCCAAAACATGGGGTTGTGGTAAAAATAGAAGTGTCTAACTTTATAGACCAATATACATGTTGATTAAATGTTTTCTAATATTGTAATCCATGGCTATGTAGGTTAGGCCCGTAATTTTTTTTTATTACTCTGATGTTTTTTAAAAAGGTTGATCAGACCATGTATGCTTTTAAAAGTTTATTAGCAGTGTCTGCTTTAGGGCTGGTGATGCTGTGGATTGGGTAGCGATGGCCACACTGGGTAGTTATGTTTAGCAATAACTTGTGAAACTAACAATGTAAAAACACATACTAAAAATTGTCTTTAAGATGCATCTACAATGTTAAGATACAGGCTGTAATTAATGTTCTTGCATGCGTTTTGCATGGAGGTTGCTTTGACTCACCATAAAGTAGGGTAGAGTTTAATACGTCTGTTGCAAAGAACAGAACTATATTTCATATGGATAGTTGCCAGGAAAGGTAAGGTGTGGCTTTAAAAGTGATTTAAAATAAAATGAGTGTATGTGAAAGGAGGACTATAACTATGTGGTGTTTGTATGTGATTTATTGTCATTTAACATGGATGTTATCCTATGCCTTTTTAGCTATACCTAGCAGAGCAAAATGCATGTGTTCTTGTATACATTATTTTGAGACATACATTTATTTGGTATTAAAACCGGTGTTTAAAGTATAGAGGGGTACAGTATTTTTAAAGGCAAAAACGTGGGGTTGTGGTAAAAATAGAAGTGTCTAAATTTATAGACCAATATGCATGATGATTAAATGTTTTCTTAATCCATGGCTATGTAGGTTAGGCCCGTAAATGTTTATTAATCTTATGTTTTTTAAAAAGGTTTATCAGACAATGCATACTTTTAAAAGGTTATTAGCAGTGTCTGCTTTAGAGCTGGTGATGCTGTGGATTGGGTGGTGACGGCAGCACTGGGTAGTTATGTTTAGCAATAACTTGTGAAACTATCAATGTAAAAACACATACTGAAAATTGTCTTTAGGATGCATCTACAATGTTAAGATACAGCCTGTAATTAATGTTCTTGCATGAGTGATACATAGAGGTTGCTTTGACTCACAGTAAAGTAGGGTAGAATTTAATACATCTGTTTCAAAGAACAGAACTATATTTCATATGGATAGCTGCCAAGATAGGTAAAGTGTACCTTTAAAAGCGTTTTAAAATAATACGAATGTATGTGAAAGGAGGACTATAACTCTGTGGTGTTTGTATGTGTTGTATTGTCATTTAATATAGATGTTATTCCATGTCTTTTTAGCTATACCTAGCAGAGCAAAATGCGTGTGTTTTTGTACAGGTTATTTGGAGACATACATTTATATGGTGTTGAAACCGGTGTTTAATGTATAGAGGGGTACAGTATTTTTGAAGGTGCAAAAACGTGGGGTTGTTGTAAAAATAGAAGTGTCTAAATTTACAGACCCATATACATGATGATTAAATGTTTTCTAATATTGTAATCCATGGCTATGTAGTTTAGGCCCGTATATTTTTATTACTCTGACGTTTTAAATTGTTTTGTGTTTTATATTTTCAATAATTATTGTAATCTTATGGTATTATAAGGAATGCGAATGATGTAGTAATGTGTGTAAAAATGCTGTGAACGTTCTGGAACCTGTTCCTTAGAGCTTATGATATACACCAGCACCAACATGTGGTCTTTTTTGATAAACATCTCGGGGTACTTGAGAAATGTAAACATTAGGGCCCATAATGATACTTTTTTTGTGCCGCATTTGCGCTGCTTTTTGATGCAAAAACGGCGCAAACGTACAAAATACTATTGTATTTTGCAAGTTTGCGCCGTTTTTGCGTAAAAAAATGACGCAAATGCGGCACTAAAAAAGTATAAATATGGGCTTAGGTTTTTTATGGCTTGTACTTTTGAGAACCTATTTATGGATTGCAAGGATACTTAACAGCTAACATCATGAGCGAGAATGCTTAAAATGAATTTTATTTTTAAATGTATATGTAAAAAAAATTGACTGTGACATGTGTACTGGTATATACCTCTAAAAGTGTGCGTATACTGTAATAATTAATAAGGCTTACAGTAGTGAGGATAGGTAACGCTTCAACTAATATTTATTTGCATGGCTACCTTGCAATTATGAATGTTGCATAAAAAAAGAATTAGGGGCTAAAAGTCCTCTCTGTCTCATCTGTACGTAGGATCCCCAAGAGCCAACTCTGTCCCCAGAGGAAATGGAGGCCTTGCATAAATGTATAGGTATCTAGAGATTTATATATCAGAGATCCGTGTCATCAGGCATCCTAAACAAAGCTGTCTTGATTGTTATTTTTTCATTTTACCATTAATGGCATCCTATGTGTTTGGGCGCTTTTACAGGTTAAGATGCGGAACTACAGCTCGCGGTTGGTGCTCTGCAACAAATCCTCCAGACTCAAGATGGTCCAAGCACAATGTCTCAGGATGCAGCTTTTGCAGGTAAATAAAAGGAGTCTTTATGTAAACACTGTGAAAACCTAAAAAGCCCCCATAAAAACAACATAGAAGGAACCCTCAGAGATTTAGTATATTCTGTATATTATACATTTTATTTGTATCCCCTGATTTGTAGTAAGTACCTTGGGTACTTACACCTTACACCAGGTCTAGTTATCCCTTATTAGTGAAATGTAGTAGTGTTCTAGCAGCTTAGACTGATAGAGGTAGCTATAGCAGAGCAACTTAGGCTGAACTAGGAGACATGCAAAGCTCCTGCAATATCACTTATAGTTACACAGTACTTATACACAATAAAAGACAATACTCAGTGTTACCAAAAATAAAGGTACTTTATTTCAGTGACACAAGGCCAAAAATATCTTAGAGGCAATACTCCTTCTGGAGGTAAGTATTATACATAATATATACACTAGACACCAAAATAAGGTAAGTAATTAGACATAGGATAGTGCAAACAATAGGAAATGCTATAGCGCCCCCATAAAACCAACATAGAAGGAACCCTCAGAGATTTAGTATAGTCTGTATTTTATATTATAAATGTAACTTTTTTTTTTATCCCCTGATTTGTAGTAGGTACCTTGGGTACTTACACCTTACACCAGGTCTAGTTATCCCTTATTAGTGAAATTTAGTCGCGTTCTAGCAGCTTAGACTGATAGAGGTAGCTATAGAAGAGCAACTTAGGCTGAACTAGGAGACATGCAAAGCTCCTGCAATACCATTTATAGTTACACAGTACTTATACACAAGTAAAAACATTACTCAGTGTTACCAAAAATAAAGGTAGTTTATTTGGGTGACACAAAGCCAAAAATTTCTTAGAGGCAATACTCCTTCTGGAGGTAAGTATTATACACAATATATGCACTAGACACCAAAATAAGGTAAGTAATTAGACATAGGATAGTGCAAACAATAGGAAATGCTATGGAATGCATGGGAGAAAATAGGTCTAGGGGCAACACAAACCATATTCTAAGAAAGTGGAATGCGAACCACGAATTCCCCCTAGACAAGTGTAGTTTAGAGAATCGCTGAAAGAGTAAGAATAGAGTAAAGGTAAGTAAATCACCCCACTCCAGAGCCCAGGAAAGTAGGAGTAAAGTACTGCACATTTCCTTAGGACACACTACAAGTCATGATTAGAGTTACTGCGAGAACCAAGCAAGACTGCAAACAACAAATGGTGGATTCCTGGACCTGAAGACCCTCAAAGGAAGGAGACCAAGTCCAGAAGCCGGAAGAAGTTCCAATAACGACAGGAGCGCCTGCAAACCCAGAACAGGGTGCAAAAGAAGAGCCCCCGGTTGGGCGAAGTCTGCAGAAATGCATTCAAGGAAGATGTCAGCGGGGTCCTGCATGATGCAATTGATGTCTCATGGAGAGAAGTTGGAGGCAGGCGAGTTTTGGTGCTGGATTCGTCCAACAAGCCTTGGTTCTGGCAAAGTCGCGTTTTGCATCAAAGTGGTGCTGTCTGGATCCAGGAGGGACCTGGGGACCTCAACTCCTGTGTGAGGAGGAAGAGGGGGCTCTCAGCACTTCAGAGAGACCTCAGAAAATCAGATAGCATCCACAGGAGTCCCAGGACATGGGGACAAAGGAGGTGCAAAATGCAGTTGGTGCAGCACCACAAAGGAAGGTCCCACTCCGTCAGAGAACAACTCAGCGAGTTGAGCCTCACAGGAGAGAGTGCTGGGGACCTGGGCCAGGCTGTGCATGAAGGAATTTTGCAAATAGTGCACCTAGGCCTCAGGAGGTGAAGAAGCCCCGGTGCACAGGGGTACTGTCGTACTCGGGGAAGGCAAGGACTTACCTCCTCCCAATTGGGACAGCAGGACCTCAGGACAGTCTGTGTCGAAGGGGTCTACCGCCTGTGTTCCAAGGAGCATGCTCAGCGCCAGGAGAGGAGTCCAAGAGAACTGGTTGTCGACTTAGAAGGTGCCTGTGTGAGCAGGGAAGTGACTCTGTCACTCCACAGGAGATTTCTTCGGTCCTTCTGGTGCAGGGTGAAGACAGGGAGTCCCCAGAGTGTGCACACCATGGCACCTGTTGCAGTTGCTGGCTGGAGCTGGAGCTGAAGTTGCAGAGGAAAAGTAGCCCTTCTGGATACTTTTTTGCTATTACAGCAGTTCCTAGAGCAGTCTGCGGTCGATCCGAGGTCAGAGGATGAAGTAATAGTTGCAGAGGATTCTTCCTGGAAATTTGCAACTAGAATCTGAAAAGAAACCCAGAGGAGAGACTCTAAATAGCCCTGAGAGGGGGATTGGCTACCTTATCAGGTATAGACCTATCAGGAGGGGTCTCTAATGTCACCTGCTGGCACTGGCCACTCAGAGGCCTCCAGAGTGTCCCCACACCTTGGAAAACAAGATGGTTGAAGTCTGGGACACACTGGTGGAGCTCTGGGTACCAGCACCGGGGGTGGTGATGGACAGGGGAATGGTCACTCCCCTTTCCTTTGTCCAGTTTCATGCCAGAGCAGGGACTTGGGGTCCCTGAACTAGTGTAGACTGGCTTATGCAAGGAGGGCACCATCTGTGCCCTTCAAAGCATTTCTGGAGGCAAGGGGAGGCTAACCCTCCCCAGCATGATACACCTATTTCTAAAGGGAGAGGGTGTAACACCCTTCTCCCAAAGGAAATGCTTTGTTCTTCTTTCTTGGGACTGAGCTGCTCAGACCCCAGGAAGACAGAACCCTGTCTGTGAGGTGGCTGCAACTGTAGCCGCAGTGCAAGCATCAGAGAGCTGGTTTGGCAGACCAGGTGGTCCATGGTGGAGCCCCCAGGATGCATGGAATTAGCTCCCCAATACCAAATTCGGAATGGGGGGACAATTTAATGATCTTAGACACCTTACATGGCCATATTGGGAGTTACCATTGTGAAGCTACATATAGCTATTGACCTATATGTAGTGCACACGTGTAATGGCGTCCCAGCACTCACAAAGTCCCAGGAATTGGCCCTGAACTATATGGGGGCACCTTTGCTAGTGCAAGGGTGCTCTCACACCTAGTATCTTTGCACCTAACCTTCAGTAAGTGAAGGTTAGTCATATAGGTGACTTATAATTTACTTAAGTGCAGTGAAAATAGCTGTGAAATAGTGTGTGCATTATTTCACGAAGGCTGCAATGGCAGGCCTCTGGAAGGGTTAGTCTGAGCTCCTTATGGGTGGCAAAAGAAATTCTGCAGCCCATAAGAATCTCCTGGAACCACTATGCCCTGAGTACCTAGGTACCACAAACTAGGGACTTATAAGTGGGGGGGGTCCAGTGTGCCAATTGAAATTGGTAAATAAAGTCAGTAGTCTATAGTGACAAATTTAAAAGCAGAGAGAGCATATGCAATGAGGTTCTGGTTAGCAAAGCCTCGGTAACACAGTCAAGCTGTACTGACAACACACACATTAGGCCATAAATTATGAGCACTGGGGTCCTGCCCAGCAGGATTCCAGTGGGACAGGCAAAAACACACTGCCATACAGGTACAATTGGGGGTAACATGCCAAGAAAATTGGTACTTTCCTAACCAGACCCAGCTACTGTGCAAGCGACTCCTGTGGTAACGACCCAGAATGTGGTAGGGGGCATTATAAAGACGGTCCGCAAAAGGAAATCTCCAGCATCTAAGGAAGGTCCACCTATAAAGAAAGGCCCTTCACCTCAGAACACATCAGGTGAGTTTTTAGAAACTGAAGAGTCAGATGAATTCAATCCTTAGTTTGTCTCAAATCTCTTTCACCCCAAGATATAGCAGCTATAGCAACACCTAATATGTATTTTGTTATATTTACATTGTAGAATCAGCACAAAATGGGAGAGTCGTCCATCAGACTACAGGACTGCATCTTTTTTAAAGGTAAACAACGTGACCCTTCAAAACCCCATGGCACCAGCTGCGTCTGTGAACACCGCAGGACCCCAGTGCATCAGCTCTACAGACAGCGGTCATGGCCTAGGTACATCCCTTAACTACACCGCATCAAGAGTAATAAAGGCTATGCCCAATACCGTGAACACTTCTACAGTAACTATCTGTGTACAAGGGTTTGGACAATGTGACAGTGCAACGCTTACAGCCACAGACACACACCACCCTGTACTTTGTAGAACCTCTGGTTGGTACCCTAACCAGTGCAATAAGCCTAAAATAAATTGGTTGTCCTTGAAGAACCATAAAAAGAAGCTGCAGACCCCTGAGCAACAAGCCTTGCCTTTAGACCTGTCTTTTAAAAATGTTGTTAAGGCTCAGACTGTTCCACATAGCCCACCATGTTCTAAATGTTCAACGCTTGTGGAGCCTAATATAGTCGGGTCTGTCAACAACCGAGTACTGGCAACCTGTATAACTAGCCCTCCCCGTTTACATGACACGCATTGAAACAGATAGCCCCAGAGAGGATCCATATTCTGGGTGCATAGGACTTCTAAAGACACTAGCTGGTCTGGTAGAGAGTTCTGAAGCCACAGCAATGCCCTGTGCCCCTTCTAATGCACTCCCAGACGGGTTGCAATCACTAGGGTCTAAATCACCCAGCCACAGCACTTCATATGCATCAGATGCCTTAAGTTATTGTGACCAACATTTAACTTCCCCATTTCTGATGTCACTAATTACACCCCCTGGAGCATACGACCCCACCAGCCCGACACCAAGTGCCTGCGTGCAATGGTCTTCACCATCCTCCTCAATATACCTTTATAGCAGAACAGGATGCAGCGGTTCCCAAAATTAGAGTTTTTGGATCGCCATCTAGTGATTATCAGGCCTCCCAAGCACCGGGGTGTTCACACTGGGACCCTCTTCTTTTGACCAGTCCCAATCCACCCGTTGAAAAAGGGTTCATTGCAGGTAAGAATGATCAGACCCCCAGGGCGGTTATGGGTAATATACAGCAAACAGCTAAGGTCACACGTAGCAGAACAAAATGTTGCACCCTGACCCCCAACAGGGTTTTGGAAACATACCTGAAAGAAATATAACAGGCCACTAGGAAACTAAAATCACACCTGAAGCTCAAGACCTAAGGAGTGCCGTATCTGCTTTATGTAAAAAGGGTGTCCATAGGTCTAAATATAAAATGAAGACCCAGGATTTACTCAGTAAAGCTCTTTGTGTTTTACGAGCACTCAAAAACTAAAATCTGCAAGAGCTAACCCCCAACTGTTTAAAACTCTTAAAAGCAGCACCCTCAGCACCTAAAACACTCCCCATAAAACCCCAAATTTAAAGTTAGTAGAGAATATCGGTATTTTCAGGGCCTCAAGGGGTAAAGTACAGCACCTGCTCAACCCAAAATATCCTGAAGGATCCCCGTCCATATTAGGTGAAATGGCAAGGACATCGCCTGTAAACACACCAACTATTGCTCAAATAGGCTGTGGTCTGTTGCCTAAAAACAGCTGGGCTTGTAAGAAACAGAAGTGGGCTAGTAGTGCTAGAAACCGTTAATTTTTAACAAGAAAATTAAAGAAAGCCAGACTAAGCATTACAATGAGGCATAAAAAATACCCCAACAACAAACCGTAGTCAACTACCGCTGAATGATACCGCAGCAAGCCCTCCAGCCTGCAAAGGTCCTCAAGCTGAGGATTCAGAACTGGTGTTTTTGGAAAGTGTAAGTAGGTACAGTCGTACTGTAGAGAGGTTTAACGCTACAGAGCACTATGAGGAGTTTAGGTTAGTTAACCTAGACCGTCTAAACTCCTCCCATCAGAGTGTTATAGCTCTACACCACACAGTACAAACGATCATAGAATGATTGTTACACAATGTGGGGCCTAACGATTTCTTCCAGCTGTGTTTTCAGGGGCAGGGTCTCAACAGTCCTCTGTTCACCAGACGGTTGTCTCGAGATGTGTTTGATGCTGTGACATTTCTAGAAAACCTGTCTAAGCTTTTACAGAGCACGGCTGAATTACTGGCGTACGGGACGTTTAAAATCATCGTACACATCAGCCTCACACAGTGAGTCCATAAATTAGACTGTCTGGCTTGCGGGCCCTACAAGGTTGATGACCACAATTGTAAAGGTATGCACTTCTCAGGTGTAAAGCATATATATAGCCGGAATAGCACACAAGTGTTACATGCTGGAAGGCTTCCACCACAAAAAAACGGAAGACTATATCGTATTTGATATAGAGTGTACGCAGGAGACGGGTATGCACCAGTCTAACTACATTTACGCCCATCATCTAACAGGTGATGAAAACTGGGAGTTTGAAGCCCGGTCATGCGTGAACGATTTCCTCAACGCATTCATGCAACCGAAATAATATGAGTATACAATTCTGGCTCACAACTCGAAAGTGTATGACTTGTTCTTTATTCTCTGGCACCTGATTCGTGAAAAGCTGGCCGTGAAGGGTTTCAAACTGAAGCTTGTGCCTTTTCAAATTAGGTTCATAGACACCTTGAATTTTATGCCCAGGAAGTTGAGCAAGTTGCCAAAAGCCTTTGGTTTTGATGGATGTAAAGGTTATTTCCCTCAATTTTTTAACGCATGGGCTTATCAAAATTACAGCAGTCCTATGCCACTGCCCGACAGTTAAGGCGTCAAGTACATGATGCTGTTTGAAAAAGAAAGCTTTCTACAGTGGTACAATGAAAATCTTGAAAATCGGTTTAATTTTCAAACAGAGTTGAAATATTACTGTCAGGCGGATGTCATGATCTTGCGTGCAACCTTTTCAGAGACGTTGTGGTAGTGGTAACAAGATGAGTCAGGATTATCAAAACCAAATCCTGTAAGAGGAAAGAAATCGTGGAATACCGAGACCCATTTAAGAACATTACGTGGCTTCCATGTGCATGTCTATTTATCAGAACATGTTTTTAAAACCTGAAACTATAGCTCTAGTACTTCCTGACCTCTATAACGGTAAACAGAAATGTTACGCAACCCCGTCTATTCAGTGACTCATGTATGTCTCAGAGAAAGAGAACATCTCCACTCAACATGCGCTGCAGGGCAGCGAATACCGCTTGGGCCACTACTGCCAAGACGGTTATACATTGATTAACGGGGTACCAATTGCCTTTGAGTTCAGTGGTTGCTTTTATCACGGGTGTCCGTGTTGTTACAAACCCCATGGGTTTAATAGACTGCAGGGCACCATGTTTGAACATCTGCATTGTCGTACTCTGGCAAAGTCGCAGTATATTGAAAACAGCAGCTCTGTTCTGATAACCCTCTGGGAACACGAGTGGTTAGACAAGCTAGCAAAAGATGCGGAACTCAGCGCTTTCATTAAGAGCCGGCAGGCACCAGCACTGTTGGAACCCTGCAATGCCTTATTCGGCGGTCGTACAAACGCCATACAGCTGTCTTGGGTGAATGGTGAGAAAATCCACTACTGCCACTTCACCAGTCTCTATCCATTTATGAACAAGGTGAAATTGTACCCGGTGGGGCATCCTAGGATCATAGATAGGAACCTTAAGTCCCTAGGCAAGTACTTTGGTCTTGTTAAGTGTCAAATCCACCCTGAGTACATACTCAAATACACCTCCTCCGGACGCAAGACCTATGGTTACAAAACCTCTAACAACAAGGTTTGCATGAAAAGTTAAAGGTATCACGTCAGAATAGGGTTAAAATAAATTTTGACAGTCTGAAGGGTCTGGTGCACGAGTACTAGTCATAGAGCGATCACGAAAATAACAAAGCGTTAGTTGTAAATCACCCTAGCATAGTCAGGTCTCAACCATAGGTGCTGCTTTTTTAAATATTTGAATATCGTTTTTGTATAAATGTTATGCTCAGGAAACTCAGCTAAACTCTCAAACACCACAACCTTGTCTACATACAGAAATAGGACCGCCCAATGTGTACCACCTTTGTAATGCGGGTAAAGATTAGGGTGCGGGGTCTTTCTGGGCCTATCTTCCCCTGTAGCACATTGCTAGGAAATACACCTAAAAAGTATTTCTTAGCGAATTTATGAATGCTTAAGAAGTCACGTATCTGCACTGTGTCCATTTTACAATCTTTTAATGATAGTCAAACATAATCTGTTGGGAATGATTGACTTGAATGATGCTGTTGAATATACAGAATACAATCATGTTCACGTTGGTAGCCAGCGCCTGTCTAAAGCGTATTTCAGCTTTTAGATTTCCGTTTTTGATCAAGTTGTAGTGGTCACCGTCTTCCATATCAGGAGTCATATTAAATGCAAACAACGTGTAGCCGACCTCATACCCATCTCTTGAAACAACGACTCCTGAGTCACGCAGATGTTTCTCCGTTATTGAGACCAACCCGAGGTATTCCCTGACAAAATTGTATGATCCAAAACTCGGGGTGAACGGTTTTGGGGGGATAACAGCCCCCTCATGGACCAAAGCGGTGTAGTTGATGTCGTAGTACTTGAAGTTGAAAGGGTCAGAGGTATAGAGCTCACTTAAAGCTATATTGTCCACAAACCCTATGATGAAGACTTTCGGGAGTTGCCCCGAGAATAGATTTTGCTGCTGCAATAATCTAGTACCGGCGGGGATGTTGAATATCTTCAGAGCCACTCTTTCAATGGTGTACTTGGCGTTCGATAGTTGTAAAGCTTCGGCGTGGGCCAGTCTTATTTTCGGTGACACTTTCACTCTCTTTACAAACAGGATCGTAGACAATATAACCAGTTTATACTTCTCCGTATTGCCGCTGATAAGACAGAACATGTCCTTGTTGCTGTTCAGTTTGATCTTAAGATCTATACCGTTGAGGAATAGCTTATCTTGGAAGAAAAGGTCTGAATGTATGTGCCCCAGGAGGTCAAACTGTCTACTGCTAGCGGCGAAGCTGGCTCTTTTTTTAAAAACTATTGTTGCCACCGTCCAATGCTGTGTCCTCAAAATTTGCTTAAGTATCTTTATAGAAGAGCCCCGCAGGAAGCTGTGTGTCCAGGGTTTTGCAACTTTAATTCAGAACACTCTCTATGTAGGCCCTGTAGGAGTACATGTTATCATTTTGCGTGACGAGTCGATCACACAGGTTAATGTCCACTTGATTAAACATGATTGCGATGGGGTAGGCGATCGGAGTCACTTTAGCATCTGCCTTGATGTTGGTGCGGTTTGCTTTTGTTATTTTGTAGATGAGATGTAGTAGAGTGTTGTTGAGATCCAAATTCATATCCGTGGACCCCGACAATTACAATTCTATAGTGGATTCTATAGGCATCAGTGTGGCTAGAGGCTATTCTTCCATGGAAAAACTTTTCTTGATGCTGGTCTGTGTGAGTTTGAGAGAAAACAAATCTAGCTCAGATTTGGCGCATTCACCCAAGGCGCAGTGTACGAAGGCCATGATAGCTGATTTAAAAAATATTCACACTAGAGCATGTTCTCTTGTTCTTCTTGGAAGATCTTTTCCATCTTACGACTCGTCTTTTGTGTGGGCCTTTTGAAGAAGTCATCCGTTTTTTATAGGGCATTGGTGGACCCCTATGCCTTGAAGCCCTTCGCTTCCTTTTAACACCCGCACACACCTTGTACAACAACCCAGCTCCTTATTGGGGCTGTTTGTTCATGTGCTCCGCAACAGCCGACATTACAGTGCCCACGACATCATGGGCTATGTTCGTAGCAGCCGCATTAACGTGAGGTTTTGCAATTTTGTACCCTCTCCTCAAAACTCCAAAAGTTGACCCCCAATCTGGCCCATACATAACAGGGGCCTCTTGAAAGTAGGGGGGGCGGTCCTCCATAGCCAGCCTGAACTCTATAATAGTCCCTGTACATAGAGCGATCCCTGTGTGTTTTTACGATGACCATTGCAACTGCCTAAGAGTCACCATTGCGACACCACCTTAAATGAAGCTAAACAATAACTTTCCTGTATTTAAAGGCCACCGGCTCTGAGTGATTGTCGTAGACCATGATGGTTATAGTGTCAAAATAGCTTTGGGAAATTGCCACATAGTCGGGTTTGTCATGTTGGATATGAACCATTGTGTTATTTTCCCCCCTTCACCAAGACAAATCTCAACAACGGGGAATAACTGCCCCCTATCCTCTGAGGTTCTACTATGTCGCTATACATGTAGAGTGTATAAAATCCGCTGTTAATATCGGGACACGTAGGGTCTGGATCCACCTGTCTTTTCACATGTTGTACGGCCCCCGAAACCCTTTGCAATTTACCTAGTAAACCTGGTATTGAGCTATGGGGCTTTAAGAAACACTTTTCTTCTAACGTTCTCTGACACCAGATATATATATGCATACTCTTCAACAACAACTATGGCTCTGTTGATGGCGTTGACCACCGCCACGATGTTGGTGCAATACCTGTGCGGGAAACTCACGGAGAAGCTCAAGAAGACGTGAGAGTACGTTATGATCAATTTTGCCTCGTGCTTTGTAAATGTATTCCACGTTCTAGGGTACATTATCTCAAATTAGGGCCACCTCCCAGGACCCTTTCAGGTTCACTGGTTTAGCCAGTTCCACCGTATAATTAGAAATCTGATTGTCGGGGAACATGTATTTCAAGGTGTTGGATGGTAGTGTAATATAAAAAGGTGAGGTCTCCATCTAGGCGCTTACAGCACAACCTCACACCCTGTGCAGCGAGCTGCCCAAAACCAAACTATTAAATTTCTCAGGCCATCCCTGCCATTTCACCACCGCCTGTCGCTTAGCTCCACTGCCTTTCCTTTTCAGAACCTTTTCAACTCTGTACACCCTGTTCGGATCGTAGGGCACTTTTTGTAACTCTTCATTGTAAAAGACACTTGTTACCTTTTCCTCATTGTAGTCCTTCAACTAATATATACATACCCCTTCTTTGAACTCCGTTCTTTCCACTATAACTATCTTGTCGCTAAATGTCTGTTGTTAGCTTTGGTGAAGACACCCTTCAACCTTGAAACCCTGACATGATCCCCTTCGTTTAAAACAGGTTTCCTGACCTTCACAGCAAGGTGACTCCCATACAGATTTCTCCACACCATTAACAAATTATCAGCTGTTACCTCCAAGGGAGACATTTTGTTGGTCCTATGGTAACTGGCGTTATAAACGTCTGTAAAAGCCTGTAGAACATCCACATATCTGTAGGTATTGTTGGCTGTGAAATATTGTCACATCTTTGATTTTAAAGCTCTGTTTAAATGCTCTAAAACCCCCACTTTTACCTCAGTGTGTGTTACAAAATGCTGAGCAGCGTGCTGCTTTAACAATTTCTGAAAAGGTTTGTTTAAAAATTATTTTCCAGCATCTGTTTGTAGTTTTTGAGATACTCGACCTCTCGCGAAGATGACTTCAAAGCCACTTTTATCTTATTTTAACGCTTCTACAAAGGCGCACTTGGACAATACGTCTATGACTGTTAATGTATACATGCGCCTTTTATACTTTTTCATCCTTTGCGTGGTCTCCCTGAACCTTTGCCTCTGTTTCCCAGGTTGTTGATGTGTGCTAGAATCTATTTTTGCTGTTTTTGTTACTCTGGGCACTGTACCACTGCTAACCAGTGCTAAAGTGCAAGTGCTCCTATACAAAATGTGCCTGTAATTGGTTCATCCATGATTGGCATATTTTATTTACTAGTAAGTCCCTAGTACAGTGCACTAGAGGTGCTCATGGCCTTTAAATCAAGTGCTACTAGTAGGCCTGCAGCACTGGTTGTGCCACCCACCTAAGTAGCTCTGTAAATATGTCTCAGACCTGCCACTGCAGTGCCTGTGTGTGCATGTTTAACTGTAAATTCGACTTGGCAAGGGTATCCATTTGCCAGGCCTAAACCTTCCCTTTTCTTACATGTAAGACACCCCTAGGGTAGGCCCCAGGTAGCCCCAAGGGCAGGGTTCAGTGTATGGTTAAGGTAGGACACATAGGCCCTCATTATAACCCCGGTGGTCGGTGTTAAAGCGGCGGTAATAGCGCCAACAGGCCAGCGGTAAAATAAATGGGATCACGACCACAGCGGAAACCACCAACACGGCCAGTCCCTTTAACACTCCAAGTGGCACAGCGGTAGCAACAAACACCGTGGCGGTAACCGCCAACAGACAGGCGGAAGTCAATGTACCACCCACCCCATCACAACCCGCCCATCGCCAGATTTTCCGGGGCAGTACCAACGCTATCAAAAGCACTGTGGAAACAGTACTTGGAAGGGAAACCACTCACCTCTCGACACTCAACGAAGAACCAGGGCGACATGGAGCCTGGGCTTCACGTCCTGCCCATGCTGGTCTACCTCCTCATCTTCCAGGAGTAGAAACGGTGGCGCCAAAGACCACAGTGAGTACTGCACCAAGTACACATGGGAAGGAAAAAGGGAGTGACACACACACGCAACAAGCAACACCCCCACCCCCACCCTCACCCACAACACCATACACACAAACACATGCAACAGCATTACATTTACACCCAGTAACCCCCTGGAAGAATGCAACAACAGAAGGAATAGAGTCAAATCAGTGATATTTTAGAAATAGTCAGATATACGTAATAATTTGAAAAACAGTATTTACAAAAATATACAATATGTACATAAGGCGGTACATTGTCCACTCAAAATGTCCGTGGGCCACGGAGTCACAGTCTTTAAAGTGGGTGGTTTGTCTACTGCTTGGTCCTGGGGAGTGCAAGGCCACAGTCTCTCAAGTGGGTGGTTTGGCCACTGCTTGGTCCTGGGGAGTGCAAAGCCACAGTCTCTCAAGTGGGTGGTTTGCCCACTGCTTGGTCCTGGGGAGTGCAAGGCCACAGTCTCTCAAGTGGATACATAGCTCCACTGGTTCTGGTGGGGGCTTTGTGCCTTGTGTGCTTCATCCTGCCAAGGATAGGGTGAGTGGATGCATATCTCCACTGGTTCTGGAGTGGGGTTTGTGCCCAGTGTGCTTCATCCTGCAAAGGAGGGGGTGAGTGGATGGCTTCTTCCACTGGTTCTGGAGGGGACTTTGTGCCCAGTCTGCTTCATCCTGCCAAGGATATGGTAAGTGGATGCATATCTTCACTGGTTCTGGAGGGGGCTTTGTGCCCAGTGATGCAACACTTGGGGTGTGGCAGTTCACAGTCCCTCACCTGGGTGTCTGAGGCACCAGATTTGCAGGGACCAGGTTGCATGATAGTCCATGGAGGCAGGGCTAGACTCCATCCGGCGGCAGTTACGGCTGCAAACTGGTGGTAGTGCCAGTGCTGGGGCTGCCAGTGGTAGAGGGAGGCACCAGACCTTCTTCTGCAGCCTCGGACGGCTGCCCACTGGGGCTGCTGCTGCTGGAAGTGGTGCTACTGTCAGAGGTGCAGGTGGCGGTGCTTGCGGCGGTGCTTGCGGTGGTGCTTACGGCAGTGCTAGCGGCAGTGCAGGTTGCGGTGCTGGCTGTGGTGCAGGTGCTGGTGCTGCCAGTGGTGGAGGGAGGCTCCAGTCCTTCTCCTGCAGCCATGGACGACTGCCCACTGGGGCTGATGCTGCTGACAGTAGTTTTGCTTTCAGAGGTGCAGGTGGCGGTGCTTGACACGCGGCTGCTGGCGGTGCTGGCCGCGGTGCAGGTGGCGGTGCTGGCGGTTGTGCTGGTAGCCACCAGGCCTTCACCTGCAGCCTCGGACGGCGGAAGTGCCTTGCTTGGTGTTTTGTGCCCCTTGCTCTCCTTGGCAGATGGTGGTATGACCTTGGGTATGGCAGCTGGAGTCTTAGAGATGGTCTTGCTGGGTGGTTGTGGCTCCTTCCCCTTGCTGGATGCTGTCCCCCTCTTCACCTTGCCAGGTGGCATAATGGTTTTGGCCTTGACAGGGGTTGGTGGCACACTAGCTGGGCTAACGGGTGCCCCCTTTGAGCCTCTGATAGCTGCAGGAACCACAGCGGACTTCGACTTGGTGGCTGAGGTGCTGGGCTGGGTTCTGGCCACCCTGGCCTAAGGGGAAGGACAGAGGGGGGAGGGGTAGGGAAGAGGTCAATGTTTGCCAGGAAAAGCTTCTAAGAGACACTGGGGCGGGACGAGGGAGAGGGTTTAGGAGTGGAGGAAGAGGGAGTGGTTGTAGAAGTTGTCTGTCTGCTGAGTTTGGGTGCAGGTGCATGGGCTGGATGCTGTTGTGAGGCAGATAGCTGTTGGGTGGGCGGGTGCTTGCGTTTGTGTACTTTGGGAGGAGGGGTCACAGACACAGGGAGAGGACACAGGGGATGTGTGCATGGATGTGGGGGTGGTGTCTGCCAGTGAGGGGTGTGTTGTGATGGGGGTGCTGGTGATGGAGGTAGTGGATGAGGATGTAGTGCATGCAGGTGTGACTGGAGACGCTACTGGGAGGGAGGTGGATGACGAGGAGGGGGGACACAGTGAAGGCAGTGGATGTTGGTGTGTCTGCATGGGCATGGTGCTTGTGTGAGTGCCTGTGAGATGAAGTGTGGAGCTTGTGTTTGCCTGAACCACTTTTGTGTGTTGATTTGGGTGAAGGCTGATCTGAAGGTGTGCTTAGAATAGTCTAGGGTTGAGGGGATTGGGGCTGGGTAGAAGAAGTTGGAGGGAGGGCTAGAGACAGGGACAAGGGCTGCCATCAGTGCAGAGGCCAGAGCCTGAAATGCTCTCTGTTGGGCCGCCACACCAGAGTTAATGCCCTCCAGGTATGCATTTGTATGTTGCAAATGCCTCTCAACACCCCGAATGGCATTCAGTATGGTTGACTGCCCAACAGTGGGGGATCTCATGAGGTCAATAGCCTCCTCACTAAGGGCAGCATGGCTGACTGGGGCAGGGCCTGAAGTGCCTGGGGCGAAGAAGTTGCCCACCCTCCTGGGTGAGCGGGCACGGGAAACACGCTGAGGGGCTGCTGAGAGGGCGGTATTGATACGGGGGTGTAGGAAAGAACCACCTTGCCTGGCATTTTACCCCCGTTTTCACTGTATGTATGTTTGTTTTTGCCCTTGTGTCACTGGGATCCTGCTAGGCAGGACCCCAGTGCTCATAGTGAATGCCCTGTATGTGTTCCCTGTGTGGTGCCTAACTGTATCACTGAGGCTCTGCTAACCAGAACCTCAGTGTTTATGCTCTCTCTGCTTTCTAAAATTGTCACTGCAGGCTAGTGACTAATTTTACCCATTCTCATTGGCACACTGGTACACCCATATAATTCCCTTGTATAGGGTACTTAGGTACCCAGGGTATTGGGGTTCCAGGACATCCCTATGGGCTGCAGCATTTCTTTTGCCACCCATAGGGATGCTGCCCATCTCTGCATAAGCCAGACTACACAGGTTCAGGGATCCCGCAGCCCTGCTCTTGTGCAAAACTGGACAAAGGAAAGGGGAGTGACTTCCCTGATCAGTACCTCCCAGGGGAGGTGCCCAGAGCTCCTCCAGTGTGTCCCAGACCTCTGTCATCTTGGATTCAGAGGTGTTGGGGGCACATTGGACTGCTCTGAGTGGCCAGAGCCAGCAGGTGATGTCAGAGACCCCTCCTGATAGGTTCTTACCTCTCTTGTAGCCAAACCTCCTTTTTTGGTAGCCAAACCTCCTTTTCTGGCTATTTAGGGTCTCTCCTCTTGGCTATTCCTCAGATAACAAATGCAAGAGCTCACCAGAGTTCCTCTGCACTTCCCTCTTCGACTTCTGCCAAGGATCCGCTGACTGCTCCAGGACGCCTGCATAACCGCAACAAAGTAGCAAGAAGACTACCAGCAACATTGTAGCGCCTCATCCTGACGGCTTTCTCAACTGTTTCCTGGTGGTGCATGCTCTGAGGGCTGTCTGCCTTCACCCTGCACTGGAAGCCAAGAAGAAATCTCCTGGGGGTCGGCGGAATCTCCCCCCTGCCAACGCAGGCACCAAACTTCTGCATCAGCGGTCCTCTGAGTCCCTCTCATCCTGACGAGCGTGGTCTCTGGAACACAGGAGCTGGGTCCAAGTGTCTCCCACAGTTCAGTGGCCCTTCTGTCCAAATTTGGTGGAGGTAAGTCCTTGACTTCCCACGCCAGACAGCAAACCTGTGTACTGCGTGATTTGCAGCTGCTCCGGCTTCTGTGCACTTCTCCAAGGATTCCTCTGTGCACAGCCTAGCCTGGTTCTTCAGCACTCCGTCCTGCAGTGCTTAACCCGCTGAGTTGGACTCCGACGTCGTTGGACCCTCCTTTTGTGACTCTGAGTTCACAGAACTTCCAAGTGACTGTTCCGGTATTTCTGCGGGTGCTGTCTGCTTCGGCAGGGGCTCTCTGAGTTACTGAGCGTCCACTCTGTCTCCTCCTCCTCCTAGTCCTTCCTGGTCCCCAGCAGCACCCAAAAACCTCTACGGTGACCCTTGCAGCTAGCAAGGCTTGTTTGCGGTATTTCTGAATGGAAACACTTCTGCAACATCCAGCACGCTGTGGGACATCTTCCATCCAAATGAAAAGTTCCTAGCCCTTTTCGTTGTTGCAGAATCTTCAGCTTCTTCCACCCGGAGGCAGCGCTTTTGCACCTTCATCCGGGGTTTCCTGGGCTCCTGCCCCTCCTGGACACTATTGTGACTCTTGGATTTGGTCCCATTCCTTTTTGGGTCCTCAGATCCAGGAATACTTCTTCAGTGTTTTGCTGGTGCTTGTGGTTCTTGCAGAATCCCCCCATCACGACTATTGTGTCTTTCTGGGGTAGTAGGGTAACTTTACTCCTACATTCTAGGGACTTGGGGTGGGGTATTTTGGACACCCTTACTGTTTTCTCACAGTCCCAGCGACCCTCTACAATCTCCCATAGGTCTGTTGTCCACTCGCGATTCACATTCCACTTTTGGAGTATATTATTTGTGTGGCCCCTAGACCTATGTTTACCTATTGCATCCTATTCTACATTGTTTGAACTACTTTTCTTACTGTTACTTACCTGTTTTGGGTTTGTATACATATAACTTGTGTATATTACTTACCTCCTAAGAGAGGGTATTCTCTGAGATACCTTTGTCATATTGTCACTAAAATAAAGTACCTTTACTTTTAGTAACTCTGAGTATTGTGTTTTCTTATGATATTGTGCTATATTATATAAGTGGTGTAGTAGGAGCTTTGCATGTCTCCTAGTTCAGCCTAAGCTGTTTGCCATAGCTACCTTCTATCAGCCTAATCTACTAGAAACACCTCTATTCTACTAATAAGGGATAACTGGACCTGGCACATAGTGTAAATACCGCAAGGTACCCACTATAAGCCAGGCCAGCCTCCTACATTGGTGGTGCAGCGGTGGGATAAGTACTTGCAACTGCTTTACCACTTTGTCATTTGGTGCTTTTCATAAGAAAATCTTATACCAAATAGTTCAGTATATGTACACTTAACCAAAACAGTTTACTTTTCTACGCTAAAACTTTTAACAGTTTCTAAAAGTTTTCCCAAAGTTTGAAAAAGTTTTTTCACTGTGCTTTCTAAAGTTCTAAAACTTTTTCTTTCACTATCCTTAAACCTTTTTCTGTCATGTCACCAGTAGAGGCTCCTTCCAAGGTTGTTCAGGCAACTTTTGAAAGTTTAAACTACAAGAGTTTGAGGGGTCCCCGCCTGGATAGAGGTTTGAGTATAGGTAAGAATCTAACAAAAGAGTTTCTCTTTAATCTGCTCTTACTGGAGGACCAGAACCAGTCTGGCCTATCTCAGGAGAGGGTAGAAACAGGGGAGGCTTTCCAGTCAGACTCAGAGGAGTTCCCTGAAGGTGCTGGGGAGGGTTCTTACAAAGTCCTGCCCCCTAGCAGGCCACCTAGTGACAATTGTAGTGTTAGAGGGTCACACATTAGTAGGACATCTTTCACTCCTAGAGGCCAGGTTACTAGGGTCCAACCAGTTAGGGACATGTCTCTCTCTGAAAATTCCCACATTTCCTCTGTGTCCAAATGTGGCGGCTGTACCCGTTGTTGGGGTGGGCACAAAGGTGTCCTCCACCGCCAGGGAGCTTCCATCGGAGGAGGAGTTGCTGTCTGTGGTCTCCCGTCCTGTCCCCGTCGTAGTGCTTCCCTCGCCCTCCGTCCCACTGGTGCCCTCACCATTGGTGGATTTGGCCTCCAGGCCCATATGGGATGCAGCTCCCTCCATCGCAGGTGCCTCTTCTCCTCCGCCAGATGATGCTAATGCACACAAGGACATGGTGACAAAACAAAAAGGGGGGGAGACACAGAGGATACACTTGGTCAATACCAACAACACCACTACCGTCGGCGTACACAACACACACAGAGCAGCCCTATGCACTAGGCCACGCACTACCAGTTACTAAGACAGTCACCAGCCCAAGGGGTACAATGCCTAACGCCATTAGCTGCACACCTGAAAACCAAAGGACCCTGCCCAGTAGTAGATGCCCACTAATACTACTGGGTAGGAGTGCTTCAGAGCATACCCAACAAAGGACCTACCCTGCCATGTTCGCCCTGGCCTAGGGGCACCCACAGCCCACTTCCCCCACCCAGGTAAACCTTAACTCGCGCACAGTCATGAATCAAAATTTGTACTCACCCCCTTGTGGCTGCTGTGATGCCCTCAAGCACCCATCCAACTCTGGATAGGCCACCGCCAGGATGCGGAACATCAGGGGGATCAGGGTAGGACGTGCACCCCTTCCTAGTTATGAGGCCAGCCCCAGCTGGGCCTCCGCCACCTTCCTTGACCTGCAGCAGTGGGTGCTCTGCCTGTCAAAGACCCCCAGGGCACGCACCTCCTTGGCGATGGCATGCCAAATACCCTTTTTCTGATGGGCGCTGACCTGCATGGAAAAGACAGCAGAAAGGGGAATCCGTTAACCGTCTGGACTGTCACACTCATGGCCCACCAGATCCACCCATCCCCTGATGCACATACATTGACCACCATACATGCAGCTCTCCGGCCAGGACGCCTCAGCCCCCCTCTACATGTGGCTTACACACACAGCAATCCATACATTCATGGCCCATGCATCATGCTCACAGTGTATTCCCCTGTTTGTCTGGACGACCGTAGAATAACGTGTACTGGGGTAGGACCCTATCCACCAGTATCTCCAACTCCTCCGCAGTGAAGGCAGGGGCCTTTTCCCCAGACACATGAGCCATTGTTGCTTCCAGACACAGGTTACAGCAGCACTTGCAATGTAGGTCCTCTCCTGTTGAAGGTCAGGTAGCAAGTGAGTGAATAGATAGAAAATGACTGTCACGTCCATGGCGGTGCGTATCTTCACCGCTGGCGTACATCGCCATTGGCTCCTGGAAATCATAGGGCCCAATGATAACCAATGCGAAGTTGTGTGGCGGTCGTCGACTGCCCACCACAGTGGCACACAACACCAGCGGAATTACCTCATTTCCACTTGTCCCTCCTCACAGGTCAGGCAGCCGCCATTTCAGGGGGGCACAGGCCATGGCACCTAACTGCGTCACAGCAGACATTGGCATAGCAACTGACTCTCAGATTCACATATAGGTTCTGTAAAGGAAAAGATGCATCATTATTTCAATTGATGTGTGAATATGACCCTCTGCTCACTGTTTTCTTCCATAGGCTTCAACCGCTGAAGATGGCAGCATCCTCCGGTGTACAGACCCCTGGTGGACCTTGTGACAATGGAGGACAGACACATTATCCTAACCTACAGACTTGATCGGCCACAATCCAAGAACTGTGTGCCCAATTGGAGCCAGACCTGAGGTCAGCTATCCCCCAGCCCACAGGTATCCCCCCTCTAGTGCAGGTCCTGTCAGTGCTCCATTTCCTGGCAAGTGGTTCCTTCCAAACAACAGTTGCCATGGCATCAGGGATATCTCAGCCAATGTTCTCCAATGTGTTGACCAGTGTGTTGTCAGCCCTGCTGAAACACATGCGCAGCTACTTCATATTCCCCCAGGTGGAGGATTTGGCCACAGTGAAAGCTGACATTGATGTCCTTGGACATATCCCCAACATCATTGGTGCCATTGATGGTACACATGTACCCCCCCGCCCCGGAGAAATGAACAAGTGTTCAGGAATAGAAAAAGCTATCACTCTATGAATGTGCAGATGGTGTGTTTGGCGGACTAGTACATCTCCCATGTGAATGCCAAATATCCTGGCTCTGTGCATGAGGCCTTTATCTTGGGGAATAGCAGCATCCCAAATGTGATGGCTCAAGTCCAGAGGCACCGGGTGTGGCTAATAGGTGAGCCCAAGTTCCCCACCCATTACAAGTTGGTGTCTGGGTATGGGGTTGTCCTTAATGGTTAGTGTATGTCTAACAGGTATCCCTCGATATTTGCAGGTGACTCTGGTTACCCCAACCTCTCATGGCTACTGACCCCAGTGAGGAATGCCAGGACAAGCAGAGGAATGTTACATTGAGACACATGGGTGAACAAGGAGGATAATTGAAAGCACCTTTGGCCTCTTGAAGGCCAGGTTCCGGTGCCTCCTTCTGACAGGTGGATCCCTGTACTACTCACCGAAGAAGGTGTGCCAGATCATTGTTGCATGTTGCATGTTGCACAACCTGACCTTGAAACGCCAGGTGCCTTTTCTGCAGGAGGATGAGCCTGGAGATGGTCTTGTGGCAGCGGTGGAGCCTGTGGAGCCTGTGGACAGTGAGGAAGAGAAGGCAGAGAAAGAAGATGTGGACAACAGAAGTAATATAATACAGCAGTACTTCCAGTGACACACAGGTAAGACACTGTAACTTCAGTTTACATTTCATTTTTCTGTTGGACATTTTACATGGCAGCCTGATTTCCCCATGTCTATGGCCACTCACTGTACCCTTTGGCATCTCTATTTTCACATCTTTGTGGCCCACTCTGCTTCCTGGTATGTTTACAGCTGCCCACTAAAGGTCATTCCAATGTAAATTTAACTGTACATATGACTTGCACTGCTTTGATAATGTTGTACTAATACATATTTGAATCATTTGACAGACTCCAGATTTTTATTTGTTTCAAGGTTGTTTATTTAAGTGCTCATAAGTAGAGGGGGATGTGGAATGGGCTGGGGTGATGGTGGAGGAATGTCCAGTTAGAGTCCAGTTTTTTGGTATCACAGCTGCATTGTCCAAGGGGGCATAGGAAGGGGGCAATGGCAGCTCAAGGTGGACAGGGTGACAGGGTGGGACAGAAGGGTGACAATCAGGAGAGTCTTACTTCCTGGTGGGGGTCTTGGCAATGTTCTCTGGCTTCTGCCTGGATCGCAGGGACCGTTTGCGGGGTGGTTCGCCTTCTGCAGGGGGTGGGGTGCTGGTGTCCTGTTGTTCCTGTGGTGGGGCCACCTGTCCACTAGCGCCGGCGAAGGTGGAGGGCTGTTCTTCGGTGTGGCTAGTGTCAGGGGCCTGTTGGTGTGCAACTGCCTCCCTCCTGGTGTTGGCCATGTCTGCCAGCACACCTGCAATGGTGACCAGGATGGTGTAGATGTGTTTGAGGTCCTTCCTGAACCCCAGGTACAGTCCTTCCTACAGACGCTGGGTCTCCTGAAACTTGGCCAGTATCTGGCCCATCGTGTCCTGGGAATAGTGTTATGCTCCCAGGATGTTGGTGAGTGCCTCCTGGAGAGTAGGATCCTTGGGCCTGTCCTCCCCCTTTCACACAGCAATCCTCCCAGCTTCCCTGTTGTCCTGTGCCACTGTCCCCTGAACCTTGTGCACACTGCCACTGACCCCAGGTCCCTGATCATCCTGGGTTTGTGGGGTTGCCTGGGGTCCCTGCAGTGGTGGATACACTGCTGATTGATGTGTCCTGGAGACAGCGGCATGGGCTCGCTGGGTGGGTGCTGTGGTTGTGTTTCCTGAGGGGGGGAGGCTCTGTGGCGGGTTGGGACTGTGGCAGGGTAACCGACTGTCCAGAGGTCCCTGATGGGCCAGGTTGGACATTGTGATCCAGGCGTGCAGAGCTGCTGTCATCAGTGTGGGCCTCTTCTGAGGGGGGACTAGATGTTGCTGGTTACTCCTTTCTGTTGACATTGAGTAGGGGTCCTGTGGGGATGGAAATGCAGTGTTATTGTATCTGCGTGTGCCATCTTGTGCATGGGTGTGTTTCCCTGTATGGTTGTGATTTCCCTGTCAGCTTTGCCTTGTGTGCATGGTGATTTTGTGGGCTAGTTGATTCTCTCTACTGGGCATGCTGCGGAGATGTGTGTCCATGCAGGTCTGTGATGGGGGTCCATGGATTGTTGTGGCATGCATGGCTTGGTATTGGGATCGGTAGATTGTGATAGTAGGGTATGTGTGAGGTAAGGGAGTGATGGGAGTGAGGGTGAGGGTGGGGGTATGTGATGGCATGCAGGGTGGGGGTGATAATAGTAAAGATTTGACTTACCAGAGTCCAGCCGTCATGCTACTCCTGTGAGGCCCTCAGGATGCATGATCACCAAGACTTGCTCATCCCATGTTGTTAGTTGTGGGTGAGGAGGTTGGGGTCCACTGCCAGTCCTCTGTACTGCCACCTGGTGTCTTGCAACAATGGAACGTACCTTCCCCCGTAGGTTTTTCCACCTCTTCCTGATGTCATCCCTTGTTCTGGGGTGCTGTCCCACGGTGTTGACCCTGTCCACGATTCGCCGCCATAGCTCCATCTTCGTTGCAATGGACGTCTGCTGCACCTGTGATCCGAATAGCTGTGGCTCTACCCAGATGATTTCCTCCACCATGACCCTTAGCTCCTCCTCTGAAAACCTGGGGTGTCTTTGGGGTGCCATGGAAGTGGTCTGAGTGGTATGTGTGAGGGTGTGTGGGGTGATGTGTTGGAGTGTGTGGTGTGATGTGCGTGGATGGTGTGTGGGTGATGGTGTTTTGTGGCTCTGATTGTGTGGGTGCTCCTGGCTTGTCGCCCTCTGTTTGCTATCTTTTTTTTTCTATAGAAAGGGTTGTGGGTAATGTGGGTGTGTGATTTATATTGTATTGGGTGTGTGGGTGTGGTGTGTGCATGTGTGTCAGGTGTGTATAGTTTGAATTGTCCAATGTGGTGTAGTTTTGTAAGTGTGTGTGTATTTTGAGCGCGGCGGTGTGTACCACCAATGCTTTACCGCAGTTGAAAGACCTCTGCGGTGATTCGTGGGTCCTGATACTGTGGGCGTATTCCTGTTGGCGTAACGGTGTGGGTTTTGGTACTGCCAGTTTATCACTGACCTTTGGTCTGGCAGACATGTGTGGGTGTCTGTATAGTGACGGATTTCTCAGTGTGGGTCATAGTACCCGTAGCGGAATACCGCTGCGGTTACGGTATGTTGGCAGCTGTCAGCACGGCGGTAGACGGCATTTACAGCTAGGGTTGTAATGAGGGCCATAGTAATGTGGTTTATATGTCCTGACAGTGAAATATTGCTAAATTCGATTTCCCTTTGGGAGCAGATAGATATTTGGAGTTTGGGGTCTCTGAGCCCACAATTTTAAAATACATCTTTTAGTAAAGTTGATTTTAAGATTGTGGGGCATATTTATACTCTGTTTGCGCCGGAATTGCGTAGTTTTTTTTTACGCAAAGCTTACTCCCTATTTATACTTTGGCGTTAGACCCGTCTAGCGCCAAAGATCTTGGAGTTTGCGTGATTTTTTAGCGTGGACACCTAGTTGCGTTAATGATATGCAACGTAGGCGTTCCCGTCTAAAAAATGACTCCAAGGCATGTGCGCCTTATTTAAACTCCCGTGCAAAAATGACGCACGGGAGTGGGCGGGTCCAAAAAAATGACGTCCAGCCGCTTTTGCGTCATTTTTTAACGCCTGGTCAGGGCAGGCATTAAGGGACCTGTGGGCTCGGAAGGAGCCCAGAGGTGCCCTCCCATGCCCCCAGGGGCACCCCCTGCCACCCTTGCCCACCCCAGGAAGACGCCCAAGGATGGAGGGACTCATCCCAGGGAACTTAAGGTAAGTTCAGGTAAGTATTTTTTATTTTATTTTTTTGTGGCATAGGGGGGCCTGATTTGTGCCCCCCTACATGCCACTATGCCCAATGACCATGCCCCGGGGACGTAAGTCCCCTGGGCATGGCCATTGGGCAAGGGGGCATGACTCCTGTCTGTGCTAAGACAGGAGTCATTTCAATGGGGGTTGGGAGTCAAAAAAAATGGCGCAAATCGGGTTGAGGCCAATATTTTGCCTCAGACCTGACTTGCCCCATTTTTTTACGCCCAAGCTCCATTTTCCCCTACGCCGGCGCTGCCTGGTGTGGGTAATTTTTTTTGACGCACACCAGTCAGCTGCGCCGGCTAACGTCATTCCATAAATAAGGCGCCCGAATGGCGCTTTGGAATGGCGTTAACCGGCGTTAAAATTGTTGACGCACAACTGCGTTGGTGCAGTTGTGCGCCAAAAAGTATAAATATGGCCCTGTGTGTTTAAAAATGCCACTTTTAGAAAGTGAGCATTTTCTTGCTTAAGCCATTTCTGTGGCTCTGCCTGTTCATGGATTCCCTGTCTGGGTCCGTTTGACATTTGGGCTGGTTGCACCTCTCACTAGACAGTGACACAAAGGGAGCTGGGGTGTAGTCTGCATTTCCTGATGAGCCATCTGTGCTAGGAGAGAGGGGAGGAGTGGTCACTCACACCTGAAAGGGTTGTGCCTGCCCTCACACAATACAGTCTCCAACCCCCTGGTGTGTGTCTGGGGCCTGTCCTGGGCAAGGCAGGATTTCACTATCAAGAGAGACTTTCCATTGAAGTAAGCCTACTTCAAAGGGCAAAATGGGTATAAGAAGGGCACCCAAAACCACAGACTTTAGAACACTTCTAGAAACCAAGAGGAACCTCTTCCTGGAGAAGAGCTGAGGAAGAAGAGCTGCCCTGCTTGTGACTGTGCTTTGTGGAGCTATCCTGCAGTTGCTGCGTCTGCCTGTGCTAGAGGACAAGGACTGGACTTTGTGTTGCCTTCCTTCTTGTGAAGATCTCAAAGTACTTGATTTAGAGCTTGCCTCCTGTTATTTGAAGTCTCAGGGACAGCAAAGACTTCTCTCTGCCAGCACCAGGAGTTTCCGGAGCGACTCGTACTCTGCAAAGTGGTGCCTATCCAGTTCCTGGGACCCTGAAAAGAGAACCTGGTAGCCCAAGAGTGAGAAATCCACGCACAGACCACCATGAGGTGATCTGGCGCTGACAAATCTACGAGCCGCTGGCTTCGAGGCTATAAATCAATGCTCGCCTGCAACGTGACTGGAAGATCGATGCCCAGGGCTGGAGAAACGACCCACAGCATCGCTGACAGAGGCTGCTGATATCGCAACCGCGCTGAGTGATTTTCAGATCATCGTGCGGCTGGATTTCCGACGCAAACACCGCTGGGCGTGTAAAAACGACACAAGGCCTCATCGCTCTCCTGAGGAGAGAAGAAACGATGCACGCCGATCTGACTAAAGGAGAAATGACACATTGTCTCGCTCGTGACCGAAATCGACGCATCGCAAGCCCTTTTTTGACACACATTCGCCCATGCGGGGTTATTTTTGATGCACCCAAGGTACATTTTCACACTAACAGCGTTAGCGTTGTGTTTAAAATTACATGAAGGCTATTTTTGCATTTTCAGTGTTAACTTGACCTGTATATGGTGGAATTTTGTCATTTTGGTCTTGTTTTGTTTAGATAAATATATTTTTTATTTTTCTAAACCTGTGTTGTGTCATTTTGTAGTGTTTTCATTAAGTTACTGTGTGTGTTGGTACAAATACTTTACACCTAGCACTCTGAAGTTAAGCCTACTGCTCGTGCCAAGCTACCAAGGGGGGAAGAAGGGCTTAGCTGAGGGTGATTCTCTTTTACTCTGACTAGAGTGAGGGTCCTTGCTCAGACAGGGGGGCCCCTGACTGCAGACCAAAGACCCCATTTCTAACAGCACCTTTGTTCTGCTTTTCTAGATATTGAAAACTGACTATGTCAGTTCAGCCTGCCGCTTAAAATCTGGCTACGCGCTAACAACTGTGGCCCTCGTCTTAAAACGTCTCCTGGCTGGTTTGTGGAGTGAATACACCTCTTCCCCGATAACCAAGTCTTCACACCTGATCGGTTTATGGATTCATTTTCAACTCAAGCCCTTCTAAGCAGAGCTTCGGTGCTTCCGAAGCTTCCAACCCCTAATGTATCATTATAAAGCTTCCTTAAAGCAGCCCCGGCCATGCTGTTACACACTGCAACCATGAAATGAAAGACGTTTGTTTTGTGTAAGTTAGTTTTATTAAACATAAAAAAAAAAAAAAAAAAAGTGTGTCAGCACAACATAAACACAGTGTACTTGACATTTTCATGGTACATAGCTTATAGCTGTCAACGCTGCTGGACACTGTGAGGCCTTTTGACTACATATACACAGTATGCCACATGTCACACATATTACTCGGAGCAGTTCCTTTTACTAGGTCTAAGCGTCACAAGCCTTAATATTTTTATAGCTATACACTCAATAGCTCTAGACATGACTTCACGCTCCCCCGGCCTATAACTCTGGACGCTCAGGATACTGACCTCATTAAACAGTTCATACAGTTCTAGGTTGGACAATACAGAACCTTTATTTGTGAAATAATCTTCAGTCATGAGTTCCAAATCAGGGTGTAGCCCAGTCAATGGTGAAAGTCTTAACTCATGCGCACGGTCTTGTACGCTCTCCAGTCTTTATCCCTTTCGGATAGCCATGTGTTGAAACACCAGTTGGCAATACACACAGGGCTGTCACACTGCAACGTAGCTGGAGGTTCCGAAATGTTCGGATAACACAGTAACTGGGTGTATTTCAGCTATTCTTTATTTAACCAGCACATATATCCATGTCCTGATACAGATGTATCCTGGGTAGATTCTCATCCTAAAAGTGGGTAAATATGTAGCGTCAAATAACACAGTTATGGTCTGCTATCCACGACTTCTGTATTTTTTGGGTTTTTAAAACAACATTCATGGGGCTAAAGACCTCATTCTTCTATTTTTATAATAAATGTCACACATTTGTCTTTCTATGACCCTTTGTATCAAACGTTTGTCAAAATAGGTACACAGCTCCTGCATACGTTCAAGTTTTGAGCTGGGCTCAACAGCGTATCGGATCTCATTGACCGCGGCTGCCAAGACCTTAATCATATCAGCGTGGACACTTTTCTTCACAGCTGACACCACCCTTAACAACTTATATACCTTGTGTGGGTCTAACAGGCTACATATGTGTTGAATTGTTCTTGCAGTGTACAACTCGTATAGACAGTCATGAGCCTCCTGCTGTGGCTCGTAAATCTTATGCCCGTAACATAGGTTATAATAGTAATGTTTAACACATGTGTTCACAACGGTCGCCGCAAAACTTTTAGCAGGCCATATGGCATCATAGGGTACGCCCGAAGTTTCCTTTTCAAAATTGATGCTATTGTAGGTGCAAACACATTTCTCATGCTCTTTGTTGTGGCTTGTAATACTTTCAGGCTGTCTGGAACAGCGTAAGCAGTAAACATTTACGTTGTTAACCTTTGACATAGACACCTCTAGAGCATCTTTTTCTGCAGTTGTTTTCTACGTTTGAAACAGAAAACAAAAGACAAACTATTAGGTAAAAGTATGATATCAGTGTATATATAATAATTGTCTATAGAGTTTTTACTAACTTCAGCATTTTTGCTACACTCAGTGGCTGTTCTCAAATCTTGCAAGTCGCATAGGTCCATTGGTGTATAAGCGGCTTCAGAGTTTACACTTGCCAGCTGTACAACGACTGCCTCTTGATCAGGGTCCTCCTGAAAGCCCATGTCTTCCTAGACTGGCAAATTCGGTGGTGCTACACCTTCATCATCTTCAGAGTCGATGAAGTTGATTGGATCAATGAATTTGTCCTTCGAGGCCTCACTGCCGCTGCTGTCAACCTTAATAGGGGATATCAGTCGCGGCAAATCCTTAAGGCTGAGCTTTTCAAGCTCCTGGCAAAGTTCTCCTTGAAAACCTGCAATGTCAGAACCCCCATCACCAGGGGCAGTCTGCTGTGCATTCTCGTCTAACACAAGAGGTGTTAGGGTCCGATATTACCTATTGATAGTGTTCTGGGCCCCTGAGGAGGTGGCTTTTCTGGTGAGTGGACTGTATCTCTTCATATTGCCTTGACAACCTATTTAAGCAATGGTTCACGGTTTGGCATGCTGCTCTAGCCGGCTCTTTATATGTATTCTATGGTTCAAAAAGGGCATATGCCTCTAGAACACATTGCGGTCACATGCTTTACTTGATGGCTCTGATAAGTTGATGGGGTTACACGTGACGCTAACCATATGTCATGACCTTTGCAGCATTTGCCCAGCGCCTCTTTTTGGATTAGCCAGCAGTGTGGAGGTTTGGCCTTACATTCCCAATGTTCCGCCCTGTGAGGAGCCCCTCAAGCAGCCACTTGGTCCTGAATGTCTGACATGTCCAGACCTGTCCTCTTAGGCTCTGAAACAGGTTGCACACCAGCAGGGCCCTCATTTTACACAGCCCATAAACCTAGACACAGTGGATAGCACCCTGGCACATGACTAATACGTGACCCCATGATGTCACAACCCACATGACACACCTACACCTATGTCAGGGCCTACGTCAGCACGGGCGGGGAACCCACGTCATTGCCTACATCACCACTGGGTGTGGTGCCTGTCAAAAGCTTGATGGAAGGTATCTCCATATACTACTCATGTGCACTGGTGCCTAAACATGAATCCCAGTAGGCATATTTTCTTTTTAAGCAATACCACAGCAATAAGAACATGAAGTGCACTTATGGTATAAATATCACAAGTGGGCAGCAGTGTAGATTTACTCCACTCACAGGAGAGACTTAAAAGCATGACTTGATCCATTGTTGTGAGCAATGCTGCAGCAAACAAATGCCACTAGAAAGGTTTTTTGACAGTTATAAAAGCCTACATTTGCTAAGTCACGTTTAAGTAGCACCTTAAATCCTGATTTTATAGTTTACAGATATTGAGGATGAGGAACCTAACAAAATGAAGATATGATCCCTCCATAAATGGTTTCTACACATCTTCATAGGCCAGAAGAGGTTCGGAGTGGAGCATATGGATAATGGCCAATTGTATACACTTAGACTTACAGGGATTGACTTCAGGGGTTTAGGATGGCATTTCCTGGCCAATTTTAGAAATAGCATTACAAAATCGCTTCCTGCACTAAATTAGGTGTCTGGCAGCTTTTCACACTGATTGTCCTACTTAGGTCACCATCAATGGCATTCCTGCGTCTTTGTTATGTTTTCTATTTTTGGTTTGCTCTTCCTTTCCTTTGACTTCACCTTGAACGTCTGCCTTCTAGACTTATGGTCAACCTGCTACTTACCTGCCCGTGATTAACTTTAACCTGGTAACCTCCTTCAGCTTTCTTGGGCTTTGATCCTGGTTTCTGACACACAAGGAGTTCAATACTGCTCATCATTATTGGGCATTCATGTAAAAAAAGGGGTAGGTTTATAATTCATCACCAAAACAAATCTGCACATCATTAAGCTTGAGAGTGTAAGGATATGTCTTTGCTATGTTTCCTTTCAAAGAATACGGAATGATGTTTCCGTGAAGATCCTTTGGTGATATCCAGATTAATTAAAGATTATCCAGATTAATTAAAGTTCTTTATTAGTGTTTCTCCAGCCACTTCCTTTTTACCATGGTTCTTAATTGCAATGTTTTTATAACATATTTCAGTTGGAATGGGTCGTTGAGTGAGATTTTCCACAGGCCCTATTCAGCAACCTATCTTCCTCATATCCTGACTTCTACAAGGTCTGGTGCATAATGTTCACAACTAAGACAAGCCTAATGTTAGGTTGGTATGTCCTTGCAATGAAGGACACAAAAGCTCTTTCCCAGAATGGGCCTCTCAGCCCTGTCACATGCTAAAAGATTTTGACTATTGATCATACTAAGAAATAGCTACGGGAATAGCCTGTGCACGATTGTGATGCTTATCAAACATCAAACTAGTGGTGGAGATACACTGTTAAAAATACTGCAAAGATGATTTTAGAATAACATTTGTCTGCTATAAGGACTGGACAATAATTCATTCATTCTACCGGGCTCGCCTCTCCTCCAGACACACTATGTAACATCTTGAAGAGGTGTGCAATTTCTTCCAGGGAAGGAACCATAGGTCTCGGCCTACTGACAGGAAAACCGAAAAGAGTACTTACTGGCTACTTGGGACAAAGGGTAGTGAGAAGGAACAACATATAGATATCTCAAAGAACTGACAAGTACCGTCTAGGGTAGAATGTACAGGGTGATTTTCCATTCTATTTGCTGAATGAAAAACGTGCAAGAAGCTGCCTTTGTTGCCGTTTCCCCACCTACAAAAAAGCTAGTGTTCGCTGGCTTGTGGAAATTCAGGTGTAAACCATGATATTTTACCCAGCAGAATAGAGTCACAAAACATTTGTTGAAGTTCTGTAAACGTTTTGAAGGATCATTTGTGTTCTAATTGATTTAAGGTTTAGACGGCCTGATGCAAAGGTGATTGGTTTTGTCTGAATCTTAATCATATTAAACTTTTCAACTCGGTGGGCAGCCCGACGTCTGTTCCATGTACTAGAAACATTTTCATTTCGTCACTTAATACTAGAAACAGACTCGAAGCCCACTACACATCGTCAGGCAGATCTGTGGCACGAAAATCTTAAGCAGAGAAATGAGTCAATTACACCGTTCCTAATTGTGCCATCCTGTACACCATTCAGTCTTTCACAATGATGTAGTTCATGCAGGAATACACAGTGATATTTTAATTGTTTGATTACTTTTTTGGCTGCATTCAACTTCATCCTAGGATGAAACTATGGTCCAATTAGAATTCCTGTAAAATTAGTGGCTGTGTTCATGCAGTTTTCACTTTTTTCCAGCGCGATGGGTTCATGAGTTTCTTCTGTTAATGCAGTCAGATGTTGAAAGCATGCAAACACAGTCACATGAATGCATTCACTTACACAGACTCTTGGACGGTAATGTGTTAATTCTTCCGGCATTTACAGACCTTCAAAAATACATGGGGACTGATTTAAGAAAAGTAGTGCAGCACCACTTTTCTTGTGCCCCTTAGCACCGGCCTAACCCCACCATGTGTGTGCCGTATCTGAGGTACGGCACACCATGGCGGTAGTTAGGGGAACTAGTGTGAACATTTTTTACACTAGTTCGCAGCTTTGCAAGATTAGCATCAAAAATGTTCATGCTAATCCTGCAAAGCTCATTGAGGCCCATTGTAAACAATAGGGTGCCTCCTTTTAACGTCTGCTCAGAGCAGGGGTGAAAAGTGCAGACAAAAATGACGCAAAGAACGCCCCTTTGCATAGATCATGCTTGGCACATGCATAATGTAGCTCAAAGGGTTACAAAGTAAACAAAGAAAAATTACACTAATGTACGCAAGGAGGCGCTAGGGGTTCTTAAATCTGCCCCATGGTATGTTACTGCTCTGTGATGGAGTTGCTATAGCTTTTAAATGCCTCCTGGACTTGTGACTCAGCCAAACATGTGAATATGCAGCTGACAGAATAGTTAATTATTCATTTTAATGGTTATACATCTACTTTAAGTAGTTACAATGTTCTATAAATTACATAGTTATGCTACATCGCCCAACTCTTGACCATGTGGAAAATCTAAAAAATCTAGCTTCCCATCATGCAACTCTGAAACAATACACACAGTAATCAGAACCCCCATGATATTATGAAAGTGTTGTCTCATTGTACTGTGAAAATAGTCTGGTACAAAATGTTACCAGTTTCAAAAGTATAGCCCTGTTTGGCCTCTAATCTATAACTTGCTTCAGGCAGTTCCAGGGAGGCCCCCAGCAGCTGCTTTCCATGTTTAATGCATCATTGTGACACAAAGCAAAAGACGGCAAAAGATGGCCGAGATGACTGGTGAAAGAGAAAGTACACACTTTAACGTTAATGCTGCCTTCTCTGGGTCATACAATAATCTTCCCAGATTTAATGTCCCAACATTGACATGCATATTGCTAAAGGGAGCCGGTATATGGTGGACGAGGCCATTTTTAATGTACCCCTTCCTCCTTCCTGCCTTATTAATAATGCCATATTTAAGAAAAAGTGGTGCATCAGCTCTGATGTGCCACTTTTCTTGCTCCCCGTACTGGCACCTAACGAAACCATGGTTGCACCATATTTATAATACCGTGCACTAAGGCTGTCATTCGCACAATAGCAACAACATTTTTGACGCTATTGTGGCGCTTTGCTACACTAGTGTCAAAAATGTTGACGCTAGTGCAGCAAAATGCAAGGAGGCCCATTTGTTACTATGGGAGCGTAATTTTAACGCATGCTTTGAGCAGGCATTAAAAATTATGCCAAAAATGGTGCAGTGAAATCTTTTAAATTTCACTGCGCCATTTTTGTTGGCCTCCTACCGCTGGAACGCCCCCTTGCATAAATTATGGCTGACGCAGACATAATGTGGCACAGGGGGTTACAAAATAGTGCAATGCATGAATTGTGGCGCTTTGTAAATATGGTGTGGCATAAACGCCACTTTAGTGACGCCTTAGGCCCACATTTATACTTTTTAACACCGATTCGCGTAGTTTTTTGATGCAAAAGCGGCGCAAACTTACAAATTACAATTGTATTTTGTACGTTTGTGCTGCTTTTGCGTCAAAAAGCGGCACAAATGTGGCGCTAAAACAGTATAAATATGGGCCTTAGTGTTATAAAAATTAAGCTTCGGAGGTGCTAAGGTGGAGCTAGGGGCTCTTAAATATACCCCTTTTTTCTCACCCCTCGGATCATTGCTTTTTGCATAGTATCTAGAATTCACAAAAACATCCAGCCATCTGAAGAACATCCCATTATATAAAGGATAAAGTACACCCTGCTGTACATTATAAGAATAATTCAAGTCGCTGAGGAGTTCCATAGTGATACAGAAGTTTTGGACCTCCAAGGCAAAATATTATGGCCCAACATCATATGCCGCCCTCTACATGTAACTGTTCATTCTTAAATGTAAGGTCAGGGAGATATGATTTCAATTTTACACCTGAATTCCAGAATGTGGGTTTGGACAACATAGCCCAATCTTTTCGTTTTCAATTTAGTAGTATGTTATAGGAAATTTGCACTGATGGCTGGGGATTTCAGTGTGGGTGGCGGGAGGATAGGAGAGAGTAAAGTTCACATAGGAAACTTGAAGGAATGTGAACCTGGGTTGTACTGACTACTCACCTGCTCTTTAAATTTCTAATAACCCTGCACACCCCGTCCCTATGAAAAACAGACTTACAATAGCATGCTTAAGGTGGGAGTCACAAAATTGGGCAGTTATTTAATATTGACAGATTCCTGACATTAGAGCAGTTTCACGGAGTTAGAACAATGTTCGGTCCTGAATATATTTGATTTATTTAGGATCCAGCATGTGTTGGTTGTCTAAAGACCCAGATCCTCAGATGCACCGCCTGAGATTCCACCCTTAACACATCCCAGTAAGATGGTGGCTGCCCACTGCTAGACATCCTAAAATTTATATACAAACTGCATCCCAGGGATGGAAAGCTTAGCTTTGGGGAGATGGGATTGCAATTTCAATGAGGACCGGAGTACAGGCCTTTAGAGATATTGGTTTGTGCATACTTAGCTTAGTTCTATAAAACACAGGCATTATCTGTTGCATTATACATTATTAAATAGGATTTATTACACCCACAAAAATCCTACTTAAAATAGACTCAATAATACTGTCTTGCTGCGCAAGATGCTCAAGCGGCGCTGATGGCTTCTTTCACCTACCACGGGAAATGGGAGTGTCCACATATCAGGGCTTACAACACAGATATTGCTCAGGCCATTGAAGAAATCGTTCATGCATACATGGAGTGCATCCTTGGGTAAATGCTGCAAGATTATATTAACCCACTCCCTAAAACACTGAGAAGTCTAACAAGCATTGGCAAAGCCAAAAGTTCTCACCTTTTTTTTCTTCGTTCTACAGTAGTGTGAGTGTATAGTAAGTGTAGATTGCATGTGTTTTTCATAATAAAATAGGCGTTGATGTTTTGCTGATGAATTGCTGCATCATGGATGCTATTAGTTTGTAAATAATTTGTGAGCCTTTCCGAGATCTATTAGCTTTATCAATGGTTCTAGCCATGTGCAGGAGCGTGCTTAAAGTAAATAATATCTCTGGGATGCAGTAAAATCTAAATGCATTATGACGCTTTTCTTTCCTTTACTTTAAGTCGTGTTGCAAAGCAAGATGTCTAAGGAACATTGTCAAGGGCAATAGAACTTGCATATGCAAACTTTATGGCTTTGCCATTGCCTGTTTCTTGGCTTCAAACTCTTAATATTGAAGCAACTGCAGCAATAAACTATGTGCACTGCTACTTTCTGTTCTGAGAGAAAGGGTCCAAATCAGTGCTGTAAAGAAACTTGAGCCTCCCCCTGCAAAGTAAATGGAGGGGTCCTCTTCTAAAATCACTCAGGAGCTTGCAGGCCAGGCTACTGTGCAGAGGGGGCCCTGGAACCAGCTCCCCTCCCCCACAATGCGGGGGCTGCGGGGGCCTTTGTTACACAACTGGTCCAAATGTTAATGTAATGTTGGCTGGATCTTTTAAAAGCTTCATTTCGAATTGCTTTGGATTGATGAGGTTCGTTTCTGGCACACACAGCTGTTGTGTGGAAGGACTTAAGCAATAACATTTCTTAAAAGATTTGACACTGTAAATCTGGCTTGGGACTCACACTCGAGTGCTAGCATTTCACTCAAAGTTTGGCACATACATAGAGTATACTTCGACCGGTTGCTCATGATGAAAGAATGAAAAAGTAAAAGACGATATATTCGAAATACATGTGAACATCCTTATGAGGAGTGATTGTTACAATACCTGGTTCTTTACATGCACAAACTACTATTTTTTAATTAAAACATATACATTATTTCAACTATTACAACACCTTATTCCTTATGATTGATATAAAAAAGAATGTTCTTAATTTTTTTTTACTTCGTATTTAAGCGTAATGACAAAAATAAAGAGGATGCAATACACGACAAAGTGCAACTGCAGTACTGAAGTCCAGAACATCTGCATCACTGAAGCTATTCTCACGGGGCTACACAATCACTCAGTAAACTTCAAAGTAAGTGGAATTTCATATTTGTGTTGTAGTTTCTGGCCGAATCAGCAAATGTTCTTGGCTTAGTTGAATTGGTTGCAGCATTACAAGCCTTAAAAATATTTTGTAAGCGATTTGGCTACTCGCCCCATCATTTGCACGGCATTAATAAAATTAGTGGATAATGCTGCAGTTTAAGTACATTTGTTGAGTTAGTGCTCTGTTCATACTGTGTTTACCAACATATCATTCCTATACAATATTTGCAGGTTATGATATTGATACACAAACCATCTCCTGTGCTGTCATGGGCAAGACACCTCATGTGTATGCTTTATCACACAAAGGCTGTTGAATCTGCGCTCTTTCATAATACACAACCAGCCCAGAAATCCAGCTCCCATCAAACATTCATGGAACTGATATGCCTGAGATTCAACTCACATTTGGAATGAAGTTGGTTTCATAGTAGCTCAAAGCACCAAAAACAAGTGTGTGTATCCATAAACTTGTACATACCAATAGATACTTGTAGCAAAAGAATATAACATCATGCCAGCAGTGCATGAATAATGCTTGAGCTAGTCCCTGAATTATTTATAAATGTTTTTACTGATGGCAGAGTACAGGTATTTTAGTATGATTTTGTATTTGGTGGAATTAGAAAGGTGTAAGACTTATGTAAATGTTCTGTTATGGTGTAACACGTTTCTTGCAGGAATAAATGACAAATGCATACAATTGGGTTTTAAAAAGAGTTACAGTGTTTAATGAGAGAAGGTAAATGAACAGGGTTTCAGATCTACAAAATGAATGCATGAAAGAAAAGGAGAGTTGCAGAATTAATAGTGCCTACCATATTGTGCTATTCACAGAAGTGGGCACTAGAAATAGGCAAAACAACCCTAAACTCAATACCATCGGATTTTCAGAGGTAGAGGAATTGCTTTCCTGAGCTGGGAGCAAGTACTCGAAGACAGTAAACACGTGCACATAGTATTTTCTATTTGAAGCATTGCCCTTTTGCTTACCTTACATTCTTCCAATATCCCTTTTAAACATAATTTAAGGGTTGACATTTCCAGCACTGATGGCCTCTAGCAGTCGAGCTCCCTATCACTCCCACTTTCCCTTTCCACAAACGTTCTTAAGCTGCGGACACACAGCATAAGGTATGTCATTGGGAGAGTCATAAAAGCTCTCACTAATGACATAATGGAGCAGGTGAACAGTTTCATGACTCTCAATGTCTCTCTCTTTCTCTCTGCCTTATTACTTCTTCAACGGTGCCCCAACTGCTAAATCAAAGTAATTTTCTGATCAAAATCAGTTATTCCACACTTATTCTACCTTCCCTCTCCTGTTCTTACTGCGCTCTCATACTTCCCAGTATCACTCATTTTTCTTCCCCATATGTTTGTTGGGCAGACTTTTTTGGCTAGCTACTCATGAAGCACCATTTCTTCTGGCTTGTGAAAGACCATTCCATTACCAAGACACCTTTCGTATTCTCTTTTAGTGTTTCTTCCCCTTCCCCCTTTCTTGTTTGCTCTTTTCTATTTCTCCTGCTCCCTCTTCCTATCCTCACTCTGTTAAGGTCACTTTAATGAAGGTTAAGGGCCATATTTATACTTTTTGACACAAAACTGCGCCAGCACAGTTTTGCGTCAAAAATATTACCGCCGGCTAATGCCATTTTGTTGCACCGTGAGGGCTTCAAATTTAAACTTTGACGCACGGCGGCGCAAACCACAGGTGGGAGTCATTATTTTTGACGCACACCGCAGCATCAAGTTGTAAAGCAAAACGACGTTAACGCGGCGGAAATGACTGTGGGTCAATTTACGACACCACAAACCGGATATGCACCGTTTTTTGACGCAATAGCGTCAAAAAAACCCGCAAACACTGCCATTTCACCAGAGCAGAGCCAAAATGGATCCCAGATGCCCCTAGAGACCCCAGGAAGATGACAACAGACCAGGAACCAGCCAGGAGGACCCACACAAGAACCAGGACACTTATAAGAAGAAAAGAAAGTGTCGCTTCAGTGCAGAGGAGCAGGAAATTCTGGTAAAAGAGATGACGGAACACCAGCACCAACTGTTTGTCACCTCAAAGTTGCCAATCAGTAGGAGAGAGGCAATATGGCAACAAATTGTTGACAAGATTAACAGTGTGGCTGAAGTACGCAGAACAGTCATCGAGTGCAAGAAACGCTGGCATGACTGCAAGCGCAGGACCAAGGAAAAGATGGCCAGGAACAGGAAGGCAGCACTGCAGACTGGAGGTGGTAGTCCAGCACACCAGGAGGCCCTGGACCACACGGAGGAGATGGTCACAGCCGTCATCCCTGAGGAGATCGTCACAGGGATTCAAGGACACAACAGCGCAGACTACCAGGAGACAACGCACATGCAGGGTAAGTCGCATGGGGAATTCTAATGCAATAATGTCAACTGAGAGCAGGGGGGATACCGACCACAAAATGCATGGAAGTCATCTTATACATGGACTGGCATGGGTAAAGGGGCACGATATGGGGGAATGGCCCATTCTGAGAAGACCTGGGGCACACCATTACACAACACCAACAACAGTCCCATGGGGGCATGCTGTCATGCCAACGATGGAGCAAAGGGAAAGCCACACCAGGAGGGAAGGCCACAACATCAAACTGACATCCCGGCACATGTCAGCCACCATACCCCCTACATTAACTAGGGCACTCTTAACAACCTCTAGCCATACCGACAACTAGAATGTAACAGTGACACTACCACCTCCGCTCTGTGTGCAGCTCAAGTAGCCAATGGCAGTCAACTCCCCATGGATCATACACACCTAAATTAGGGGGTGAGGATGACAACATCAACAATCCCCAGAAACAAGACAAAGGCCCCAGCACTGTCAAATGTCAATGCCCATAGTTGTCGCAAACATCAGCCAATGTAAACAACAATAGGAGCTACACAGCACTAAGGACACACCCATGCTGCATATGTCAGGGTCCATCCTGTGCCTCGGTAACAATGCAACATCCCAAATGTCATACTGCTCAGACAACAGCATTGAGGGGGGACACATGTAACTGGTCACTGAAATACACCTGCACAGTCAGAGGAGGAAATAGGACACTGAAACGATTATCAGGGCAATCCAATGTAACACACATTCACCAACATCAGCAGTACACATTACCAATGCCAACATCCATATCGTATCATAACATTGCTATGCACAGGATATGCCACATGTCAAATACATTTAAGTGGATGTGAAAGATCAGAGGTTGGGGCAGATCCAGATTGTTAAGTGTGGTGCCAGGGCCATCAGAACACCCACAACCAGTGAAAGGTCTCACCATGAGAATGGATGTAGACGGAGGCTTGAGTAGGACAAGAAGGTGGCAATTCTCTATTTGGCCAAAACCAACACCTAGAAGAGATGATGCCGACAAGTCTAATAACTCAATAACATACATGTGACATGCAGGTGGGGCATAGGTCTGGAAGAATGCCCATCTGAAGGACTGGAGCAATTAACATGAAACAAGATCACAAAGTGAATTCATCAAAAGGCAGGCATGTCACATCAAAATTGCCACAACACAGACACACTAATTGTACCCTGTTTCATTGCAGAGGAAGATGGATCTCCTGCGGATATGCCTGTCCCAGATTACCCTGATGACATGGATGACAAGCCGATAAACATTCCCCAGGAGTCTATCCAAAAGGTCCTTGAAATCCTCCAGACCCCACTATCAGTCACAAGGATGAGCACAGAACAAGCAGCCATCGCAGAGGATCCACCCACCACCCCAATTGTAAGACCTGCAGCTCCAATACAGCTGAAGACTCAGCCGACACTGGTACCAGCATTGAGAGAACTGTAGTTGGAGTACAGCGGGAGCTGGCCAAGGAGGTGCGGGTGGGAATGCAAAATATGGCAGCCAGCCTAGAGGGGGTGCGTTCGTGCATGATGTCATCTGCAGATCAGGCAGCAGCTATGCAAGCCCTAACATCTATCTCACAGGAACTACAGAAAACCCAGAAGGAAATCAGCACAGCTGTAATACAGTTGACCCAACACCTACAACAGCAATCCTGTCAACACGTGCACGAATGCAACATTGAACCCCTCAGGGCCGACCTGGCTGCCTACCATCGTGATGTGGCTGCTATTCTCAAGAACCAGCTTACTCCTTGCTGCAGTACTGCCCTTAAGACCTTCACAGGGAGCAGCGACCGGGATGTCTGACTCCACGTCTTCTAACACTGAGGTGTGTGTTGCCCCTTCACAACCAACAACAACAAGGACAGAGGAGGCAACACACACATCAGAAGAAGAAGACATGGAACAGATCACATTCACAAGGAAAATGACCCGGAAGCACTAGTCCCTGCCACATGGCCAACTATTACCAAGGTCCTGCGCTTTGTAACTTGCCAGTCTTGCAACAACTGTACTCAAGCACTGTTCTACAAACCACTGTATATCTTGTCACCCAGCCCAGTGGTTGTCTCTCTCCTACTCATTGGCAAATTCTGTCCCTCTGCAGTGTCTGAAACATCAACCCCAGCATGTCAAAAGCATTTTGGTAAACCCTTGTGTTGGATCACAATGTAAGATGTCACTATAATGGACTCACAATCATGGACAATGGACAGATAGCACTACAGCACTGTTCAATAAATAGCACTTACACAACAAATCTGTCTCTGGGTAATGTGACATATCAACTGTGCAGAAGATAACTGAAATGTGCCTACTGTCAAATTACGTAGCTTGTCAATACAACTGTCCTGATATTATGTAGTCAGAGAAATCTGCACAGTGCCCATGATTGCATCAAACTCTGCCCATCCTGAGGGACATATCTGATGAAGTGAGAAACCATACACCATCATGCTGTGTTGGACAGAATAATGCTTCCTCAGGGGTTATCTAAGTCATCAAATAGTGGCCGTAAAATGTTGTCAACATGCAATAATAACAAATATAACAGTGCTCACTAATCTAAGCAAACACTGCAAAAACTGCATAAATGAAGGTGTCTGAGTTTACATACAAATAGGTAATCATGCTGAACTGTGTCACAGATGACGTATGAGAGTCATGAAGACAAGACTACAAGAGGGCCAATGAGAACTCATCTTATAAGGATGTCCTTGATCATCACACTGCAGTCAGACCTAAAACTGTTTCCCCAATACCAAGTCTGCAAGCACTGTTTGTGACTTTGAAAACACAATTATCAACAGAAACACATTGTCATCCATATTAACTGTGATTGGTGGTTGCAACAAAGGGTGGACACTTTGCAAGGTAGCTCTGGGCTAGCTGCTATTCGTACAGCTCAGTTGGGATTTGTTTGTAGCATAGGACACAAATGTAATAGTATAAAATGTATGTACACTGAATCCAAACCCAGGATAAAGTACCATTCAACACATACTATTAAGGGTTAACCAAATATTTATTAAATGCTAATCACAGAAGAGGAAACTGAGGGAAAAATCTTACCTACCTTAATCTACCCTGACTACTCATTACACACAACTATCCCTAACTAACCTAAGCTACACTTACTTATCACATGTAACTAAACATTCTAAACATCTAACCCCCCCCTTATGAGACGGGACACATGGAGGACAACACATACTAACCTAAACACATATATATTTTTTTATCTATTTTTTTTTAAACACACAAGAACCCCAACTTAGCCCCCCACCCACCCACCCACACACTTAATAAGTAAAAATAGAAAGAATCTGGACCCCCCACCTACTAACACTAACTAAACTAACAGCCCATACTAACCTCACACTAAGCCCCCTAAGCCCACTAACTATAAGAACAAGGAAAGAGGAGGGAGGGGAGGGAGGGGAGGGAATCATGTCCATCAAAAAATGTCTAGAGGTTGGCCCTCCGGAGGGTCCTCTTGATAGACTTAACACGCCGGTTAATGTGGCGCACATCCGGGCTCAGGTGGCTCATCTTGCGCAGCACACGGTCCATCTTCCGTTCCATGTTGTGGAATGCCCAGTGGGCTGTCCTGCACCTGTAGCAATGCTGGGGCCTGGAAGTCCAGCAGATGTAGGCACAACAGTCCCAGCTGTGGGTGGGGCCACCTGGCTTGAATTGGTGGTTGTGCTGGTGGTGGCTGTGGTGGGCAAATTAGGGCCACCCTGTGGGAAGGCTCTCCATGCCCCTGAGGCCCATTCATGGCAATATCGCCGGGCCATCCTCCTGAACCCCGACTCCACCAGCAGGATGTGCTGGTATCTCATGGCCCGGCGCTGGAATTCACGGACCTGGTCTGGAGTCATGTTTGCAGCTGTGAAGACAAATGCAAATATTCTACATTAGTAACTGCATTGTGTGAAATGGCACAAGTTAATCAGAAAATACATTTACTGTACTTGTAACAGCTCATATGATGATACAGATCATTGAATGTCCCTGAGGAAGTACATGGCAGGCCAGCCTACAAAGGTCACAACACACATAGCACATCCATAACCTACAAGATGGGTAACAACTGGCTTTGACTTCCAATCTGAGTTCTGCCAGTTATCAGCTAAGAATCATAATGCATATCCTCCACCAAGACCTGGGCTACAAATGTCAGTGTACGGAAAGTAAAACTAAAGCCACATGGTCTGCAAGTTGTAACTGGACTTGCCAGTATAGTACCAAGTGCCAAACCTGAGTGTGTATACTAGGTTCCAACCAAACAGTCACTTAGTCACATGTATGTGTAACATACTGGTAGCATCAGTACTAGGTACCCCATTCACAAACCCATGCCCGTGTTTGAGGGTGGGGGGTGGATAAACAACTATCAATTTCCAACAACATGTACACCGAGGAGTGTATAGAAAACTTCACACGTGTTTGGCTCTACACACACACCACAGGTAAGGTCTATCAACAATTAGGAGTCAGCAAACCCTAGACCAATCATAGGGCCACACATGTCAGGAAATGCAGAACTTGGTACACCACATATACTTCCAGTAAGGCCTGACTTACATCAGACACAGAGTTGCAAGAACACCCGTGATCATGAATTGCATGCACACCTAGGCCATTGCACTCAAGTTCCTCATACTTGGAGCACTACATGTGGAATCACATGCTGCTAGGAGGTTATACCTACAGTTTCATAATTACATTGGTAAATAGGGAAGCAGAAGTCTATTGGAAAGCAATTTGCTGTACCAATCTTGGAGAATGTGGGTCTGACAGGCTGACTAAATCGGAGCTGACTTCCAGTGGGACTCTTGTTGATACAAGTGTCATCCACATGACTAACCCCAGTACTCACAGTGAGGCCTACAGGAATGGCCTACAATCCCTATATAATACCATTGGATATGCATTGTGTAGGAAAGTACAATCTTGCCTGGCATGTTACCCCCATATTTCACTGTATATATGTTGTTTTAGTGTATGTGTCACTGGGCCCCTGCCAGCCATGGCCCCAGTGCTCATAAGTGTGCCCTGTATGTGTTCCCTGTGTGATGACTAACTGTCTCACTGAGGCTCTGCTAACCAGAACCTCAGTGGTTATGCTCTCTCTGCTTTCCAAATTGTCACTAACAGGCTAGTGACCAATTTCACCAATTCACATTGGCATACTGGAACACCCTTATAATTCCCTAGTATATGGTACTGAGGTACCCAGGGTATTGGGGTTCCAGGAGATCCCTATGGGCTGCAGCATTTCTTTTGCCACCCATAGAGAGCTCTGACACTTCTTACACAGGCCTGCCACGGCAGCCTGAGTGAAATAACTTTCACGTTATTTCACAGCCATTTACCACTGCACTTAAGTAACTTATAAGTCACCTATATGTCTAACCTTCACCTGGTGAAGGTTGGGTGCTAAGTTACTTAGTGTGTGGGCACCCTGGCACTAGCCAAGGTGCCCCCCACATTGTTCAGGCAAATTCCCTGGACTTTGTGAGTGCGAGGACACCATTTCACGCGTGCACTATACATAGGTCACTACCTATGTATAGCGTCACAATGGTAACTCCGAACAAGGCCATGTAACATGTCTAAGATCATGGAATTGTCACCCCAATTCCATGATCCCCCGAGTCTCTAGCACCGACCTGGGTACTGCCAAACTACCTTTTCCGGGGTTTCACTGCAGCTGCTGCTGCTGCCAACCCCTCAGACAGGTTTCTGCCCTCCTGGGGTCCAGCCAGGCCTGGCCCAGGAAGGCAGAACAAAGGACTTCCTCAGAGAGAGGGTGTTACACCCTCTCCCTTTGGAAAAAGGTGTCAGGGCTGGGGAGGAGTAGCCTCCCCCAGCCTCTGGAAATGCTTTGATGGGCACAGATGGTGCCCATCTCTGCATAAGCCAGTCTACACCAGTTCAGGGATCCCCCAGCCCTGCTCTGGCGTGAAACTGGACAAAGGAAAGGGGAGTGACCACTCCCCTGACCTGCACCTCCCAGGGGAGGTGCCCAGAGCCCCTCCAGCGTGCCCCAGAACTCTGCCACCTTGGATTCAGAGGTGTGCTGGCACACTGGACTGCTCTGAGTGGCCAGGGCCAGCAGGTGACGTCAGAGACTCCTTCTAATAGGCTCTTACCTGTGTTACTAGCCTATCCTCCTTCCCAGGTAGCCTATCCTCCTTTACTGGCTATTTAGGGTCTCTGCTTTGGGGAATTCTTCAGATACCGAATGCAAGAGCTCACCAGAGTTCCTCTGCACTTCTCTCTTCACCTTCTGCCAAAGGATCGACCGCTGACTGCTCAGGACGCCTGCAAAACCGCAATAAAGTAGCAAAGACGACTACTGCAACCTTGTATCGCTTCATCCTGTCCGCTTTCTCGCCTGTTTCCTGGTGGTGCATGCTCTGGGGGTAGCCTGCCTCCTTCTTGCACCAGGAGCTCTGAAGAAATCTCCAGTGGGTCGACGGAATCTTCCCCCTGCAGCCGCAGGCAACACAAGACTGCATCACCGGTCCTCTGGGTCCCCTCTCAGCATGACGAGCGTGGTCCCTGGAACTCAGCAACTCTGTCCAAGTGACTCACACAGTCCAGTGACTCTTCAGTCCAAGTTTGGTGGAGGTAAGTCCTTGCCTCCCTACGCTAGACTGCATTGCTGGGTACCGCATGATTTGCAGCTGCTCCGGCTCCTGTGCACTCTTCCAGGATTTCCTTTGTGCACAGCCAAGCCTGGGTCTGCAACACTCTAACCTGCAGTGCACAACCTTCTGAGTTGTGCTCCGGCGTAGTGGGACTCCCTTTTCTGACTTCGGGTGGACTCCGGTTCACTCCTCTTCCAAGTGCCTGTTCCGGTACTTCTGTGGGTGCTGCCTGCTTCTGTGAGAGCTCCCTGACTTGCTGGGCGCCCCCTCTGTCTCCTCATCCAAGTGGCGACATCCTGGTCCCTCGTGGGCCACAACAGCATCCAAAAACCCTAACCATGACCCTTGCAGCTAGCAAGGCTTGTTTGTGGTATTTCTGCGTGGGAATACCTCTGAAAGCTTCTTCACGACGTGGGACATCCATCCTCCAAAGGGGAAGTTTCTAGCCCTCTTCGTTCTTGCAGAATCCACAGCTTCTACCATCTGGTGGCAGCTTCTTTGCACCCTCAGTTGGCATTTCCTGGGCATCTGCCCACTCTCGACATTGTCGCGACTCTTGGACTTGGTCCGCTTGTTTCACAGGTACTCAGGTCCGGAAATCCACTGTTGTTGCTTTGCTGGTGTTGGTCTTCCTTGCAGAAACCCCCTATCACGACTTCTGTGCTCTCTGGGGGTTATAGGTTCACTTTACACCTACTTTTCAGGGTGTTGGGGGTGGGCTATTTTTCTAACTCTCACTGTTTTCTTACAGTCCCAGCGACCCTCTACAAGCTCACATAGGTTTGGGGTCCATTTGTGGTTCGCATTCCACTTTTGGAGTATATGGTTTGTGTTGCCCCTATACCTATGTGCTCCTATTGCAATCTACTGTAACTTTACATAGCTTGCATTACTTCCTTTTGCTATTACTGCATATATTTGGTATTGTGTACATATATCTTGTGTATATTTGGCATCCTCATACTGAGGGTACTCACTGAGATACTTTTGGCATATTGTCATAAAAATAAAGTACCTTTATTTTTAGTATATCTGTGTATTGTGTTTTCTTATGATATTGTGCATATGACACCAGTGGTATAGTAGGAGCTTTGCATGTCTCCTAGTTCAGCCTAAGCTGCTCTGCTATAGCTACCTTCTATCAGCCTAAGCTGCTAGAAACACCTCTTCTACACTAATAAGGGATAACTGGACCTGGTACAGAGTGTAAGTACCCCTTGGTACCCTCTACAAGCCAGGCCAGCCTCCTACACATTGGCCAACTCAAAACATGCGAGAAACTGAAATCCCACTCATGGAACAAGAGAAATGATTGCCCAACGCATCACACCTTGCTATGCGTTCAACACAAACGAGTCCATAAACAGCAAACACAACACATAACAGACATATCAACACTTACTGGAGTGGTCGGGGTCCTCAAATGTCGCCACCTCGCCCACAGTGTAGGGTGCCGGTCCACCTGTAAGGTATGGAAGGAAGAAATGTGCTCAAAATCTGTGCACAGTGCAACCATTTCATAAACATATACAATGTGGAGGCTGAATAAGGAAATTGCAGCCATTCAGACATGATGGTACTGCATCTGATATATCACAGCCAACTTGTACATAGCATGGGTCTCCTGTGACAGTTACACACATATCTGCACACATACATTGGCCCTAACTGTCATGTGGTTGCAAACATGCCCCGTAATTGGTGACCAGAAAAAATATGGAGTGTAATCGTCTCATCATGTGCATCCAAGAGAGACATCCAAAGCCTGGTTACTTGAGGACTGCATTACCAGTCAAACATGCCATGTGGCCATGACACATTAATGACACATAGGTACAATGTACAGAGAGAGGGGCAGGGACTTTTTTAAGCCCTCCTGTTGTTACATTTGATTCAATTGATGTGGCTCAGCTATGGTGATTTGCACCAACCATGGAGATGTGAAGCCATGTGCATACCTTTGGACTGCCATCCATATTTGGAATGTGGCACAACTAACTCCAATAAACATTCTAAGATGTTAGCTGAGGGCACCTTACACCTTTTCACGATTTTTTCAAATCCAGATCTGACATCTATCCAAAAAGATCAAGAAACACAATAATCCCAAACATTCATAGTACTTCCGTGAACGCTTTCCTCCCACACTCACCAGACTCACATGAGACATATGTCTGAGCCACTTTGCTATTATCAATTGACGTGAAGGCAGCACTCATTTTCTGCATCATGTAGTGATTCTAAAGTCAATCTAGCTATTGCGTCAACAAAGTTAGCCAATATGTTGGTACATCTTTACTCTGTCAATAGTACCCTATATAGACATGATTGGCTCCTATTTTGTTTGGTTGTCTGACACAAAGGCCACACCAATTTACTTCATGGAAAAGTATCCTGTAAGGTTGCTGAGCATGTGCTACCTGACAGCTAGCAATTGTGATCCTTACCATAGTGCATCAATTATCCCTGTATGTTTCCCCAGCATTACACACAGTCAGCAAGTTAGCTGGCAAACATAGCACAAATCCTCTTATGTCACTACAGAGCATTTAATCATGCACATTTACATGATTAGTACTCACCAACAGTGCCACCAATCACGATTCCCAGTAGGTCCAAGAGATCCTGCTCCCAGGATGCAGCACCTTTCCCCACCGGATTCTGCGCACCTCTGTTGGATACCCCTGTATCACCCTGCCCCCTGCCTCGATCATGAGTGGCAAGAAATGGCACACAATCCATATGAACCCCCCCAACTCCTCTTAACCCATCCTGCCAAGACGTGGCCTACCAGACATAGTGGAAACGTGAAAGGGAATAGGGGTAAAAGAAATAGAAAGGGGAAAAGGGGGAAAGTAGGGGTACAAATAAAGATGAAAAGTAAACTTAACCACTAAAAGAGCCCAACTATCCCCAAACTAACACTACCCACAACAGACTCCCACAAACAAGTAGTACAGTATACACCAACAATATTTATTTCACAAATGGACAATACAGATAGCACACAGGACAAAAAAGCACAAAATCTCAGGACACCACTCTCTACACAGTCACACAGTCTAGAAGGATCATAGACTGCAAAGTGAAAGTGAAAGTACACCCACTGTACATTATCTGTAAACAGGATATCCTATTACATCACTTGCTGTGTGAAATGTCCGCACTTTTTTGTGTTATGAGTCATTTTTTGTCTACCAAAACTGTATTTGCGTCATTTTTTTTTTGACACACAGGAGTGAAAATTAGCCCGCATCCACATAATAGTACATGGCCTGTACAAATATCTGGATGCGGGCTAATTTTCACTTCTGTGCGTCAAAACAAATGACGCAATATAGTTTTGGTAGACAAAAAATGACGCATACCGCTAGGAACGTCAAAATTTCAGTGCATTAACTGGTTTTGGGCAATTTTTCAGTTTTTTTGTTATGTTACATTTGGGACACATCAGAGATAGGCTGATTGAACACACTATGGTGTTGATGGTGTATGTTCACAAGTGTGACATCATACTGCAGCGGACCATGATCCGCTACTCCCTTCACAGTATTTTTACGGTTGGCTGACGCAATAGTTGGTCATAAGTGTGGCCTACATATATGTGTTGCACAAATTGTGCATGTTTGGCATAAGGAGAGGATAGCAATGTGACGCACATATGTACAATACCTAAATGCCTATGGCTCAAAGTGTGTGCTTTGGCAACTAATGTATTTGTTGACCAAGTGTGTGTGTATCACATGAAGCATTATTGCACATATGCTTGTATGAATGTGACGTCCATGTGTCCAATCCTTAGATGCAAGTCATTGTGGAAATGAGAGAGGGCATGTGTTAGTCATACATGTAGCAACATCCGTAATGTGGACTTCCAGGATTTAGGGTAACGTAGACACCACATGTGACATAGCATGCACCAGATAGATGGCAGACGCTTGTTCATGTCAATGGTCCACATTTTCAACATCCTATGTCCTAGAGTATTGGTAACAGCTTCCTAGGCACTAGTTGGTGAATCCCACAGTGAGTCATACACATGCATTGAGGAAGTGGTTACCATGTTGTTTGGACAGACAGACAAGGGTGAATCTCAAATGTATGATGACACCACAGCTGAGGCCATAGATGTGAGCCCCAACTATCAAGTGGCTGTGGTGGACCAGCATACAAGACAGCATGAGTCCACATATTTCCAGTGATCAATTGCACATAGGTGTCTTGTTCATGTGTGTCATCCAATTATGATCCTGTATATTGTTTGCGGTGTAATTTGTCACAGTTCCGTCCATGACTCATCATGAGTCAGTGGCAGCTATTCCTGTATCTACTGAGTATCCTTGGTTGATCAATGTGAGTAAAGTGGATGAGGACATGTGAACCTACCTGGGGATGGTCCCACCCTGTCACTAAAGACGTGTAATGAGACAGTCAACAGGGCAACCTTGGTGTCCTGAGTGAGATAATGTCTCAGGTGTCATGTTCCGACAGGTGTCATTACAACATTTGTACACAGGTTAGCCTCTGCAATTCCCACTGCATCTGGGAACATCATAGCCTCTGTGCTGATTATTATTGCAGCTATTCGCCACACACGGCCCATCAATATGTTGTGAGCACTGTGATTATGTGTGTGAACTGTCATGGTCCTGACATGTGTGTATTTTTCAGGGACATTATCAGAGGTTGCTGGTTCTGCTGAAAGCCCCGTACCCAATCCCTGCCTATGGCCCTGGGACACTGTCACACTTTGTCATTCATGCATAAAAGCGACCTAGACAAGGGATGGGCCATGAATTTTGCTTTTCCCTGAGGATTTTACTCAAATGGTACAGTTAAAAGGCAGATGATGCTATACAATGTATTTGTGTATGCATTGAAGAAGCACATGCCCAATACCCCCTGATGAATGAGACGTTTGCTAACGCAAGTGTGGTACATATGTAGACACAGGGATACTTTAGTGTGACGCACAGACAGATGCCAGTCAGGCTGACAGAATGCAGGGTGAATTAGGATACAGCAATTTGACAAGTTACATAATCAGTGGTCTGACTCAGACTGTTTGGAGGACTAGACAGTTGACATGACAAACTGTGTATGTCCTGTGTTTTTGAAGGTGACAAATGGACCCAAGGGTTGTGTTACACAGCTTAATTATTATCAATGCTCAACGGTGTAATTGACTAAATGGCAAGTCCTATGCTGTTCCAGGCATCAGCAGGGGCAGTGCTTGTTGAAATGGGTGGTGTGCATGGAGGTGATCACAGGTGTGGGCTGCATCTGTTTCTCACCAGTCCTATAGGTGAGATTTGCATTCTAAGGGCCAACACACATTTTCACACGGGAAGCAATCTACAGGTGCTAACAGGGCTTTAAAACTAGAAGACAGTGTATAAATTAACCTGACGTCCATGCAGTCAGATGTTCTATGGCAATGGCATACCATAGGAAAGGGTGTAGCACACTGGACTGCTAATGTTGGTCTCTGTGTGTAGAGGAGGGAATATCAGGGTACACATCTTAGTATTCCAGGGACCTCTTCCGACAGGTGGGTTGTGACCAGGTGCATGGGTGTGTCAGGAGTTAGGAAATGGGCTGACATGTACATGGAATGTCATGTGTGCAATGCTGCTCATATGTTTGGCACTTGCGCTGTCTATGTTCTGCTTCTATGGAACTCTGGTCACAGATAGTCCTTGCAAATATTGGATGCAGCTGGACTTACTGCTGTCAAGGGTCTGGTCAGACATTCCTGTTACTGATGCAAAAGCACATTGACTGCCTCATGTATGAGGCTTGTTTTCCCCTTATTGAGTGATGTTGTCTTAGTTGTGTGCAATATGCTGCGTTGGACCTTGATTTCAACATGTATGTGTGAAATAGGTGTGGTCCTCTGCTATTGGCCTTCAAAGGAGAAATGTATATGATAGATGTCATTTACAGTGTGTGTGTATGTGACCATTGTATGTTAGGCATCACATTACCTCTGGGATTTTCAGTGTCCTAATCAGTATCTCAGCAATGCTCCATGAGGCAACACTCTTATTCTGATAAGTAGAGATGAAGGTGTGCAAAAAGGAATAGCCAGACCATGATATGGTGATTATTATAGGTGTTTATTTAAATTGGTTAACTTAAGTGGTGAAGGTGATTATATTTAAAATAAATTGTTGACAATATGTTGCCGCCTGTGTATACCAGCGGCCGTGTTCTGTAGTTCCCCCTCATGTTGCAGGCCACCATCCTCCTCTTCCTCCTCTTCAGGCATGTGTGGCTCTGGTTCGAGGAGGGGAATGTTCCTTTTGATGCAAATGTTGTGCAATATTGCACATGTTAGGATGATCTTACAGACCATCTCCGGGGAATATAGGAGGCTACCACCAGTGATGTCAAGGCACCGGAACCTTGACTTGAGGATGCCGAAGGTCCTCTCGACTATGCTGCGTGTCCTTCTATGTGCGTCGTTGTAGGCACGCTCTGCAGAAGTAATCGAGTTGCTAATAGGTGTCATAATCCATGGCTGGATGCCATACCCCTGATCAGCTGCAAGAGAAAATGAATGGGATCATGTTGATGTAGCTGGCCCTATTGAAATGACCTTTCACAGCAGTAGTTGTCTTGTGTTGTCTGTGACTCTTCTGTGTTATAATGTAGCATCCTAGGCTTGTAGGATATACCATCTACATTGTGTTGTTTCCTTGGCTGAACGAGTGTTTGTCTGCCAACCGGTTGTCAGCAGTATGTTTTGGGATTTGCAGTACAGTGTCCCCTCCCTAGCATTGTGACTTGTGATACAGGTGTTCATGTGTCTTCACTGGGGGTGAGATGATAGTTCCATACACAGGTTAAAATTGACAGTGGTGGTAACACGTTCATATAAATGTACCCTGGACATCCCATACCTTTAGACTTATGCAATGGATTAATGTAAACGTCATTGGGACACTTACATTTTGCAAGGTGACATTTAGGCAACCCACTCCACACGTTGTGATCTTTGACATCTCAACATTAGGCTGTACAGTAATTTCAGATGTGTGACAGGTTCACTGCAGACCTAAGAAACATGGCTAGCGATGTCATGACCTCAGTGTGTTCCTGTTCACATGTTGCTGTTGTGGTGTATGTGTTGTGTGTCCTAGAGGGTTGCTGTGCAGTGTGTATATACGTAGGTTTTTGTACTTACCAACAAGTAGTCCATTGCCATACCGTTCATCCTGGAAGTGTTCATTGATGGTGCAGTGTCGGAAGGTGAATGAGTCATGTACACTCCCAGGATATTTAGCCACAATGTTGGTGATCAATCCTTGGTGATCAACTATGGCCTGAACGTTGATGGAATGTGTGTGCTTCCTGTTGTGGTAGAGGTGTTCAGTTGCAGCAGGTGGCAAAAATGCGTAAATGTGTGCAGTCGATTGCACCAAGGACATGTGGGAAGCCACTGATGAGGTAGAACCCCTGTTTTGTTTCCTGCTGCTTCTGCAGTGTGTTAGGGAAGCAGATGTGGTGGGGTGTAAGTCCAATGATGGTATCCAGTGCTTTGGGCAAAAAGGCGGAGAATGATGGTTGTGATATTCCGGCAACCAGGGCACCAGTTGTTTGAAAAGAGCCACTTGCCAGCATATGAAGTTCAGCAAGCAGCTTGGTTTCTGTTGGGATGGTGCGGGTGTCAGCAAAGGGGGGGCCAACTGCGGTTCAATGTTGCGCAGCAGCTGCTCAATGGCCTGCCAGTTCAACATGTATCTCTGGATGATATTGTGTTCCCTGAGGCCCTGAAGGGTTGTTCTGGGGCGGAATATCCTCTCCTGCCTTCTGCGCTGCCTTTGGGGTCCCTGCTGGTGTTGTTGTAGCTGCTGTTGTTGCTGCTGGGCTCTGCGTCTGCGTGCACGCTGAATGAGAATTACCTCCATGTCTCCCTATTGCTGCTCTGCTGTTGCTTCTGTGTGTTCTGATTAAATACAGGTGTGTTTGCCCCATTTTAATGCCTGCCCTGACCCAGGCGTTAATTGTTGATGCAAATTGGGCTGTGCGTCATTTTCTGGCTCCGACTCCCGTCCGTGCAATATTTTTGCCCGAAAGCATAAATACGACGCACGGCCATTTAAGTCATTTTTTGGACAGGAACGCCTACCTTGCACATGATTAACGCAAGGCGGGTTGCCGCATCCAAAAAATGATGCACACAGCGGAATTTTGTCACCCGCGGGCTCGGGCGTAAAAGTTTAAATACAGGGCAACGTTTGCGCTGAATGTGCATCAACAATTTTGACGCACATTCGGCGCAGACGGAGTATATATATGCCCCTAAATATCTATATAAAATAAGAAACATAAGATCTTTGAGTATCCAGAGTGGACAACCAAAGACCCTTTGAATTGAAAGTCTAATTTATTTACTTCAAATAGCGAAAGGTTTCTCTCACTTGGGGGGCTTTTATCATGCACACCAAACTCAACCCCCTGACTGGGAGATCCAACAAATACCTCCTGCCACCTCTGTGGTACTGACCTACAAGACCTTCCTAAAAAACTTGCAACTGAAAGGAAAGCTCTACTGAAAAATGTATTTAACGAAAGAGGCCTCCGAACAAGGAGGCAAGGTGTGCTGGCATGCTTTGTCCCAGGGAACCTACAGTTTAACCGTCAACTGGTCAAATTTTTTATTCTGGTAACAAAAAAGCAGCAGGGTCCAATATGAAACACAGTGAGGCAACCTGCTCTGAGATCTCTTTCCATACAGAACTGTAGCCGATTAAAGTTTTTGATTAACGAAGTAGTAAACGATGAATGTATATTATGATAGCACAGAAATTGACAATACTTTTTAGTAATGTATAAAACTGTGAACATGGTTATAATGCAATAGGTTTAAGTAACTATGCAAGTAAAGCATCTATCTATCTATCTATCTATCTATCTATCTATCTATCTATCTATCTATCTATCTATCTATCTATCTATCTATCTATCTATCTATCTATCTATCTATCTATCTATCTATCTATCTATCTATCTACCTTACTATTAGGATTTCTGGTTATCTAGGATTTCTGTAAGGTTCAATTATAATTCCCCAAGTGTTTAGTTGTCCTCGCTCTTCCAAAGCCCTCCTGGATATCGTTGCTGATGCCCAGGTCACTGTAGTTGCCTCATTCCCAAAGTGATTTCTGTGTTCTATAAAATCTATGGTACTCAGGTCAGTTGATCTTAAGTTGTCCAACCTAGTGATGGAGGTTAGCAGTCGTAGGATATTCCCTCTGCACATCCTCCCAGCCTTTTGATTTATCTTCAGGTAAAAACAGGGTAGCAATTGTTCCTGGTTGCACCTGCAAGCTGCTAGATGTTATCTCCGACACATGAGGTTTCCGCTAGTCTATCTGTGTGGCTTCTATGCCCCTCGAGTCGGTTCTAAGATCCTGTTGTGAGATATATCTCCCATTCTGGAGCTCTCCCTTGCTTCTGTGTCAAGTATAGCTTGTATTTGTTCAGTGTACTCCTCTTGGTTCATTGATCCCTCATCAGTTGATGCCCTACTTCCTGAGGGAGCACCGATTTGCGTGTCTGGAGGGATATTACTAACTTGCTGCTTGCACCTGCCAAATGACCACCGGTGGATGCTGACATGGGCCATGTTGGAATTACATTGAAATGTCTCTTTTGCTTTTCCTACCCTTTCTTCTCTGTTTCTGCTTTTACTTTGAACTAAGTGGGACAGTAGACCAATCCTCTTCCTCTTTGCTTTGTCTTAGCTCTCTTACATTCACATGTTACTTTGCCATGAGGGCCATCTGGCCTTGGGATAGTTGATTATTACATCTCACCACTATCTGTGCATTCAGATCTTGAGCTCTCTCACCTACATTGACAGGTATTTTTCCTTAAAGCCCCATGATTGCTTATCTTTTACTGTAGGAGTCTGGCCTGGTTTGTAGTGGGTACCCAAGGTATTTTCACCTAATACCATGTCCAGTTACCCCTTATTAGTGAAATGTAGACAGTGTCTAGAAGCCAGGCTCTCTAGGGCTAAGGTGGATGAGCAGCCAAGGCCCAACTATGAGACATCCAAAGCTCATGTAATACCACTGTAGTCACACAATACTCAAACACATGAAAGAAAATACTCAGTGTTACAAAATAACGGTACTTTATTTTGGTGACAAAAATGCCAAAAATACCATAGAGACTATTCTCCCTTAAGCGATAAGTAATACACAAATGATATATACTAGTATGCAGAAATAGCTGTAAAAACAGTTAGAAAGTGGAATGCAAAAGTCGGTTTCCAACCTAGGCAAGTTTAGTGTGTAGAGGGGAGCTGGGAGTATTAGAAAACACCAAAGGTAAGTAATATAACCCACCCCAGAGCCAAGGAAAGCAGGATTAAATCACAGTAACTTTCCTAGAACACACAAGCACATGAGAAAGAAGATTATGCAAGAACCAGAAGAGACTGCAAGACATCAACAATTGATTCTGGACCTGAAGACCTGTGGAAGAAGGTGACCAAGTCCAAGAAGCACTGAAGAGTCCATGGAGAACAGGAGCTCCTGCTCACCCAGATGAAGGTGCAAAAGAAGAACCACTGGTGAGGAACAACAGTCAGTATTGCACCCAAAGAAGACAGATGCGGGTTCCTGGTTGGTGCAGAAGATGTCCCACACCGGATAGATGAATGCAGTCTGGTTTGCATCGCTGGATTCTGCCAACAGGCCTTGGAACACACAAAGCATGCGGTTAGTAGAAAACTGCACTGACCAGGACCAGGAGGGACCTGGTGGACTCTACTCAGGAGGGGGAAACAGAGGGGGCTCTCAGCAACTCAGAGAGCAATCAGAAGACTAGGCAGCATGCACAGGAGTCCCACAGCACAGGGACAAAGAAGGTGCAAAAGGAGGCCCATGCAGCAGTACACAAAGGGATCCCACGCTGCCTGAGAAGCACACAGGAGGCTGTGCATCACGGGAACAGGTGCTGGTGGCGGGATCTGCACAATGCACAAATAAGTTGTGGAAGAATGCCAACAAGCCTCTGCAACTGCAAAACGTGTGGTGCCCTTGGGTACTGTCTTGTGTGGGGAGACAAGCTCTTACTTCCACAAAAGTTGAACAGTTGGACGTCAGGGCCATCTGGACCATTTCAGTCTACCACCCATGATGCTGGATCCACATACTTTTTCAGGAGCGGGAATCCAAGCCACCGGTCGTCGCTTCAGAGGGGTGCCTGCTGAAGCAGGGAAGTAACTCCTTCACTTCAAGGGAGATTCCTTCATTCTTCTGGTGCAGGCTGAAGACAGGCAGTCCTTGAAGAATGCATGACCTGGATACAGTTGCAGTTCTTGGCAGGAGCTGAAGATACAGTGTTGCAGAAGTCGCCTTTGCTTCTTTGTTGCAGTTGTAGAGCTCCTGGAGGTCCAGATGCAATTTCTTCAGTAAGAAGGTGAAGTAAAGAATGCAAAGGATTTCTGCTGCAATCCTAATCTGAAGAACCACCCAAGAGAGAGACCATAAATAGCCCTGAAGGGGGGATTGGTCAGCTAAACAGGTAAGCACCTATCAGGGGAGGGCTCTGAAATCACCTGCTGGCACTGGCCACTCAGATGCTTCCATAGTGCCCTGACAACTTGGAATCCAAGATGGCAAATCCCCGGGACCCTCTTAAGGAGTTCTGAGCTCCACCACTGGGATGGTTATGGACAGAGGAGTGGTCACTCCCCTTTCCTTTGTCCAGTTTCACACCAGAGCAGGGCCAGGAGGTTCCTTAACTGGTGTAGACTGGATTATGCAAGGAGGGCACCATCTGTGCCCTTCACAGCATTTCCAGAGGCTCTGGGAGGCTACCTTTCCCATGACTGTAACACCTATTTCCAAAGGGAGAGGGTGTAACAACCCTCTCCCAAAGGAAATCCTTTGTTTTGCCTTCCTCAGCTCAAGCTGCTTGAGCAACGGGAGGGCAGAAACTTGTCTGTGAGGTGGCAGCAGCTGAGGCTGCCTTGGAACCTCAGAAGGCTGTAATGGCAATACTGTGGGTCCTCTAAGGAACCCTCAGAGTGCATGGAATCATACAACCAATGCTTGCAAAAGCCTTGGGGTATGATTCCAACATGTTTGATACCATATTCGGAGTTACCATTGTGAAGCTGAACATAGGTGGTAACCTATGTCCAGTGCACGCGTAAAATGGAGTCCCGGCACTCACAAAGTCTGGGAAAATGGTCCTGGAGGTCGTGGGGGCACCTCTGCTAGTGCAGGGGTGCCCTCACACTCAGGTACTCTGCACCCTGCCTTTAGGGCTGGAAGGCCTGCAATAGGGGTGACTTACAGTATATTTGACCTGGTGCAGTGTAAATGGCAGTGAAAAGGTGCATGCACCATTTTACACAGGCTGCAATGGCAGTCCTGTAGAACCCTTTGCATGGGTTCTCTATGGGTGGGAAAAGAAATGCCACAGCCCATAGGGATCCCCGGAACCCAAATGACCTGGGTACCTAGGTACCATATACTAGGGACTTATAAGGGGGGACCAGTATACCAATTTTGGGTGAAATACTATGTTACCAGTATGCAGTGACAACATTTAGAGGAGAGAGAGCATACTCCCTTGGGTCCTGGTTAGCAGGATCCCAGTGAACACAGTCAAACACACTGACATCAGGCAGAAAATGGGGGTAACATGACAAAAAGAGGGTACTTTCCTACAATTACTTTTGTCAATCCCGGCTTGTCCTGCTGCACTGCCATTGTAGATTGTGTTGCTTCCTTTATATCTGACAGGAGCTCTCCCATTGCCAGTGGTAGTGTTGATAATTTCTCTACAATTGTGACGCAAGTGCAACCAGCTTCTAAGAGCTTGTGAGAGCTGCACCTCAAATTGTTCCTGCCTGATCAGGTTACTAAGATCAGCCAGTTTTACATCAATATTTGAGACATAAATGGCAAGTGAGTTCAGCAGTGAAGGTTGGATATCCATTTTATCTGCTTGATGTTGCATTGCATTGACTGTCAGCTGCATAGTACTGAATAGTGAGGTCCAGATGCTGTCTTTTCCATCCTGCTTTTCCTGGTTGCTATTATTTTTAGTCTTCTTATTGCTTCCCTCCTGGAGGTCATCTGATGGTTTACATAGCTGCAAGCCTTTTCCCGTTCCTCTGTTGCTAGATATATGTCACAGTTTGTACCCTAATTGTCTGGCATTTGGAACTCCAAGGTACCATCAGATGTGCTATGAAGAGCCCTGGGGCTTGGGGATTGAGATGCCGATCCGTAAGGGTCACCAGCTAGACTTTTATTAAAAGCATGAGTCTCTACTGACTGTAAAGTGTTTTTTCTGTTACTGATATCATTATGGCAGTTGGTTCTTCAATGGTTTGCTCAGTTACAGGTGGGGCTAGCCCAATCTCCCTTGTGCAGGACAGGGTTGTACAGGGCTCTACCTGCCTCCACTTGCCCATTTTTGCACCTGATGTGCTGGTGTCGTCTGTTGCACACAGGGTTGATCTAGGCCCCACTCCCTCAAGCAATGAGATATTCTCTGGTCTGCTGCTTCCAAGCACATTAGTGCAGCAGTTCTTCCTTCCACTCCATGGGCTGCTACCGATCCTGGGGAGAACGATTCATTTGCACCTGTCGTCTTCTCCTAGGTACTATTCTTAGTAACTTTTGCACCTGTGCTCTCCAGCTCAGTTGTCTTTCCAGACCTTACGGGCTCATCTGAGCCAAATTGATCATCGACATCCAATGCTTCTATTTCTGTTTCTAATGCTACACCTACTGCCCCTTCACCCTTATGCTTCTATATTATCGGCTGCAGTGGTGAGGGAAGACTGTTTATCCAGTAATTACTTGAGCAGAGCACTACCTCATTGTCTCTGATAAAGGAGAACTTTGTGTAGATTTTAGGCTAATGACCTGAGATAGAAGGATCTTGCTTACCCGCCAAGCTAGAGAGAAGTGGTGAGGCTCTTGGGCCTTCCTCCATATGAGCTCTACATCTTTGGTCACAGTTCTGCAATTGCCTCACTCTCCTCGAGCTCATCCTAGGTAGTTGAATGCAAGCTTGTTTTTATCTTTTTATACATTCCTTCTCTTTCTTGCCCCTATTGTCTTCAAAGTCCCCTCTTGGACAACTGCTCTTGTCTGCTGTCCTTCTTCTTCTCTTCCTCCACTCTTCTGTGTGCCACCGCTTGTGCTCGGCCTTGAAAAGCAGATGAAGCAGGCAGGGAGTAGCAGTATAGGAAGTGACACCACCCACAAAGGTAGCTGCCTCTGCTGCACACAGTTCACCTCCCTCAGCAGCAGTGTCCCTACTGACCTCTGCTCCGAACTTGCTTCTGCGCTAGAAGCATTTCAGATTGTACTGCTGCTGCTGCTTCTGTGTTACTGCTGACCGCTGTTGTGTTGAAGATCATCATGTTGAGCCTCACCTCCCTCCTGCAAAGCTTCAGGGGACAGGCATGAGCATGCCACACCAAAAAGGAAGCTCTGTTTCTGGTGTTACAGCGATTTAATGACATGGGTGGTCATTATGACATTGGCGGTGACTGTTAAAGTGGCGGTAATACCGCCAACAGGCTGGTGGAAATTACCGCCAAATTTAAACCATGGCAGTGATAACTCCCGTATACAGCCAATGTAACACACCATCCACCAGGGCGTTAACACCACTGATCATGGAGGAAGCCATCAACAGCCAGGCAGAAGACAAGGTACCACCCACCATATTATGACACTGCAAACAGGTAGGATTTTGGGGGCGATACCAATGCCTTCAAAAGCCTGGCGGAAACACATTGCAGAAGACCAAAGACTCACCAACAGAGACACAGAGAAGATCAATTCTGCCATGGAACCGGGGCTGCAAGTCTTCCTGATGCTCATCTACGCCATGTTCCACCTAAAACACCAATGCCGACGAAGAGGACGAAAGTGAGTACAGCCGCCTAGCATACAAGCGAGGGAGGGAAGAAAAGGCGAGTGACACACACACGATCGACACACACACACCATACACACAACCAGCACAACCAGCTGCAGACAGAAACCAATGGCACAGGACACACAGCACACAAATACAAGTACTACAGGTCAGCAGTACTGAAATTGTAATCTCATGGCAACAGCCACCATATGAACCAATTTTAGAACAGATACATGAACAATTGTCCAGAAAGTGCCAATGCCCAGTCCTAAGTACATAAGGCCCACATGGCCACAGGGCACAGTCCAAGCCCCATTTTGATCCTGACTAACTCCTCACAAAACTGTGCAGGGGCAACATCTCGGAAGTGGACAGGCACCTCAGGGGGGAGGGGTTAGGGGGCATCTCAGCTGAAGTCAGGAAATTGCCTACTGCTTCGGGAGGGGGCTCCATGCCCATTTCCCAATTCTGGGGAGTACAAGGTCACAGTCTCTGAGGTAGGGAACTTGCCCACTGCTTCTGAAGGGGGCTCCATAACCTTTTCCCAATGCTGGGGAGTGCAAGGTCACAGTCTCTGAGGTAGGGAACTTGCCCACTGTTTCTGGAGGGTGCTCCTTGTACAACAGTCCCTGGAGGGAGGCCTACATGCTACCTGCTGGAGGTGAGGGCTGCATTGTTTCTGCTTGGGAAGGCGTCTCCTGGGCAGCCCCTGCTAGAGGTGAGGGCTGCATTGTCTCTGCTGGGGGAGATGGCTCCTGGACAGCCTCTGCTGGAGGTTAGGGCTGCTGTGTCCCAGCTGGAGGAGGTGTCTCCTGCGCAACCTCTGCTGGAGGTGAGGGCTGCTGTGTCGTAGCTGGAGGTGAGAGCTTCTTGCCTGTTATTGGTGGTTGAGTGGGACCCGCTGCTGTCATTGGTGGTTGAGTGGGAACCTTTTATGGCATTGGTGGTTGAGTAGGAACCTTATCTGTCATTGGTGGTTGAGTGGGAACCTCTTCTGTCATTGGTGGTTGAGTGGCAACTTTACCCCTCCTGGGTATCCTTCCCTTTCCTGGCTGGTGGAGTGGTATCCTTCCCTTTCCTGACTGGTGGAGTGGGATCTTTCCCTGTCCTGCTTGTGGAGTGGGATCCTTCCCTTTCCCGGCTGCTGGAGTGAGATCCTTCACTGTCTTGCATCCACGACTAGGAATTGCATCCACTGTCCCCGTGACTGTTTGGCTGAGGTGCTGGGCTGGGTCATTGGGACCCTGCTCTTTCGGGCAGGACGGGGGGAGGGGGAGGGGGGAGGTCAAGTTTGGCAAGGTGTGGAGGTGTCTGCTAGTGAGGTGTGTGTGCTGCTTGGTGTGGTGATGGTGGTGGCTGTTGAAGCAGTGCATGCAGGTGTGAGTGTGGACGCGACTGTAAGGGAGTTGGAGGACGTAGGGGAGACAGTGGAGGCAGTGGATGTGGATGAGTGTGCAACTGTCTGTTGTTTGTGTGACTGCTTGTGGACTGAAGTGTGGTGCTCGTGTTTGACTGTGCCACTTTTGTGTGATGTCTTGTCTGCATGCTTGTCTTTATGTGTGTATGGGATGGGTTGGGGTTGAGGAGACTGGAATTGGGAAGTGGTAGTTGGAGGGGGGACATAGGAACAGGGACAATGGCTGCTATCAGCGAGGAGGCCAGAGCCTGAATCGATCTCCGTTGGCTGCAAATCCTCTGAGGATGCCCTCCAGGAATGCATTGCATTGCTGCATCTGGGATGCCAGCCCCTGGATGGCATTCACAGTGATTGACTGCCCACTCCGGAGGTCAATAGCCTTCTATCTTAGGGCAGTAGGGCTCACTGGGGCAGTGCCTGAGGTGCCTGGGGCCAAGGAGATACCCACCCTACTGTGTGAGCAGGCATGGGCAACTCACTGAGGGGCTACTGGGAGGGCAGTGCTGATACAGGGGTGGTGGCTGTACCTGCACCTGGGGTGGTCACAGAGGTGTCTGCCACCACCAGGGAGCTTCCATTGCAGGAGGAATCAGAGTCTGTGTTGTCACCTCCTGTCTCCGCCGTGGTGCTCCCCTTGCCCTTCGTCCCACTAGTTCCCTTGGAGTCTAGACTCTGCCCCCTGAGTTCTGTGGGATGCCGCTCCCCCTGTCTCCAGTGCCCCAGCTCCTCCGCCAGATGTTCAGGTTCCGACAGGCGTCCCTTCCTCATTGGGAGGCCATCCCCAGCTGGGCCTCCGCAGTCTCCTGTTCCCAGCATCTCAGATCCTCTCACCGTTTCCTGCAATGGGTGCTCTGCCTGCAGGAGACCCCCAAAGTTCTCATGTCCTTGGCGATGGCACGCCACAATCCCTTCTTTTGATGGGCGCTGACCTGCAGAGGTAACACAGACAGGAGGACAGCATTGCACATACAATCCAGCCTTTCACACATATGGCCCACAAATCCCGTTTCCAAATCCATTGGCACACACATCTCCCTGCGCACACGATGTACACTACCACCAGACATACCACCCCATATATTATATGATGCCTGCACACACATATCCATGCAACCCCCCCACATGCATTGTGCCCAAGGTGTGCTCACCTGTTGGTCTTGATGCCCATACAGCTGTCCATACTTGGGCAGGACCCCATCCACCAGCGTTCCAACTCGATTGAAGTAAAGGCAGGGGCCCTTTTCCCAGTCACACAGGCCATTGTAGGTTCTTAGACACAGGTCACAGCAGCACACGCAGTGTAGGTGTTGTCCTGTGGAAAGTCAGAAATCATGTGAGGGTGTAGACAGAAAATGGTAGACACTGTCACCGCTGATCCCCTTTGGCCACTGTACTCCATAGAGCCCTATATTAACCAATAAGAAATTGCACGGCGGTGCAAGACCGCCTTCTGCCACGACTCCCAACATCAGCAGAGTTACCTCACTTCCACCTGCCCCTAGATACAGGACAGGCCCCTGCCATTTCATGGTGGTAGACTACATACAGATCTTCCATAACTGAGTCATTGTCAAAAATTGCACCTACATTGCCATTCCCACTGTTCCTTCACATTAATGCTGTATGTACATTGAGGTGGTGGCTCCATTGTTCAAATTGTGACAGCCTACTCACTCATGTGTCTCTTAGATACCTACCATTGCGGATGACTAGGAGGAGGAGACCAAATCCCTGTGTACAAACCCCTTGTGGACTTGGCTACACTGGAGGACAGGGACATTATACTCACCTATAGACTGGATAGGGCCACAATCACAGAGCTGTGTGCCCAATTGGAGCCTGAACTGATATCAGCTATCCGTCATCCCACTGGGATCCCCTCTCCTGTGAAGGTTCTATCACTGTTCCATTTCCTGGCAACTGGTTATTTCCGAGTGACAGTAGGCTTGGCAGCAGGAATGTCACAGCAAATGTTCTCAATCATGCTGCAAGGGTATTGTCTGCCTTGGTGAAACTCATGTGCAGCTACATTGCTTTCTCCCAAGTGGAAGATTTGTCCACGGTGAAAGCAGGATTCTATGCAATGGGACATATACCCAATATTATTGGGGCGATTGACGGTACATATATTGGAGGTTATTCCAACTTTGGAGGAGGTGGTAATCCGTCCCAAATGTGACGGATTTACCACCAGCCGTATTACGAGTTCCATAGGATATAATGGACTCGTAATACGGCTGGTGGTATATCCGTCACTTTACCGTCACTTTTGGGACGGATTACCACTTCCTCCAAAGTTGGAATAACCCCCATTATGTTTATCCCCCCCACCAGAATGCACAGGTGTTCAGGAATCGGAAGGGTTTCCACTCACTCAATGTACATATGGGGTGCCTGGTGGAGCAGTACATCTCCCATGTCACTGCCAAGTATCCTGGGTCGGTGCATGATACCTTTGTTCTGGGGAATAGCAGCATCCCAAATGTGATGGCCCAACTACAGAGGCACAGGTTGTGGCTAATAGGTGATCCAGAGTCCCCACCCACTGTGTGTCAGCATATGCTTTCAAGTGTTATCCCCATAGCACTGTGTAAGGCTAAATGTTCTCCCTCAATACTTGCAGGTGTCTCTGGCTACCCAAACCTATTTTGGCTCCTGACCCCTGTGAGGAATGCCAGGACAAGGGTCCTTTTACAGACGTTGGTGATATGACAACAGTGTCCTGATGTGTTTACTGCAGACAGCTACAGGTCATTATTTGTATGCTATCACAGTGTTCAGATCATTTGCACTAGATTTGACTATTCCCATAAATGCACATTTTCAACACATAAAACGGTGTCACTCAAGTTGAGATCAAGGGTGTTTATTGTAGTGCAAATATTTGACTGAAAAGTGCAATGGAATGGGGTGATGATAGATGAAAGTCTAGGGTGTTATTCCAGTCTGTTTGTAGAACAGGCCCAGTGTCCAAGGGGCCATAGGAAGGGAAGCAAAGGCAGTTCAAAGTGGACAACGTGACAGGATGGGAAACAAGGGGGACAATCAGGAGAGTCTCATTTCCTGGTGGGGTCTTGGTCTTGGCAAGTGTCTCTGGCTTCTGTCTGGGTTGCAAGGAATGTTTGCAGGGTGGTCCACCTTCTCCAGGGGGAGGGGTGCTGGTGTCCTGTGGGTCCTGTGGGGGGTCCTCCTGCCCACTAGCTGCAATGGAAGTGGAGGGCTGGTCAATAGGCTGGCTAGTAGGAGGGGCCCACTAGTGTGCTGTCGATTCCCTCATGATGTTGGCCATGTCTGCCAGCACCCCTGATATGGAGATCATGGTGATGTTGAGAGCCTGCAAGTCCTCCCTGATCTCCTGATGGTGTTCCTCCTGCAGCCGCTTGTTCTCCTGCATGTTGGTAAGGATCTGGCCCATTGTGTCCTGGGATTGTTGGTAGGCCCTTAGGATCTTGGTGAGTGCCTCCTGGATAGTCGGTTCCCTGGGCCTGTCCTCCCCCTGGCACACAGAGCCACCATGGCATTTCCATAATGGTAATAAAAGGTCCACCTACACCAGTAAGCAGCATTTCTCACTACCAATACAACCATACCAAACATACATACACAACCCCTCATAGATCAAACAATACCCCCTAGACATAATACAGGGCATTTTCAATTCAATCCTATGAGCAAGGAAGCACCCACAGCAGTGAGAAACCAAATGGACTGTCACTACCAGGACAGGCCACACACCAAGGCACATGTCCTGCCTTCTCCCTTCATAGCACCCTGCCGATAGATCTAGCTAGGGCCTACCATAGGAGTGACTTTCATGTAGTAAAAGGGGAGTTCCAGGCCTAACAAGTAAATTTAGATGCCAGGTCCCTGTGGCAGCAAACTGTGCACGCAGGCCCTGGGCTAGCTGGCCTGAGACAGGTTTGAAAGGCTACTTCTCTGGGTGGCGCAAGCAGCACTGCAGGCCCACTAGTGCCATTTAATTTACAGGCCTTAGATATAGAGATACTTACAGGCAAATTAAATGTGCCAATTAAGTGTAAGACAATCATACAAACTTTAGAAAGAAGAGCACCTGCATTTCAGCCCTGATCAGCAGTGATAAAGTGCTCAGGGTCCTAGAGCCAACAACAAGAGGTCAGAAAAATAGGAGGACGGAGGCAAAACGTTTAGGGATGACCATGCAAAAAAGGCCAGGTCCAACAACTGCGTTCTGCAGGCCGGGTGCTTTTCCCACGCTCTCATGCATATATACGCTGCTGTTGCATCTCAGTGTCCTTTGATGTAAAGACTCTATATGTATCTTTCATGTATGAGGCCTTGGCAGCACATGTATGAGGCCTTGGCTGCACACCTGGTACAAGTAGCTCCTGATATCTGCTAGTTCTATTATGGTTCACTTGAATGCTGGATGATACATCCTGTGTCTCACTTACCGGGGACCCCTTGTGTTAGTTTATCCTTTATCCTGCCTGATTGTTTTAGGAAAGTGGAGGAAGGGAGGGTGTGGTTGGAAACAATTTGCTCAAAATGTGTTGTGTGTGTGTGTGTGTGTGTATATATTGAATATATATTGAATCTTTGGTATGCTAAGGTGTATTGAATCACCTTGGACGGCTTGGTTTTGAGTGAGTGTTTTGTGGAAGAAGCAGAGGAGGGTGTCATTGTAAAGCAGGACAGGAAGCTAGGTATGTGTGATGTCTGTGGGAAACTATACTAAAAATAATGCTGGAAATATGACTAAGCATGCTACAGCTCAACTCTCACAACACCAATCTATAGCATATAACAAGCAAAGGCAAGCCAAAAGCGCCCTTGGAATACCTCCCTGCGGCCCGCCCCCCTCGCGCCCCCATTCGCCGCTCCCTACCACCTCCCAGCTGCTCCTCCCTCCCCCCTCCCTTCTTAATGGCTGGCGCTGCGCTTCCGTGCAGCGGGCGCGCCAGAGGCAAGCCCGTCTGCGTCCGTCCGCGCCTGGACGCGCCCACCGCCACCCCCCTTGGTCCATGCAACCCCCGCACCAACAGATGCCGCTACTCGGCCAGCGAACTCATCACCCTCAACCCCGGCCCCTCCACAACTTGCTTCCAGGCCACACCGAAGAACACCAAAGGACCCTTCTCCTGCCGCGCCTGCAACTTCACCTGCTACAGAACAAGGAAACCTGCAACAACCAGCACAAACCACCTCACTGCATACTCCTCAACACACGCTCCGCACAAAAGCACGCCATCGAGCTCTGGGACCTGCTCGACACCACCGCCCCAGACGTAGCCTTCCTGACCGAAACCTGGTGGAACGACTCCTCAGCACCTGACATCACCATAGCCATCCCGGACGGCTACAAGATCACCAGAAGAGATCGCCCCAACGGAATCGGAGGAGGAATAGCCATCGCCCACAAATCCACCCTCAAAATCCACACCCACACGGACGACACCCTCAAGACCGCCGAACACCTGCACTTCCGAATCCACACTGACCCCAACACCACCCTCAGGGGAACGCTCATCTACCGTCCCCCAGGACCACCAGCACCCATCAGCGACTCTATCGCCGACCTCACGAGCACCCACGCCCTCGCCTCTACGGGCTACATCCTCCTTGGAGACCTCAATTTCCACCTGGAGAACAACAACGACGCCAACACCAGATCTCTGATCGACAACCTCTCCAACCTCGGCCTCAGACAACTGGTCAACACACCCACCCACATCGCTGGCCACACGCTCGATCCAATCTTCTCCCCAAGCAACCACGTCACCTTCAGCCACACCACCGAACTCCACTGGACCGACCACTACTGCGTCCACTTCACATTCAAGAAGCACACCGAACACCACCTCACCCAACTACCACCTCACCGCCGCTGAAGCAAAGTCACCAAAGACCAACTGACCAGCACCCTCGCCCAGAACCTGCCTACCGACCCCACCGACCCAGACACCGCCGCCATCAACCTACAACGGTGGATCAACGACTGCGCCAACACCCTCGCACTTCTCAAAAAGCCCACCGACATCCAAGGAAAGAGAAAAGCCGCCTGGTTCACTGACAAACTCATCACCTCCAAACCCACCTGCCAGAAGCTAAAGAAGAAATGGCTCCTCGATCGCACACCAGACAGCCTGACAGCCCACAAGGATGCCACCCGCACGCACCACCAGCTAATCCGACTCGCCAAACGCTCCCACTTCACAGAACGCCTGAACAAAAACGCACACGACAGCAAAGAACTCTTCTGCATCGTAAAAGAGCTATCCAACCCCAGCACCAACACCAACGAAATCCCACCCTCCCAAGAACTCTGCAACGCCCTGTCCACCTTCTTCTATCAGAAGATCGCCGACATCCACAACAGCCTCAACACCACTCCTCCGCCAGACCCCACCTCCGACAGCTCCACCTTCACCAACCGCCTGACCGCCTGGACCCACGAAGACGACTGGGAAACCTGCAAGATCATGAACTCCATCCACTCAGGATCCCCCTCAGACCCATGCCCGCACCACGTCTACAACAAAGCCGACTCTACCATCGCCCCCCAACTTCGAAAGATCATCAACTTATCCTTCAAAACCGCAACCTTCCCGGAAAGCTGGAAGCACGCCGAAATCCACGCCCTCCTCAAGAAACCCAAGGCAGACCCCAACGACCTCAAAAACTTCCGCCCGATCTCCCTCCTCCCACTCCGGTTTCAGACGCAACCACAGCACTGAAACTGCCCTCCTCGCCGCCACAGACGACATCAGACAACACATGGACAGCGGCGAAACATCAGCCCTCATCCTCCTGGACCTCTCCGCAGCCTTCGACACGGTCTGCCACGACACCCTACTAACACGCCTCCACGAAGCCGGAATACAAGAAAAAGCCCTCAACTGGATCTCGTCCTTCCTCTCCAGCAGAACCCAGAGAGTCGGACTCCCTCCCTTCCGCTCTGAAGCCACCAACATCATCTGCGGCGTACCCCAAGGCTCCTCCCTAAGCCTGACGCTGTTCAGCGTCTACATGGCCCCCCTCGCACAACTGGCCCCTCAGCACAACCTCAACATTCTCTCCTACGCCGACGACACCCAGCTCATCCTCTCCCTCACCATTGACCCACACACCGCCAAAGCCAACTTCCATGAAAGAATGAAGTCCATCGCCGAATGGATGAGAAAAAGCCACCTGAAATTGAACTCCGACAAGACGGAGGTCCTCATCCTCGGACACACCCCCTCGGCCTGGGACGACTCCTGGTGGCCCACCGCACTGGTACCCCCTCCAACACCAACCAACCACGCACTCAACCTGGGCTTCGTCCTCGACTCCGCCCTCACCATGTCCAAGCAGGTCAACGCAGTTTCCTCCTCCTGCTACAACACCCTCCGCATGCTACGTAGAATCTACAAATGGATCCCGATGGAAACCAGAAAAACGGTGACCCAGGCCCTTGTCAGCAGTAGCCTGGACTACAGCAACGCACTCTACACAGGCATCCCAGCTAAAGACATCCGACGCCTCCAACGCATCCAAAACGCCTCCGCCCGACTGGTCCTCGACGTACCCCGCTGATGCCACATCTCCCACCACCTGAAGGACCTCCACTGGCTCCCCGTAGACAAGGGGATAACCTTCAAGCTCCTCACCCACGCTCACAAGGCACTTCACAACGCTGGACCAGCCTACCTGAACTACAGACTTAACTTCTACGCCCCCTCCCGCCAACTCCGCTCCGCCAACCTCGCCCTCGCCATCGTTTCCCGCTTCCAACGCAAGACCTCCGGCGGCAGATCCTTCTCCTATCTCGCCGTCAAGACCTGGAACGCCCTCCCGACCACCCTGCGACAGACCCAGGACCTCCTCACCTTCAGGAGACTCCTCAAGACCTGGCTCTTCGACCAGTAGCAGCAGCCCCCCCCCCCACCCTCAGCGCCTTGAAACCCTAACGGGTACGTAGTGCGCTCTATAAATATTGTGATTGATTGATTGATTAAAGCACTTGTTGATAATGCAGGTCAAGCCCTAAAATTAATCTGCTACAGCTTTGTTCATGCGCAGCAATCAAAATTCATGATGCAATACTTTCAAACCATATAGAGCGTAACGTCTAAGACAGTTCTAGTCGGAGCAACACTGTATGAACTAAATCCCGCAGAACGTTAAGGGGTGAAATAGGATAAAAGAATTAAAGATTGATTTTACCATTCGGTGACAAGTCAGTCCAATAAAAAAGATTTTACCATTCTTTGACACACCATTAGTTCCGTTCTAGTAAGTGGGCAGCTAACAACCTCTCTCTTTCCCCGAGCTCTGAAACCAGAGGGATAGCGTAAGGTGTATTTTCCATGTCATACCAGCTCATATTGTCTACACCAAAAAGTTTCCCACACTTCCTTAACTCATCTGGTAACTTGTTTGAGTACTCAAAGCCAATGTAGTATGAACTTTGAATCGAAGTGCAGTACAACAAGGAGTTATCACAGTGGCAATAAAGATTATTTATTGAATTAGAGTTCTCATGTGAATCGAAGGAACAATATTTTCTCAAAACCTTAAAATATATGTGCATAAACAATAAATGAAGGAAAATCTCACAAAGCAAATTTCCACAAAGATAACACAATTAATGATAGTAACAAGACTGCATATCCAAGCGAAACAAAATGTAATATTTACAACATTTAACTGATTGGAAACACAGAACTGTTAAAACCAAAGAGAACGGGGAAGACCATACTATTGCTCCTACATTATAACAATTCTTACAACACTACTCAATATTAACCAATCACGAATGCAATAAATCATATGAAAATGCACCATGCAATCAATTTTGCCTGCAGGGGAAGAACATATGGTCTTGCAACTGCAGTTTCAAGCTACCTAGGGCCTGATTTATGAAAAGTTATTGCTGCCTTTGCATAATTTATTGACCACAAGCGGCACAAACTTACAAAATATAATTATATTTTGTAAGTTTGCACCACTTTTGCGTCAAAAAATGACAGAAAGGCGGCACTTACTTTTCATAAATCAGGCCCGAGTGTCTTGAGTTTAAAGTATTCGGAGTAAGACATGATTATCTCTTTTTTTTAGGGTTACGGTAAACTAGTCCATGAAATGTGGACCTCTCATGACTAGAAGTGTCTAGTGACACTCAGCCAGAAGCTGTACACTCATCAGTGACCAGTCTAAGTACTCATGTAGTTAGACCAGTGCTTAATTTGTGCTTGTTGTTTCCGGTGCGAAGCACCTTTACTTATTTGTGAGGGCCTGCTCTTAATTTTCTGCCTCAAGCATTTGGTGTGAGCAAAAGACATATTTGTGAAAGACAGGGAAGAGAAAAACGAAAAAGCGACACATTGGGAGAAAGCAGAAAGCTGCAGGAGTGAGCTGAAGGGGCTGTAAATAGATTGAAGAGGACCGAGATGACTTCAGGATTACGCTGCCTCAGTATTCCGTGTTCGCACATTTAATAGCAGCAGGATGGCTTTGGACACCGGCACGTTTTTATTCACAGATTAAGCACTGAGTTAGACAACTGTCTGGTCATGATCCTGTAAGTGGTGCATAGGGTACATTAGAACCACTCAAGTCCTCCACAGTATTTTACAACAAAGTTAGCACTCAGCCTGATAGGATACTGTACATATGGATGACGGAGCTGGGTCAGCATAACATAAATTCATAAATTCAAAAGGAAAATTTACATCTGAGTAAATCTGCACATGCAATATTCTCTTACACCTTGCAGCATCTTTGCTACGGCTGGCTGCTCAACATTTAAGAGGGCAAAGCTACATCAAAGTTTAGACTCACATTACCCCACCCTCTAAATTCAGATGGTGGAGTCAATATTATGAGTATAAACCTACTACTTCACACATAGGCTGAGGTCTCCACCACTGTGGAAAAGATTTTCTTATAGTAAAGAAAAATCATAAACTTAAGAATAGGAAACTAAACGTAATTTTATGGTACATAGTTATCTAAATTATTATTATATAGTTATTTTAAATGTAGAAAAAAGTGAAGTGTTATAGTGTTATTTAATTTAATTTTGAAAAAAATAAGGAAGGTAAATATATGACATAAAACTAAAAACATTGCAGTGATTTATTAGAAAAACAATACCTACCTAAATGAATATGTGTACATGTCTGTATTATGTTTTAAATGTTACTACAAGTTATATGTAACGTTCATTTAAATTAATTTATTTACTCAGAAAATAAAGTTACATTTATTTGTAAATTTAATAAAGGATAATAAAATTATTTGAAATACAATTATATTTTTCTTTAAATATACTTTTTAACATTAAATTAAATGTTTATATATTTTTTAAAAGTCGAAAAGAATGAATGTATTTAAACATTATTGCCTATGAGGTTCTACTTAATTGCCTTCATTATTTGGGATGGGAGGGTGTTGCAGTGCCAGTTGTTGGTAATGTGTGGTGCTCAACTTACTTAAGGACTGAGCTGGAGTACACTTACAACTGTTTCGGGTCCTTTTTGGCTGTAGTAAGTATTTAAGAGCAGTCTGCAAACATTAATGAACTTACTCTTTTATGGGTTAATGTATACCCCTTCCAAAACACCTCCTAAACCCTTCCTTACTCCACTTTACTCCTCCTTTAACCTCTTCCGCTGTCGCTCCCACATTTACTACTAAAACATAGACGTTTGAGTGCAGAAATATTCACAGTCGGGGTGGTGATCTCTGAACGGAAAAGACAGGAGAAGAAAACTGTGAGACAAAAGAAGAAGGTACATTTTTGGAATTGGCTACCATTTTTGTGTCTCTGTAGGTAGCAGCCATCCTCCATCTGCTACTCCTGTTTCTTTCTGAAAAGATGTTAACAATTCTGCAAGGACAACCTTAATAATTGGTGTACAGGATATGATTGTGAACTATCTTTTGCCCCCCAAACCATCCAATTTTACAGACACAATGTACTTAATAAACATGTTCATCCACATTAATTTAAAAGAAAAAAACAACTAAAAACAGAGGGCCTATTTTTTGTAAGCCCCTGGACTGAAACAGAGAGGCCTGTAAACATCAAACCTTAGTGCAGCTACTGCACGTCATAAATTATAAAATGCTGCCACCAGCAAGGGCTTTGCTAACAAGGTTTTCAGAAGAGAAATTCCTTGGAATCTCAAGTAACACCCACTTATAATTTCCTCAATCATATAGTGCACTAAGAGCTTCCCTGAAGAGCTCAGATCTGTTATTTCAAATGGAAGCTACAGCAGAACCTAAATGGCAAAGGAAAACATGGCGTCATGGACCAACTGTGCAAATAGCTGAGTACTTTTGTGGTTACAGCAAGAATGCAAGTCTGTGGAAAGAGGTGAAACTTCGGAAAACGTTCTAGTAGTTCTTGCAGGGGCTTTGGCAGGAACATAATCTATAGAAATGCATGTAGGGAGAAGCCATGGCAATGCCAGCAGGAGGGTAGACAGTTCTGCATTAGTTCAGAAAAGCCCTGCAAAAATTACCTGCAGAGAAGTAACAACTCAATTTTTCATCATATAATTTAATCTTCTCAGTTGGTTCAGGCATATCCATACTGTTTGTGACATGGTGAGCAGATAAATTATTGTGCGCATGATACTTGACAAACATGTCAGACATGAATACATATGGTCACATATTGACAACCTGAGCTTTTACAAACCTGTATGAGTGTTGATAAATGCTCTATGCTGTGGGCCGGTGATTTTAATGTTATTGTCAGTCCTACAGTGGAGAGGTTCTCCAGCACAACAAAGCTACTCTACTGAGTGTTATACAGTAGTGTCTGCTGGTGGACATATTGTGCCAAACAAACTCCAATTGTAGAGGATGCACATACTGTTCTGTGGTTTATGACCTAAAGCCTCAAATTGACTTCTGACTCCTTATGAGTGATGCTTGCACATGGATAAGTATGTATGAACATGGACTACACCATTGTGTTATCCTTGTATTACAAAGCAATTGAGTCAGATGGCAGAGTCCTGATGAGACCCATACATTGACAAAAGAGTCAAAGCTAACATAAAAACAGCATTGCCCGGGCTTGGAGTGTCGTCCCCTATCAGCATTACTAATGTCTCCTGGAAGGAGATTATTCCTTAATTCATAGTATTTATAATCCTTTATGTACATGGATCAAAAACTCTCTCACTGAAAATAAATCTTGCGTAATTCCACTCATTTATTTTTTCAACTGTCTTTGCATGTTGTCATTCAATAAGTGACAATTTCTGTGACAATTCCCACAATCCCAATGCATTTCGGGCCATTCGGCCCTCCATCAGGGGAAAATGTATCTAAAAGAAAAACATAAATGTATAGCTTTAGCCACCAAAACAAATCTAAGGATCATAAATAAAGGATCGTGATAAGGAATAATTACCTTTCATTTAAATGAATCATGTTACTAATAAAAGAAAAAACATGTTTCTGGTATAATTAAGATATGAAAATATTAATCCTCCAAATATAATTTAGTGCAAGCATGCAAATCTTGTCCACCTTGTAAATTTATAATGCTATGAGGAAATGAACAGAATAATCTTTCAAACAGTGTTTAGTCAGGAGGCCACTTCCGCTTGCACTGCAAATTGCCGCTTTCAGTGCTACTAGTTCTGGCAGTTACAGTAAGAACACAACGAATAACCATCATACTCCCACAAGTGTGAATATTCTGACTATTCCAGGCTCCCATAGCTAGAAGAATGGCTTTGGCAGCAGGTTATTTAAATAATTAATGAACAATTGGTATTGTTCTTTCCTCTAAATGAAACAAAGAGCTGCACCATGTGGCAGACTGTCATAATTGCTGGTGCTGACACTTAAGTGCCAGTGCGAGCACTGGAAACTACCGGCTCAAATTAAGCACGGCTTTGAAATAGCTAAGTATGTTGTGATCTGGTGCGAACATACAGATCTTGGCCACCTTAACTGAAAACTCAGCTTCTTTCCAAGTGCTTATGAAATCAGCAAAGACTCAACCATCCAAAAGTACAAATTAATGCTGACATGCAACACTGAATACTCACCTTTGTTACACATACTTGTAAAAACAGCATAAACTCTATTAATTCTTAGAATTTAGTAATATTGAACATCCGGTCTGGAACTAATCTTAGAGGTGTTTCTTTGGTTGTCGATGCACAAAAAAAATCCCTAATTTGAAGACACTCGTCGACTGAGTTGGAACTGGCAATATGCATTTCCAAATTTGACAAATTGTGCAACATGCAGCAAAGTGCTTTTATCTCAGATAGATTTAAAATGGACTTTGCCATATCACATCAAATTAACCCATTGCATATTGAATGCAGGAATGAAACATATATAGATAGATAGATAGATAGATAGATAGATAGATAGATAGATAGATAGATATGTATATATATATATATATATTGGGAATTTCATATTTTTTATGTTTCATATATATATATATATATATATATATATATATATATATATATATATATGTATCGACAAAAGGTGCTCACAACCGGGCTCCAGGCGGCCCTAGAGGGGTGGTGCGTCACAACCGGCAGAGCACTCCGGTTAATTTTATGCATAAATCCAAAACTTCCACAGTAAAACGCACGCTCAGGATTTAAAAAGCTGATAGTGTTTATTTAACACAACGCGTTTCGGCTGGCAAGCAGCCTTGATCACGTGTATAGTATAGCCAATGCACACCACTTAAAATACCCTCCAGGCATAGGCATAGAAACAGGACTAAGTAAATTCTTCTTTTGTACATATAAATATAAATATAAGTATAAATATAAGTATAAATAGCAAAGTAAAAATGGGATAAATGTCAAAATAGTTCAATTAAATAACAACATCTATATACATACGACCATATATCACATTAGTGAATTATTATTTAACTAAATTACTTAAGAAAATGTCAGATGATAATAACATTATAAATATATATAAATATATTGTAAGTACACATATCAATATAAATTTAAATTTGGATTTAAGTATGGCTTATGTATTCATATAGTAAAAGCTATTTTTTTAAGAAAGATATTATTTTTTAAACAATGTAAACAGAGCCAATATCTAAATTACATTCCCTTCTACTTAGAGCAGTACAATTTGCATATTGTATATATTTTATGAATCTATACCCCCAAATTACTCAACAATGCCAAAAAAGAATTCGGAAAATTGCAAAAACATTATCCATACAAAGTCATAGCAGAGATATGAAAAGAAACTTATCACTGTTTCTATGCAACTAATACCCTTAATACCATATGAGAGAACAAACAATAATGAAAATCAGGAATCCGTCCGGACCCCTCCATTCTGAAAAACCTAATCAAATTAAATGAATAAAAATAGGACCTAATTTAGAAAATGACTACTACTCACAATACAAAATTGCAAATTGCTACTAAATACACTGTAAAATGTATAATATAAGATGTAATAACTGTAATTCCTTATATCATGTCAAATTCATCATATTAATCATCAAATAGGTGGGTGTTAAGCTCTTCACCAATGTTCAATCCTCTCGGTGTCTTGGTTTCTAGATCCACAATATATTTGGATTCTTTTTTCCGTAAAGTCAACTCTCTATTACCACCTCTGTGATGTGATGGCACATGTTCGATACCAAAATAGGATAGCAAAGTAATATCAGAATTATGAAACTCCTGAAAATGTCTAGCTACAGGATAATGTGAATCCTTTGATGTAATAGCACGCATATGTTCAAGAATACGTTTTTTTACTGCATGTTTGGTACTTCCCACATACCAAAGATGACAGGGGCATTCTAATACATAGATAGTGAACGGAGTGCTGCATGTCAAAAACTGCCTAATTTGTCTCTTCATCCCTGGTTTATTCGTGGGGTACTCTTTCCTAATCACACTATTACGGCAGGCTTTACAATGGCCACATGGGTAAAATCCCTGTAAGTGGTTCAAATTGAAAGGAAATACTGGTAATTGCTTAGAATCTTCTATGATTAATGACAGTTATGAACATGTTCTATCTATTAGTGATGTTGATACTTTGTTAACCCTTCATGAATTAGAACAAGATCAAGGTGTTCAGATTGATGGGAAGGATCTATATCAGATTTTAGATGATTTGGGTATTGTATATGACCGTACTGTTCCTTCAGGTTTTAAACCTAAGTCGAAATTTTTTCCGAATATGAATCATGACAATATTGACACCTTCTATGACATGGCAGTTCAAGGGCTGACACATTTCCGACATCGAACATGGTTTATACCTAGATGCAATAACAACATGACATATAAACAGAGTGAAACTATTAGATTATTAGTGGAAGACGGTGATACTATTATCTTTCCAGCTGACAAAGGAGGAAATATAGTACTTTGGAAGAGACAAAGATATATCGATGAGGTTATGCGACAACTGAGTAATACACAATTCTATAGGGCTGTGACCAAAGATGTATACACGAATAGTATCACAGGAATTTGGAACCTTCTAACTGAATGGAAGGATAAGGGCCTTTTGTTATGGGAAGAATATTGCTTCTTGAAAAAAGATTTTCCAAAATTACCTGTACTATATATCCTCCCTAAAATTCACAAGGATAGAGATAACCCCCCGGGGAGACCTATAGTTTCCTCATGTGGTAATGTTTTGGAAAATGTGTCTAAATATGTGGACTTTTTCTTGAGGGAATTTGTTATGAGCTTACCCTCTTATGTTCAGGACACTAAAGATTTTTTAGGCAAACTGGAAGGTATTATTTGGGAAGAGGATTTCCTACTTATATCCTTAGATGTGAATTCTTTGTATACCATTATTGGATCATGAGAAAGGCATACAAGCATGTAGACACTTTTTGCACACAAGGTCTTTAAGATATTTGGCACATACTGACATGATTATTGAAATGATAAAATACTGCCTGACTAACAATATTTTTCTATTTGATGGCAAACTTTATAAACAAGTCCTTGGGACTGCAATGGGAACCTGCTTTGCTCCCAGTTTTGCCTGTTTGTTTTTAGCTTTGTGGGAAATAGAGATCTTTAAAGATGAAGACAAATATCCAGAAATAAATCAGGCCACATTGTGGCTTAGGTATATTGATGACCTTTTCATAATTTGGAAAGGATCTGAGAGTGAGGCTATACGATTTATTGAGAAACTCAACAAAAATAATTGTAATATCAGATTAACATATAACATCAGCCGCTCTTCGATTGAATTTTTGGATACTAAAGTCAAGATCAAAGATAAGATGATCCATACTGAACTTTTTCGTAAAACCACAGCGGGAAATAGTTTATTGCATGCCACTAGTGGACATCCCGACAAACTAAAATGGATTATCCCTTATGGTGAACTATTGAGGGCTAAAAGAATCAGCAATACAGATGAGGCATTTGAACAAGAACAGAATGACATGGTAATAAGGTTTAAGCAAAGGGGTTACCCGGATTGGGTAATCAAAAAGACTACAGAAAAAATAAAGAAAGTAAAAAGAATCCAGACTCTCTTTGATAATACTGCTAAAGTGGAAAATGAGAACAATGAAGACATTAGGTTTATCTTAACCTATAATGAGGATACTACTCAGATGAAAAAGATCATCTCTAAACATTGGAATATCTTGAAGTGTGATCCTATTATCGGCAAAGAGCTTAAGAGATGGCCCTTGATTACTTATAGAAGAGGGCGTAATCTTCATGATATGTTGAGATCAAATGATGTTACCTCTATTTCCCAAATAAAGGAACATAACTTACAGGGATTTTACCCATGTGGCCATTGTAAAGCCTGCCGTAATAGTGTGATTAGGAAAGAGTACCCCACGAATAAACCAGGGATGAAGAGACAAATTAGGCAGTTTTTGACATGCAGCACTCTGTTCACTATCTATGTATTAGAATGCCCCTGTCATCTTTGGTATGTGGGAAGTACCAAACATGCAGTAAAAAAACGTATTCTTGAACATATGCGTGCAATTACATCAAAGGATTTACATTATCCTGTAGCTAGACATTTTCAGGAGTTTCAAAATTCTGATATTACTTTGCTATCCTATTTTGGTATCGAACATGTGCCATCACATCACAGAGGTGGTAATAGAGAGTTGACTTTACGGAAAAAAGAATCCAAATATATTGTGGATCTAGAAACCAAGACACCGAGAGGATTGAATATTGGTGAAGAGCTTAACACCCACCTATTTGATGATTAATATGATGAATTTGACATGATATAAGGAATTACAGTTATTACATCTTATATTATACATTTTACAGTGTATTTAGTAGCAATTTGCAATTTTGTATTGTGAGTAGTAGTAATTTTCTAAATTAGGTCCTATTTTTATTCATTTATTTTGATTAGGTTTTTTCAGAATGGAGGGGTCCGGAAGGATTCCTGATTCCTGATTTTCATTATTGTTCGTTCTCTCACATGGTATTAAGGGTATTAGTTGCATAGAAACAGTGATAAGTTTCTTTTCATATCTCTGCTATGACTTTGTATGGATAATGTTTTTGCAATTTTCTGATTTTTTTTTTGACATTGTTGAGTAATTTGGGGGTATAGATTCATAAAATATATACAATATGCGAATTTTACTGCTCTAAGTAGAAGGGAATGTAATTTAGATATTGGCTCTGTTTACATTGTTTAAAAAATAATATCTTTCTTAAAAAAATAGCTTTTACTATATGAATACATAAGCCATATTTAAATCCAAATTTAAATGTATATTGATATGTGTACTTACAATATATTTATATATATTTATAATGTTATTATCATCTGACATTTTCTTAAGTAATTTAGTTAAATAATAATTCACTAATGTGATATATGGTCGTATGTATATAGATGTTGTTATTTAATTGAACTATTTTGACATTTATCCCATTTTTACTTTGCTATTTATACTTATATTTATACTTATATTTATATTTATATTTATATGTACAAAAGAAGAATTTACTTAGTCCTGTTTCTATGCCTATGCCTGGAGGGTATTTTAAGTGGTGTGCATTGGCTATACTATACACGTGATCAAGGCTGCTTGCCAGCCGAAACGCGTTGTGTTAAATAAACACTATCAGCTTTTGAAATCCTGAGCGTGCGTTTTACTGTGGAAGTTTTGGATTTATGCATATATATATGTATATATATATATATTTATATATATATATATAAAAAACACCTCGTGGTAGTCGCCACTAGGCAGTTATGGTTACGACCTAGTTTCTATTGAGAAAGCATTTTTTGACTTGCCTATAACTTTGACGCCGCTTAATGAATTTTTACAAATTTTTTACAAAGAAATAGACAATCATGTCTGCTGCTGTATGGAAAGTTTTGGTGTGATCCGCCAAGCGACAGCTAAGATAAAGGTGGGGTCAAAAAAAGCTGCGTTTTCAATGTTAATTTCTTAGGGATTTTGAACAGATCTACAGTCCAAACCACTGGACGGAATTACACCGAATTTGGCAGAAAGGTAGCTCTTGGTTCAGAAAGTGCCCTTCTTGGTATTTGGTGTAAATCCAGTCAGTAGTTTTTGAGAAATTGACAATACACATTTGTATATATAGAGAACTGAAGACTCTGCAAACTCTCCCAATCTAGTACCGATATTCTGTTTGGCTGCCAACACTTCAACAAAAAACATCAAAAATGGAAAAGGGGCCAGGGTAGTGACAGCCTGACCCCTTAGCTCTGGTGCTGGCAGCCAGAGGGAAACCCCTGGGCAAAAAATACTTGAAAAAAAAAAATGAATGGGAATTATGGCGGATCTGCAGATTTTTGTTTTAAAAAACAAGTGCAGGCTCCATTTCTTGTCTCACTAAAGCCCCCACTCAGCCCCCCACAGCCCTAGGTACCACCACCTCCTGGGGCAAAGTTTAACTCCAATGCAGGAGGGGCACCCTGCCCCCCCCTTGAGCCCTGGGGACTGACACTTCCCTGTGACTTTCAATAAATACAGTGTGGGGGGGTCTGCGCAGTCCACTCGCATGCTCCCCGGGGCTTCAATAAAGGTGTGAAGAGTGTCTGTTTTGGACCACCTAGCCGTGGGGACCACGACCTCCCCGGGTCAATGCTCATTTAAGGAGGGACGCACAGCCCCCTTGTGGAGCCAATGATGGTCCTGGGGATCGCCAACCCCAGGGCTGGCTCCTGCTATGTCCCAGGGTGCCCACCCCTGGGACATGCCTGTTTGCTTTGGCTTGCTGGGAGCCAAACAAAAGCAAACAAAGGGCCATATCTGCAAGAAGCTGGTGCAGCATGGTGCTGCACCAAAAAAAGCAGCACCCCGCTGCACCATTTTTCAAATGCAGGGATGCGCCGTATTTAAAAAAATATAGTGCACTATAAGAGTGGCACTCCGGTGGTGTTAGGGCCTTGTAAATCTGGCCCGACAATGGAGGTGCAAGTTGTAGTTACCTTAGGGCACGAATTATAGTTACTTGAGATATCTATAACTATAACAAGTGAATTTCTATGATTTTGTACGTTTAAAATGTAAGCCTAATTGTAATCTCCCTGTAACCTTTGGTTTTTTAAGTGAATCTCTATGTTTTTTTAATTCTATTTCCTAACTATACCCTCCCTGTAACTTTTTTTCAGTGAATTTCTATGGTGTTTTTAACTTTAAGTAATTTTCATTACTAAATGTGAATCCAACCACCAACTGTAAGGATCAATGGAACCCTCTTACCTGAGAAGAGGAGCAATTATTTTTGGATTTAAGGGATGATAGGGACTCAGCTTTTAACTCCTTGTTCTTTATTTGGCCCTGTATCCAGCTGAAGATTTTCTTGTAGGGGGCATGATGGAAACTTGCTGGATATTGTGGGAGTGATAGGAAGAGTTGTGCTGGTAGACATGAGGATGAGTTGTTTCTAGGACAGATTCATAATTCTGTTTTAGTACAAGAACTTATTATTCTAATCCTGTCTCAGTAAACCGACTATATATGCAAGAACATTTTCCCACTACTAACTTACTGGTACGCTATGAAAAGAATCTCACCTTTTTGGCTTGAAGTGCCTCCTGATTTGACGTGTATATGTAAATTGTGGCTGCGTCCATCTGGTTGTGGGGTATTGTCGGCAAAATAGTTGCCATTTTAAAATTGGTTCCTTTCTAGAAGGCTCAGTGCACCAGATGCCGCCCTGATACTAGTGCAATCCAAAGAGGGGTGGGGGTGTGTGCCTGTGCTGATTTCTGTTTCTTATCAATATATTCTGCGTAGCACTGCAGTTAGCGTTTACCTTTTAATCTTGTCTTTTCCAGTTTCCTACAGGTGTCTAGCTGCCTGGGATTCAAGGAAGAAGATTTGGGTCTTTGGAAGAAACTACTCACAGTAAGTAGCTTCTCTGAACTTAGGCTCTTTGAGGGTCTGAGGAGGCTTGACCAGACTCTGGATTCTTATCCCAAGGCACTGGTTCAAGGGTGGAGCGGGTTTAAATAGTTTGTTCATGGTTACTGAATACGTTTACCATCTGGTGATGAGTCATTTAGAACCATGTGGCTGATTGTTTTTATCACCTTACTGATAAGTCTTTCAGAATGTGGTGACAGATGGTTTGTGTTTACCTCATTTTGATGAGTCAGGCTGGAATGCTTGTGGGGGACCTCATTATGCAGGCTTGATTGGCTCTGCATGTTTCGGAAAACAAACTCCTGAGTGTCAAAGAGAGTTCAAGCAGGGGTGCCATGTGAGACTGTATTTTGGTTAATAATGCACATTATAAGTGAAAAGGTAGAGTTTGGTGGGCTGTCAGGATTGTGTACAAATTGAGGCAAATAAAATTGCACATGCTGCTTGGTCCAAACTAAAGGGAATATTTAAGAGCCCATTCAGCTGTTTTAGTTCCACTTTAGCATCATTTTAAAGGTGGCCTTTTCCCCACACCATATTTACAAAGTGGTGCAATGCATGTGTTGCACCACTTTGTAACCCCTTGTGCCACATTGTGCCTGCACCACGCATAATGTATACAAGAGTGGTGTTCTGGCACAAGGAGGCCAGCAAAGATGGCGCATTGAAATTTAACAGATTTCACTGTACCATTTTTGGTGCCATTTTTAACACCTGCTCAGAGAAGGCGTTAAAATGATGCACCCATAGAAACCTATTGGACTCCTAGCACTTTGCTACACTGGTGTCAACATATTGGATGCTAGTGTAGCAAAGTGCCACAATAGCATCAAAAATGTTGATGCTATTGTGCTAACGACCACCATGATGTGCCATATGATAAATACGGTGCAACCTTGGTGTTAGTATGTGCCAATAGCATCAGCTCGGATGCGTCACTTTTTCATAAATAATGGCCCTCGTTTTTGACTGCAACAGATGGAGGACTCTGTATGATATTTGGCAATAAAAATTCACTGAGCTGTGGTAATTATACCTTGAGATAACTAAGACAAAGCAATCTCCAAGCCACAAGATATGATTACAAAGTGCATTACCCTGCAGTTGTCCAGGGTGGGAAGAGTAGTCCTCAATAAAATGATCATTCTACCCATGCTGCTTTGTCTTTTTGTCAATATCCTAATTGCTTTGAACAGCTGTTTGCTTAATCCCTACAACAGCATTGTTGACTAGATTGTTATAGGCAGGTCCACAGCCATAGCTAAACTGTAATGTAATGACACTACCATACAAAAGAGGAAGTTCTTGATCCTGATATGGAACAGTATTTTTGAAGGGCAAAAGCCTGGTTTGATTACTTTTGGTATCACTAAGTTCTCCTGCCTCTTGAACACATACTGTCTCACCTTGTTTCTAAACCAGCAGCTCAGGTAAACATCTTGGCACGTACTGTTTGGTTGTAAGTGCTAACTTAAGTGTAATATACTTACTCCCATTGATTGACATCCTTCATTTGCTGGTTACAACAGAAAACAAGGTGCATACACAGATTGCTTAATTAGGTTAAACTAAAATGAGGGGATACATACCCAGGGGATATCTTTTTGCTACTTCCACAATTTAAGGCACTTGGTAACGCTACCAGGGAGTTATTTTCCTGTACTGAAGGCTCTAATATACACTTAAGTGCTGTTACTCTTCATTCCCAGGATAACCTCAGCCACTAAATGCATTTAAAAATTCATCAAACTATTTCATCTCAGCATAATATATTCTAAATATATATGACACTTTGCTGACTCATGAAGGTAATGGAACTGGATAGGGGACACAGAAAACAAATATCTGGTAATAAGGAAGATAGATGAACATTGGAAATATTGCTGCTCACAATCTAGGTTCCCATGAAGAGCAGATATCAGTCACTATAAAACAAATACTTAAACATACTATAGTACACACCAATGCAATTGAGGTTTTTCAAATTGGGAGTGAATACGGCTGGCCCCTATCGCCATCAACTAGAAAGCGACATCCTACAAGACAGGAGCCCAGATGTAGGGGCAAAGTGAGGGAGATGTCATCCCTGTCCCCTGTTCAACCTCAGGGTACAGACCCTGGGTTGATTGACCAGTGTCAGGATACCACCCCAGAACTGGTGGTAGGTAGAGTGGAGAAGGGGTACATGATCCCTGGGGCTACTTCCCCCCCACCCATTCTGAGATACCTCAGAGGTCAGGGAAATCTCAGGAGCCCATAGGGAACTCCCTACCAGCCCAAAGGCTAGAGCAAAAACTCACCCAATGGCCCCAATCATGGCATTTACTTAACAGTGGAGGGCCTGGGGCCTGGCTCTTGACGTTGACAGCTGTCAGTGGCTTCTGTTAGTTGCTGTCCTTGTGGACAGAGTTTTCCTGGGTTGGGGACAGAAGCCAGACCCAAGCAGTGGAATGGGCCACATCACTTTGTTTTTGTTATCCATGGTGGTACTGTCTGCCTCCTGGGATGCATCGGTGAGCAAATTAAGGTTAAGAGTTTCAAAGATGGGGCCCCCAGATGAGGAGAAGGGTTCCAAATGGGTCAGTTCAGTGGCCTCAGAGAGTATAGACAGAGAAGCCCCATTGAGTTCAGAAAGGCATAAAACTGGCAAGTGACCCTGCAGTAGTGGGTCATTGCCCAAGTTCTATCTCCTAAGCAGGGAAGTCCATCAAAGTATTGATTAGTCTACCCTAGCTTTAGGCTGGAAGAGGGATATGTTGGAAATGGCCTCTCTGAAGTGCCAACCCCAAATCTTTTTGCCTTCCTCCTCTTCTTTTTCTGACCTCATTTTTGCTGGCTTTAGGCCTCTGGACACTTTACCTCTGCTAACCATTGCTAAAATGCATGCGCTCTCTCCCTAAAAACATGGTACCATTGGCTCATACCCAACTGGCATATTTAATTTACTTGTAAGTCCCTAGTAAAGTGCACTACATGTTCCCAGGGCCTGTAAATTAAGTGTTCCTAGTGGGCCTGCAGCACTGATTGTACCACCCACATAAGTAGCCCCTTAACCATGTTTCAGGCCTGCCATTGCAAGGCCTCTGTGTGCAGTTTCACTGCCACTTCAACTCAGCATTTAAAAGAACTTGTCAAGCCTTAAACTTCCCTTTTTTCTACTTCTAAGTCATCCCTAAGGTAGGCCTAGGTAACCCATAGGGCAGGGTGCTATGTAGGTAAAAGACAGGGCATGTACACATATGTTTTATGTGTCCTGGTAATGAAAAACTCCTACATTTGTTTTCCAGAACTGTGAGGCCTGCTCCTTTCAAAGACTATCATTAGGTCTGCCCCATATGCTTTTTGAGTAGTAGATTCTAATCTGAAAGGTGTAATCAGGTCGTATTTAGTATGGCCAGAATGATAATAGAAAATCCTGCTTATTGGTGGTGTTTGATTTTATATTACTATTGTAGAAATGCCACTTTAATAAGGGTCCTGAAATGCTTAAAACACTGGCACAGATCTATGTTCCAGCTAGGCCACTCAGATCCTCATCAGCTAACCTGATCATGGTACCGTCGGTTAGGAAGGCAAGATGGGGAGGAAGATCACTGGCATATCAAGGTGCTGTGCTGTGGAATAACCTGCCTTTCAGTATAAGATCTAATTCTCAAGAAACTTCCTTTAGGAAGGACCTGAAAACATGGTTATTTAAAATCTAAATTCTACGACCAATAGAAATAGTTTCATCTTTGCGATGGCATTTGAAGCGCTACGAGGCCTTTGGGCAGTTAGGCGCTATATAAATACGCCTAACATAACATAACATAACATAACATAACTTTTAGAAAGTGAGCATTTCTCTGCACTTAAAATCCATCTGTGCCTTACAGCATGTCTCCAATCAGCGTCTGGGCTGGTTGACAGCTCCCTTGTGCATTTCACCCAGACAACCACAAACACAGGACACTTAGGGGGTGATTCCAAGCTTGGCGGGCGGCAGGAGCCGCCTGCCAAGCGGGAACCGCCAGAAGACCGTACCGCGGTCAAAAGACCGCAGCGGTCATTCTGGGTTTCCCACTGGGCTGGCGGGCGACCGCCAAAAGGCCGCCCGCCAGCCCAGCGGGAAACACCCTTCCACGAGGAAGCCGGCTCCGAATGGAGCCAGCGGAGTGGAAGGGGTGCGACGGGTGCAGTAGCACCCGTCGCGAATTTCAGTGTCTGCTAAGCAGACACTGAAATTCTAAGTGGGGCCCTCTTACGGGGGCCCCTGCAGTGCCCATGCCATTGGCATGGGCACTGCAGGGCCCCCCAGGGGCCCCATGACACCCCATACCGCCATCCTGTTCCTGGCGGCCGAAACCGCCAGGAACAGGATGGCGGTATGGGGGTCGGAATCCCCATGGCGGCGCAGCAAGCTGCGCCGCCATGGAGGATTCCCCTGGGCAGCGGAAAGCCGGCGGTACACCGCCGACTTTCCGTTTCTGGCCGCGGCTGTACCGCCGCGGTCAGAATGCCCAAAGGAGCACCGCCAGCCTGTTGCTGGTGCTCCCGCAGACCACGGCCCTGGGGGTTTTTACCGCCAGGGTCAGAATGACCGCCTTAGTCATATGTGCACTCATCTGCATATTGAATGGGTCTTCCTGGGCTGGAAGGGTGGAGGGCCTGACACTTACAATGCAAAGGCCAGTGTCCTGCCCTCACACAATGGACTGCCACACCCCCTGCTGTGACCCTGGCAGACAGGACTGCACTGTAATGGGAACTTGTGCACTTCAAAGGCAGTTTTGGGTATATAAACTGGGTCTCTGACCCCACCAACTGAGACACTTCTGGACCTGCACCTGAACTTTGTCAGAAGACCCTCCTGGCTGCCCAAAGGACTCTCTGGATTGCTTTGCTGCAAAGGGCTGCTGCCCTGCTGTTGCCCTGTTGGTGTGCTGGCCTCTGACTGTGCTGGAAGGACTCTGCCTTCCACTCAAAGTGCTCTCCAAGGGCTTGGATTGAGCTTGCCTCCTGTTCTGCGGTCTCAGGGACTTCAAAGACCTCCAGTGCTAGCTTTTTGCTAGTCCACCTATTTCAGCAACTTTGAAACAACTTCAGCGACGCCAGTGACGCCAATGACGCCGCAGCCTGCTCCCGCTCCGTGGACCTCGCTGCACTCAGTGACTGGCCTGCAATGCATTATTCATTATCGAATGAGAAAATGAACATATGCTGCAAGATTTAAATGAATATCTTGCAAATGGCATAATTCGCCAATCAAAATCGCCAGTATGTTCACCTCTTGTTTTTTGTCACCAAAAAGGAGGAAGAATTAAGACCATGCGTCGACTATTGTGCGCTCAGTGGCATCACTATCAAAAACAGATATTCCCTTGTACTGATTCCAGAACTACTGGATAAGGTTAAAGATGCAATTCTATATACCTAAGTAGACCTCTGGGGAACCTATCATTTAGTTAGACAGGGAGATGAATGGACAACGGCCTTCCGGACAAAGTGTGGTTTATTTGAGTAACAAGTAATGCCCTTCGGGCTTTACAATGCCCAGCCCGCTTTCCAGTTCTTCATAGATGAAGTCTTAGGAAAACTCATAGACATTTGCTGTATTGTCTCTATCGACAACATACTTATTTACTCTAAAAGTGAGGGCGAACATGAGAAATAAGTGTGAGCAATTCTCAAACAATTGCAAAAATATAAATTGTAAGTCAAACTAGCAAAAAGTGAATTCCATAAAACAGAAATAGCCTTTTTAGGGTATTTTTTAGGGTCTACCAGTGTAAAAATGGATAACAAAAAGGTTGATGCAGTGATAAATTGGCCAGCCCCCACTACTATAAATCAAGTCCAAAGATTTTTGGAATATTCTAATTTTTATTGGTGCTCCAACCAGAATTTTTCTGAGATTGGCCATCCCATCATGCGCTTGTTTCATAAAAATTAATGTTCCACTGGAACAAAGATGCTGAGAAGGCTTTTCAGCAACTGAAAAATATTTTTACTGAAGCACCTATTCTAGCGCACCCAGACACTAACTGCCCTTTTATAGTGGAAGCAGACATGTCTCAAAATGCTATAGGCGTCATCCTGTCACAATTAGATAACATCACAGGCCAAATGCACCCAGTAGCCTATTACTCCTGGAAATTGCTCCCCACCGGACAAAATTACCCTATTGCAGATAGAGAATTGTTGGCAATAAAGGCAGTTTTTGAGGAGTGGCAGCAATATTTGTTAGGAGCGCGTCACCCCGAAACAATATACAGTGATCATAGAAACCTTCAATTTTTACGCACAGCCTCGGCACTCACAACTAGACAATTAAGGTGGGCCTTATTCTTTAATGATTACGATTTCATAATTACATACTGACTCAGGAAGGAAAACGGCAAAGCAGAAGCCTTAACCCAGCTCGGAGATCAAGTGCGACCACCTGTACGGGAAGAAAGGGGACCAATGATTTCTGCAGACCATTTCCAAGGAACCATAGTTTCTTCCAACCTAATAGAAGACATTAAGCAAGATGAAAAGATAAGATCAGAACAGGAATGGACTCAAATAGAGACCAAGACAGTACTAACAGATTGATTACTGTTCCATAATGATAAAATGTTTGTAGCAAGCAAAATAGTACAAGAGCAGGCACTCCATCTACTCCAAGACACAACACTTGCAGGGCATCCAGGAAAACAGAAAACCCTACAGCTAGTTAGGAGACACCTTTGGTGGCCAACCGTACCCAACAACATACACCAATATGTAAATTTCTGCGGAATTTTTGCCCAAGAGAAAAGAACAATGGGTCCCCCTAGTGGCTTACTACATCCCATTAACATTCCTCCCAAACCTTGGCACACTATATCCATGGATATCATTGTAGAAATTCCTAAAACTTCCTCGACGTCCACTACCATTTTAACTATTGTGGATTACCTCTCAAGGCAGCAAATCTAGTACCCTTGAAAGAACTCCCAACTGCTCAAGAATTTGCTCACATTTTTATGCAAAATGTGCGTGGGTACACGGCTCACCTTCCATAATTATTACCGATTGGGGTTCCCAATTCATAGCCAAGTTCTGGTCAAATATGTGGTCATCATTGGACATAGATGCATGGTTATCATCAAGTTATCACCCACAAACAGACTTTCAGGCAGAGCGTCTGAATCAAACCATGGAACAATTTCTACACTGTCTTCTACTCACACATGATCAAGATTGGCCAGACTTATTGTGGGTGGTAGAATTCGCCTACAATAATTTGGACCATAATTCCACCGGCATGTCACCATTTTATAGATTAACAGGATGAACACACATGCACGACTCCATGGTTGGACACCACAAGCAGCTCAGTGCCAGCAGTTACTGAGTATCATGCATGCATCGATGGGTTTATACGCACCACTCAACAACAACTAGCACAGGCCAAGGAAACATAAACATAGTGCAGATAAGCATCGCAAAGCTGCACTTATATACCAGGTAGTGTATAAAGTCTGGTTATCCACAAAAAACGTACCTCTAACAGGTACAAAGCAACTGTTACCACGCTATATTGGTCCATTCGCCATTAGCCAGATTATTAAACCTGTAGCAATGAGGTTGATGCTGCCGCGAACCTTAAAGGGTTGCCCACTGTTTCACACATTGCTGCTCAAACCCTGGAGCCCCACAGCTAGGATGGACTCCCCTCCACCACGAAGGGCCAGATGTAGCAAGCCTTTTGCGCCTCGCAAACTGCGAAAAACGCAGTTTGCGATGTGCAAAGGGCCAAACGCGATGCACAACCGCAAATTGCGAGTCGGTACCGACTCGCAATTTGAGGCTGCGACTCGCAAATAGGAAGGGGTGTTCCCTTCCTATTTGCGACCGCATCACCATGCAGAGTTGCTTTGGGACCGCGAATGCTATCGCAAACCACCTCGCAGTTACCATCCACTTGAAGTGGATGGTAACTCATTCGCAAAAGGGAAGGGGTCCCCATGGGACCCCTTCCCCTTTGTGAATGCCAATAAAAATATTTTTTTCAGAGCAGGCAGTGGTCCTATGGACCACTGCCTACTCTGAAAAAAACAAAAACAAATGGTTTCGGTATTTTCTTTTTGCAGCTCGTTTTCCTTTAAGGAAAACGGGCTGCAAAGAGAAAAAAAAAAACTGCTTTATTCAAAAAGTAGTCACTGACATGGTGGTCTGCTGTCTCCAGCTGGCCACCATCCCTGTGAGTGCCTAGACTCGCTATGGGGTGGCAAACTGCGAACCACCTCATTAATATTCATGAGTTGGGTCTTTGCGACCCCATAGCGAGTCGCAGAAGGTCTGAGACACCTTTCTGCATTACATTTTGCGAGTTGCAAATTGCGAGTCGCTAGTACTCGCAATTTGCAACTCGCAAAATGTTTTCTTGCTACATCTGGCCCTAAATTCAGTAGGCGGTCTCAACGAGTATGAAGTCCAGAAAATACTTGATTCCAAATGCATTCATGGAAAATTACATTATTTAGTTGACTGGGTAGGTTTTGGCCCTGAAGACAGGTCCTGGGAACGACTTTATCACATGATCCATGTGTCCTATTTACCTCAAAGTTTCCATAGAAGCCATCCTGAGAATCCCAGACCCCTTGACACATTTTTGGGAGCCCCTCTAAGAGGGGGGTACTATAAGGAATAAATCATGCTTAACCCCTTCCCCGCCACGGACGTAATGGTTACGTCCATGGCAGCGCCCGTGTGGCGCCATGGACGTAACCATTACGTCCTGGGACTGGCAGTCGGGGGAAGCGCTAGCGCTTCCCCCGAGGGCCGCCCCCCAACACCCCCAGGCCAGGGCTGAAAGGGGAATCCCTTCCCCTTTCACGCCCACCCCCCCCCCACCCCCCCCATGACATCAGCGCGCAATTGCGCACTGATTTCATGGAAAGGGGGAAAGACGCGCTGGAAGCCATTTGCTTCCAGCGCGTCTAAGGGAGAAGGTGAGTTTTTCACCTTCGTGCGGGGTGGGGGTGCTCTCAGAGAGGCATCGAAGGAAAGGAAAGGGTTTTCCTTTCCCTCGATGTCTCTTTGAGCATTCCTGCTGCCCGATCGCGATGCGATCGGGCAGCAGGAATGCCCACTAGACACCAGGGATTTCAGTATGTGTGTGTGTGTGGGTGCTTATTAGTGTAGGGGAGCGACCCCTTGGGCAAGGGTCGCTCCCCTTTGGGGGCACATGTATTTTACGTCGTTTCTGCCCCCCCTGGGGGCAGATTGGCCCTATTTTTAGGCCGATCTGCCCCCAAGGGGGGCAGAAAGCCACTAGACACCAGGGATGTTATTGTTGCTTTGTATTTTTTGTGTTGGGGGGCGGCCCCTTGGGCAAGGGTCGCTCCCCTTTGGGGGCACATGTATTTTACGTCGTTTCTGCCCCCCCTGGGGGCAGATTGGCCCTATTTTTAGGCCGATCTGCCCCCAAGGGGGGCAGAAAGCCACTAGACACCAGGGATTTTATTGTTGATTTGTATTTTTTTAGTTGGGGGGCGGCCCCTTGGGGAAGGGTCGCTCCCCTTTGGGGGCAAATGTATTTTACGTCGTTTCTGCCCCCCCTGGGGGCAGATTGGCCCTATTTTTAGGCCGATCTGCCCCCAAGGGGGGCAGAAAGCCACTAGACACCAGGGATTTTATTGTTGATTTTAATTTTTTGTGTTGGGGGGTGGCCCCTTGGGCAAGGGTCGCCCCCAGGGGCCCTCATGTATTTTTGGGCAGTTCTGCCCCCCTTGGGGGCAGAGAGGCCTATTTTTTTAGGCCTTTCTGCCCCCAAGGGGGGCAGAATCCCAATAGCGCCAGAAATAGTATGTATGTATGTGTGCTTTGTGTTGGGGGGTGGCCCCTTGGGCAAGGGTCGCTCCCCCCAGGGGCGCAATGTATTTATTGTCGTTTCTGCCCCCCTTGGGGGCAGATTGGCCCTATTTTTAGGCCGATCTGCCCCCAAGGGGGGCAGAAAGCCACTAGACACCAGGGATTTTATTGTTGATTTTAATTTTTTGTGTTGGGGGTGGCCCCTTGGGCAAGGGTCGCCCCCAGGGGCCCACATGTATTTTTGGGCAGTTCTGCCCCCCTTGGGGGCAGATTTGCCTATTTTTTAGGCCTTTCTGTCCCCAAGGGGGGCAGAATCCCCATAGCGCCAGGGATACTATGTGTGTGTGTGTGCTTTGTGTGGGGGTGTGGCCCCTTGGGCAAGGGTCGCCCCCTCCCCAAAGGGTGCAATGTAATCTGGGCGATTTCTGCCCCCTCCCCTTGGGGGTAGATTGGCCTATTTTTTTTTAGGCCCATCTTCCCCCAAGCAGAGAAGACTAGACACAGAGGAAAATGAAAAAATGGTTAGTGGCGGAGTGTTTGTCAACTGGCGAAGTATTTGCTTTTATGATAATAACAGTTCTTCTCCTTTTTGTTTTAGTTCAAAGCTTTTGCTGACTTTGCTGTGGCTTGTTGCAGTTTTGGCAGTAGTTGTCCTGCGGTTTGCGTAGTTGCATGTTTTAGGTAAGTAAATAAATTTACTCCAAGTGAGTATTGTTGCAATGCATGAATGACATGTTTGTAGGTGGTGTACTGAATGCAGGATTGTGTGTGAAATTGTCCTTAGAGTTATGCACAATGATTATTGTGTTGTCTTATGTCTAATTTGCTTTTTTTTTTCTCTTTTTAGTGGGATATCGTAGGTGATTGCTGTGGCTGTGCAGAGTAGTTGCTGGTGAGTCAAGCTTTTTCAGGCAAGTGAGCAGTATAGTTTTTGAGTTTATAATTCTTAGTGATAAACCTATACTTTGTTACTTATCTTACACAGTGCTGGTTGTTGGTGGTGTATTTGTCCAGTTAATTTTAGTAGGAAGGATCATGGCCAGCCGTAGGATGACCGCTCAGCAGGTTGTTAGTGTGCTTTTTGAGTCATCTTCTGACCATGAATATGAGACTGACTCTGCATCTGAGGCAGAGGAGGAAGTGCAGGATTCTGGAAGTGAATTTTCTGTCAGAGATGAATCATCTGATGATGAAGCCACTCTCAGTGCTGATGAAGGGCCTGTTTTAGAGGAGGACAGTGATGTGCCAATGGTGCAGGAGCCAGCGGCTGAAAGGCTTCCCATTGGAAGACCTGACGCATGGGTTGCACCAAACATGGAGCAGCCACAGTTGCCTGCGTTTACTGGTTTTCCAGGGTGTCGAGTTAATACGGAAAACTTTTTGCCCGTCAACTTTTTTGAGTTGTTTATGGACGATATATTTTTGGAAGAGATTGTTGAGCAGACTAATTTGTATGCAGAGCAGTTTTTGAGGGACAACGCTGCCATACTTAGGCCACACTCTAGAGCTAGCCGGTGGATTCCCACAAATCTTGAAGAGTTGAAAAAGTTCTTGGGTTTAACTTTTTTGATGGGGCTGATAAGGAAGCCGTCGCTGTCTTCATATTGGTCTACTAGTCCCTTGATGGCAACTGCTATATTTCCTGCCATCATGAGTCGTAACCGGTATGAGCTTCTTCTTCGGATGTTGCATTTTGTAGATAATGCTTTAGCCTTGCCACGAGATCATCCTGATTCTGACCGTCTTTTTAAGATTAGACCTGTCCTTGATCATTTGGTAGATCGGTTTTCAGAGATCTATGTTCCAGGGAAAGAAATATCTGTAGATGAGTCTTTGGTCCTGTTCAAGGGTCGTTTGGTTTTTAGGCAGTACATTCCTAGCAAGAGGGCACGGTATGGAATTAAATTGTATATGCTGTCAGAAAGTAGTACAGGATATGTTTATAATTTCCGGGTCTACACTGGTAGGGATTCCAATATTGACCCCCCTGGTTGTCCTCCCACTTTTGGAGTTAGTGAGAAAATTGTGTGGGAACTTGGTAGACGACTGTTTAACAAAGGTCACCATTTATATGTAGATAACTACACTGGAGTTCGGTTGTTCAAGGAGTTGTTCAGAGTGGACACTGTTGCTTGTGGCACAATCCGCTCTAATCGGAAAGGCTATCCAAAAGAGCTTGTCTGTAAAAAACTTGAGAAGGGACAGTGCAGTGCCTTGCGGAATGATGAGCTGCTAGCTCTGAAATTTGTAGACAAGAGGGATGTATACATGCTAAGCACCATCCATGATGAGAGTACTTCACCTGTGGCTGTTTGGGGTCAGGTTGCCGAAGTGCGCAAACCTGTGTGCATCTTAGACTATAATAAGCACATGGGTGGTGTTGATAGAGTAGATCAGAGGTTAGAACCTTACACTGCTGCTCGTAAGTCTTATGTGTGGTATAAGAAATTAGCGCTTCACTTGTTCCACTTGGCAACTTTTAATGCTTTTGTTGTGTTTAAGGATAGTTCTCCAGAGTCAAGGATGACATTTGTGAAATTTCAGGAGTCTATCATAGCTAGCCTTGTTGTGCTGGAACAGGCAAGAGTTCCCAGAGAAGCAGTGGTGGAGGATGTGGCTAGATTGAAAGATCGTCACTTTGCTGAGCACATTCCTCCCACGGCCCAAAAAAACTTTCCTGCTAAGAGATGTAGAGTCTGTGCTCGAAGAGGTATCAGGAAGGAGACTAGGATGTACTGCCCTTATTGTCCTTCAAAGCCTGGGCTGTGTGTGGGTGGCTGTTCCAGGAGCTATCACACACAGAAGAATTATTGGGAAATTCCGTGAGCGTAAACTGGTGTTTTATATTTTTATATGTTCGGTTTCACGGTTGGCATTAGTCATGTATTCAGTTAGAGCTTTTGTGTTTGTAGTTTTGTACTAATTTATGATTAGTGGTTTCTTTGTTGTTTAAAAACAAAAAAAAGGGGATGGCATGTGTAGAGTGGCGCTTGGCTGGCGGCGTGGGTGTGGTGGCGCTTGGCTGGCGGTGTGTGTGGGGTGGCGCTTGGCTGGCGGTGTGTGTGGGGTGGCGCTTGGCTGGCGGTGTGTGTGGGGTGGCGCTTGGCTGGCGGTGTGTGTGGGGTGGCGCTGGGCTGGCGGTGTGTGTGGGGTGGCGCTTGGCGGGTGGTGTGGGTGGGGTGGCGCTTGGCTGGTGGTGTGGCGCTTGGCTGGCAGTGCCGGCCAAACGCCAGTCCACACACTCATCAGCTGGTGTGATTGCTGTATCAGGCATGTGGGCGTATGAAAGTGATGGGCCCTTGACTGGCGCTGTCTGTGGATGCGAGTCTTGTAATGTGCTGGGCCCGTGGCTGGCGGCGTGAATGGTCTAGTGCATGTCATGTATGAAAGGTGTGTGAATGGACTGTAAAGCGGTTGGTGCCTTGTCGTGGCTTTACAGCTCACGAGCTGTGAGTCATTGGTTCAGTTTTTTGGCCTTTCAGTTATTACCAGTGCATTTCACTTTTGTGAAATCTCTTGTTAATAAAATTTGATCTACTGAACCATCACTCACCCTCGTGCCAAATCCAACCAGTATGTGTGGTAGAAATGACAAAACCTGCTCCGCTGTAATCAGGCGTCGCAGCACACTTGAGACACGCTAGGTGCCTCAGGTGGGACCCCGATGATGAAGCATGCCACCAACTTGGTTGGTGGGTGAGGGGTCTTCTTCACATAACCTAAGTGTGTTTCTTTTCACAATTTTAGTGTTTGGCACATCACGGACGTATGTGCACACATCAAAGTGATATATTCCAAAAATACCTGTGTTTGGGGGGGAGGGCCCACCTATGTTTTTGGTCCTGGGTGTGGCCGTCATGTAGGGAAACCTACAAAACCCAGAAACTTTTTAAAACTAGGCACCCCAAGGAGTCTAGGGAGGTGTGGCTTGTGTGGCTCCCCCAACATTTTCTTACCCAGACTCCTCTGTAAACCTCACAATTTGCATAAAAAAGCATATTTTCCTGATTTTTCTTAGTAGGATCACCGCTCCAGCACAAAATTCCTACTCCCCAGTTTTCCCCTCAGTCTCCCAAGTAAAATGACACCTCACTTATGTGGGTCCCCAAAGCAGAGTCCGTCTAAAGATGTATAAAAGAATATGCCCTTATAAACTTGCTGTGCTATCCCTTCTATCCCTTCAGGTTTTGGGCCTTATTATGTTGCAGGCACCTGGGCCACCCACACAAGTGAGGTATCATTTTTATCGGGAGACTTGGGGGAACGCTGGGTGGAAGGAAATTTGTGGCTCCTATCAGATTCCAGAACTTTCTGCCACAGAAATGTGAGGAACATGTGTTTTTTTTAGCCAAATTTTGAGGTTTGCAAAGGATTCTGGGTAACAGAACCTGGTCCGAGCCCCGCAAGTCACCCCTCCTTGGATTCCCCTAGGTCTCTAGTTTTCAGAAATGCACAGGTTTGGTAGGTTTCCCTAGGGGCCGGGTGAGCTACAGGCCAAAATCCACAGGTAGGCACTGTTTTCTCCCAAAATTTTGGATGTGTCCACGTTGCGCTTTGGGGTGTTTCCTGTCGCAGGCGCTAGGCCTACCCACGCAAGTGAGGTATCATTTTTATCGGGAGACTTGGGGGAACACTGGGTGGAAGGAAATTTGTAGCTCCTCTCAGATTCCAGAACTTTCTGCCACAGAAATGTGAGGAACATGTGTTTTTTTAGCCAAATTTTGAGGTTTGCAAAGGATTCTGGGTAACAGAACCTGGTCCGAGCCCCGCAAGTCACCCCTCCTTGGATTCCCCTAGGTTTCTAGTTTTCAGAAATGCACAGGTTTGGTAGGTTTCCCTAGGTGCCGGCTGAGCTAGAGGCCAAAATCTACAGGTAGGCACTTCGCAAAAAACACCTCTGTTTTTTTCCAAAATTTAGGATGTGTCCACGTTGCGCTTTGGGGTGTTTCCTGTCGCCGGCGCTAGGCCTACCCATGCAAGTGAGGTATCATTTTTATCGGGAGACTTGGGGGAACGCTGGGTGGAAGGAAATTTGTAGCTCCTCTCAGATTCCAGAACTTTCTGCCACAGAAATGTGAGGAACATGCGTTTTTTTAGCCAAATTTTGAGGTTTGCAAAGGATTCTGGGTAACAGAACCTGGTCCGAGCCCCGCAAGTCACCCCTCCTTGGATTCCCCTAGGTCTCTAGTTTTCAGAAATGCACAGGTTTGGTAGGTTTCCCTAGGTGCCGTCTGAGCTAGAGGCCAAAATCTACAGGTAGGCACTTCACAAAAAACACCTCTGTTTTTTTCCAAAATGTAGGATGTGTCCACGTTGCGCTTTGGGGTGTTTCCTGTCGCCGGCGCTAGGCCTACCCACGCAAGTGAGGTATCATTTTTATCGGGAGACTTGGGGGAACGCTGGGTGGAAGGAAATTTGTAGCTCCTCTCAGATTCCAGAACTTTCTGCCACAGAAATGTGAGGAACATGTGTTTTTTTAGCCAAATTTTGAGGTTTGCAAAGGATTCTGGGTAACAGAACCTTGTCCGAGCCCCGCAAGTCACCCCTCCTTGGATTCCCCTAGGTCTCTAGTTTTCAGAAATGCACAGGTTTGGTAGGTTTCCCTAGGTGCCGGCTGAGCTAGAGGCCAAAATCTACAGGTAGGCACTTCGCAAAAAACACCTCTGTTTTTTTCCAAAATTTAGGATGTGTCCACGTTGCGCTTTGGGGTGTTTCCTGTCGCCGGCGCTAGGCCTACCCACGCAAGTGAGGTATCATTTTTATCGGGAGACTTGGGGGAACGCTGGGTGGAAGGAAATTTGTAGCTCCTCTCAGATTCCAGAACTTTCTGCCACAGAAATGTGAGGAACATGTGTTTTTTTAGCCAAATTTTGAGGTTTGCAAAGGATTCTGGGTAACAGAACCTGGTCCGAGCCCCGCAAGTCACCCCTCCTTGGATTCCCCTAGGTCTCTAGTTTTCAGAAATGCACAGGTTTGGTAGGTTTCCCTAGGTGCCGGCTGAGCTAGAGGCCAAAATCTACAGGTAGGCACTTCGCAAAAAACACCTCTGTTTTTTTCCAAAATTTAGGATGTGTCCACGTTGTGCTTTGGGGTGTTTCCTGTCGCCGGCGCTAGGCCTACCCACGCAAGTGAGGTATCATTTTTATCGGGAGACTTGGGGGAACGCTGGGTGGAAGGAAATTTGTAGCTCCTCTCAGATTCCAGAACTTTCTGCCACAGAAATGTGAGGAACATGTGTTTTTTTAGCCAAATTTTGAGGTTTGCAAAGGATTCTGGGTAACAGAACCTGGTCCGAGGCCCGCAAGTCACCCCTCCTTGGATTCCCCTAGGTCTCTAGTTTTCAGAAATGCACAGGTGTGGTAGGTTTCCCTAGGTGCCGGCTGAGCTAGAGGCCAAAATCTACAGGTAGGCACTTCGCAAAAAACACCTCTGTTTTTTTCCAAAATTTAGGATGTGTCCACGTTGTGCTTTGGGGTGTTTCCTGTCGCCGGCGCTAGGCCTACCCACGCAAGTGAGGTATCATTTTTATCGGCAGACTTGGGGGAACGCTGGGTGGAAGGAAATTTGTAGCTCCTCTCAGATTCCAGAACTTTCTGCCACAGAAATGTGAGGAACATGTGTTTTTTTAGCCAAATTTTAAGGTTTGCAAAGGATTCTGGGTAACAGAACCTGGTCCGAGCCCCGCAAGTCACCCCTCCTTGGATTCCCCTAGGTCTCTAGTTTTCAGAAATGCACAGGTTTGGTAGGTTTCCCTAGGTGCCGGCTGAGCTAAAGGCCAAAATCTACAGGTAGGCACTTCGCAAAAAACACCTCTGTTTTTTTCAAAAATGTAGGATGTGTCCACGTTGCGCTTTGGGGTGTTTCCTGTCGCCGGCGCTAGGCCTACCCACGCAAGTGAGGTATCATTTTTATCGGGAGACTTGGGGGAACGCTGGGTGGAAGGACATTTGTAGCTCCTCTCAGATTCCAGAACTTTCTGCCACAGAAATGTGAGGAACATGTGTTTTTTTAGCCAAATTTTGAGGTTTGCAAAGGATTCTGGGTAACAGAACCTGGTCCGAGCCCCGCAAGTCACCCCTCCTTGGATTCCCCTAGGTCTCTAGTTTTCAGAAATGCACAGGTTTGGTAGGTTTCCCTAGGTGCCGGCTGAACTAAAGGCCAAAATCTACAGGTAGGCACTTCGCAAAAAACACCTCTGTTTTTTTCAAAAATGTAGGATGTGTCCACGTTGCGCTTTGGGGTGTTTCCTGTCGCCGGCGCTAGGCCTACCCACGCAAGTGAGGTATCATTTTTATCGGGAGACTTGGGGGAACGCTGGGTGGAAGGACATTTGTAGCTCCTCTCAGATTCCAGAACTTTCTGCCACAGAAATGTGAGGAACATGTGTTTTTTTAGCCAAATTTTGAGGTTTGCAAAGGATTCTGGGTAACAGAACCTGGTCCGAGCCCCGCAAGTCACCCCTCCTTGGATTCCCCTAGGTCTCTAGTTTTCAGAAATGCACAGGTTTGGTAGGTTTCCCTAGGTGCCGGCTGAGCTAAAGGCCAAAATCTACAGGTAGGCACTTCGCAAAAAACACCTCTGTTTTTTTCAAAATTTAGGATGTGTCCACGTTGTGCTTTGGGGTGTTTCCTGTCGCCGGCGCTAGGCCTACCCACGCAAGTGAGGTATCATTTTTATCGGGAGACTTGGGGGAACGCTGGGTGGAAGGAAATTTGTAGCTCCTCTCAGATTCCAGAACTTTCTGCCACAGAAATGTGAGGAACATGTGTTTTTTTAGCCAAATTTTGAGGTTTGCAAAGGATTCTGGGTAACAGACCCTGGTCCGAGCCCCGCAAGTCACCCCTCCTTGGATTCCCCTAGGTCTCTAGTTTTCAGAAATGCACAGGTTTGGTAGGTTTCCCTAGGTGCCGGCTGAGCTAGAGGCCAAAATCTACAGGTAGGCACTTCGCAAAAAACACCTCCGTTTTTTTCCAAACTTTAGGATGTGTCCACGTTGCGCTTTGGGGTGTTTCCTGTCGCCGGCGCTAGGCCTACCCACACAAGTGAGGAATAATTTTTATCGGTAGACTTGGGGGAACATAGATTAACAAAACAAGTGCTATTGCCCCTTGTCTTTCTCTACATTTTTTCCTTCCAAATATAGGAGAGTGTGTAAAAAAGACATCTATTTGAGAAATTCCCTATAATTCACATGCTTGTATGGTCACCCCGGAATTCAGAGATGTGCAAATAACCACTGCTCCTCAGCACCTTATCTTGTGCCCTTTTTGGAAATGCAAAGGTTTTCTTGATAGCAATTTTTTACTCTTTATATTTCAGCAAATGAATTGCTGTATACCCGGTATAGAATGAAAACGCACTGCAGGGTGCAGCTCATTTATTGGCTCTGGGTTCCTCGGGTTCTTGATGAACCTACAAGCCCTATATATCCCCGCAACCAGAGGAGTCCACCAGACGTAACGGTATATTGCTTTCCATAATCTGACATTGCAGGGAAAAGTTACAGAGTAAAACGTAGAGAAAAATTGATGTTTTTTTCACCTCAATTTCAATATTTTTCTCTTTCAGCTGTTATTTTCTGTAGGAAACCCTTGTAGGATCTACACAAATGACCCCTTGCTGAATTCAGAATTTTCTCTACTTTTCAGAAATGGTTAGGTTTCTGGGATCCAGCATTGGTTTCATGCCCATTCCTGTCACTGACTGGAAGGAGGCTGAAAGCACAAAAAATTGCGGAAATGGGGTATGCCCCAGTAAAATGCCAAAATTGTGTTGAAAAATTGGGTTTTCTGATTCAAGTCTGCCTGTTCCTGAAAGCTAGGAAGCTGCTGAGTTTAGCACCCTTTGTTGATGCCATTTTCAGGGGGAAATCCACAAGCCTTCTTCTGCAGCCACTTTTTCCATTTTTTTAAAAAAAAACGAAATTTTCACTGTATTTTGGCCAATTTCTTGGCCTCCTTCAAGGGAACCCACAAAGTCTGGGTACCTCTAGAATCCCTAGGATGTTGGAAAAAAAGGACGCAAATTTGGCTTGGTTAGCTTATGTGGACAAAAAGTTATGAGGGCCTAAGCGCGAACTGCCCCAAATAGGCAAAAAAAGGCCTGGCACAGGAGGGGGAAAAGGCCTGGCAGCGAAGTGGTTAAACACATTACTAAAGGGCTTATAGTGGGATTATGCAATAATAATACGAACCTAAACATGGTTTTACATTTGAACACTGTTTCACATAACACTACTGTACCTGATCTTATTTGTTTTAGCATCTATGCCACTCATTTGCTAAAATAACACCATTAGTTGAATTGCTTTCACAAATCAGTAAATGGTTAAATTGTAGTTTCAAGGTAAATAGATGACTCATGCTGGGAAAAACCAGTGTTAAAACATGTGCAGAATTAATCAGGCGGGCATGACTAATCTGCCACTGTTTTGAGGATGCCTCATCACGTTGCAGTAAACACAGCTTCTGAGTGTTTTCAGAATGACGCTTTGCACCTAATCTGCTACGTGTTTTCAGGATGCCTCATCGCAATGAAGTAACCACAGCCTCCTTGCCATGTGTATTCAGGATGATTCATCGCAATGCAGTAGGCAGTCTATTTAAACCCGCCCCAGCCATGAGGGTTTGCTTTGTGCTATGATTCCTGAACCTGGTCAAGCCTCTTCAGATCCCCAAGACCCCAGGCCTTAGGACTTCAGAACATTTACTCACCATGCATTAAGAATCGGATGCTCTGCTTCAATCCTCAAACAGTACGGTACCTATAATGAAAGAAAGAGTCAAGATTAACAAGTAAACAGGAACTGCAGCACTGCACAGCAAATACAGACAACAAGGAAGGAATTATTTATTTGTTTTTTGGTTTGGACTGTATTTGAACAAGGATAAATGCACGGCACATGAATATTCAAAGACAGAGACTTATCTTTGAAATCTGGTTGCTTCTTCATGTAAAGATTGAAAGACATTTTATAGCTAAGAAGTGAAGTAACTTCCTAGCGTACTGAATGCTAAACCCATGAAACTGCTTTTGTGGTGTTTTTCTTTAATGTATTGTCCACATGGTTTAAGTTGAATACATTGTGCATGTTACATGGATATTTAAACTAGTTTTGTGCATCATCCCTGAGAATCGCTCCCCCTACACGCCCCCCAGTGTAATTCTCCATGGCACACCATTTTCCAGTGACCTTTCTTCACAATTTGGCATAAGAAGACCTTCCGCCATACACAGATACAATTCAAGATGCCATAAGAATAGAAAGGGATATACAATCAGGGTAGGGACAGTGGGAGGGAAATCTATATCCTTAAAGTAGGGCCCTACTAATTCATACTTTCATTATCTTCTAAGGTCGATGATTGAGCAAAGATGGAAAGGCTTCCTGGGAAGCCCCCACTCCTGAAATCTTACCTATTACTCCAGACTTATCAGCTTCACAGGTGGTAGGTAGGGAGTTAGGAGTTGGGTCCCTATCGTTCCTGCAACGTAACAAACAACTCTTCTTCAGGTAAGAGTGTTCCTTGGAACATGAACACTTTGGCCCTCATTACAACCCTGGCGGTCGGTGTTAAAGCAGTGGTAATACCGCAAACAGGCCATCGGAAAAAAAAATGGAATCACGACCATGGAGGAAACCGCCAACATAGACAGCCACTTTAACACTCCGACCACCACAGAGGTAGAAACAAACACCGTGGCGGTAACCGCCAATAGACAGGCAGAGAACAAAGTACCGCCCACCATATCACAACATGCCTATCCGCCACCTTTTCCGGGGCGGAACCAACACTATCAAAAGCACGTCGGAAACAGTACACAGAAGGGAAAACACTCCCCTCTCTACACCCAACGAGGAACCAGGACGCCATGGAGCCCGACCTACACGTACTGCCTATGCTGGTCTTCCTCCTGCTCTATCAGGAGCAGGACAGACGCCGTTGATGACCATGGTGAGTACTGCACCTACAACACAGGGGGGAGGGAAAAGAGAGTGACACACACAAGCAACACGCAATACCCCCAGCCCCACCCTCACCCACAACAACATACACACAAATACATGCAGCAACATTACAATTACACACTCCCACCCCCTGGAAGAACGCAAGGACAAAAGGAAATGATTGTAACGATTGTAATCATGAAAAATCTGATAGTGAAAGTTCAAAATTCAGTATATACAAATATGTACACCAACTAAGCAAGTCCGGATAATGTACCAGTAATTGTCCGTGGACCAGTGGTCCTAAAATGCATGGGCGAAGCCCACACAAGATCCCTGACTCAAAACGGAGAGAACACTGGAGGGGCATCAGATCGAAAATAAACAGGCACCTCAGGGAAGGGGGGGCACCTCAGCCGGATGAATGCACAACACCACTGCTGCACGAGGGGGCTCCATGCCCACTGCTTTATCCTGGGGAGTGCAAAGCCACTGTCTCTCAAGTCTTTACAGTGGGTGGTTTGCCCACTGCTTTATCCTGGGGAGTGCAAAGTCACAGCCTCTCAAGTGGATAACAGTCTCCACTGGTTCTGGAGGGGGCCTGGTGCCCAGACTGCTTCATCCTGCGGAGGACTGAGGTAGTGGATGTATTTCTCCACTGGTTCTGGAGGGGGCCTGGTGCCCAGAGTGCTTCATCCTGCCAAGGACTGAGGTAGTGGATGTATTTCTCCACTGGTTCTGGAGGGGGCATGGTGCCCAGAGTACTCCACATGCAGTGTGGCCGGTCCCATTCTCTCACCTGGGTGTGTGTGCCATGAGATTGCCTAGGAACAGGTAGCATGATACGCCATGGAGGCAGAGACATACCACACACTGCTGAGGCTTTGCCTTCCACCTGCAGGTGCAAACAGTGATGGAAGTCATGCCTCATGGAAGTAGGGCAGGGTCCAGGAAGTTTCCTCCAGCCTCGGACGACTGACCACTGGGGATGGTAGCCATGTCAGCGGTGGTGCCACTGTATGAGCACGTCACGGGGCTGGTGTCGGTGCTTGCAGCGGTGTCTGTAGCAGCGGTGCTGGCGGTGGTGCATGGGCCATCACCTGTTGAGGGACACAGCAGGACGTCTCCTGCAGCCTCGGATGGCTGCCCACTGGGGAAGATGCTGGGGACTGTTGCTGAGGCTGCAGACGTGCCGGTGGCTGTGCAGGTGGCAGTGCAGGTGGCTGTGCAGGTGGTGGTGATGGTGGCGGTGTAGGTGGTGGTGCTGGTGGCGGGGCAGGTTGTGGTGTTCGCCGCTGTACAGGTTGGTGGAGTCGTGGACAGAAGGGGTGACAGTAGTCCCTCAGTTGGTGCCACCGTCCACTGTCCTCACCTGCTCTTCTGCTTTTGTCCCTTCCCCACCTTTGATGTGCCGCAGGTGTCTTGCCACAGTCCCCTTTTGTTTTGGCAGAGCCCTTGGTGGCTGGTAGGTGCGGCTTCTCCCTCCGGGATGTGGGCACCTTCTTCACCTTGGCAGGTGGTGGAATGTCCTTGCCCTCGCTACGTGGCAAACTGGCAGCCCTGATGGGTGGCGCACTCGAAGACCCCGCAGTTGCTGGCAACACTGTGCCTCGGGATTTGGTGGCTGAGGTGCTGGGCTGGGACCTGGAAGGCCCTGTGGGAAGGACGGGGGGTGAAGGGAAGAAATCAAGGTTTGCCAGGAAAAGTGTTTTAGACACACTGGGACGGAAAGATGGAGGGGGTTTGGGAGTGGAGGAAGCGGTAGTGGTTGTAGGTGTACGTTTGCTGAATTTGGGTGAAGGTGCGTGGGCCGGAGGCTGTTGTGAGGTGGATGGCTGTTGGGTGGGTGTGTGCCTGCGTTTGTATACTTTGGGAGGAGGGCTCACAGACACACTGGGAGAGGACACTGGGGATGTGTGTATGGTAGTGGGGGTGGTGATTGCATGTGAGCAGTGTGTGGTGATGGGCGTGCTGGTGATGGAGGTAGTGGCTGAGGATGTAGTACATGCAGGTGTGAGTGGAGACAAGACAGGGAGGGAGGAGGAGGACGTAGAGGAGGGGCACACAGTGGAGGAAGTGGATGTTGCTGTGTCTGCATGGGGATGGTGCTTGTGGGATGTGTGGTGCTTATGTTTGCCATATCCACTCTTGTGTGTTTATGAGTGTGCATGCTGGTCTGATGGTGTGCTTGGGATAGGCTGAGGTACAGGGGATTGGGTCGGGTGGAGGAAGTTGGAGGGGGTAGGCTGGACACAGGGACAATGGCTGCCATCAGTGCTGAGGCCAGAGCCTGAAATGCTCTCTGTTGGGCCGCCTGCCAAGAATGAATGCCCTCCAGGGATGCATTTGTTTGTTGCAAATGCCTCTCAACACCCTGGATGGCATTCAAAATGGTAGATTGCCCAACAGTGAGGGATCTCAGGAGGTCAATAGCCTCCTCACTGAGGGCAGCAGGGCTGACTGGGACAGGGGCTGAGGTGCCTGGGGTGAAGGAGATGCCCACCCTCCTGGGTGAGCGGGCACGGGACACATGCTGAGGGGCTGCTGGGAGGGCGGTGATGGTAGGGGGTTGTCGGGTGTACCTGTTGACGCGGTGGGCACAGAGGTGCTCGCCACCACAAGGGAGCTCCCATCAGAGGAGGAGTCACTGTCACTGGTGTATGCTCCTGTCCCCGTCGTGGAGCTCCCCTTGCCCTCCGTCACACTGGTGCATCAGACTCCATTGCTTCACCCTCCAGGGCCAAGTGGGTTGCAGCTCCCTCCTGCTCCGGTGCCACTGCTCCTCCCCCAGATGATGCTATTGCACACAAGAACAGGGAGACAAAACAAAAAGGGGGGAGACAGAAGAAAAACATGTTCAGTACATGCAACACCCCTACCGTTGGCGGACAGAACACACAGGGAGCAACCCTCTCCACTACGCGATGCACTAACACTTCCTAGCAAATTCACATGCCCATGGGGTATGAGGCCTAAGCCCAATTGCTGCACACCTGGAAGTCACAGGAGCCTGACTAGGTGTAGATGGCTATTACCACTAGTGGGGTTGGGGTGCCACAGAGCTTGCCTAACAAGGGACCTTGCCTACAAAGTTCGCCATGGCCTAGGGGAACCCACTGCCCACCTCCCCCACCCAGACACCTCGTAATGCGCGCAGAGTAAGCTGAATGAGAGTGTACTCACCCCCTTGTGGCTGCTGTGATGCCCTCAAGCGCCCATCCAACTCCGGATAGGCCACCGACAGGATCCGGTACATCAGGGGGGTCATGGTGCGACGGGCACCCCTTCCACGTTGGGAAGCCATCCCCAGCTGGGCCTTCGCCGTCTTCTTGCTCCAGCGGCGCAGGTCCTCCCATCTTTTACGGCAGAGGGTGCTCTGTCTGTGGTAGAACCCCAGGGTCCGGACGTCCTTGGCGATGGCATGCCAAATACCATTCTTCTGGTGGGCGCTGACCTAGAGGAAAGGTACAGGAGGAAAGGAAATTACTCACTCGTCTGGACCGTCATTCTCATTGCCCACCAGTTCTCACACATGCCCTGACGCACATACACTCACCATCTGCACATGCAGGCCTCAGACCCCCCCATGCATCTTCCATCCACACCACTCAAAACAGGCGTTGCCCACGCAGCATGCTCACAGTGTACTCACCTGTTTGTTTGGAGGACCGTACAGTTGTGTATACTAGGGGTAGACCCCATCCACTAGTTTCTCCAACTCCTCCAAAGTGAAGGCAGGGGCCCTTTCCCCAGACTCTGCAGCCATCGTCGCATCCAGATATAGGTCAAAGCAGCACTTGCATTGTAGGTCCTCCCCTGTTGAAGGTCAGGTATCAAGTGAGTGAACAGATAGAAAATGGTGGTCACGTCCACGGCGGTGCGTACCATCACCTCCGGCATACATCGTCATTCGCTCCTGGGACCCATAGGGCCCAATGTTAACCAATGCTGAATTGCGCCGAGGTCTTCGACTGCCCACCGCGACGGTGTACAACGTCAGCACAGTTACCTTATTTCCCCTTGTCCCACCTTACAGGTCAGGCAGCAGCCATTTCAGGGGGCCACATGGGATGGAGAAAAACTGTGTCACACCTATCTAGGCGGGGAATACAGACAGATACCGGCACATTGTGAATTACCAACGTTTCAGCAAATAACACATTGTGATACCTCAGTGTTGGATGACCCTCTGCTCGCTGTTCTCCTCCATAGGGCACGTCTGCTGTGGCAGGTGATGAGATGGCGGCATCCTCCAGTGTACAGACCCTTGGTGGACCTGTCGACAATGGAAGAGAGACACATCATAATCACCTACAGACTTGATCGTGCAACACTCCTGGAACTGTGTGCCCAGTTGGAGCCAGACCTGATTTCAGCTATCCGCCATCCCACAGGAATCCCCCCTCTAGTGCAGGTTCTGTCTGTACTCTATTTCCTGCCCAGTGGGTCTTTTCAAACAACAGTGGCCATGGCATCAGGAATGTCCCAGCCAATGTTCTCTAACGTGTTGTCCAGAGTGTTATCTGCCCTGCTGAAACACATGCGCAGCTACATCTTTTTCCCTCAGGTGGAGGATTTGCCCACAGTGAAAGGTGACTTCTATGCCCTGGGACATATCCCCAACATCATTGGTGCCATTGATGGTACACATGTGGCATTCCCCCCCCCCCCCACAGGAATGAACAGGTGTACAGAAACCGGAAAAGCTACCATTCAATGAATGTGCAGATGATGTGTTTGGCAGACCAGTACATCTCCCATGTGAATGCCAAGTATCCTGGCTCATTGCATGACGCTTACATATTGAGGAATTGCAGCATCCCTTATGTGATGGGGCAACTCCAGAGGCATCGTGTGTGGACGAAGGTCCCAACAAAGTTGACATAGGTGTCTGGGTATGGGGTTGTCCCTAAGGGTTAGTGTGTGTCTAACAGTTGTCCCTCGACATTTGCAGGTGACTCTGGTTACCCCAACCTGTCATGGCTACTGACCCCAGTGAGGAATCCCAGGACAAGGGCAGAGGAACGCTAAAATGAGGCACATGGGTAAACTAGGAGGATTATAGAACGCATCTTTGGCCTCCTGAGGGCCAGATTACGGTGCCTCAATCTGACAGGTGGCTCCCTATGCCACTCACCGAAGAAGGTGTGCCAGATAATCGTGGCCTGCTGCATGCTGCACAACCTGGCTTTGCGACGCCAGGTGCCTTTTCTGCAGGAGGATGGGCCAGATGGTGGTCTTGTGGCAGCTGTGGAGCCTGTGGACAGTGAAGAAGAGGAGGCAGATAAAGAAGATGGCGACAACCGAAACAACATCATCATGCAATACTTCCAGTGAGACACAGGTATGAAGATGCCACTGCTTCCCACATCTCATACTATTGTTGCAGTTAGCATAAGTCTGTCATTTTCACTCAGTGTATGGACCCTGACTTGTTACTTTAGCTTTACATTTCACAGATCTGGGTCCCACTTTGTGCCCTCTGCTATGTTTACTGCTGGCCTACAGCTGTGTTACATTGGTATGTGAACAAGTACATTGACATTGCTATATTCCAGAGATTTTGCAATTACACATTTGTGAAAGCACAGACTGACTCCAGCTTGTTTTGTGATTCAAGTGTGTTTATTTCTGTGCAAATAAGTGGAGGGGGTTGTAAAAGGGGCTGGGGTGATGGTGGAGGAATATCCATGGCAGAGTCCAGACTATTTGTTTCACAGGTGCATTGTCCAATGGGGCATAGGAAGTGGAGCAATGGCAGTTTCAGGCGGACGGGGTGTCAAAGTGGGACAGAAGGGTGACATTCAGGGGGGGTCTAATTTCCTGGCGGTGGTCTTGGAAATGTTCTCTGTCTTGTTCCTGGATCTCAGGGACCGTTTGCGGGGTGGTTCTCCCTCTGCAGGGGGTGGGGTGCTGGTGTGGTGGTCCTGTGGCGGTGCCTCCTGTCCACTAGCGCCGGCGGAGGTTGTGGGCAGTTCATCGTCCAGGCTAGTGTCAGGGACCCCTTGTTGTGCCACAGTGTCCCTCCTGGTGTTGATGAGTTCCTTCAGCACCCCGACAATGGTGCCCAGGGTGGAATTGATGGATTTGAGTTCCTCCCTGAAGCCCAAATACTGTTCCTCCTGCAGCCGCTGGGTCTCCTGAAACTTGGCCAGTACCGTTGCCATTGTCTCCTGGGAATGGTGGTAGGCTCCCATGATGTTGGAGAGGGCCTCGTGGAGAGTAGGTTCCCTGGGCCTGTCCTCCCCCTGTTGCACAGCAGCCCTCCCAGTTCCCCTGTGTTCCTGGGCCTCTGTCCCTTGAACCGTGTGCCCAATGCCACTGCCCCCAGGTCCCTGTTGTTGTTGGGGTTGTGGGTTAGCCTGGGTTCCCAGTAGTGGTGGACACTCTGCTGCTTGACGTGTCCTGGGGACAGAGGTATGGGCCCGCTGGGTGGGTGCTGTGCTGGTGTTTCCAGAGGGGGAAAGCTCTGTAGTGGCTTGTGCCAGTGTGAGGGGAACCGACTGTCCCGAGGTCCCAGATGGGCCGGGCTGGTTGTCTAGATCCAGTTGGACAGAGCTGCTGTCATCACTGTGGGCCTCTTCTGTGGGTGGAGTGGACATGTCTGGACCCTCCTGTCCGGTGACGTTGGGTAGGGGTCCTGCAGGGGTGTAAAAGCATGATTATTGCATCTGTGTGTGCCACGGTGTGCAATGGGTGGGTGACCGTGTACCCCAGTGCTTGCATTCTTGTGTAGGACCTTGTGTGATGATGGTTTAGGGGGGTGTATGGGTATGTGCAGTGGCCATGCTTTGGTGATGGGTGTCCCTGCTTTGGTGTTGCATGCAGGGCTTGGGTTTGGGATGTGTGGTTTGTGATATTGGGACATGTGTGAGGAGGTGGACTGATGGGGGTGAGGGAGAGAATGGGGGTATGTGATGGCATGCAGGTAGGGTGCGGGATGTAATAGTTAAGATTTGACTTACCAGAGTCCATTCCTCCACCTACTCCTGTGAGGCCCTCAGGATGCAGTATAGCCAAGGCCTGCTCCTCCCTTGTTGTTAGTTGTGGGGGAGGAGGTGGGTGTCCGCCGCCAGTCCTCTGTACCGCAATGTGGTGTCTTGAGACCACGGAACGCACCTTCCCCTGTAGGTCATCCCACCTCTTCCTGATGTCATCCCTAGTTCTTGGATGCTGTCCCACTGCTTTGACCCTGTCCACGATTCTTTGCCATAGCTCCATCTTCCTAGCCATGGAGGTCTGCTGCACCTGTGATCCGAATAGCTGTGGCTCTACCCGGATGATTTCCTCCAACATGACCCTGAGCTCCTCCTCTGGGAACCTGGGGTTTCTTTGCGGGGCCATGGGGTGGTGTGGGTGAAGTGTGAGGTGGTGTGTGTTGTGATGTGTGAGGTGATATTTAGAGTTGTGAGGTGTGTGGATGTTATATGAGTGATAGTGTTGAGTGCCTGTGGATGCTAGTGTTGTTTCTGGTGGTGTCTCTCTCTGGCCTTCAGTCGCAATTCTGGTCGTAGGGGTTTGTGGATGATCTGGGTGGGTGTTTTCTATTGTATTGGATGTGTGGGAGTGGTGTGTGTATGTGTATCAGGTGTGTATATTTTGAATTGTCCAATGTGGATGTGTTTTGTAAAAGTGTGTGTATTTTGAGTGCAGCGGTGTGTACCACCAATGGAATACCGCGGTTAAAAGACCGCCGAATGTATTTGTGGGTCGCGATAGTGTGGGCATATTCCTGTTTGCGTGACGGTGGAGGTTTTGTTATCGCCAATATATCACTGACCTTCGGTGTGGTGGACTTGTGTGGGTGTCTAAATTTTGGTGGATTCCGGGCTTTGGGTCATAATGACAGTGGCGGAATTCTGCGGCCGTGGCGGTGTGTTGGCGGTCTTCTGCACGCCAGTAAGTGGCTTTTACCGCCGATGTTGTAATGACCCCCTTTGTCACAGAAGTCTTGTGATCATGGTGATTCTGTGTTTTGACACTCTGAATTGGGGAATTCTATTAAAAGTTTATGAAGTTCTTTAGATGGTGATAATGTGTAACTAAAGCATTCAAGATATGTCCCCATTAACTGGTTGAAGTAAAATGAAAAGGCAATGGGAAAATGTGAGATCAGGTATGGCGTCAAAAAGGTGGACTTGAAGGAGTATCATGCATAAAGTCAAAGGATCAGAAAAAAACTGTGGCATGGAAGTAAGGAGCATGAGTTAGTTCAGCCTAAATTTATGAGAAATAATACACATAAGGAGAAACCAAGGCTAGGGCTACCAGAAGGCAGGAGAGCTAGTAATATACAGTGGAAGCTCTATTGGGGTTGGGGAAAGTTCTGTAACACAGGAATCAATGACCATATGTGAGATGAAAGTTTAGAAGTAATTTTGAAAGAACAAGGACATTAGTGTCAGAAGTGGGAAGTCAGGGAGACAACAGGAATGTAATGGCGTACAATGATAGTGGGATGATACTATTCAGTGGATGTACAAGGAAGAGCTACCATTGATATGCTGGGGCACAGGGAGAGTAAATCCATTACAGGAAGAAAGGAAGGTAGCTATTAAACTTCCAAAGTGGTCAGGTAAGCTAAAAATGAGTGCCACTGCAAGGAAGGCTAACAAAGGAACAGCAAAGTTGTTTCTTATTTTATTCCAGATTGTCCAGTTTAGTGAACCGTAGGTCAGTGGTAGCACAGATAGTTGATGCTCCTACAGTTAGGTTTACCTGTTTACAGCAGGTTCCAAACATAATAAAATATGACTGGCATCATAATGTATCTAATTTCAGAATAGTAAGCCTCGGGGAAGGCATCCCATGTCTCATTAACCAAGATCAAGCATTTTTGTTTCTCAGTGTTGGTTCAACACCCTTCCATTTGGTTGCCTCAAACTAGTTGTTTATACATGGGGTAAGCTCTTGCCCACAACCCCTTCCATCACACCCCCTCCCTTGAAGTCATTTGTCTTTATCTCATTTATTTAGAAAATACTTCAGGTGTAAAGGCCTGATCAAGCAGGAACTGCAATTCTAGTAAAGGTAAGTCACAAACACACCCCAAATTAACCTGTGCTCACCCCTTGGTGGCTTGGCACAGAACAGTCAGGCTTAATATGAGAGGCAATGTGTTAAGTACTTCTGCAACACCTCAAAAAGTAAAACAGTGAAAACACCACACAAAATGACACCACACCTGGTTGGAAAAATAGAGCTTAATGTATGAACAGAGCATGACCAAAATAACAAAAATCTAATAAGTAGATCCGGATTTATGAATTTTTAAAAAATAAATTGAAATGAGTTATTAAAAGCACCAACCTGGGCTATCTGGTCACACTAGACTGGGTCAAATCTGAAAGTTCAGGCTGATCGCTATGGAACGCGGATAAGATACAGAGACTGCCCTTGGCCCTCTGCAATTTACTTTGCTTGCATTGAAGTCAAGGGTGATGTGAGGAGCAGGGGAGGCATTGTCCAACCTTTGGATGGAGGTGATGTGTCCACTCTGAGCTGCACAAAGTTGAAGGTGCATTGGAGATGGAGGCAAGGTGCTACACTGCTGGCAATGAGATGAACTCAATCCTTGCAGCAGCGGTGATGTGTCAGCATTAAAGGAGATGCACAAGTAGCAAGCCATGCAACAGTGTAGCTGCATGGCTTCTTGCTGAAGCAGTACTTTAGACCCACTTCTGAGAGCCCAGTACTTGATTAGCACCACTTTGTAGGGCAATACTAAAAGATAGCAGAGTCCGGGTGCTGCAGCAGGTGAGTTGGAAGTTCAGAAAACAGGAGTCCAGTCAGCTGGCCCTCGGAGTCACTCTGGGTGTTGGGTTCAAAATATGTTTGCCCAGTCCTTCTCACCCAAGCAAGCAGGGCAGCAGGGGGGCAAAGCAAGAATGCAATTCTACCAGAGAAGTGGTCCAGCGGAGTGGGAGTCCTACTTCTTGGCAGAGTATCCACAAGTCCAAAGGTTTACTCAGTTGGTATGGTAAGAAGTCCAGTTCTTATACCCATTGGTGCCATTGAAGTGGGGGAAACTTCAAAGAAGGGCTTTGAAGTACACAGAGATCCTTCCTTCCTGCTGTTGCTCCAGATTCACTACGGTGAATTGAGCAGTCCTTTGTGTGGGGAGAGGACAAAGCCTATTTGTGACCAGCTCCTTCCTCCCATCCAGCCCAGGATGGCCCATCAGTATGTGGCTGGCCCATCTGTCATACCCAAGCTCTGTTTCTGTGTGGCTGTCTAGAGGGAATTCAGAAAACTCAGCTGTCAGCCACCCCATATGTGTATTGGAGACAGGTTGTAGGCACAAAGGCCCTCATTACAACCCTGGTGGTAAATCCTGCTTTCCGTCGTGCAGAAGACCGCAAACATACCATTGCGGCACTGGAATTCTGCTACAGGTATTACGACGACCCTCAGCTCTGAATAAGCCACAATACAGACACCCACACAAGTCCGCCACACCAAAGGTCAGTGATAAGCTGGCGATACCAAAACCTACACAGTCACGCCAACAGGAATACGCCAACAGTATCACGACCCACGAATCAATGTGGTGGACTTTCAACCGCAGTAAACCATTGGTGGTACACACCACCGCACTCAAAATACACACACACTAACAAAACACAACCACATTGGACAATTCAAAATACACACACCTTATACACATACACATACCACACCCACACACTTAATCCAATATAAAGCACACACCCACATCACCCACAAACCCTTACAACTAGAAATTTGAAAGAAGGCTAGAGAGAGAGACTACCTAACACAACACCAGCATCCACAGACACACAACACCATCACTCATACGACATACATGCACCGCAAACAACACACACCAACACATCCCCTAACACATCACAACAGACACCACCTCACACATCACCCACACCACATCATGGCACCTCAAAGACACCCCAGGTTTTCAGAGGAGGAGCTCAGGGTCATGGTGGAGGAAATCGTCCGGGTAGAGTCACAGCTATTCAGATCACAGGTGCAGCAGACATCCATTGCAAGGAAGATGGAGCTATGGTGCAGAATTGTCGACAGGGTTAATGCATCTGGACGAAATTTGCCTGAATGAGTGTTTAGGCAAGGCCTAGGTATGTGTGACACAGTAAAAAATAATGCCATGTGGCCCCCTGAAATGGCGAATGCCTGACCTGTAAGGTGGGACAATGAGATATGAGGTAACTGCGCTGGCATTGTACACCGTAGCGTCCATCTGGACCATCCTCCTGCAGAAAAGGCACCTGTCGTCACAAAGCCAAGTTGTGAAGCATACAGCAGGCCACAATGATCTGGCATACCTTCTTTGGTGAGGAGAATAGGGAACCGCCTGTCATATGGAGGCACCAGAACCTGGCCGTCAGGAGGCCGAAGGTCCGCTCCATAATCCTCCTAGTCCGCCCATAGGCCTCATTGTAGCATTCCTCTTCCCTTGGGACAACTGTTAGACACACACTAACTCATAGGGACATCCACAGACCCAGACAACAATTTCCACTGTAATGGGTCCATGTGCTCACCGAATAGCCACACCCGGTGCCTCTGGAATTGCCCCAACACATAAGGGATGCTGCTATTCTGCAGGATGCAAGCGTCATGCACTGAGCCAGGGAATTTTGCATTAACATGGGAGATGTACTGGTCTGCCAAACACACCATCTGCACATTAATGGAATGGTAACTCTTCCGGTTTCTGTACACCTGTTCACTCCTGCGTGGGGGGACCAAGGCAACATGTGTCCCATCAACGGCGCCTATGATGTTGGGGATATTTCCCAGGGCATAGAAATCACCTTTCACTCTAGGCAAATCCTCCACCTGAGGGAAAACGATGTAGCTCCACATGTGTTTCAGCAGGGCAGACAACACTCTGGACAACACGTTGGAAAACCTAGGCTCGGACATCCATGATGCTATGGCCACTGTTGTTTGAAAAGACCCACTTGCTAGGAAATGGAGTACTGACAGAACCTGCACTTGAGGGGGGATTCATGTGGGATGGCGGATAGCTGACATCAGGTATGGCCCCAACTTGGCACACAGTTCTAGGATTGTGGCACGATCAAGCCTGTAGGTGATGATCAGATGTCGCTCCTCCATTGTCGACAGGTCCACCAGCGGTCTGTACACCAGAGGATGCCGCCATCTCCTCACATGCCCCAGTGGACGGTGCCTATGGAGGAGAACAGCGAGCAGAGGGTCAACCAACTCTGAGGTACGTAAACACAGCTTACTCTGAAAATATTCATAAATCGAAATTTGCCTGTATGAGTGTCTAGGCAAGGCCTAGGCATGTGTGACGCAGTCAAAAATAATGCCATGTGGCCCCCTGAAATGGCGAATGCCTGACCTGTAAGGTGGGACAATGAGATATGAGGTAACTGCGCTGGCATTGTACACCGTAGCGGTAGGCGGTCGAAGACCGCAGCGCATTTCTGCATTGGTTAACATTGGACCCTATGGGTCCCGGGAGCCAATGACGATGTACGCCGGCGGTGACGATACGCACTGCCACAGACGTGACCACCATTTTCTCTCTGTTCAATCATTCGATACCTGATCTTCAACAGGAGAGGACCTACACTGCAAGTGCTGCTGTGACCCCAGTCTGGAAGAGACAATGGCTCATGTGTCTGGGGAAAGGGCCCCTGCCTTCAGCACGGAGGAGTTGGAGAAACTTGTGGATGGGGTCCTCTCCCAGTACACGCTACTCTATGGTCCTCCAGACAAACAGGTAAGTACACTGTGAGCATGCTGTATGGGCAATGCCTGTGTGGAGTGGGGTGGATGAAAGATAAGGGGGGTGAGATTGAGGCGTGCATGAAACGACGGTGAGTGCATGTGCGTCATGGCAAGGGTAGGGATGCGGGCCAATGACTGTGATTGTGCAGTTGGTAATTACTTCCCTTTTTCCCCTGTACAATTCCTGTAGGTCAGCACCCACCAGAAGAAGGACATTTGGCATTCCATCGCCAAGGAAGTCCGGACCCTGGGGGGTCTATCACAGATGGAGCACCCACTGCCGGAAAAGATGGGAGGACATTCACCGCTGGAGCAAGAAGACGGCGGAGGCCCAGATGGGGATGGCCTCCCAACGTGGGAGCGGTGCCCCTCGCACCATGACCCCCCTGATGTTCCGGATCCTGGCGGGGCGTACCCAGAGTTGGATGGGCGCTTGAGGGCATCACAGCAGCAACAAGGGGTTGAGTACACCCTCATTCTGCTGATTCAGCGTGCATTGTAGGTGTCTGGGTAGGGGATGTAGGCTGTGGGTTCCCCTAGGCCAGGGCAAGTTTAGTAGTTAAGGTCCATTCTTCAGGCAGGCCCTGTGGCACCCCACCCCACCTGTGTACAGTGCCAACTACACCTAGCCAGGCTCCTGTGACATCCATGTGTGCAGAAATCGGCCATAGCCTTTTAAGCCATGTCCCAGGGATTGAATAGTGGACTCCAAGTGCGCGGCGTGGTGCAGGGGGCTTATGTGTCTGTCGTGTCCGCCAACGGTAGCAGTATTGCATGCACTAAACATGTCTTTCTTCTGTCTCCCCACCCCTTTTTCAGGTCTCCCTGATGTTGTGTGCATTAGCATCATCAGGTGGAGGAGCAGTGGTACCGGAGCAGGAGGGAGCTGCATCCCACATGGCCCTGGAGGGCGACACTACGGAGTCTGAAGACACCAGTGTGACGGAGGGTGAGGGGACCTCCATGGCGGGGACAGGAGCTGACACCAGCGATACGGACTCCTCCTCTGATGGGAGCTCCCTAGCGGTGGCGGCCCCATCTCTGCCCCCGCATCTACAGGTACAGCCACCACCCCCACTACCAGCACACCCTCCCAGGAGCCCCTCAGCATTTGCCACGTGCCCGCTCACCCAGGAGGGTGGGCATCACCTTTTCCGCAGGCACCTCAGGCCCTGCCCCAGTCACCCCTGCTGCCCTCAGTGAGGAGGCCATTGACCTCCTCAGGTCCCTCACTGTTGGGCAGTCTACCATTTTGAATGCCATCCAGGGTATAGAGAGGCAGTTGCAACAGACCAATGCATACCTGGAGGACATTCACTATTGTCAGGCAGCCCTTCAGCAAGCTTTTCAGACTCTGGCCTCAGCACTGATGGCAGCCATTGTCCCGGTCTCTAGCCTCCCCCCTTCAACTTCCTCCACCCAGACCCACACCCCTGTACCTCAGCCTATCCCAAGCACACCATCAGACCAGCATGCACACACCTCAACACACAAGGGAAGCTCTGGCAAACATAAGCACCACACATCCCACAGGCACTCACACAAGCATCAGACACATGCAGACACACCAACATCCACTGCCTCCACTGTGTCCCCCTCCTCCTCGTCTCCCTCCTCCCTCCCTTTCTCGTCTCCACTAACACCTGCATGCACTACATTCTCAGCCACTACGTCCATCACCAGCACACCCACCACCACACCCCGCTCATGTGCAATCACCACCCCCACTACCATTCACACATCCCCTGTGTACTCTCCCAGTGTGTCTGTGAGGCCACCTCCCAAGGTACACAAACACAGCCACACACCCACCCAACAGCCATCCACCTCATAACAGCCTCCGGCCCATGCACCTTCACCCAAAGTCAGCAAACGTACACCTCCTACAACCACAACCTCTTCCTCCACTCCCAAACCCCCTCCAGCTACCCATCCCAGTGTTCCTAAGAAACTTTTCCTGGCTAGCCTTGACCTCTTTCCCTCACCTCCCCCACCCCTTCCGTCTCCTAGGGCCCGACTCTCCGGGTCCCAACTTAGCACCTCAGCCACAACATCGGCGGGACCAGTGGTGCCAGTATTCACAGGATTATGGTGTGTACCAGGCAGCAGGGCATCCAGTGTGGCAAGGAGCCAGAGCACGGACAGTCCCCCACCTGTCAAGCATAAAAAGTTGGCCAGTGCCCGGCGGGAGAGGGGAAAGAAATCAGCCACCAAAGCCGCTCCCAGGGGTACAGTTGGGAATGTGGAGACAGCTGCGACACCATCCAAGGTGGGGAAGGGGCACATTAAAACGGCAAGTCTGGGAAGATCAGCATGGCGGACAAGACCGCCAGCAGCACCGCTGCCCAGGAGAAGACCGCCAGCAGCAGCCCCGCTGCCCAAAACAAGACCACCAGCAGCAGCCCAGCTGTCCAAGACAGGACCGCCAGCAGCAGCCCCGCTGCCCAAGACAGGACCGCCAGCAGCACTGCTGCCCAGAAGACGACCGCCAGCAGAAGCCCCGCTGCCCAAGACAGGACTGCCAGCAGCAGCCCGGCTGCCCAAGACAGGACCGCCAGGAGCAGCCCCGCTACCCAAGAAGGACCGCCAGCAGCACCACTGCCCAGGAGAAGACCGCCAGCAGCAGCCCCGCAGCCCAAGACAGGACCGTCAGCAGCACCGCTGCCCAGGAGAAGACTGCCAGCAGCAGCCCCACTGCCCAAGAAAGGACCTCCAGCAGCAGCCCCGCTGCCCAAGACAGGACCGCCAGCAGCACCACAGGCCAGGACAAGAACGCCACCAGCTGAACCGCTCCCCAGGACACCGCCGCCAGCAGCACCGCAGGCCAGGACAAGACCACCACCAGCAGAACCAGTGCCCAGGACACCGCCGCCAGCAGCACCGCAGGCTAGGACAAGACCGCCACCAGCAGAACCGCTGCCCACGACACCGCTGCCAGCAGCACCGCAGGCCAGTGAGCGCCAATGATTCCGACGCTGCTGAGGCCGCCACGGGCAGGATGAAGCACTCTGGGCACCAAGCCCCCTCTAGAACCAGTGGACAGTTACATCCACTACCTCAGTCCTTGGCAGGATGAAGCACTCTGGGCACAAAGCCCCCTCCAGAACCTGTGGAGAGTTACATCCACTACCTCAGTCCTTGGCAGGATGAAGCACTCTGGGCACAAAGCCCCCTCCAGAACCTTTGGAGAAAGGCATCCACTACCTGAGTCCTTGGCAGGATGAAGCACTCTGGGCACAAAGCCCCCTCCAGAACCTGTGGAAAAAGGCATCCATTACCTCAGTCCTTGGCAGGATGAAGCACTCTGGACACAAAGCCCCCTCCAGAACCAGTGGAGAGTTACATCCACTTGAGAGACAGTGGCTTTGTACTCCCCAGGATTGAACAGTAGGCAAACCACCCACTGTAGAGACTTGAGAGACTGTGGCTTTGCAATCCCCAGGATTGAACAGTGGGCAAACCACCCACTGTAGAGATTTGTGAGACTGTGGCTTTGCACTCCCCACGATTGAACAGTGGGCATGGAGCCCCTTCGTGGATCTGGTGTCGTGCACTCAACTGGCTGAGGTGCCCCCACTTCCCTTCCCCCTGAGGTGCCTGTTTTATTTCTATCTGATGCTCCTGCAGTGTTTTCTCTGTCTTGTTCGGGTATTGAGTGTGGCCCTTGCCCATGCCTTTTGGGCCCAGTGATCCACGGACTATGATGGTGGAATCCCTTGGACTTGTGTTCTTGGTGTATACAATTGTATATAGTATAAATGTATATATTTGTAAAGATTTTTGATTTATGTAACTGAATATATCACAATTATTCGACTCATTTTTTTTCGTCCTTGCATTCTTCCAGGGAGGGTTGGGGGGTGTAACTGTAATGTATCAATATGTATTAGTGTATGTGTTGTAGTGGGTGAGGGTGGGGGTGTTGCGTGCTGCGTGTGTGTGTCACTGTTTTTTCCCTCCCCGTGTCGTAGGTGCAGTACTCATCGTGGTCTTCGTCGCCGGCGTTCGTGCTCCTGGTAGTGGAGCAGGAAGAGAAAGGCTGGGAGTATCTGAAGTTCGGGTTCCATGGTGCCCTGGTTCCTCGTGGGGTGTGTAGAGGTGAGCGTTTTCCCTTCGAAGTCCTGTTTCCACCGTGTTTTTGTTCGCGGTGAATCCGCCCCGGAGAATGTGGCATATTGGTGGGTTGTAATAGTGTGGGCGGTACATTGTCCTCCGCCTGTCTGTTGGCGGTTACCGCCGCGGTGTTTGTTTGAACCGATGTGGCAGTCGGAGTGTTAAAGTGGCTGTCTATGTTGACGGTTTCCGCCACGGTCGTGATTCCATTTTTTTTTTACCATCCGGCCTGTTGGCGGTTTTACCACCACTTAAACACCAACCGCCAGGGTTGTAATGACCACCAAAGTCTCCAATTAATTGATCTAAAAAATGTATACATTTTTTAATTACCCTAGGTAAAATGCAGACAAATATGACCTAATCACCATTAAAATAGACATTAATCATCTATAAATGCATACTTTCAATACCCTGTCACAAAAAGATTTCTTCAATATTATCATTGCACCCAGACCATCAGGATCACCTTCCGTACCAGCACAGCCAAAAATCAATAAAGATATCCTTTCCTCACCTGTGTAGAGGAAGTAGCCAAATTCCTACGTAAGTCCCTGAACAAGGTCCATTCCCACCTGAGCTGAAAACCTCCTACATTAGACCTCTCCTCAAAATGAAAAATCTCAAACCATCTGACCCAGCAAATTAAAAGCCTATATCAAATGGGCCCATTTTTTTTTAGAGAGCAGTGTTTATTCCCCTCTCTAACTTTACAAGACATAGGACCAGATTTGTGGAAAAGTGGCGCAGCGCGGTGCTGAGCCACAATTGGCAGCGCCACACTGCGTCACTTTAAAAACACAGGGATGCGCCATATTTAAGTGAATACGGTGCACCCCTGTGTTGTCCCCTGTGCTGGTGCTAAATTCAGCTGCCAGTACCAATGCAGGCATCCTTGCACCATTGTGCAAGTATGTCTGCGTTGGGGGTGTGATTGTTTATGTGTGGGAAGGTGTACTTTTTTCTCCCTTTCATTTTCTTCATTTCTTTTATTTCATTTTGTTAGATTTCTTTTAATTCTTTCATTAACTTTGCATGATAACCATAATCCCAATAAACAAATCAGAATAATCAATAGACACCCTAATATTTTTGCAAGAACCCCGTTCCAAATACTACTAAACCAATTCCCTACTTTGGTAATTCCTTTCCCAACTCTTTTCCACACTCCAGGTTCCTTCAGTTCCTTCAAATCTGCACTATCTCTTGTTAGGTTAGTAAGCATATCTCTGATCTTTATACTATTATCCGGGATGCACGCACAACAATGGCGCTCATTAAGCATATTACAGACTCCGCCACTCTTTGCTAAAAGAATGTCTAAATCAAGCCGGTTTTGAAGAGTCATAGCCCTCTCCGCAGCAAGTTCAGTATCCATCAGGACTGTAGCCCCTGTGAAGTTTGTCAGCATGTTATCCACAATAGTAGACAACTTTTGAATCTTTATGGAGTTTAAGATAACCCCTACTGAAGGAATTATGGCTCCAAATATGTCACCAATGACAGCAGCCGCTGTCTCTTTCTTTTGTCTAGTATGATGTAATTCAGACATTTTAGGAATTTGCTTTAAGTCATCAATCTGGTAAATCTTTGGGTGAACTATTCCCAAATAACATGTCCCATATCATCCCTTTGGAAGACGGTAATAAGCATTAAGCCCACATATAATAGATCCCAGGGATCGCTGGATCCTGTCCATTTAACATGAATGTCCATTTACTCTGAAACAAAAACACATGCCTGCATTCACTCGTTCCCACAAATAAAGTGTCATGATCAGATTTTTGCCTATATATGCAAAGCCTACCTACATGTAATGTATCTATAGCTAATTTACCCTGTGTCTATTGCGGTGTAAGCATAATCATTTGCAAGCATGCGTTTTTCTAATCCCTTTTCTAGCCTTTCCTTTAATGCCTTTTGTCGATCATCAGTGTGATCTAAGAAACTCTTTTCTACAGGTGTTAGTGAGCAGGTTAGATTATTGCGGTGCGCATAAGCTGTCCCAAATGTCAGTGTCGGCTCAAAGAAACCCCTAACTAAGTTTATGCATGTTCTTTAGCTAATTTGTTTAGAAACTCAATCACAGGCACAAACAAAAATACTACATCTAAGTTAGAGTAGAAGTATTGCACATGTTCTTGATCATAGAATCTTGTTAACAGCAAACTACAGCTTATCCCGTACGTTAATGGAAGACTATGATAAGTAACCCCTTCTTGCATTGATGAAGGAAGACTGTACGACTAAACAACGACTTCAAACACAACTACTGCCTTAACAACGAGGTCGGAACACCGACCTCGTTGCTACTACTAATGATTTTACCACGAATGCCTTAACAACGATATTTCGTTGTAAAGGCATTCCTGATAAAATCATTAGCAATAGGCACCATTCACCCTACATCCCTCACCCCACCCCCCCAACCCCACCCCAAAACCTAAAACCCTCTGACCCCCCACCCACTCCCCAAAACCAAAAACGCCCCACCCCCCCAACCCCACCCCAAAACCTAAAACCCCCTGACCCCCACCCACTCCCCAAAACCAAAAACGCCCCACCCCCCCAACCCCACCCCAAAACCTAAAACCCCCCGACCCCCCACCCACTCCCCAAACCAAAAACGCCCCACCCCCCCAACCCCACCCTAAAACCTAAAACCCTCTGACCCCCACCCACTCCCCAAAACCAAAAACGCCCCACCCCCCAGACCCACCCCAAAACCTAATACCCCCTGACCCCCCCACCCACTCCCCAAAACCAAAAACGCCCCACCCCCCCAACCCCACCCTAAAACCTAAAACCCCCTGACCCCCCACCCACTCCCCAAAACCAAAAACGCCCCACCCCCCCAACCCCCCCTAAAACCCCCTGACCCCCCACCCACTCCCCAAAACCAAAAATGCCCCACCCCCCCAACCCCACCCCAAAACCTAAAACCCTCTGACCCCCCACCCCCACCCCAAAACCTAAACCCACCACTTACCTTCGCCACCTCACTTCTTTGTACCTTAACCACGCATGTTTGTTGTTCAGAACATACGTAGTTAAGGCACAAAAAAACGGAGTCGTGGTTAAAAAAAGCGTTGTTGCGCTTTCGTTAACCACGACTTTCGGAAAAAAAAAGTCGTAAAAAAGGATGTTCCCCATGAAGGAATCTTTGGGCACACATAACAATTCTTTGCATCCATTGTATCAACGTACTCATTCAGCAAGCGATAGAAGACATTAGTAGATAGTTCCCCTTTCGGATTAGTACCCTGATGCAAGTATTTTGCATCCTGCTCAAACTTTTCTCATGGTGTTAATGTAGCAGTCTCAGGATTTGAAGCATTGTTAGTTACTTTCTTATCCATCAATGGCATTCCCACAATCACACCTATAATTATTATTGCACATACAATACCCAGAAAAGCACTCAACTAACCACACATCCTACCTTTATTAATATTACCTCTAGTGTAACTCGTGATCTATAAAGAATCAGATAGCAAAATAATATGAAGCAAACAATCAAATTGAGTACGATATAAAGCTTTTTTTTTTCTTTTTTGTGAAAAAAATCTCTCTCTCTCTGCGAGTATTTACAGCGTTTCACTCACTCCAGGACCCCTTTGTCAAATCAGGTTAGCAGCTTGTCATAATCGGTTTTCCAAAGTCAATTCAGGTTATCAGTGTCACATCCGGTAATTTATCAGTTTCTTTTCTCAGCTTCTCAGCTTTTCAATTTCGAATTTCAGTTTAATACAGTCTCTTTTCTAAGGTTTAATTCAGGTGCTGTAGTATTGACCTGGAACCTCTCGATCAAAACAGAACGCCAAGAATTCTTGTTGCCATTCAGCTGATGTTGCATACGCCCATTCAGGACCTGCGTACCTTCTGTTTGCAACTCTCTTTCTTTTCAATTTGCGTTCACTTTGTAACTCTCCTTCTCTGAGATCCTCCTGTCTGGTTGTGTTAACTTCTTCCTCTATGGTTTCACTAGGGATCACTTTCTCTCTTGCAGCTTGTGGCTTCGGCCAGTTATCTCCTTTATGTGTTTTCTTCCTGCTCGGCCTTTCAAAACGTTGAACAGCGCCCTCCTCTTGTGCTATTGTGTTTTCTCTTGACGGACCTGCAAGCGTCTCAGGAGGAGTCAGAATACTTTGACTTCACTCTGCCTCTTCTCCTTCGCCTTCAAGGTCTGTTACGGGCTCGACTTCAAACCCGTATCCATCTGCTTCTGGGAGAACCTCTCTTTGCGTTGGTTCCCCTGTTACCTCAGCTGAGATAGGCTCACTGTCACTCCTCTGGAACTCGTTTTGAGTGACTAAGCCGTCCTCAGCGGGTGCTCCTTCAGTCTCAGTTCCCCTTTGAATACTCTCCGGCCCTGAGACTTCCTTCTCTGCAGCTGTTGTTTTGGACACTTCAAGTTCCTCATCAGTCGGACACGTCACCTTCTTTGTGTGACTGGCATGTATCCAATTCAGAAGACCTGCACATTTCACAGCAGTAGTTGTTGTCAGTACCACTTGATATGGCCCTTTCCAACGCGGCTCCAAACACTATTTCCGCACGGGTTTCTTGACAACCACCCAGTCACCGGCTTTCAGGGTGTGACCTGGATCACTTATCGGTGGCAACGTGGTAGCCTCCACCTGGTGAGAAAAAGAGCGGACCACATCAGCCAGACCCTTGCAGTAGTCCAATACCATATCATCCGTGATATTTACAAGAGCATTTGCAGGCACTGCGGGCAATTGCATAGCTCGCCCCATCAGAATCTCATGTGGAGATAGTCCTGTTCTCTTGTCAGGTGTATTTCTCATTGACATCAGTACTAAGGGCAATGCATTTGCCGTTCTCGACTTCAAGGTACCATTCATTTGTTCCACTAGTCCTGATGCTTCAGGGTGATAGGTACAATGCAGCTTCTGCTCAATGTTCAATGCAGCACACAAGAGCTTAATCACCTCATTTTCGAAGTGTCTGCCCCTATCTGATTCTAAAGAGATCGGGAATCCGAAATGTGGTATTTACTGCCTGAGCAACAGCTTTGTTACTGTGAGGCTGTCATTTCTATGTGTAGGGTAAGCTTCAATTCAGTGACTGAAAACGCACACAATCACCAACATGTACTTCAAGCCTCCACACACAGGCATTTCAATTAAGTCCATCTGCATTCTGCTAAATGGACCACCAGCTCTCCCAACGTGGCTCATATTCACCACAGTCCCTTTTCCCGCATTCATCTGCTGACAGATGATGCACCTGTGACAGATAACCTCTGCAGCTTGTCTGAATTTTGGATTGAACCAAAACGATTTTGAACAACCTGATCATTCTGTCTCTCCCTATATGGGCTTGGCCATGATAAAACCTCATGAACTGTGACAGAAGACTGTTTGGCAAAACCATATTCCCCTCCTCTGAGACCCATAAGTCATCAGCTCTTTGTCCATATGGCATTCTCTGCCAGGAGCGTTTCTCCTCTTTGCCGGCACGTCCTTGCAGTGATCTTAGCTCATCCAATGTGTCAACCACTCTTAATGCAAAGTTTAAGCATGTTTCATTCTCAGTTTCCGGTAACAACTCCCACTGATCTCGAAACGATATACAGTTCAATGCGCAAAACCTTGCGACTTGATCTGCATAGCCATTTCCCATTGACACAAAGTCTTGTGATTTAACATGAGCATTGCATTTCACCACGGCACTTTCAAGAGGTAACTGAATCGCATGCAACAAATCCTTAATCTTTTCACCATTTTTCACTGGTGAACTGGAAAAGGTCATGAAACCCCTTTGTGACCATAATTGGCCAAAATCATGTACAATTACAAATCCGTATCTGCTGTCAGTATAGATAGTGACTTTCAAGGCGTGGCAGGCCTTGGTAAGGGCAATTAATTCAGCCACTTGAGCAGAGTACACTCTTTCGAGCCAGGAAGCTTTTAAAATACTGGTGATTGTACAAACAGCATATCCAGCTCTCAGTACTCCTAATGAGTCTCTCCAGCATGAGCCATCAACAAACATAGGCCCTCATTCTGACCCTGGCGGTCGGTGATAAAGCGGCGGCCAACCCGCCAACAGGCCGGCGGTCCAAAATATGCAATTCTGACCCTGGCGGGAACCGCCAACACAGCCCGCCGCATTAACACTCCGACCGCCACGGCGGAACAAACAAACAGCGCGGCGGTCACCGCCAACAGCCAGGCGGCAGACAATGTACCGCCTACCCTATCACGACCCACCAATCCGCCACCTTTTCCGGGGCGGGAGCACCGCAGATAAAAACACGGCGGAAACAGACTACGAACGGGAAAACGCTCACCTCCACATACTCCACGCGAGATTCCGGCAGTATGGAACCCGAGTTACAGGTCATCCCCGCACTCCTATACCTGCTCCTGTACCAGGAGCACGCCCGGCGGCGCGGAAGACATCGGTGAGTACTGCACCTACGACACAGGGGAGGGAAAAGATTACCGGCACACACCCACCCACCCACACCCACTACAACACACACATCAATGCATTCCCACAGATCACTGTCACAACCCACAAACCCCCCCCTCCGAAATAATGCAAAGACCAAAAGAAGAGATCTTAAACGGGCAGATATATTGAAAAATGGACAGCAGTAATCCAAATAAATAAATAAACTATGTACAAAATATATACATCTACTATATGTAGTCCAACCACTGTCCGTGGACCACAGGGGTCCTGAGCAAAGGAGCAAGGCCCAGTCCCACGACAAGAACTCCACGGAGAGAACACTGCAGGGGCATCAGAAAGAAAAAAGGACAGGCACCTCAGGGGGAAGGGAAGGGGGGGCACCTCAGCCACTTGAGTACACAACGCCAGATCCACGAGGGGACTCCATGACCACTGGCCCATCCTGGGGAGTGCAAAGCCACAGTCCATACAGTCCATACAGTGGGTGGCCTGCCCACTGGGCCATCCTGGGGAGAGCAAAGCCACAGTCCATACAGTCCATGCAGTGGGTGGCCTGCCCACTGGGCCATCCTGGGGAGTGCAAAGCCACAGTCCATACAGTCCATGCAGTGGATGGCCTGCCCACTGGGCCATCCTGGGGAGAGCAAAGCCACAGTCCATACAGTCCATACAGTGGGTGGCCTGCCCACTGGGCCATCCTGGGGAGAGCAAAGCCACAGTCCATACAGTCCATACAGTGGGTGGCCTGCCCACTGGGCCATCCTGGGGAGAGCAAAGCCACAGTCCATACAGTCCATACAGTGGGTGGCCTGCCCACTGGGCCATCCTGGGGAGTGCAAAGCCACAGTCCATACAGTCCATACAGTGGGTGGCCTGCCCACTGGGCCATCCTGGGGAGTGCAAAGCCACAGTGCATACAGTCCATACCGTGGGTGGCCTGCCCACTGGGCCATCCTGGGGAGTGCAAAGCCACAGTCCATACAGTCCATAACAGACTCCACTGCCACTGGAGGAGGCATGTTGGCCAGAGGACATCCTGCAGCCCTGCCCGAGACAGATCCTGCCCTGCCACGTCTGCCAAAGGGCCAGCGGTTCTTGCCTGGAAGGGCCCAGTTCAGCGGTTCTTGAGACGGCGGTCCCCAGCGGAGCGGTGCTGGAGACGGCGGGGCCCAGTTCAGCGGTTCTTGCCTTGAAGGGCCCAGTTCAGCGGTTCTTGAGACGGCGGTCCCCAGCGGAGCGGTGCTGGAGACGGCGGGCCCAGTTCAGCGGTTCTTGCCTTGAAGGGCCCAGTTCAGCGGTTCTTGCCTTGAAGGGCCCAGTTCAGCGGTTCCTGCCTTGAAGGGCCCAGTTCAGCGGTTCTTGCCTTGAAGGGCCCAGTTCAGCGGTTCTTGCCTTGAAGGGCCCAGTTCAGCGGTTCTTGAGACGGCGGTCCCCAGCGGAGCGGTGCTGGAGACGGCGGGGCCCAGTTCAGCGGTTCTTGCCTTGAAGGGCCCAGTTCAGTTCTTGCCTTGAAGGGCCCAGTTCAGCGGTTCCTGCCTTGAAGGGCCCAGTTCAGCGGTTCTTGCCTTGAAGGGCCCAGTTCAGCGGTTCCTGCCTTGAAGGGCCCAGTTCAGCGGTTCTTGCCTTGAAGGGCCCAGTTCAGCGGTTCTTGCCTTGAAGGGCCCAGTTCAGCGGTTCTTGCCTTGAAGGGCCCAGTTCAGCGGTTCCTGCCTTGAAGGGCCCAGTTCAGCGGTTCTTGCCTTGAAGGGCCCAGTTCAGCGGTTCTTGCCTTGAAGGGCCCAGTTCAGCGGATCTTGAGACGGCGGTCCCCAGCGGAGCGGTGCTGGAGACGGCGGCCATTCTATGGCCAACTGCTCATTGCCTGGTGGTGCCCTCCTGGGCAGCGGGGATGGTGCTCCTTCAATGCCCACCTGGGCTGTGGGTGGTGGGGCCCTCCTGGCCAGCTGGGCTGGGTCCTCCCTGGGCAGCGGCTATGGGGGTGGTGGGCTCCTCCTGGGCAGCTGTGACGGGTCCTCCATGGGCAGCGGCTATGGGGGTTGCGGGCTCCTCCTGGGCAGCTGTGACGGGTCCTCCATGGGCAGCAGGCCTGCTGCCTGACTTCTCCGCCTTGCTGCCCTTGCCCTCCTTAGTCGGGAGTCTGTGGCCCTTTCCTCCCTTTGGAGCTGTGGCTGTTGACGGTGGCTGGCTAGTGTCCTGGGGGGATATAGAACCCGGGCTCCTGCGGCGGCCCTTCCGCCTTCTGCTCCTCTTCCCAGGGGGTGGGCTGGCTGTCCCCTTGCTGCTGGGCGAAGATCCAGACCTGCGGGCTGGTGGGCTCCAATACCCCTGCACCCTTGTCAAGGGGGCTGCAGGGCTGGTGGTGGCTGAGGTGGCCTTCTTACCCCGACGAGAAGGAGGGGGGGCTCAGGGTCAGGAAAGAAGGTAGCAGTAGAGAGATAGATTTTCTTGGGACAATGGATAGTGGTAGGTACAGTGGGTATGGGAGTGGAGGGAGAGGATGTGGTTGTAGGCGAGACAAGTTTGCTGTCTTTGGGTGCAGGTGCAGGAGCGGGAGGCTGTCGTGAGGTGGATGGCTGTTGGGTGGGTGGGTGGCTGCGTTTGTGTGGTGTGGAAGAGGGGGTGACAGACACAGTGGGAGAGGACACAGGGGACGTGTAAATGGCAGTGGGGGTGGTGACTGCACGTGTGCGGACTGTACTGGAGGGTGTGCTGGTGATGGAAACACTGGCTGATGGTGAGGTGAATGAAGGTGTGAGTGTAGACGTCACAGGGAGGGAGGAGGGAGACGAGGAGGTGGGGGTCACAGAGGTGGTAGTGACTGTTGGCATGTCTGAATCGGAATGTTGCTTGTGTGAATGTCTGCGTGATCTGTGGTGCTTATGTTTGGATGAGCTGCTCTTGGGTGTTGAGGTGTGTGCAGGCTGGTCTGATGGTGTGGGTGGGACAGGCAGAGGAACAGGAGACTGGGAGGAGGGAGTTAGTAGAGGGAGGCAGGAGACAGGGACAATGGCTGCCGTCAGTGCTGAGGCCAGAGCCTGGAACAATCGCTGATGGGCAGCCTGACCCGAATGAATGCCCTCCAGGTACGCATTGCTGCGATGAACCTCCCTCTCCACCCCCTGGATGGCATTCAAAAGGGTAGTCTGCCCAACAATGAGCGTTCGGAGGAGGTCAATGACCTCCTCACTGAGGGCAGCGGGGGTAACAGGGGCAGGGCCTGAGGTGCCTGGGGCGAAGGAGATGCTCGGCTTCCTGGCAGAGCGGGCACGGGGCGAACGCTGAGGGGCTGCTGGGAGGGCGGAGATGGTGCGCTGGGTGGCGGCTGTACCTGTAATGGCGGGGGCACGGATGGTGCCACCCCCGCAAGGGAGCTCCCTTCCGAGGACGTGTCCGTGTCGCTGCAGGGTCCAGTCGTCCCCGTTGTGGAGCTCCCCTCGCCCTCCGTCTCACTGGTCCAGTCAGACTCTGTGGCATGGCCCTCCTGGGCCATGTGAGATGCAGCTCCCTCCTGCCCCGATGCCACTTCTCCTCCGCCTGATGATGCTGATGCACACAAGCACAGAAAGACAAACAAAAAGGGGGGGGGGAGAGAGAAATAACGAGATTTTGAGTACATGGATCACCGGTACAGTTAGCGGACATGACAGACACAGATGCCCCCTGCACTAAGTTGCGCACTTGGGGTCCGCTACGCATTCCGTGGAACATGCCCTACACGCCTAGAGTTGACAACTGCACCCATGGATGACACTGCCCAGGGATGGCTGTACTGGCACACTACTGAGGGTGGTGGCTGGGGATACAGGGGCTTACGGGGGTGCCCAGCCTACATATATCGCCCTGGCCTAGGGGGACCCACAGCCCTCCTCCCCCACCCAGACATCTCCACTGCGCGACAACAGAGTAGATTATGCTTGTACTCACCCCCTTGTGTCTGCTGTGCTGCCCTCACGCGCCCATCCAAATCAGGGTAGGCCACCGCCAGGATCCGGAACATCAGGGGGGTCAGTTGACGGCAGGCACCCCGCCTACGTTGGGAGGCCATCCCCAGCAGAGACTCGGCGGTCTTCTTGGTCCCGCGGCGGATGTCCTCCCACCTCTTGCGGCAGTGGGTGCCCCGTCGATGGTGGACCCCCAGGGTCCGGACTTCCTTGGCGATGGCACGCCAAATCCCGATCTTCTCATGGGCGCGGACCTATGTGACACGTACAGGGAGGGAGAAATACCACGTTCAAGTTTGTCTGCATTTTCGTTGCCAGTGGCCCAACGCCCCCCATCCCCGCCGGGCCCCCCGCCATGCCCCCCGCCAGGCCCAACATGCCCCCCATCCCCGCCAGGCCCCCCGCCAGGCCCAACATGCCCCCCATCCCCGCCAGGCCCCCGCCAGGCCCAATATGCCCCCCATCCCCGCCAGGCCCCCCGCCAGGCCCCCCGCCAGGCCCAACATGCCCCCCATCCCCGCCAGGCCCTCCGCCAGGCCCCCCCGCCAGGCCCAACATGCCCCCCATCCCCGCCAGGCCCCCCGCCAGGCCCCCCGCCAGGCCCAAAATGCCCCCCATCCCCGCCAGGCCCCCCGCCAGGCCCCCCCCCAGGCCCAACATGCCCCCCATCCCCGCCAGGCCCCCCGCCAGGCCCAACATGCCCCCCATCCCCGCCAGGCCCCCAAGCCAGCCAGTGGCCCCAAATCCATATTGAATTAAACTCACTTGTTGGTCTGGAGGACCGTAGAGTAGCGCATACTGGGGGAGGACCCCATCCACAAGTTTCTCCAACTCTTCTCCAGTGAAGGCAGGGGCCCTTTCCCCAGGCGCAGCAGCCATTGTCCCTTCCAGACCGAGGTCACAGCAACACTTGCAGTATAGGTCCTCTCCTGTGAAAGTTCAAGTCGCGAGTGAATAAGTAGATAGAAAATGGCGGTCACGCCCGCGGCGGTGCGTACCGCGGAGGTGCGTACCGCCACCGCCGGCGCCCTTCGCCATTGGCTCCTGAAACCCATAGGCTTCAATGTTAACCAATGCGGCTTCGCGCCGCGGTCTTCGACCGCCGACCGCCGCGGTGTGCCACGCCAGCGCATTGACCTCACATCCCATTGTCACACTTCACAGGTCAGGCAGCCGCCATTTCGAGGGTCCACATGGCTCAATTTCAACTGCATCACACAGGCCTAGGCCTTGCATAGCCACTCAGACACGCCATTCACTGCATAGAGAATCGTTTACTGTGCAAGCTGTGAGTACGTACCTGTGGGTTGCTTGACTGTGTGCTCCATGTTGTCCTTCCTAGGCACCGTCCGCTGGGTTTGGCGAGGAGACGGATGAATCCTCCCGTGTACAGGCCGCTGGTGGACCTGTCGACAATGGAAGCACGCCACATTATCCTGACCTACCGGCTTGACCGTGCCACTATACATGAACTGTGTGCCCGCTGGAGCCCGACCTGATGTCCCCCATCCGCCAACCCACAGGGATTCCCCCTCTGGTGCAGGTCCTGTCAGTACTCCATTTCTTGGCAAGTGGGTCATTTCAGACAACAGTGGGAATTGCTTCTGGGATGTCTCAGCCCATGTTTTCGAAGGTGTTATCCAGAGTGTTGTCTGCCCTGATGAAATACATGAGGAGCTACATCCTTTTCCCTGAGGTGGGCGAATTGGCTACAGTGAAGGGTGATTTCTATGCCTTTGGACATATTCCCAACGTCATTGGTGCTATTGATGGGACCCATGTGGCTTTGGTTCCCCCAAGAGACAGGGAGCAGGTGTACAGGAACAGAAAAAGTTACCATTCCATGAACATCCAGGTGGTGTGTTTGGCTGACCAGTACATCTCGCATGTAAATGCCAAATTCCCTGGGTCAGTGCATGACACCTACATCCTAAGGAATAGCAGCATCCCTTACGTGATGGAACAGCTAGAGAGACACCGTGTATGGCTATTGCGGGACTCTGGGTACCCCAACCTGTCGTGGCTACTGACCCCAGTAAGGAATCCCCGGACCAGGGCAGAGGAACGGTACAATAAGGCCCATGGGCGTACTAGGAGGGTGATCGAACGCACCTTCGGCCTCCTAAAGGCCAGGTTTCAGTGCCTGCATATGACAGGTGGATCCCTAATGTACTCACCTAAGAAGGTGTGTCACATCATCGTGGCCTGCTGCATGCTTCACAACCTGGCTTTGCGCCGCCAGGTGCCTTTCCTGCAGGAGGATGGTCCAGATGGTGGTGTTGTGGCAGCTGTGGAACCTGTGGAGAGTGAAGAGGAGGAAGACGACGGGGATGAAACAGACAACAGGGACAGAATCATTGCACAGTACTTCCAATAGGACACAGGTAACAATTCAAAGATAATTTAGTAAATGTAAAATACTCTCCTGCATCTCTGCTGCGTGTCTATTTGCCCCAGTGTATGATGACTGAGTTGTGGCTTTTCCCTCCCTATTTCAGATCTGGGGTCCCCACTACGAGTCATGTGCTTCGTTTCCCCATGGACTACAGCTTTGGGGCAGCTGTTTGTTGACTTCACTATGTACAAGGACATATTTGCACTGTCATGTCAATTACAATATTTTGAAATCACAGCCAGACTCCAGATAGTTTTGTGCAAAATAGGTGTTTATTTCAGTGCTCAAAATGGGATGGGTGGTTTCAAGTGGGTGTGGGCTATGGTGAAGGAATGTCCATGGCAGAGTCCAGAGTAACAGTCACACAGGTGCATTGTCCATAGGCCTGTGGAGAGATGGAGCATAGGCAGTTCAAGGATGGACAGGGTGACAATGTGGGACAGTGGGATGACATCAGGTGGTATCCTTTGCTGGCGGGGGTCTTGACATCCTACTCTGTCTTCTTGCAAGATCTCAGGGCCCTCTTGCGGGGTGGTTCTTCTCCTGCAGGAGGTGGGGGTCTGGTGGGCTGCTGTTGTGCGGGGGCCTCCTGTCCACTAGCGCCGGCGGAGGTGGTTGGCTGTTCTTGGTCCGGGCTAGTGGCAGGGGCCCTTTGTTGTTGTTGAGTGTCCGTCCTGGTGTTGATGAGTTCCTGCAGCAGCCCTACCATGGTAACCAGGGTGGAGGTGAGGGCTCTGATGTCCTCCCTGTACCCCCGATAGTGTTCCTCCTGCAGTACCTGGATCTCCTGGAACCTGGCCAGTACCGTCGCCATCGTCTCCTGGGAGCGGTTGTATGCTCCCATGATGGTGGTGAGGGCCTCGTGGAGAGTGGGTTCCCTGGGCCAGTCCCCCCCCTGTCGCACAGCTGCCCTCCGAGTTGCCCTGTTTCCCTGGGCCTCTGCCCCTTGGCCGGTGTGCCCACTACCACTGCCCCCAGGTCCCTGTTGTTGTTGGGGTGGTGGGTTATCCTGGGTGCCCTGTAGTGGTAGACACTCCGCAGATTGACGCGCCCTGGAGACAGAGGCATGGGCCCGCTGGGTGGGAGCTGTGCTGGTGTTCCCAGAGGGGTTTGGGTCTGTAGTGGCCTGTGCCTGTGTGAGGGGAACCGACTGTCCAGAGGTCCCCGATGGTCCGGGCTGGTCATCAGTGTCCAGGTCGACAGAGCTGCTGTCATCGCTGACGGCCTCTTGGGTGGGGGGTGTGGAGAAGTCTGGGCCCTCCGTGGCGGTGTGTTGGCGGTCGGGTCCTGCAGGGGTATAGAGGTATGGTTATAGTTTCAATGTGTGCCATATGGGTGTATCTGTGGGTTCCCGTGTCCCCAAGTGCTGGCATTCGTGTGTGGGGGCTTTGGTGAGGGTGGCTTGTGGGGGGGATGTGTATATGCATTGGGCATGCTTTGGTGATGGGTGTCCATGCTTAGTGGACGCATGCAGGCCTAGGTTTTGGGATGTGTGGGTTGTGATGGTGAGACATTGGCAGGGAATAGGTGTGCTGGGGGTGGGGGTGAGGATGGTGGTGGGGGTGAGGATGGTGGTGGGGGTGAGGATGGTGGTGGGGGTGAGGGTGGGGGTGAGGATGGGGGTGGGGGTGAGGGTGGGGTTCGAGGATGGGGGTGAGGGTTGGGGTATGATTTGGCATGCAGGTGGGGGGGAAGCAGTATTGAAGCTTCAACTTACCAGAATCCATTCCTCCGCCGACTCCTGCGAGGCCGTCAGGATGCAGGATGTTCAAGACTTCCTCCTCCCATGTTGTAAATTGTGGGGGTTGAGGTGGGGGTCCTCCGCCAGTCTTCTGCACGGCGATGTTGTGCCTGGATACCATGGAACGCACCTTCCCCCGTAGGTCGTTCCATCGCTTCCTGATGTCTTCCCGATTTCTGGGGTGCTGTCCCACAGCGTTGACCCTGTCGACAATCCTCTGCCATAGCTCCGTCCTCCGGGCAATGCTGGTGTATTGGACCTGTGTGCCGAAGAGCTGGGGCTCTACCCGAACGATTTCCTCCACCATGACCCTGAGTTCTTCGTCTGAGAAGCGGGGGTGTCTTTGGGGTGCCATGGAGTGGTGTGTATGATGTGTGGGGTGGAGTATGTGTAGTTAAGTGTGTTGAGTGTGGTGGTGTGTGTTGTTTTGTGTGTGGATTTTGTGTGGGTGATGGTGTAGTGTGCCTCTGTGTGATGGTGTTCTGTGATCGCTGCTGTGTCTCTCAGTACTTCTTTTTGGATTTTGGTCGAAGGAGTTTGTGGGTGATGTGGGTGTGTGTTTTATATTGTATTGTGTGTGTGGGAGTGGTGTGTGTATGTGTATCAGGTGTGTGGAATTCAAATCGTCCAATGTGGCTGAGTTTTGTTCGTTTGTGTGTATTCTGACCGCGGCGGTGTGTACCGCCAATGGAAAACCGCGTTTGAAAGACCGCCGCGTGGATTCGTGGGTCGTAATGGCATGGGCGTATTTCTGTTGGCGTGACGGTGGAGGTTTGGTCACCTCCACTTTTCTGCCGACCGCTGGTCTGGCGGTCTGTTGTGGCTGTCGGATTTTCGGAGGTTTGGCTGCTGCGGGTCAGAACGACCGCAGCGGAATTATGGAGGATTTCTGACCGGCGGTAGGCGCCTTTTACCGCCGAGGTCAGAATGACCACCATAATGTAGTCATTTTCTTCCAATTGGGTATCTTTTATGTCAGGTCTTGGTTTGGTGCATAGTTCTGTTACCTCAAGACAATCGTGTTCCACTTCCTCAGTATTATTGATGTCTGCATTATCATTAGGAAGTAAAGTTGCCGAGCTCAATACGGTACATCTCTTGAGGGAGACATTTGGAGACCCCGGTATAATGGTCTCGTATTTTGTAAGGCAGGCATTTGTCATGTGCTGCGTCTTAGTTCGAGTTAACAGAATTTCAACTGAATGGGGGACCATTACTGTTAAGGGATGTCCCATCACTATGCCTTCACACTGAGTGAGGCTTTGACCAACTGCTGCAACTGCACGCAAACAACCCAGTAAGACGGCTGCAACTTGGTCCAAAATAGCTGCAAAATATGCTACTGGGCGGTTTGCACCTACATGGACCTGTGTTAAAACATACAAAGAACAAGCATCACGTTCATGACAAAACAGAAGAAAAGGCTTTGAGTAATCAGGCATACCTAAAGCTGGTGCCCTGCACATGCTTTTCCTCAATCCCATGAATGCCTTCATCTCTTTTTCGGACGTGATTATGGTACCCGGTTCATCCTGGACTTCCTTAACTGTCAATTTCACCAATGGTTTAGAGATAATCGAGAAGTTGGGAATCCACTGACAAAAGTATCCTACCATTCCCAAAAACATCCTGACATCTCTCTTAGTTGTCGGGGGGATTCATCTGCAGTATGGCTGTCACTCTTTCTTTGAATATTTTTCTCGACCCTTTCCCAATCAGGTGTACTAAGTACTTCACCTCTTTCTGACAGTATTGCAACTTCTTTGGGGCCACTTTATGTCCGTTCTTTCCCAAATGGTTCAGTAGGGCAATTGTGTCATACCTGTAGTCATCTTTTGTTCTGGACGCAATTAGCAAATCATCAATGTACTATACTAGAGTCAAACTGAAAGGCAGTTCTAATGACTCCAAGTCCTTCTTCAATATCTGATTGAAGATGGAAGGTGACTCTGAAAACCCTTGAGGAATTCTGCACCAACTGTAAACTTTATCCAGGAATTTGAAACTGAAGAGAAATTGGCTATCCTCATGAGGAGGCACCGAAAAGAATGCTTGAAACAGGTCCACAACTGTGAACCACTCTGCATCACATGGAACCTGAAACATGATCACAGCTGGATTTGGCACTATTGGGCAACACTTTACCACAATCTTGTTTATTTTCCTCAGATCTTGCACAATTCGAACTTTCCCACAAGGCTTTTTCAAACCTATTATTGGTGAAGTACATGGGCTACTTAGCACTTCCTTCAGAACCCCTTGCTTCACAAAGTCCGCAATTATCTGTGCTACCTGAATGAGGACATCTTTTGCCATGTGGTACTGCGGTACCTGAGGAAACACTGCGTTCGGCTTTACCTGTACTTTGACCGGTTCTACCCCTTTTATTAATCCCACTTCTTTTCCTGTCAGGTCCCACACTTTCTCTGTCACTGTTCCCTGCAACTCAGGTGGCAAGTCAAATACTGTAAGCATCGGGAATAAGGTTATCAAAGGGTATTCTTCATTTGCGGTCTCTATCTCCAACTCTGGAAACTGACCATCGTCCCCTTCATCATCACTGTTTGTCTGCACCTCTATCCCTTCATTGGAAGAGGTCATTGAACACCTCGTTTTACACAATAAGGCCCTCATTACAACCCTAATGGACGGTGGTAAAGCGGCGGTAAGACCGCAAACAGGCCGGCGGACAAAAAAAGGGAATCATGACCCTGGCGGAAACCGCCAACAAAGACAGCCACTTTAACACACCGCACGCCACGGCGGTACAGACAAACAGCGCGGCGGTCAACGCCAACAGACAGGCAGGAGACAATGTACCGCCCATAGTATCAGAACACACCAATCCGCCACCTTTTCCGGGGCCGATTCACCGCGGATAAAAACACGTCGGAAACAGCTTTTGCTATGGGAAAACGCTCACCTTCTACACATCCCACGAGGAACGACGACTCCATGGAGCAGGAACTCCAAATACTACCTGCCCTTGTCTTTCTGCTCCTCTACGACCAACAGTGACGTAGGCGCCGAAGATACCGTGAGTACTGCACCTACGACACGAGGGGAGGGGGGAGGAAAAAGTTAGGGGGACACCCACCAAACACCCCCACCCCCACCCTCGCATATCACAACATACACACCAATGCAGTCAAAAATATCACATGAATAACCCACAATCCCCCCGGAAGAATGCAAAGACAAAGCGAATTGCTGTCAAACATTGTAATGTGCCAATATACATGTCATACAAAAATATACTGATATATATCTCGAAATCTGTCATAATTATATATACAACACTAGAAGTAGTGCAGATATGTACACAACAATGTCCGTGCACCAACAGTCCAAAAATGCATTGGCGAGGCCCACAATAGATACCTGACCAAAATCGGAGAGAACACTGCCAGGGCATCAGATAGAAACACTACAGGCACCTCAGGGGGAATGGAAGGGGGGGGCACCTCAGCCAGATGAATGCGAAGCCAGATCCACAACGGGGCTCCATGCCCATTGATGTCTCCTGGGAGTGCAAAGTCACAGTCTCTCAAGTCTCTACAGTGGGTGGCTTGCCCACTGTGCCATCCTGGGGAGTGCAAAGCCACAGTCTCTCAAGTCTCTACAGTGGGTGGCTTGCCCACTGTGCCATCCTGGGGAGTGCAAAGCCACAGTCTCTCAAGAAGATGCAGTTCTCTACTGGTACTGGGTGGGACTGGTGCCCAGACTGGATGAGTCTCCCCGTGAAAGTCCCTGTCCTGTCACTGTCCCAGCTGCACATGGGATAAGGATGCCTGATGTGGCGGTACATTCATTCCTACACGGTCTTTGCTATGTTCAGCGGTGCTTTGCCATGGCGGTCTTTGCCCTGTTCAGCGGTGTTTTGCCATGGGGGTTCAGGACTGTTCAGCGGTGCTTTGACATGGCGGTCTTTGCCCTGTTCAGCGGTGCTTTGACATGGCGGTTCAGGACTGTTCAGCGGTGCTTTGCCATGGCGGACTTTGCCCTGTTCAGCGGTGCTTTGCCATGGCGGTTCAGGACTGTTCAGCGGTGCTTTGACATGGCGGTCTTTGCCCTGTTCAGCGGTGCTTTGCCATGGCGGTTCAGGACTGTTCAGTGGTGCTTTGCCATGGCGGTCTTTGCCCTGTTCAGCTGTGCTTTGCCATGGCGGTTCAGGATTGTTCAGCGGTGCTTAGACATGGCGGTCTTTGCCCTGTTCAGCGGTGCTTTGACATGGCGGTTCAGGACTTTTCATCGGTGCTTTGACATGGCGGTTCTGATACTGACATTGGTGTGTGGCATGACGATCTCCACACTGGACATTTGGTGTGTGGCATGACGATCTCCACACTTGACATTGGTGTGTGGCATGACGTTCCATCATTGGCCAGTGGGGCTGTGGCATCCTGGCCCCTCCTGGGCTGTGACTCTGGCGGTGGTCTCCTGACCAGTAACGATACTTGGGCCCTCCTGGGCTGTGACTCCGGCGGTGGTCTCCTGACCAGTACCGATACTTGGGCCCTCCTGGGCTGTGACTCCGGCGGTGGTCTCCTGACCAGTAACGATACTTGGGCCCTCCTGGGTTGTGACTCCGGCAGTGGTCCCCTGACCAGTAACGATACTTGGGCCCTCCTGGGCTGTGACTCCGGCGGTGGTCTCCTGACCAGTAACGATACTTGGGCCCTCCTGGGCTTTGACTCCGGCGGTGGTCTCCTGACCAGTAACGACGGTGCTGGCGGTTGTGTCTGGACCGCCAGAAATGATGGCGCACTTCTCCGCCGTGACACTCACAACAGGCTGGGGAGACTTCCTCGGGACCTTCCCCACCTTTTTTGGAGTTACAGCTGACTCACCAATCGCCTTCGATCCCATTTCAGTTGTAGTCCCATCAGGAGTCTTGACACGGTCCCGTCGTCCACTCTACAATTTCAGAGCCTTTACAGGGGGTGGTCTGCCATTGCCTTGGCTCCGGGTCCTACTGCCTGCCCTGGTGGACGGTGCACTCCAAAAACCTGGAACACGCACCAATGGTACTGGAGGCTTTTTGGCTGAGCTGCTACGACGGGACTGATGAATTGGAGGGGGGGGGGGGTGGGGGCAAAAAGGTCAATTTGACATAGGGACAGTTTCTGACGGACACTGGGATGGGTAGTTAGAGGGGGTCTGGGAGTGGAGGAAGAGGAGGTGGTTATAGGAGGTGTCACTTTAGGTGTTTTGGGTGCAGGTGAAGGTACTGGAGGCTGTCGTGAGGTGGATGAATGTTGGGTGAGTGATTGCCGGCGTTTGGGTACTTTGGGAGAGGGCGTCACAGACACACTGGGAGAGGACATAGGGGACGTGTAAATGGCAGTGGGGGTGGTGAGTGCAGGTGAGCGGCTTGTGGTGCTGGGTGTCCTGGTGCGAGTCCTAGTACCTGTAGATGTGGTGCATGCAGGTGTGTGTGTAGACGAGACTGGGAGGGAGGAGGGAGAAGAGGAGGAGGGGGACACAGTGGAGATAGTGGATGTTGCTGTGTCTGTATGGGTGTGATGCTTGTGTGAGTGCCTGTGGTGTGTGTGGTGCCTATGTTTGCTTGAGCTACTTTTGTCTGTTGACTTGTGTGCATGCTGGTCTGATGGTGTGCTTGGGATGGGCTGTGGTACAGGGGATTGGGTCTGGGTGGAGGAAGTTGGAGGGGGGAGGCTGGACACAGGGACAATGGCTGCCATCAGTGCTGAGGCCAGAGATTACAGGGTTCGCTGAAGGACAGCCTGACCAGAATGAATGCCCTCCAGGAATGCATTACAGTGTTGCAACTCTCGTTCTACACCCTGGATGGCATTCACAATGGTAGACTGCCCAACAGTGAGTGACCTGAGGAGGTCAATGGCCTCCTTACTGAGGGCAGCAGGGGTGACTGGGGCAGGGCCTGAGGTGCCTGGGGCGAAGGTGATGCCCACCCTCCTGGGTGAGCGGGCACGGGGCGAACGCTGAGGGGCTGCTGGGAGGGCAGTGCTGGTAGGGGAGGTGGCGGCTGTACCTGTAGAAGTGGGGCGCACAGATGGTGCCGCCACCACAGGGGAGCTCACATCGGCGGACGAGTCAGTGTCGCTGGTTGGTGATCCTGTGGCCGACGTGAAGCTCCCTTCGCCCTCCGTCCCACTGGTGTATTCAGAGTCTGTGGTGTGGCCCTCCATGACCATGTGGGATGCAGCTCCCTCGTGCTCCGGTGCCGCTGTACCGCCGCCTGATGATGCTGATGTACAAAAGGACAGGGAGAGCAGGAAAAGGGGGGGAGACAGAAGAAATAGAGTTTTAGTGCATGGCATACCGCTACCGTTGGCGGACAAGACAGACGCAGCAGCCCCACGCATTATGCCGTGCTCCTGCCCTCTGCACATGCAATTTCTGGGATATGGCCTACATGGCAATGGTAGAAATCTGCGCACAAGGATGGCAAAGGGGCAAATATACATCAACTTGCCACTGTTCTGAGGTGGGGTTGAGTACCACATGGCCTACATTACGGAGGGGCCTTGCCTACCTAACTCGCCCTGGCCTAGGGACACCCACAGCCCACCTCCCCCACCCAGACACCTCCACTGCACGCAAAGTCCACAGAATGAGGTTGTACTCACCTCCTTGTGTCTGCTGTGATGTCCTTAAGCACCCATCCAACTCCGGGTAGGCCACCGCCAGGATCCGGAACATCAGGGGGGTCATGGTGCGACGGGCACCCCTCCCACGTTGGGAGGCCATCCCCAGCTGTGCCTCCGCCGTCTTCTTGCTGCAGCAGCGAATGTCCTCCCATCTCTTACGGCAGTGGGTGCCCCGTCTCTGGTGGGCCCCCAGGGTCCGGACTTCCTTGGCGATGGCACGCCAAATGTCCCTCTTCTGGTGGGCGCTGACCTACATGACATGCACAAGGAAAGAGGAACAGTCATTACCTACTGCACCGTCAATGTGAGTGGCCCTCTCCCTACTCTAGCCATGTGGCCCATTCATTTCCATGCATTTCTGTTCTATGAACTTTGCACCCGTCTCTCTTCCAACCAGCCCTCTCCACCCAGGCATAGCCCATCCACCGTGCTCCCTGTGTACTGACCTGTTGGTCTGGAGGACCGTAGAGTAGCATGTACTGGGGGAGCACCCCATCCACAAGTTTCTCCAACTCCTGTGCAGTGTAGGCAGGGGGCCTTTCCCCAGACGCAGCAGCCATCGTCGCTTCCAGACCGAGGTCACAGCAGCACTAGCAGTGTAGGTCCTCTTCTGTCGAAGGTCAGGTATCTAGTGATTGAAGAGATATAAAATGGCGGTGACGTCCGCGGCGGGGCGCATCATCCCCGCCGGCGCACCTGTTCATTGGCTCCTGGGACCCATAGGGTCCAATGTTAACCAATGCAGCATTGCGCCGCGCTCTGCAACCGCCTACCGCGACGGTGTCCAACGCCAGCGCAGTTACCCCACAATCCCATTGTCCCAGTTTAGAGGTCAGGCAGCCGCCATTTCAGGGGCCCACATGGCTTCATTTACTACTGCGTCACACATAGCTAGGCCTATAATCAACACACATACAGGAAGGGGTTTTGTGAGTGGTGTAGTCTTGTGTGTAACTGTGGGTACATACCTGGAGGAATAGTGACTGGTTCTTCGCTGTTGTCCTTCTTAGGCCCCGTCAGCTGGGACATATGAGAAGATGGCGGAATCCTCCGGTGTACCGACCGCTGGTGGACCTGTTGACAATGGAAGAGAGACATTTAATCGTGACCTACCGGTTTGACCGTGCCGTAATCCAGGAACTATGTACCCAGTTGGAGCCAGACCTGATGTCACCAATCCGCCATCCGACTGGAATCCCCCCTGATGTGTAGGTGCTGTCAGTGCTCCATTTCCTTGCAAGTGGGTCATTTCAGACTACTGTGGCCATGGCATCAGGGATGTCCCAGCCTATGTTTTCAAACGTTTTGTCCAGAGTGTTGGCTGCCCTGCTGAAACACGTAAGGAGATACATCATTTTCCCTGAGGTGGCAGATTTGCCTACAGTTAAAGGTGACTTCTATACCCTTGGACATATCCCCAACGTCATAGGTGCTATTGATGGGACCCATGTAGCTCTGGTCCCCCCGCAGGAGTAAACAGGTGTACAGGAACAGGAAGAGTTATCATTCGATGAATGTCCAGATGGTCTGTTTGGCAGACCAGTACATCTCGCAGGTAAATGCTATGTTCCCTGGCTCTGTGCATGACGCCTACATCCTGTGGAATAGCAGCATCCCTGATATGATGGGTCAACTCCAGAGGCACAGTGTATGGCTATTGGGGGACTCTGGTTACCCCAACCTTTCTTGGCTATTGACCCCAGTGAGGAATCCCAGGACCAGGGCAGAGGAACGGTACAATGAGGCCCATGGGCGGACTAGGAGGGTAATCGAACGCACCTTCGGCCTCCTGAAGGCCAGGTTCAGGTGCCTCCATATGACAGGTGGGTCCCTATTCTACTCACCGAAGAAGGTGTGTGACATCATCATCGCCTGCTCCATGCTCCATTATTTGGCATTGCGACGCCAGGTGCCTTTTCTGCAGGAGGATGATCCAGATGACGGTGTTGTAGCAGCTGTGGAGCTTGTGGAGCCTGTGGACAGTGATGAGGATGAAGCTGAGGAAGAAGAGAACGACAACAGGGAGTCAGTCATCCAGCAATATTTCCAGTGAGACACAGGTGAGTACATTTTCATGATTACCATTACATTAACTCTCATACTTCTACCTCTATCCTGTACCTACATTTCACTCACTATTTGTTAATTGAGTTGTTCCCTTCCATTTCAGTTTCACAAATGTGATAACCTACGTGTCAACAGCTTGCACCCTTGAAAGGCTTGTGATGGGTGACATTGGTATGTTGGCCTTCCAATGGGTAACCCTTTTTGACACTGTAATTGACAATACAAAATTCAAAATCATAGACTTACTCCAGTTTTTTTTGTGTTTCAAGGGTGTTTATTTAAGTGCATAAAAATGAAGGGGGGTTGTGAAATGTGGATGGGTTATGGTGGAAGAATGTCCATGGCAGAGTCCAGTCTATTAGTCTCACAGGTACATTGCACATCTGGCCATTGGAAGTGGAGCTGGGGCAGTTCCAATCTGGACAGGGTAACAAAGTGGGACAGTGGGGGGACAATCAGGGTAGTCTTATTTCCTGGCGGGGGTCTTGCCATCTTGCTCTGTCCTGTTCCTGGATCTCAGGGACCGCTTTTGTGGTGGTTGTCCATCTGCAGGGGGTGGGGTGCTAGTGTGGTGGTCCTGTGACGGGGGCGTCCTGTCCACTAGCGCCGGCGGAGGTGGTGGGCATTTCATCGTCGTGGCTAGTGTCAGGGGCCCCTTGGAGTGCCACGGTGTCCCTCAAAGTCTTTTGAATGTCCGTAAGCACCCCTACAATGGTGCCCAGGGCGGAGCGATGGTCCTGAGCTCCTCCCTGAACCCAAAATACTGCTCCTCCTGCAGACGCAGGGTCTCCTGCAACTTGTCTAGGACCGTTGCCATCGTCTCCTGGGAGTGGTGGTATGCTCCCATGATGGAGGAGAGGGCCTAGTTGAGAGTAGGTTCCCTTGGCCTGTCCTCCCTCTGTTGCAC